>NC_143476.1:9928959-10562293 GCF_987193195.1 Phasianus colchicus
CTGGCATCTGCATTGCTACTGCCATGAGCATGGCAAAGCAGGTAAAAGATTGCTTTTCCTTGTGTGACACAGGAGCTCTTGACTTGAAAGCTAGAGGGATGCAATAGAAAGAGCTGCAACCTCTGCCAGACATGGCAAAGGTGAGTGGGATGTTGTTTCCATTGCTGATGATTGCAGGAAGGACTGTAAGGATGGAAAGGATGGTGTTTGCCATGGGCAGGGAAACACAGCTGGTTTTCATTTTCTCTTTGTGTTCCAGAAAAAGAGGAGAGTGTGCCCTCACCTTGGACCCATCCTGCCCTCTGCTGCTCAGAGGGAGAAATGTCCAAGCTTCTAGAAGGAAATCAGGACAAAGACATGTAATGAAAATAAGTCCAGGCTGGCTGTCCTTGTGGGCATCAGCTGCTGGCATCTGCATTGCTGCTGCCATGAGCATGGCACAGGAGGTAAAAGATTGCTTTTCCTTGTGTGACACAGGAGCTCTTGACTTGAAAGCTAGAGGGATGCAATAGAAAGAGCTGCAACCTCTGCCAGACATGGGAAAGGTGAGTGGGATGTTGTTTCCATTGCTGATGATTGCAGGAAGGACTGTAAGGATGGAAAGGCTGGTGTTTGCCATGGGCTGGGAAACACATCAGGTTTTCATTTTCTCTTTCTATTTGAGTGCCAGATAAAGAGCAGAGTGTGCCCTCACCTTGGACCCCTCCTGCCCTCTTCTGCTGAGATGGAGAAATGTTACAGCTTCTAGAAGGACATCAGGACAAGGATATGTAATGAAAATAAGTCCAGGCTGGCTGTCCTTGTGGGCATCAGCTGCTGGCATCTGCATTGCTGCTGCCATGAGCATGGCACAGGATGTAAAAGATTGCTTTTCCTTGTGTGACACAGGAGCTATTCACTTGAAAGCTAGAGGGATGCAATAGAAAGAGCTGCAACCTCTGCCAGACATGGCAAAGGTGAGTGGGATGTTGTTTCAATTAGTGCTGATGTCAGGAAGGACTGGAAGGATGGAAAGGCTGGTGTTTGCCATGGGCAGGGAAACACATATTGTTTTCATTTTCTCTTTCTCTTTGAGTGCCAGATAAAGAGCAGAGTGTGCCCTCACCTTGGACCCATCCTGTCCTATGCTGCTCAGAGGGAGAAATGTTCCAGCTTCTAGAAGGACATCAGGACAAAGATATGTAATGAAAATAAGTCCAGGCTGGCTGTCCTTGTGGGCATCAGCTACTGGCATCTGCATTGCTGCTGCCATGAGCATGGCAAAGAATGTAAAAGATTGCTTTTCCTTGTGTGACACAGGAGCTCTTGACTTGAAAGCTAGAGGGATGCAATAGAAAGAGCTGCAACCTCTGCCAGACATGGCAAAGGTGAGTGGGATGTTGTTTCCATTGCTGATGATTGCAGGAAGGACTGTAAGGATGGAAAGGCTGGTGTTTGCCATGGGCAGGGAAACACATCAGGTTTTCATTTTCTCTTTCTCTTTGAGTGCCAGATAAAGAGCAGAGTGTGCCCTCACCTTGGACACCTCCTGCCCTCTTCTGCTGAGATGGAGAAATGTTCCAGCTTGTAGAAGGACGTCAGGACAATGATATGTAATGAAAATAAGTCCAGGCTGGCTGTCCTTGTGGGCATCAGCTGCTGGCATCTGCATTGCTGCTGCCATGAGCATGGCAAAGCAGGTAAAAGATTGCTTTTCCTTGTGTGACACAGGAGCTCTTGATTTGACAGCTAGAGGGATGCAATAGAAAGAGCTGCAACCTCTGCCAGACATGGCAAAGGTGAGTGGGATGTTGTTTCAATTAGTGCTGATGTCAGGAAGGACTGTAAGGATGGAAAGGCTGGTGTTTGCCATGGGCTGGGAAACACATATTGTTTTCATTTTCTCTTTCTCTTTGAGTGCCAGATAAAGAGCAGAGTGTGCCCTCAACTTGGACCCATCCTGTCCTATGCTGCTCAGAGGGAGAAATGTTCCAGCTTCTAGAAGGACATCAGGACAAAGATATGTAATGAAAATAAGTCCAGGCTGGCTGTCCTTGTGGGCATCAGCTGCTGGCATCTGCATTGCTGCTGCCATGAGCATGGCACAGGAGGTAAAAGATTGCTTGTCCTTGTGTGACACAGGAGCTCTTGACTTGAAAGCTAGAGGGATGCAATAGAAAGAGCTGCAACCTCTGCCAGACATGGCAAAGGTGAGTGGGATGTTGTTTCCATTGCTGATGATTGCAGGAAGGACTGTAAGGATGGAAAGGCTGGTGTTTGCCATGGGCTGGGAAACACATCAGGTTTTCATTTTCTCTTTCTCTTTGAGTGCCAGATAAAGAGCAGAGTGTGCCCTCACCTTGGACCCCTCCTGCCCTCTTCTGCTGAGGTGGAGAAATGTTCCAGCTTCTAGAAGGACATCAGGACAAAGATATGTAATGAAAATAAGTCTAGGCTGGCTGTCCTTGTGGGCATCAGCTGCTGGCATCTGCATTGCTGCTGCCATGAGCATGGCAAAGCAGGTAAAAGATTGCTTTTCCTTGTGTGACACAGGAGCTCTTGACTTGAAAGCTAGAGGGATGCAATAGAAAGAGCTGCAACCTCTGCCAGACATGGCAAAGGTGAGTGGGATGTTGTTTCAATTAGTGCTGATGTCAGGAAGGACTGTAAGGATGGAAAGGCTGGTGTTTGCCATGGGCTGGGAAACACATATTGTTTTCATTTTCTCTTTCTCTTTGATTGCCAGAAAAAGAGGAGAGTGTGCCCTCAACTTGGACCCATCCTGTCCTATGCTGCTCAGAGGGAGAAATGTTCCAGCTTCTAGAAGGACATCAGGACAAAGATATGTAATGAAAATAAGTCCAGGCTGGCTGTCCTTGTGGGCATCAGCTGCTGGCATCTGCATTGCTGCTGCCATGAGCATGGCACAGCAGGTAAAAGATTGCTTTTCCTTGTGTGACACAGGAGCTCTTGACTTGAAAGCTAGAGGGATGCAATAGAAAGAGCTGCAACCTCTGCCAGACATGGCAAAGGTGAGTGGGATGTTGTTTCCATTGCTGATGATTGCAGGAAGGACTGTAAGGATGGAAAGGCTGGTGTTTGCCATGGGCTGGGAAACACAGCTGGTTTTCATTTTCTCTTTCTCTTTGAGTGCCAGATAAAGAGCAGAGTGTGCCCTCACCTTGGACCCCTCCTGCCCTCTTCTGCTGAGATGGAGAAATGTTCCAGCTTCTAGAAGGACATCAGGACAAAGATATGTAATGAAAATAAGTCTAGGCTGGCAGTCCTTGTGGGCATCACCTGCTGGCATCTGGACTTCTGCTGCCATGAGCGTGGCACAGGTGGTAAAAGATTGCTTTTCCTTGTGTGACACAGGAGCTCTTGACTTGAAAGCTAGAGGGATGCAATAGAAAGAGCTGCAACCTCTGCCAGACATGGCAAAGGTGAGTGGGATGTTGTTTCAGTTGCTGATGATTGCAGGAAGGACTGTAAGGATGGAAAGGCTGGTGTTTGCCATGGGCTGGGAAACACATATTGTTTTCATTTTCTCTTTCTCTTTGAGTGCCAGATAAAGAGCAGAGTGTGCCCTCACCTTGGACCCCTCCTGCCCTCTGCTGCTGAGATGGAGAAATGTTCCAGCTTGTAGAAGGACATCAGGACAAGGATATGTGATGAAAATAAGTCCAGGCTGGCTGTCATTGTGGGCATCAGCTGCTGGCATCTGCATTGCTACTGCCATGAGCATGGCAAAGCAGGTAAAAGATTGCTTTTCCTTGTGTGACACAGGAGCTCTTGACTTGAAAGCTAGAGGGATGCAATAGAAAGAGCTGCAACCTCTGCCAGACATGGCAAAGGTGAGTGGGATGTTGTTTCCATTGCTGATGATTGCAGGAAGGACTGTAAGGATGGAAAGGATGGTGTTTGCCATGGGCAGGGAAACACAGCTGGTTTTCATTTTCTCTTTGTGTTCCAGAAAAAGAGGAGAGTGTGCCCTCACCTTGGACCCATCCTGCCCTCTGCTGCTCAGAGGGAGAAATGTCCAAGCTTCTAGAAGGAAATCAGGACAAAGACATGTAATGAAAATAAGTCCAGGCTGGCTGTCCTTGTGGGCATCAGCTGCTGGCATCTGCATTGCTGCTGCCATGAGCATGGCACAGGATGTAAAAGATTGCTTTTCCTTGTGTGACACAGGAGCTATTCACTTGAAAGCTAGAGGGATGCAATAGAAAGAGCTGCAACCTCTGCCAGACATGGCAAAGGTGAGTGGGATGTTGTTTCAATTAGTGCTGATGTCAGGAAGGACTGGAAGGATGGAAAGGCTGGTGTTTGCCATGGGCAGGGAAACACATATTGTTTTCATTTTCTCTTTCTCTTTGAGTGCCAGATAAAGAGCAGAGTGTGCCCTCACCTTGGACCCATCCTGTCCTATGCTGCTCAGAGGGAGAAATGTTCCAGCTTCTAGAAGGACATCAGGACAAAGATATGTAATGAAAATAAGTCCAGGCTGGCTGTCCTTGTGGGCATCAGGTACTGGCATCTGCATTGCTGCTGCCATGAGCATGGCAAAGAATGTAAAAGATTGCTTTTCCTTGTGTGACACAGGAGCTCTTGACTTGAAAGCTAGAGGGATGCAATAGAAAGAGCTGCAACCTCTGCCAGACATGGCAAAGGTGAGTGGGATGTTGTTTCCATTGCTGATGATTGCAGGAAGGACTGTAAGGATGGAAAGGCTGGTGTTTGCCATGGGCAGGGAAACACATCAGGTTTTCATTTTCTCTTTCTCTTTGAGTGCCAGATAAAGAGCAGAGTGTGCCCTCACCTTGGACACCTCCTGCCCTCTTCTGCTGAGATGGAGAAATGTTCCAGCTTCTAGAAGGACGTCAGGACAGTGATATGTAATGAAAATAAGTCCAGGCTGGCTGTCCTTGTGGGCATCAGCTGCTGGCATCTGCATTGCTGCTGCCATGAGCATGGCAAAGCAGGTAAAAGATTGCTTTTCCTTGTGTGACACAGGAGCTCTTGATTTGACAGCTAGAGGGATGCAATAGAAAGAGCTGCAACCTCTGCCAGACATGGCAAAGGTGAGTGGGATGTTGTTTCAATTAGTGCTGATGTCAGGAAGGACTGTAAGGATGGAAAGGCTGGTGTTTGCCATGGGCTGGGAAACACATATTGTTTTCATTTTCTCTTTCTCTTTGATTGCCAGAAAAAGAGGAGAGTGTGCCCTCAACTTGGACCCATCCTGTCCTATGCTGCTCAGAGGGAGAAATGTTCCAGCTTCTAGAAGGACATCAGGACAAAGATATGTAATGAAAATAAGTCCAGGCTGGCTGTCCTTGTGGGCATCAGCTGCTGGCATCTGCATTGCTGCTGCCATGAGCATGGCACAGGAGGTAAAAGATTGCTTGTCCTTGTGTGACACAGGAGCTCTTGACTTGAAAGCTAGAGGGATGCAATAGAAAGAGCTGCAACCTCTGCCAGACATGGCAAAGGTGAGTGGGATGTTGTTTCCATTGCTGATGATTGCAGGAAGGACTGTAAGGATGGAAAGGCTGGTGTTTGCCATGGGCTGGGAAACACATCAGGTTTTCATTTTCTCTTTCTCTTTGAGTGCCAGATAAAGAGCAGAGTGTGCCCTCACCTTGGACCCCTCCTGCCCTCTTCTGCTGAGGTGGAGAAATGTTCCAGCTTCTAGAAGGACATCAGGACAAAGATATGTAATGAAAATAAGTCTAGGCTGGCTGTCCTTGTGGGCATCAGCTGCTGGCATCTGCATTGCTGCTGCCATGAGCATGGCAAAGCAGGTAAAAGATTGCTTTTCCTTGTGTGACACAGGAGCTCTTGATTTGACAGCTAGAGGGATGCAATAGAAAGAGCTGCAACCTCTGCCAGACATGGCAAAGGTGAGTGGGATGTTGTTTCAATTAGTGCTGATGTCAGGAAGGACTGTAAGGATGGAAAGGCTGGTGTTTGCCATGGGCTGGGAAACACATATTGTTTTCATTTTCTCTTTCTCTTTGATTGCCAGAAAAAGAGGAGAGTGTGCCCTCAACTTGGACCCATCCTGTCCTATGCTGCTCAGAGGGAGAAATGTTCCAGCTTCTAGAAGGACATCAGGACAAAGATATGTAATGAAAATAAGTCCAGGCTGGCTGTCCTTGTGGGCATCAGCTGCTGGCATCTGCATTGCTGCTGCCATGAGCATGGCACAGCAGGTAAAAGATTGCTTTTCCTTGTGTGACACAGGAGCTCTTGACTTGAAAGCTAGAGGGATGCAATAGAAAGAGCTGCAACCTCTGCCAGACATGGCAAAGGTGAGTGGGATGTTGTTTCAGTTGCTACTGATGTCAGGAAGGACTGTAAGGATGGAAAGGCTGGTGTTTGCCATGGGCAGGGAAACACATATTGTTTTCATTTTCTCTTTCTCTTTGAGTGCCAGATAAAGAGCAGAGTGTGCCCTCACCTTGGACCCCTCCTGCCCTCTTCTGCTGAGGTGGAGAAATGTTACAGCTTCTAGAAGGACATCAGGGCAAGGATATGTAATGAAAATAAGTCCAGGCTGGCTGTCCTTGTGGGCATCAGCTGCTGGCATCTGCATTGCTGCTGCTATGAGCATGGCACAGCAGGTAAAAGATTGCTTTTCCTTGTGTGACACAGGAGCTCTTGACTTGAAAGCTAGAGGGATGCAATAGAAAGAGCTGCAACCTCTGCCAGACATGGCAAAGGTGAGTGGGATGTTGTTTCAATTAGTGCTGATGTCAGGAAGGACTGGAAGGATGTAAAGTCTGGCGTTTGCCATGGGCAGGGAAACACATCTTGTTTTCATTTTCTCTTTGTGTTCCAGAAAAAGAGGAGAGTGTGCCCTCACCTTGGACCAATCATGCCCTCTTTTGCTGAGATGGAAAAATGTTCCAGCTTCTAGAAAGACATCAGGACAAAGATATGTAATGAAAATAAGTCCAGGCTGGCTGTCCTTGTGGGCATCAGCTGCTGGCATCTGCATTGCTGCTGCCATGAGCATGGCACAGCAGGTAAAGGATTGCTTTTCCTTGTGTGACACAGGAGCTCTTGACTTGACAGCTAGAGGGATGTAATAGAAAGAGCTGCAACATTTGCCAGACATGGCAAAGGTGAGTGAGTGGGATGTTGTTTCAATTAGTGCTGATGTCAGGAAGAACTGTAAGGATGGAAAGTCTGGTGTTTGCCATGGGCAGGGAAACACATCTGCTTTTCATCTTCTCTTTGTGTGCCAGAAAAAGAGGAGAGTGTGCCTGTAAGTTGGACCCATCCTGCCCTCTTCTGCTGAGATTCAGAAATGTTCCAGCTTCTAGAAGGACATCAGGACAAAGATATGTAATGAAAATAAGTCCAGGCTGGCTGTCCTTGTGGGCATCAGCTGCTGGCATCTGCATTGCTGCTGCCATGAGCATGGCAAAGCAGGTAAAAGATTGCTTTTCCTTGAGTGACACAGGTGCTCTTGACTTGAAAGCTAGAGGGATGCAATAGAAAGAGCTGCAACCTCTGGCAGACATGGCAAAGGTGAGTGGGATGTTGTTTCAATTAGTGCTGATGTCAGGAAGGACTGTAAGGATGGAAAGGCTGGTGTTTGCCATGGGCTGGGAAACACATCTTGTTTTCATTTTCTCTTTGTGTGCCAGAATAAGAGCAGAGTGTGCCCTCACCTTGGACCCCTCCTGCCCTCTTCTGCTGAGATGGAGAAATGTTCCAGCTTGTAGAAGGACATCAGGACAAAGATATGTAATGAAAATAAGTCCAGGCTGGCTGTCCTTGTGGGCATCAGCTGCTGGCATCTGCATTGCTGCTCTCATGAGCATGGCAAAGCAGGTATATGGTTGCTTTTCCTTGTGTGACACAGGAGCTCTAGACTTGAAAGCTAGAGGGATGCAATAGAAAGAGCTGCAACCTCTGCCAGACATGGCAAAGGTGAGTGGGATGTTCTTTCCATTGCTGCTGATGGCAGGAAGGACTGTAAGGATGGAAAGTCTGGTGTTTGCCATGGGCAGGGAAACACATCTGGTTTTCATTTTCTCTTTCTCTTTTTGTGCCAGATAAACAGGGGAGAGTGTGCCCTCACCTTGGAACTCTCCTGCCCTCTGCTGCTGAGATGGAGAAATGTCCCAGGTCATAAAAGGACATCAGGACAAAGATATGTAGTGAAAATAAGTCCAGGCTGGCTGTCCTTGTGGGCATCACCTGCTGGCATCTGCATTGGTGTTGCCATGAGCATGGCACAGCAGGTAAGATATTGCTTTTCCTTGCTGGACAGGTGTTAAGCCGTTCTTATTCACCCTTTGCATCCACAGTATACAGTTTTTCCCACACTGCTGTTTCTGTCCAGCAATGTTAATATGTGCAGTGGTACAGAGGTTGGTGGCCCTGCCTGTGGCAGGGAGTTGGAGATTCCTGATCCTTGAGGTCCCTTCCAACCCGTGCCATTCTGTGTGTGTGTGTGTGACTGGCTAAACACCAATTGTTGCTAGCTCAGCAGGTATACTACTAATTATTGAACGCCTGACAGCTGCTTATCAACACTTGGCCACTATTTCTGGACACCTGCTCATCCCTGAATAGAGAGAAGTTTGGAAGGAGGACAGAGGGGAGTCTCTTGATGCCTGCCTGTTGCATCCCAACTTGCCCACAGAGTGAGTCAATTCGGCCCTGTGTGGAGGCCCTGGCTTCTTTGGAGTCTGTTTTTCTTTTGCTGAGCTTCTCCTATATAAACAGCATGGTCTTACAACATGCTTTCTGGTCCTTAATACTATACCCATGCAATTTGTAACTATTACAGTTCTGTAAGTGAGAATTGATCACATGATTGAACAACTGTATTTCTAAAATATGTTATGAAATAACTTCTTTTTACTAATACTAATAAAGTCTTTCTACTTTTTCAAACTGTTTCTAAGGGCAAATTACAAAACACATGGTGCTGTACTGCTTCAGAGCAATCCCTCATTTGATAGCCAGTGCAGAAACAACATTCCATCCTACAGCATTAGCTAGTTCAGAGGTACCAGACGTGTATCTGGATGTGGCTGTTGTGCATAACTGGGGCTGAGGGATCAGAAATGACAGCTCCACTCTTGGAGACCACAGAACTAAAATGGAAAGATAAAATAGTTGCAGGGCAATTGTTCTCTGTGCCTGAAGCAGGGACCGATTTATGGGGGAGAGATTTAACAGTTAAATGAGGATTACAGCTGCAAGTCTGTGAAACAGATATCAGGTTTCAATGAATGTGTTAACAGCTGGTGATGAGAAGAAATGAATCCAAAGGTGTGGGCAGGGGAAGGAAATCGGGGTGGACTCACAATTTTCCCTTACAAAGAACTGCCCAAGGAGGGAGTGGAGCTGTGAAACAGCAAGAATATCCCATAGCCTTAGAAGGGAGAGTGGGTCTAAAAGCTGTAACACAGACAGTGCTTAAGGATGGTCTTCTGGAACCTTGTCTGTGGCCTTATAACACCCCAATCCTGTCGGCACGGAAGGCAGACGGCACGTATCGGCTGGTGCAAGATGTAAGGAAATGACTGAACCCGTTCTCAAAAGACAGCCTGCGGCTCCTAACCCCTATACCCTAATGAGTCAGATCCCACACGGACAGCAGTGGTTTGGTGTGAGAGACCTCACAGATGCTTTCCGGACAGCCTTTGGACTCAGAGAGAAATGGCTGCGTTTGTATGAGGACACATTGTAATCCTATCGTGATTCGTGATGATACTGTAGATACTGGAACTCGTGCTAATCCTTGTCTTTGCAGCATTTGAAGCAAGCAGCTGGTGCTGCTGTCATGCAGAAAGCTCCCTTCCAACCACTCAGCAAGCATTTGGATGAGACAGCTTCCTGCTGGGGAGCCCTCCGACATCACTGCTGCCTCCTCCAGAACCATACCTGCAGATGCTTCAGAGCTCTTCAGCATGGACTTCCTTCCTCCCATCAGCAGCTGCTCCTGCACTGACCTTCATTCACACTGGGATACCATCTGCTTCCAGCAGGAGCTGACCTGCGAGACAGAGAAAGGAAACGTGGGATGAGCACCAATGCAGAAGCACAAGGCTGTGTCACCACCACGTCTTGCAGCCTTGGGAAGTCAGCTGCAACTGCAGCCTTGGTCAGAATTACAACGGGCACCGTAAATTAAGTGTGACCTCTGAAGTTGTTGCCATGATCAGAAATAGACGCTGAAATCGCTCACATAACTGTCGGTGGTTCCCTCCAAATTCTTTTGCTTTGGGGAACAGATGGACTCGGAACGGAAGGACACGAGAAAAAGGACATCTGTTTGAGCTCAGCAGACTTGAGAGGTGGGCCTGGGTGAACCTCATGAGGTTCAGCACAGCCAAGTGCAAGGTTTGGCATTTGGGCCGGAGGAATCCCAGGCATTCTTTTGTCATCGTGGTGGTTTCCAATAGACCCCAACAATGAGACATCAGGTCGCCGTGTGGGCTCCTGGGTGACACTGCCATTTCCCAGCCATTGCAGCCTCGGGGCAAATAAAGTAAAATACTTCAGAAAGATCTCACACTGATTGCATATTTTACTGTTCTTTTACACAAAACAGAAGGGGAGGGCAGCAGATGCATGCAGGTGCATCAACACCCAGGCTGCTAAAGGAATGGAAAGACAGAAACATCAGATATCAATGCCTTATTCTAATGCAAGGAGGGAAGCTTCTATCAATGTTACTTTTTATCATTTAAAATGAGCAGTTGGCACTCTTAAAGGAAAATCCTAGGCCCCAGGTTCTGACAGTGTGGCAATCTGGACTCAGCTGTGACTGATCCAAACAGTCTGTTCCAGATTTTAACATCCCTTATACGCATTCACAAGTTTTCTCTCTTGACTTCCCCTTACAGCCGTTAGATGCCAGCAAAACATCCCACAAACACTCCTTAACTCTGTGCACACAGGCACCCATCCAACCAGAGCCATCAGTCATTCCCAGCCATGCGCTCTTCCTCCAATCATGGTCAGCATCACACGGCCGTCACGCAGCTCACTTGACTCAGTTTTTCTCTTCTTTCTGGAGGTGTCCTTGCTTCTCAGCCTTACCTTCTCGTGATGTTTATCTCGCTCTGCAGCTCCTGCTCTGAATAGGCTTTCTTGGATTCCCGCATGACAGGCACAAAATGCAGCCACAGCCCCTGCCACCAAGGTCAGCTCTTCAGCACACATTACCTGAGGAGCACTTGGCAACTCCTGCAACCTGAGCAGTGCCAGGAAGACTGTTTCACTTCTGCTTCTCCTGGCTCAGAAATTCATTTTCCTACCTAGAAAATGGAAAAAGAAAGGAAAGAAAAAAAATCCTGACATTAGCAGACACAATTGATACTACGGAATTCTGGAAGGCAAGGGATTTGCCCTCTATGATGAGAAGTTGACTGCAAAGAACTAAGAAGAGCCATGACCAGGTTGTGAACTTGTGGGTAAAATTAGGAAGTGCAGCAGTGCAGGGCTTCTGGAGGTGAGGGTCTGCTACAGCCGCCTGGAAAGAGAGCTTGTTGGTGGGAGCTGCTTACTGCAGCCAGCAGAAGCATCGCACTCACTGACTCTCATCCTGATGGGGGATTCCAGTCAGTCTGGGAAATCAGCATGGCTGGCTGCAAGCAATCTGACAGACTCCTGGAGTGCAGTGAGAATCACTCTGTGGTGCAGGCATTGGGCACAGCAAGCAGAAGGGAAGCATTGCTGGACATGGTGCACACCAGGGGTTACGACAGGAGGCGGTCAGGGCTGCAGTGACCATGCCCTCCTTGAGTTGGTGATCTCAAGGAATGCGGGCCTGGCAGGAAGCAAAGGCAGGAGCCTGAACTTCAGGAGAGCCAGCTGCAGGCTGTTCCAGGAATTCTTGGACGAGATCCTCTGGACAACTGTTTCTAGGGGCAAAGGGATGGAAAAGAGCTGGTCACTTTCTCAGAAAAAAACTTGCTCAGGTTGCAGGCTGAGCTGCAGGAGAGGAAGGGGATGAGGTGCCAGCACGGCTCTGCACGATGCTCTGCCACACTGGGCAGCTTGATCATGGCTCAGCAGTGGGATCAGACGAGGAGAAGGGGAGAAGGAAATCAAGGATGGGAGGGAGCCATCAGACACAGTCAATAAGTGTCTGTGAAGTCTTGCAAACCAGAGATTCCCAGGTTGTTTCTGCTTTTGTAGCATTTGTGTGGTGCAGGGTGAGCAAAAGGTTCTGCTGCTTGATTCTTCTGCAGGAGCCGCCTAAAAGGGAAATGGCCACTGAGCTGCAGACCAAGCAGTACTGCCTGACGTTGGCCAGGGGGAGCTTCTCCTGCCGCAGTGTGCTGATGACAGGTCTGGAGATGATCTGCAGGGCCAGCTCGTAGGTGGGAGCCAGGAAAGGACATGATGGGAGGAGGGAGGTGTTAAGCAACATCCAAGGCATCAAAATGCATCAGAAGGCCCTGAAAAGCATCACAAAGCCACAGCCAGGAAGCTTGGGAGTATCATGAGCAGCATCCAGGATGCGAGAGATTATTTGCTACCATGCCAAATGGTAGCAGAGCTCCCCCTGCAGACATCCCAGAGCCAGACAAAACAGGAACAAACCCGGAGCTGTGCTGCACGCACCCCACAGCCACAGCATTGCAAGCTGGGGTGCCTTGCTGTGTGCTGCATTCATCCCAGTCCGTGTGAATGAAGACTCTGGAGGCAGTCAAGGCGTTGATTGAGCACGAGTGTGCTTTTATTATTATATAAAGGACAGGAGGGTGTGAGAGGTCCACGGTGAAGATGGGACTCATCCTGTCTTGTCATGGAGAGAGTGGCTCAGAGCTCTCAGTGCTGCTGTCCGGTGCCTGGGACTGGAGGTCTGATTGAAAGTCCCCCTGCAAAAGGCTCTGCTCCTCTTCACTGATGCTGACCTGCTCCTGCATGGAGGTGCTGCTGTCGGGGCACTCACACTGTGCTTCAGATGGGCTGCACTGCAGAGACTCTGGGTTAAAATCCACACTTGTGACTGTGGTGTCTGGGAGGCTCAGGTCAGCAACTTCAGCAGAGCCAGGTGTAATGAGAGCATGGACTTCGATGAGCTCCTTCTCTCCATTACTGATGTCAGATGGAAGGCTGCTATTAGAACTGCAGCAACTTGTGCTTCCTATGAGCTCTCCACTGATGGAAGCACACAGAGCATCCTCGCTACTTGCCCTGGATCTTATGGCTTGGCAAGGGCTCGATTCACCTAGAAAGGATACACAGGGGTTAGTGTCAAACTTTCACAAGCTGAATTACGACAGTGGTACTTGATCAGGGGTGAAGATTTAGGCACGGGATTGAACGCTAGAAAGAGATACATGTGCAGAGCAAGCTTGAATTGTATGTTCCTGAAAAGCAGGGATTTGGAAGCTGCATTTGCACCCTTACCTGCCAGGACTACCACTGCTGTTTCAGAGGGCTGCCTGGCATTGCGCTGCAGTTGGCGTTTGCTGCCAGAGGATGGCTTCCTGAGGCTGAAGCAGCAACACCAACTGCTAGCTGGTGATTCCTCATTCTTGCTGGGTGGATTTTGTCTGGAGAGAGAAAACAGCCAATGCTGTGAGTCGTGCGTGGTGCAGGGTGAGGGAAGAGCAGCACTGAGCTCTTGGCAGCAGTTGCTTGTTCCTAGCACTGCCTGGTTTCTGCAGGAAAACACAAAAACCCACCCAAACAATGATGCTAGGTGCTGGAAAAGAAAGTCCTCTTTACCTGTCAGATGGAAAGTCAACGACGGTGTGGAATTTGCCCTGCCCAGCTGCAGGGCTTTCTTCCACTTCAATGTCCCTGCTGCTCTCTGTTACCACAGAAGAGGTGCTGTGGCCTCGCCTCTGTGCCTGTGCCTCCTCCAGGCTGAGCAGCTTTGTGGCAGCAGAAGAGACCCCCACAGACTTGGGCCCTGGGAGAGAATTGTGCCCTGTCAGGGAAAACCACAGGTAAGAGCGAGGATCAGAAAGCAGCAGCACAGCCACCACAGTTCTGGGGGAGGTGCTGTATTTTTCTCAGGCTTGCTTATCCGAGCCACTGGAAGAAGAGGAGCCCAAAATAACCATGTGGGAAGAGGTGTGTTTATGGCAAAGGACACGGTCATCATTAAGAGCAGCTTACTGTATCAAAATAGGCAAGGAAAAACCCAAGGAAATGGGGGCAGGGAACTGAGAAAGCTTCGCTGCCACACTTGCATCAAGCTTTTCCTGCGTGCAAACCATAATAATGACAGTTTCCTCCTTGTGAAGTTTGGGCTTGGACATTCTCAGCATCCAGCAACAGGATGCCATATCCTAATGGAAGTCCAGAGGTCTGCTGTCCCCTTGATGGTAAAAGAGTATCTAAAAGGTCCTGGAGAAGGCCTGCATTTGGTCAAGGTGTCAGGTCAAGATCAAGCTAATGGAGGAAGACACTCACCTGCTGCATCTGCAATGTCTGCTCCGGATTTGGAGCCGAAGAGGACGTCGGTGTGGTTGATGAGAAATTCCACCACATCCGACTGCGTCTGCAGCTCCATGCAGGCAGCTCTTCCGCTGGCGCAGGCAGACTCGTTCTGCTGTGATCTGTAGAAAAGGCAGATTTTAGAAGTCATTTCTCCAAGACCGTTTCCCTGAGTCTGAATTGTTGCAGCCAAAAGCTGTCAGCTGAGGCTCTGGAGACTTCCGCAGTGGGCAATCAGTGATGGCACTGCAGAAATTCCCCTGGATGATCAAGGACACGTCAGTCCCATCTCAACAAGACTGCAGAAATTGTCACCTAGACATTGTGCCCGTGGGGATGGAGAACAGCTCAGGCTCCTGCTCTTCTGTCAGCCACAGATTTTACAGGAGAAGAGCACATTTGATGGAGAAAAAGGGAGCACTGTTTTTTTTTTTAATGGAGAACAGATGTAAGCGTTGTGTTGAAACAGAACCAGCAGTTTACCTTAAGAGGTTTGGAGCCCACACAATGGCTAGGTTCTTGGCATGCATGTTTGTGATGGTGGAGCTCCCAGCCAGACACGCCAAGTGTCTCATCAGGAACTCCAGTGTCCTGGAAAACAAGAGAGGCAAACGTTCAGCACCAACGAGCATGCCGTGCTGCAATTCAGAAAGACAAAGGCTGGAACCACATCGTTGCCCTCTGCAATGCAGCAGGGCTGAGCTCAGCAGGCTGAGGGCAGCACTGACCTGTAGTGAGGAGCGGGCAGCTGCTGGATGACGTCCTGCATTCTGAGCAGCCGCTCCTCCTCTGTAGCGGCACCAACAGCATCCTGGAGTAGTGCAGAAAGGGAGCGAGACACCAATCAGGCTAGTACACCACTGCGAGTAAACCTCGTGGGGCTGACAGCAAAAGGGCCTCCGAGCTGGGGCACTGCTGCAGCCATCTGCCAAGAGGCCCAGGAAGAGGGAAACGAAAGACGTGGCCTTGTGCTTACCGAGAACTTGCCGTACAGCTGGTGGGTGAGCAGAGGGTTCGGGAGCTCCCTGAAGTACATCTTGCAGAGGGAGCTCACGCTGTGAATGTCACGGACGGTGAGCTCAGGAATCTGCTCCGACTCAAATTCCTGCCTGGAGAGAGGGACGCAAACCCGGTTGAGCGAGAGGAAGGCAAGCCCAAAGCCACACCAGATGCACTCAGGCTGTGTCAGTCGCAGCACTCTTACCGCAGTCTCTGGATGTTGGACGCGACGCCGGACAGGCGGTATATCCCCTGCACCACGCCGTGCTGCTCAATGAACTCAGCGCAGCTCTGGAGGACCTGGGGGACTGAAGAACACGTGCCAGCCGTCAGTGGAGCTCCTGATTCAAGTCCTGCTGCAGCTTGTGCTTCCGGGAGTCACATCCCATCCACTAAGCCCAGCCAGGCGTGGCTGAAGCAAATACAGATGTGCTTGTCTCTTAGGAGCATCCGCCTCACTTTATCCTTCAGCCATCAACTCCCATTACACGTGTCTCCACGGCTATCAGCCTGCCCCCTGCTAGATATGAGCTCCCTTTCATCCTCTTTAGATGCCCAGCAGAGGAAGATCTCAGGAATGGGCTGCTCCTTACCATCACGACCGGAGTGGAGAAGATGCTCTCCCAGGTCACCGCCAAACACCCTTTCCTTCTCCACCTCCCGCTCGGTCGGTTTCTTTGGGCGGGCCTTCACCAAGGAACGAAGGAAGGTGAGGATCTTGCTGCGTTTCTTGGGCACTGCACAACAAAAGGAAGAAACCAGGTCATTTCAGGTCTGGCTCCGTTGGACGAGGCCGAGCACAGCACATTCTACAGAGCACGTCAGAACGGGAAGAACATTACCAACCAGTACATACAAAAAGGGATTTTCCCCATCTCTGGAGGAGCCCAAGGCCAGGTTGGATGGGGCCCTGGGCAGCCTGGTCTAATCTGACATTAAATGTGGGGGCTGGCAGCACAGCCTGATGCAAGGAAGTGGAAGCTTGAGGATCCTTAAGGACCCTACCATCCCAAGCCATTCTATGAAGATTCTATAGTTTCCCCAAGTCCAATCATAAACACAGGAGGATTGGGCCAAATCTCTGCCCCATGGTGTGCATGAAGAATCATCAACCCAGAGGACAATGTGGGATGGATAAAGGAGGTACTAAACATGGAACGCACCCCCAAAAAGACTTCATTTTGCTTCCCCACACCATCAAATGTAACATCCCTACCTGGCTTTGGCACTGAGTTGATGAGTGCCTCAGGAATGTTCTTATTAATCAGTTCCACACACTCCCCTGGGAAAAATCCAACCTGTAACAAGAAGAGAAGCCAACTATTGCATGCAGCACTTCTCAGGTCTGAACTGTTAAACCAAAAGCCACATAACATTTCCCTCGGAACGTGCTTGCCTGACGTTCCATAAGACTATCCAGCAGAAAATGGCCATAGTTCACAGCATAAAGGTAATAATTTTTCAACATTTGCAGCCAACGGCAAGGTCCCCTGACACCGACACAGGGAAACTGTTTACGTCCATTAGGCATCCTGTGCATGCAGAGCAGCTCTAAGCTAAGATTCCTGCCTTTACTGCAGTTGCACTCTCCAGTCTGAAGCTTGTGCCTACCTGGAAGCCGAGCTTGCCTCTCCACCAGGGGGTCAGCTCCTTTGGTGGCATGTCGATGACACACACGATGTCTCCGACCTGCAAGAGATTGCAGTGTCAATCCCAGCTTCAGCACGGCTGGGAGGAAAGCACAGCTCAAATGACTGCATTCTTCTGCACTGCCAAACATCGCAGAGCATTAAAGCACTTGCACCAGTGCAGCTCTGAAGGCATTTGCCATTGTAAAATTGAGCAACAAGGAACGCCTTGAACTGCTTACCTCAAAGGAGAGTTCATCCGCTGCCTGGGCAACGTATCTCTTAATAGCATGGGCAGCAGCAATAGCTGGAACATTCACAGGTGCCACCTCATGGTCCAGCAGGGGCTTCCCCTTGTTCTCAGCCTGAAACAGAGAGCACAGGCCACGGTGAGGAGCTGGGAACCAACAAGGAGGACTTCAAGGTGAGGAGCACATCTGCAGAGAAAGCTGCAGGAAATGCACTCGGTCCTTATCATGGGCACTTCAGAAGGAACTGCAAGTCTAATAACGGCTGTTTCTCTCCCTGGTGTGCAGCAGGCACACGCCAGCAAAGATGCATCTCTCCCCATCCAGACTAATCAGCAATGGCACTGACACAGACAGGTGGCCTTGTGTATTTTGCCACATCCTTTCCTGCGCTCTTTGTGCAGGAAGGCTGACTGTTTAAGATGCTAGGAGACCGTGAAGAGGGAAACCAAAGCTACGGCTGCAGTTACAAGGTGCAAACAGTGCCATTGCAAGCACCAAGCAGCTCTCTTGAGCAGTCCAACCAACAGCGAGGCCAAACAGAGCAGAGAATGATTGTTGTTTCTGCAGCCATTTCAAGGGAAAAGTCAGTAGAGGACAAACACAACAGCCGAGATGGCTCTGGTACTTTTATAAACTTGCCACGCTTGCACTACTGTCTTGCCACAGAGGAGCTCTCTTGGAAAGCAGGAGAGCACATCTGCGGCTCACTCTGCTGGCTGCAGTCAGGGAACAAAGACCAATCAGAGCTTCATACTCTACCTCTGTCCATGCCAGGTCAGGCCCACAGCTGATCTCGCTGCACGCCACAGCCATCAGCGTAGGTGTGACAAGCTGGAACTGAAAAGAAACACACTTTTATTTTCTCTGTTCACATCTCTGCTGTGCTCCCTACAGCTGTCGGGCACACTCACACAGCCCAAGCACGCCTGCTGGTGTCCCTGGTGATGCTGTGCAGCTCTGCACAAGCTGGGGCTGGGACTCTTTGCCTAAGGGATTGGTTTCCTGTAGACCAGCTGGTCACAGCACCACAGACAGCATCCTTCTGAGGGCTGAGCTGCAGAGCACGTGGAGAAAACCCACACGTGACCAGCGTCCCATCAAAGCTGGATGAGGCTGTGTTACCAAACACGGGGCGTCACGGGCTGCTAAAGCATGTGGGGGGACAAACCATGGCAGGTACCTGGCAAGAGATCAGAACGAGGGAGAGAAATCTCACGAATCCGCAGCCGTTCCTTGTCACTTTGCTCTGATCTTCCACGAGCAAAAGCTGCAGCAGGGAAGCAGGCAGAGGGTGGAGAGAGGAGAGAGAAAGAGCAGGTCAGTTTGCTTCCACGGTTTAGCAAAGACTACGACGGAAAATCCAAAATCTGCCCTCCCTCAACTTAAAAACTTAAGTTTTCAACTTAAAACCATTTCCCCTTGTCCTGCTGTTATCTACCCTTTCAAAGAGTTGATTCCCCCCCTCTTTTTAGGCTCCCTTTAGGTACTGAAGGCTGCCATGAGGTCACCCCGCAGCCTTCATTTCTCCAGGCTGAACAAGCCCAGCTCCCTCAGCCTGTCTTGGCAGGGGAGGTGCTTCTGTCCCCTGATCATCTCTGTGGCTCGCCTCTGGACCCTCTCCAACAGCTCCCTGTCTTTCTGGACACTGTACTGCAGCTGGGGCCTCACAAGAGCAGAGCAGGGGGGGACGATCACCTCCCTGTCCCTCATGGCCACCCCTCTGCTGATGGAGATAATGTGATCCTATGAGCTCCGCCAGCCAGCAGTTCTCAGCACTCACTGTCCCCCCGTCTCTCCCACACTGTCTCAGCTTACCTACAAGGTGCTGCACAGGACGGTGTGAAGACAAAGGGACGCAGTCGGTGCACAAGTGCAACAAGCGAGCTGCTCAGTCAGAGCTCCAGCACTCCAATGAAGGGACGCAGCACGCACTGCTCCTCCCCTCATTCTAGCCCTTATGACATCACTGAGGGCCACCAGGCTGCTCCACCACGACGGACAGGGTGGGGAGGCAAGACCAGTCACAAGGGCAGAAGATTCCAACAGCCCAGCCCAACGTTCTGGAATCAGGGGCTGCTTGGAATTCTACCCCAGCCAAATCCTGGAGAAGCTGGCACGGGGTCGTCATGACCAAAGCGCAGGACCTGGCGCTTGCTCTTGTTGAGCCTCGCACAACTGGCCTCAGTGCATCCCTCTGGAGGGCCTTCCTGCCCTCAGCCAGATGGACGCTTCCTCCCAGCAGCGTACCTTGCAGTGCTGGGCCCATGTCAAATCCACACTAGAGTGGGTTTTGTTACATTCAAGGGCATGTTGCAGCACCCATCTATTTCACCTGGAAGGAAATAAAGCAGGAGATGGGAGAAACACAGAACTACTGCCAGACTGCTTTATCCCTTTCTCAGCCCAACTTCCCTTGCCTCATCCCCTACCCCAACTCCTAAATGATGCCCACAGGCTGATAGTTGGATCTCAAGTCCATAGGACTCCTTTCACAGGGCTCCATCAAAAAGGCTGTCACACTTGTTCCGTACACTCACACTGACCCAGCAGTGGTATCACAGTCACTTAACACACACACAACAACCAAACCCCGAGCATGCACATCCCTTCCTGCGTGACTGCAGCCCACAGCTCCCCTTCACACCTCCGTGGATCTCTGGTGTTTTACACTGATGCAGCCTCGCTGCAGCTCCGTGGCTGTCACACAAGGCCTGCAGGACCTCTTTCTCTGCAAACCCCGTCTGCAGGCATTGCTTCACGGGGTTCACCTCCTGCCCTCCTGAGCAAAAACAAGCACTAAGAACAAGAGCAAAGCACACTGGACTCGACCTGGCTGGATCCCCAACCCTCAGTCCTGTCAGACGGACCCTGGTGTGGAGACTCATCCCCAAAGCCTGGCTGGACATCAGCACAGGCATCATTCTTCAAACGCCCCATCCAAGCAGCAAGGGATCAAAGCGTTGGCACAGCTGAAACAGAAATGCTGTGTGAGTTTCCTGTTAGCACTGAGCAGGAACAAATCTACCGCTGAGCAGCAGGATGTGAGACAAGCAGCAGAAGACACCCAACCTGCAGAACCAGCTCGTTTGGGGTCGGTCCAGATGTTTGTCTGCTCCCTTCCCTGGCCCAGGCCAAGCTTGTGAGCTGCTCCTCCTTTGTGCAGGGGGAAATGGTGCAGATGCCATGTGGTGGCTATGCACAGCATGCCTTGGACTTGCTTTTCCTCTCTCCATCTGCCATTAGCAAACAGCATCTCCAGCCTCCAGAGATCACTGAGTCCAACCCCTGCACAACAGTGAAAACAAAGATATGATAAGGGGTACCTAAAGCACAGCATCTGTAATCAGATCAGACTCCTGCACTGTGAAGACTTCCATGAGTATTCCTGCAGAGTGCATCACTTAGTCTCTCCTAAGCCTTGTGTTCATGGTTTTCTTGTAAGAGCTTGTCTAAACACTGCCTATAATCGTGGTTATGCTAGAAGCATTTGGATTTCTTGATCCTCACTGTGATTTCAATAACAAATTTAGATGTTTTTTGTTAGGGACAGCTTTCAATTTCTCAACTGAAATTTCAATATTGCATTAGGTGTTGACTACCACGGGGCTGCAGTACAGAGAATTACAGGAAGATTAATTTCTCCATCTCCATGCTCCTAGACATTTATGATTACAGTGATGTAGTTATATACAAAGTTGCAAGATACCAAAGCTAGAATAACCTCTTGGTGCAGCAGGATGTCTGGAGCCCAAGCGCAGAGTCTCAGTGTTCCAAAGCCTTGAAGAGGTGCACCATATGTGCTGGGGCTGATGACACAGACACTGGAGCAAGGCCAGTGTGATGTTAGAAACTAGACCAGCAGCTGATCTGTTGTCAGCCATTTCTGGACACAAACGGGATCTGGTCGACTTAGGACATGACCTTTGGGCTGGAGAGCAACTCCCCGAGGAATCACACAGCCACTGCAGACCGTTGGCAAGAACCCCATACCAAAACAGCTCATCTGCAATCAGTTTTTAATCTGTGCAGCAGTGATTGGAACAGGCGCACGCTCTCTGGAATTGCAGGAATGTTCACAAGTGGAATGTACATCACCTGTGTGCTCCAGCTCTTCTGTGTGCATGCTAGGAGCAGTGATCCCCCTGCACCCAGGGCTGCAATAAAGTCATGTTGGGTTTCTAACCTGCCAACCAGCAGCCCAGGCTGCCCAGAGCCACATCCAGCCTGGCCTTGGATGCCTGCAGGGATGGGGCATCCACAGCCTCCTTGGGCAACCTGTTCCAGTGCCTCACCACCCTCTGGCTGAAAAACTTCCTCCTCACATCCAACCTCAACCTCAACACCCCCCGTCTCAGTTTAAAGCCATTCCCCACTTGTCCCATCACCATCCACCCTCCAAAACAAAACACCTCGGCTGTTCAACACTGAAAGAGCAAAATAACCCACAGCTCTTACTTCCACTGTATGCATTTAATTCCAAACTTAAGGTCACAGGTTAATCACTCATGTGATCCTTCCTGACAGAAGAACTACTCGTAGTGATGTGTAGGAGTAAGGAACAGTTTGAAAAGGTCATGGACATATCAGAACTTGCAGCATTAATCTTAATAGATGCCTACATTGCAAAGCATTTTGTAAAACACACGTTACAAGTACTGTGCATTGGATTACACTATATCAAACTCTAAGTAACAATACAGGTTGCTTTTAAATCTACACTTACATGTTTTCTTCTAACTCCTTGATAAAATTCCTGACTGCCTTCAGTTTTACAGCCAAAGCAGTGTTTGAGCTGGTAATGTACTCTTGAACAGCACTGTTGCCTTTAACATTTGTATGTTTAGATCTGAAAAGAGAATTTGGTCATTATTTCATGATGAGAGAATCTTATATGACAAAACAGAATTACAAAAATCTGACAATACTGTAAAATGCCACTGTAAGAATGTGGCTTTGATTTTTTTTTCTTTTTCTTTCTTTCTTTTTTTTTTTTTTTTAAATGGTGAGTGTACCATTAATTCAAGACAAGAATTTTGTTTGTAAGTCGATCTCTATAACTGTTCTTGGCATCATTCTGTAGGATGAACTAGATACATGGAATTTGGCACTGGCTCCCCAGGGCAGTGGTTTGGCACTGAGCTGACAAAGGCCAAAGAGCATTTGCACAATGCTCTCAGACACAGGGCTTGACCCATAGGAGGTCCGGTGTGGAACCAGGAGGTGGAATACATGATCCTCGAGGTCCCTTCCAAATAAAGATATTCCATCATCCTCTAATACTTATATTCCCAAGTCCTGTACACAGTGCTCAGATGCTTAATTGAAAGGTTCCATGAAACAGTGAGGTATCTATGTCCCTTTACCACTCAGTTATTCAATTTGCCACATGGATCTTTTGTCCAGTCACATTAAAAAAACACTCAAAGTATTTCCTTCAGTCTTCCATTCTGATAGAGCTTTCTGGAGCAAATAAAGAGTTGCAACTCAGAATGTCCACACCTCCCTTCCTGCACCCTGCATACTTTTTTCATTGCACTGTGATTACGTACCATTCTATTGTCACCCTCATTCTGTCATTATCTAGGCAGCTTACTGACATTAAATTTTCCAGCAACAGATGCCCTCAAGTACAATTCCAGTCTGAAGTGTGTTCCACCTGATGACAACTGGGAATGTCTTTCTCTCACCATTAGAACCATTGCACCTCTGACTAAACACATAGCTAATCACCACTGAAAACCTAGGTGCAATTTCTGCAGTGCACAGACCAACTACGTGTTGATTAACATTCAGAGAGATTGTGCAGGTGTCCTTTTAGGAACTGGCCTACAGTATGCTAAGAGGGATGGATGTGGGGACATAAGGATAACGTGCCCTCTGCCTTTTAAGACAGCCCCAGCAGAGCAGGTCAGAAGGCTGAAGAGCTGAGTGGGTCACCAGGGCTCAGAGACTTCACTCGGCCATCTGAAAGTTGAGGGACTTCAGCCCAAGCTGCCCTTTTCCATGCAGGCAAGGAGGCCAAGAGAAGGTGGATCGGCACGGTTCTGGTGCAGACAGGGGCTGCAGTGTGAGCAGGCCTACACAGACAAGGCTGTGCCCACACAGAGTGACAGCAGCTTTCGCTGTGAGCAGATTCCCAGGGGGCCTGAGCCATGGCAGTTCTTGATGGCAGCATGTTCCAATCAGCCCTGGAAGTCTTCTCTGGACGTCTGTCGCATTCTGGAATCCACACTGAGGACGCAGTCGCTGTGTCAGAGCAGCTGGCAGAGTCACGGGGAACCGTGACGTAGTTGGCCCAGGGAGCAACAACAAGGCCTGCACTGCTCAGCCAGCCCAGGCCAAAGGGGAGCACGAGAGAGAGCAGAGGAGAGAGGGGGGGAAAGAGGGCCAGGAAGGAAAGGCCTGTGCCTGAATGGACGTGTAGCAGCAGCTGCTGACAGCAAACTCGGTGATGGCAGGGGCACAGCAGAGCAGTGCAATGCTGGCAGCTTCCTGTGTCTTTCACACAGGCACTGCAGACATGGCCAGCACTGGGAGATCAGCAGAACTGCTGCACACCTCTGCCAGCCCAGGCCAGAGGAGTGCAGAACAGTGAGCTGCTGCTGAGGGGAGAGAGGATGGCCTGAGAGCTGACCTGAGAGGCAGGGCTGGCTGTGTTACAGCAGCCTCTGTGTCCTCCTCCTGTGTCTGTGAGGGCCAGAGGGCCAGAAGAGAACATGCCCAGACAACGAAGCCCTGCTGTCCTCTGCTGCTCAGCTGGAGAGATGTTCCGCCTTCCTGAAGGACGCTGATCCAAAGGGAAGGAATCAAAGGAAGTCCAGGCTGGCTGTCCTTGTGGGCATCAGCTGCTGGCAGCTGCATTGCTGCTGCCATGAGCAAGGCAAAGCAGGTAAATGATTGCTTTTCCTTGTTTGACATAGGAGCTCTTGACTTGAAAGCTAGAGGGATGCAATAGAAAGAGCTGCAACCTCTGCCAGACATGGCAAAGGTGAGTGGGATGTTGTTTCAATTGCTGCTGATGTCAGGAAGGACTGTAAGGATGGAAAGGCTGGTGTTTGCCATGGGCAGGGAAACACATCTGGTTTTCATTTTCTCTTTGTGTCCAGAAAAAGAGCAGAGTGTGCCCTCACTTTGGACCCATCCTGCCCTCTTCTGCTTAGATGGAGAAATGTTCCAGCTTCTAGAAGGACATCAGTACAAATATGTGCAATGAAAATAAGTCCAGGCTGGCTGTCCTTGTGGGCATCAGCTGCTGGCATCTGCATTGCTGCTGCCATGAGCATGGCACAGCAGGTAAAAGATTGCTTTTCCTTGTGTGACACAGGAGCTCTTGACTTGAAAGCTAGAGGGATGCAATAGAAAGAGCTGCAACCTCTGCCAGACATGGCAAAGGTGAGTGGGATGTTGTTTCAATTAGTGCTGATGTCAGGAAGGACTGTAAGGATGGAAAGTCTGGTGTTTGCCATGGGCAGGGAAACACAGCTGGTTTTCATTTTCTCTTTCTCTTTGAGTGCCAGATAAAGAGCAGAGTGTGCCCTCACCTTGGACCCATCCTGCCCTCTGCTGCTCAGAGGGAGAAATGTCCAAGCTTCTAGAAGGAAATCAGGACAAAGACATGTAATGAAAATAAGTCCAGGCTGGCTGTCCTTGTGGGCATCAGCTGCTGGCATCTGCATTGCTGCTGCCATGAGCATGGCACAGCAGGTAAAAGACTGCTTTTCTTTGTGTGACAGAGGAGCTCTTGACTTGACAGCTAGAGGGATGCAATAGAAAGAGCTGCAACCTCTGCCAGACATGGCAAAGGTGAGTGGGATATTGTTTCCATTGCTGATGATTGCAGGAAGGACTGTAAGGATGGAAAGTCTGGTGTTTGCCATGGGCAGGGAAACACATCTGGTTTTCATTTTCTCTTTCTCTTTGAGTGCCAGATAAAGAGCAGAGTGTGCCCTCACCTTGGAACTCTCCTGCCCTCTTCTGCTGAGATGGAGAAATGTTCCAGCTTCTAGAAGGAAATCAGGACAAAGATATGTAATGAAAATAAGTCCAGGCTGGCTGTCCTTGTGGGCATCAGCTGCTGGCATCTGCATTGCTGCTGCCATGAGCATGGCAAAGCAGGTAAAAGATTGCTTTTCCTTGTGTGACACAGGAGCTCTTGACTTGAAAGCTAGAGGGATGCAATAGAAAGAGCTGCAACCTCTGCCAGACATGGCAAAGGTGAGTGGGATGTTGTTTCAATTAGTGCTGATGTCAGGAAGGACTGTAAGGATGGAAAGGCTGGTGTTTGCCATGGGCTGGGAAACACATCAGGTTTTCATTTTCTCTTTCTATTTGAGTGCCAGATAAAGAGCAGAGTGTGCCCTCACCTTGGACCCATCCTGCCCTCTGCTGCTGAGATGGTGAAATGTCCCAGCTTCTAGAAGGACATCAGGACAAGGAAAGGTAATGAAAATAAGTCCAGGCTGGCTGTCCTTGTGGGCATCAGCTGCTGGCATCTGGACTTCTGCTGCCATGAGCATGGCACAGCAGGTAAAAGATTGCTTTTCCTTGTGTGACACAGGAGCTCTTGACTTGACAGCTAGAGGGATGCAATAGAAAGAGCTGCAACCTCTGCCAGACATGGCAAAGGTGAGTGGGATGTTGTTTCAATTAGTGCTGATGTCAGGAAGGACTGGAAGGATGGAAAGGCTGGTGTTTGCCATGGGCAGGGAAACACAGCTGGTTTTCATTTTCTCTTTCTCTTTGAGTGCCAGATAAAGAGCAGAGTGTGCCCTCACCTTGGACCCATCCTGCCCTCTGCTGCTCAGAGGGAGAAATGTCCAAGCTTCTAGAAGGAAATCAGGACAAAGACATGTAATGAAAATAAGTCCAGGCTGGCTGTCCTTGTGGGCATCAGCTGCTGGCATCTGCATTGCTGCTGCCATGAGCATGGCACAGCAGGTAAAAGACTGCTTTTCTTTGTGTGACAGAGGAGCTCTTGACTTGACAGCTAGAGGGATGCAATAGAAAGAGCTGCAACCTCTGCCAGACATGGCAAAGGTGAGTGGGATATTGTTTCCATTGCTGATGATTGCAGGAAGGACTGTAAGGATGGAAAGTCTGGTGTTTGCCATGGGCAGGGAAACACATCTGGTTTTCATTTTCCCTTTCTCTTTGAGTGCCAGATAAAGAGCAGAGTGTGCCCTCACCTTGGAACTCTCCTGCCCTCTTCTGCTGAGATGGAGAAATGTTCCAGCTTCTAGAAGGAAATCAGGACAAAGATATGTAATGAAAATAAGTCCAGGCTGGCTGTCCTTGTGGGCATCAGCTGCTGGCATCTGCATTGCTGCTGCCATGAGCATGGCAAAGCAGGTAAAAGATTGCTTTTCCTTGTGTGACACAGGAGCTCTTGACTTGAAAGCTAGAGGGATGCAATAGAAAGAGCTGCAACCTCTGCCAGACATGGCAAAGGTGAGTGGGATGTTGTTTCAATTAGTGCTGATGTCAGGAAGGACTGTAAGGATGGAAAGGCTGGTGTTTGCCATGGGCTGGGAAACACATCAGGTTTTCATTTTCTCTTTCTATTTGAGTGCCAGATAAAGAGCAGAGTGTGCCCTCACCTTGGACCCATCCTGCCCTCTGCTGCTCAGAGGGAGAAATGTCCAAGCTTCTAGAAGGAAATCAGGACAAAGACATGTAATGAAAATAAGTCCAGGCTGGCTGTCCTTGTGGGCATCAGCTGCTGGCATCTGCATTGCTGCTGCCATGAGCATGGCACAGCAGGTAAAATACTGCTTTTCTTTGTGTGACAGAGGAGCTCTTGACTTGACAGCTAGAGGGATGCAATAGAAAGAGCTGCAACCTCTGCCAGACATGGCAAAGGTGAGTGGGATATTGTTTCCATTGCTGATGATTGCAGGAAGGACTGTAAGGATGGAAAGTCTGGTGTTTGCCATGGGCAGGGAAACACATCTGGTTTTCATTTTCCCTTTCTCTTTGAGTGCCAGATAAAGAGCAGAGTGTGCCCTCACCTTGGAACTCTCCTGCCCTCTTCTGCTGAGATGGAGAAATGTTCCAGCTTCTAGAAGGAAATCAGGACAAAGATATGTAATGAAAATAAGTCCAGGCTGGCTGTCCTTGTGGGCATCAGCTGCTGGCATCTGCATTGCTGCTGCCATGAGCATGGCACAGCAGGTAAAAGATTGCTTTTCCTTGTGTGACACAGGAGCTCTTGACTTGAAAGCTAGAGGGATGCAATAGAAAGAGCTGCAACCTCTGCCAGACATGGCAAAGGTGAGTGGGATGTTGTTTCAATTAGTGCTGATGTCAGGAAGGACTGTAAGGATGGAAAGGCTGGTGTTTGCCATGGGCTGGGAAACACATCAGGTTTTCATTTTCTCTTTCTATTTGAGTGCCAGATAAAGAGCAGAGTGTGCCCTCACCTTGGACCCATCCTGCCCTCTGCTGCTGAGATGGTGAAATGTCCCAGCTTCTAGAAGGACATCAGGACAAGGAAAGGTAATGAAAATAAGTCCAGGCTGGCTGTCCTTGTGGGCATCAGCTGCTGGCATCTGGACTTCTGCTGCCATGAGCATGGCACAGCAGGTAAAAGATTGCTTTTCCTTGTGTGACACAGGAGCTCTTGACTTGACAGCTAGAGGGATGCAATAGAAAGAGCTGCAACCTCTGCCAGACATGGCAAAGGTGAGTGGGATGTTGTTTCAATTAGTGCTGATGTCAGGAAGGACTGGAAGGATGGAAAGGCTGGTGTTTGCCATGGGCAGGGAAACACAGCTGGTTTTCATTTTCTCTTTCTCTTTGAGTGCCAGATAAAGAGCAGAGTGTGCCCTCACCTTGGACCCATCCTGCCCTCTGCTGCTCAGAGGGAGAAATGTCCAAGCTTCTAGAAGGAAATCAGGACAAAGACATGTAATGAAAATAAGTCCAGGCTGGCTGTCCTTGTGGGCATCAGCTGCTGGCATCTGCATTGCTGCTGCCATGAGCATGGCACAGCAGGTAAAATACTGCTTTTCTTTGTGTGACAGAGGAGCTCTTGACTTGACAGCTAGAGGGATGCAATAGAAAGAGCTGCAACCTCTGCCAGACATGGCAAAGGTGAGTGGGATATTGTTTCCATTGCTGATGATTGCAGGAAGGACTGTAAGGATGGAAAGTCTGGTGTTTGCCATGGGCAGGGAAACACATCTGGTTTTCATTTTCCCTTTCTCTTTGAGTGCCAGATAAAGAGCAGAGTGTGCCCTCACCTTGGAACTCTCCTGCCCTCTTCTGCTGAGATGGAGAAATGTTCCAGCTTCTAGAAGGAAATCAGGACAAAGATATGTAATGAAAATAAGTCCAGGCTGGCTGTCCTTGTGGGCATCAGCTGCTGGCATCTGCATTGCTGCTGCCATGAGCATGGCAAAGCAGGTAAAAGATTGCTTTTCCTTGTGTGACACAGGAGCTCTTGACTTGAAAGCTAGAGGGATGCAATAGAAAGAGCTGCAACCTCTGCCAGACATGGCAAAGGTGAGTGGGATGTTGTTTCAATTAGTGCTGATGTCAGGAAGGACTGTAAGGATGGAAAGGCTGGTGTTTGCCATGGGCTGGGAAACACATCAGGTTTTCATTTTCTCTTTCTATTTGAGTGCCAGATAAAGAGCAGAGTGTGCCCTCACCTTGGACCCCTCCTGCCCTCTTCTGCTGAGATGGAGAAATGTTCCAGCTTCTAGAAGGAAATCAGGACAAAGATATGTAATGAAAATAAGTCCAGGCTGACTGTCCTTGTGGGCATCAGCTGCTGGCATCTGCATTGCTGCTGCCATGAGTATGGCACAGCAGGTAAAAGATTGCTTTTCGTTGTGTGACACAGGAGCTCTTGAGTTGACAGCTAGAGGGATGCAATAGAAAGAGCTGCAACCTCTGCCAGACATGGCAGTGGTGAGTGGGATGTTGTTTCAATTAGTGCTGATGTCAGGAAGGACTGTAAGGATGGAAAGGCTGGTGTTTGCCATGGGCAGGGAAACACATCTGGTTTTCATTTTCTCTTTGTGTACAGAAAAAGAGCAGAGTGTGCCCTCACTTTGGACCCATCCTGCCCTCTTCTGCTGAGATGGAGAAATGTTCCAGCTTCTAGAAGGACATCAGTATAAAGATGTGCAATGAAAATAAGTCCAGGCTGGCTGTCCTTGTGGGCATCAGCTGCTGGCATCTGCATTGCTGCTGCCATGAGCATGGCACAGCAGGTAAAAGATTGCTTTTCCTTGTGTGACACAGGAGCTCTTGACTTGAAAGCTAGAGGGATGCAATAGAAAGAGCTGCAACCTCTGCCAGACATGGCAAAGGTGAGTGGGATGTTGTTTCCATTGCTGATGATTGCAGGAAGGACTGTAAGGATGGAAAGGCTGGTGTTTGCCATGGGCTGGGAAACACATATTGTTTTCATTTTCTCTTTCTCTTTGAGTGCCAGATAAAGAGCAGAGTGTGCCCTCACCTTGGACCCCTCCTGCCCTCTGCTGCTGAGATGGAGAAATGTTACAGCTTCTAGAAGGACATCAGGACAAGGACATGTAATGAAAATAAGTCCAGGCTGGCTGTCCTTGTGGGCATCAGCTGCTGGCATCTGCATTGCTGCTGCCATGAGCATGGCACAGCAGGTAAAAGATTGCTTTTCGTTGTGTGACACAGGAGCTCTTGACTTGACAGCTAGAGGGATGCAATAGAAAGAGCTGCAACCTCTGCCAGACATGGCAAAGGTGAGTGGGAAGTTGTTTCAGTTGCTGCTGATGTCAGGAAGGACTGTAAGGATGGAAAGGCTGGTGTTTGCCATGGGCAGGGAAACACATCTGTTTTTCATTTTCTATTTCTCTTTGAGTGCCAGTTAAAGAGCAGAGTGTGCCCTCACCTTGGACCCATCCTGCCCTCTTCTGCTGAGATGGAGAAATGTTACAGCTTGTAGAAGGACATCAGGACAAGGATATGTGATGAAAATAAGTCCAGGCTGGCTGTCCTTGTGGGCATCAGCTGCTGGCATCTGCATTGCTGCTGCCATGAGCATGGCACAGCAGGTAAAAGATTGCTTTTCGTTGTGTGACACAGGAGCTCTTGACAGCTAGAGGGATGCAATAGAAAGAGCTGCAACCTCTGCCAGACATGGCAAAGGTGAGTGGGATGTTGTTTCAGTTGCTGCTAATGTCAGGAAGGACTGTAAGGATGGAAAGTCTGGTGTTTGCCATAGGCAGGGAAACACATCTGGTTTTCATTTACTCTTTGTGTTCCAGAAAAAGAGGAGAGTGTGCCCTCACCTTTGGACCCATCCTGCCCTCTTCTGCTGAGATGGAAAAATGTTCCAGCTTCTAGAAGGACATCAGTATAAAGATGTGCAATGAAAATAAGTCCAGGCTGGCTGTCCTTGTGGGCATCAGCTGCTGGCATCTGCATTGCTGCTGCCATGAGCATGGCACAGCAGGTAAAAGATTGCTTTTCCTTGTGTGACACAGGAGCTCTTGACTTGACAGCTAGAGGGATGCAATAGAAAGAGCTGCAACCTCTGCCAGACATGGCAAGGGTGAGTGGGATGTTGTTTCCATTGCTGATGATGTCAGGAAGGACTGTAAGGATGGAAAGGCTGGTGTTTGCCATGGGCAGGGAAACACATCTGTTTTTCATTTTCTATTTCTATTTGAGTGCCAGATAAAGAGCAGAGTGTGCCCTCACCTTGGACCCCTCCTGCCCTCTTCTGCTGAGATGGAGAAATGTTCCAGCTTCTAGAAGGAAATCAGGACAAAGATATGTAATGAAAATAAGTCCAGGCTGACTGTCCTTGTGGGCATCAGCTGCTGGCATCTGCATTGCTGCTGCCATGAGTATGGCACAGCAGGTAAAAGATTGCTTTTCGTTGTGTGACACAGGAGCTCTTGAGTTGACAGCTAGAGGGATGCAATAGAAAGAGCTGCAACCTCTGCCAGACATGGCAGTGGTGAGTGGGATGTTGTTTCAATTAGTGCTGATGTCAGGAAGGACTGTAAGGATGGAAAGGCTGGTGTTTGCCATGGGCAGGGAAACACATCTGGTTTTCATTTTCTCTTTGTGTACAGAAAAAGAGCAGAGTGTGCCCTCACTTTGGACCCATCCTGCCCTCTTCTGCTGAGATGGAGAAATGTTCCAGCTTCTAGAAGGACATCAGTATAAAGATGTGCAATGAAAATAAGTCCAGGCTGGCTGTCCTTGTGGGCATCAGCTGCTGGCATCTGCATTGCTGCTGCCATGAGCATGGCACAGCAGGTAAAAGATTGCTTTTCCTTGTGTGACACAGGAGCTCTTGACTTGAAAGCTAGAGGGATGCAATAGAAAGAGCTGCAACCTCTGCCAGACATGGCAAAGGTGAGTGGGATGTTGTTTCCATTGCTGATGATTGCAGGAAGGACTGTAAGGATGGAAAGGCTGGTGTTTGCCATGGGCTGGGAAACACATATTGTTTTCATTTTCTCTTTCTCTTTGAGTGCCAGTTAAAGAGCAGAGTGTGCCCTCACCTTGGACCCATCCTGCCCTCTTCTGCTGAGATGGAGAAATGTTACAGCTTGTAGAAGGACATCAGGACAAGGATATGTGATGAAAATAAGTCCAGGCTGGCTGTCCTTGTGGGCATCAGCTGCTGGCATCTGCATTGCTGCTGCCATGAGCATGGCACAGCAGGTAAAAGATTGCTTTTCGTTGTGTGACACAGGAGCTCTTGACAGCTAGAGGGATGCAATAGAAAGAGCTGCAACCTCTGCCAGACATGGCAAAGGTGAGTGGGATGTTGTTTCAGTTGCTGCTAATGTCAGGAAGGACTGTAAGGATGGAAAGTCTGGTGTTTGCCATGGGCAGGGAAACACATCTGGTTTTCATTTTCTCTTTGTGTTCCAGAAAAAGAGGAGAGTGTGCCCTCACCTTGGACCCATCCTGCCCTCTTCTGCTGAGATGGAAAAATGTTCCAGCTTCTAGAAGGACATCAGTATAAAGATGTGCAATGAAAATAAGTCCAGGCTGGCTGTCCTTGTGGGCATCAGCTGCTGGCATCTGCATTGCTGCTGCCATGAGCATGGCACAGCAGGTAAAAGATTGCTTTTCCTTGTGTGACACAGGAGCTCTTGACTTGACAGCTAGAGGGATGCAATAGAAAGAGCTGCAACCTCTGCCAGACATGGCAAAGGTGAGTGGGAAGTTGTTTCAGTTGCTGCTGATGTCAGGAAGGACTGTAAGGATGGAAAGGCTGGTGTTTGCCATGGGCAGGGAAACACATCTGTTTTTCATTTTCTATTTCTCTTTGAGTGCCAGTTAAAGAGCAGAGTGTGCCCTCACCTTGGACCCATCCTGCCCTCTTCTGCTGAGATGGAGAAATGTTACAGCTTGTAGAAGGACATCAGGACAAGGATATGTGATGAAAATAAGTCCAGGCTGGCTGTCCTTGTGGGCATCAGCTGCTGGCATCTGCATTGCTGCTGCCATGAGCATGGCACAGCAGGTAAAAGATTGCTTTTCGTTGTGTGACACAGGAGCTCTTGACAGCTAGAGGGATGCAATAGAAAGAGCTGCAACCTCTGCCAGACATGGCAAAGGTGAGTGGGATGTTGTTTCAGTTGCTGCTAATGTCAGGAAGGACTGTAAGGATGGAAAGTCTGGTGTTTGCCATGGGCAGGGAAACACATCTGGTTTTCATTTTCCCTTTCTCTTTGAGTGCCAGATAAAGAGCAGAGTGTGCCCTCACCTTGGAACTCTCCTGCCCTCTTCTGCTGAGATGGAGAAATGTTCCAGCTTCTAGAAGGAAATCAGGACAAAGATATGTAATGAAAATAAGTCCAGGCTGGCTGTCCTTGTGGGCATCAGCTGCTGGCATCTGCATTGCTGCTGCCATGAGCATGGCAAAGCAGGTAAAAGATTGCTTTTCCTTGTGTGACACAGGAGCTCTTGACTTGAAAGCTAGAGGGATGCAATAGAAAGAGCTGCAACCTCTGCCAGACATGGCAAAGGTGAGTGGGATGTTGTTTCAATTAGTGCTGATGTCAGGAAGGACTGTAAGGATGGAAAGGCTGGTGTTTGCCATGGGCTGGGAAACACATCAGGTTTTCATTTTCTCTTTCTATTTGAGTGCCAGATAAAGAGCAGAGTGTGCCCTCACCTTGGACCCCTCCTGCCCTCTTCTGCTGAGATGGAGAAATGTTCCAGCTTCTAGAAGGAAATCAGGACAAAGATATGTAATGAAAATAAGTCCAGGCTGACTGTCCTTGTGGGCATCAGCTGCTGGCATCTGCATTGCTGCTGCCATGAGTATGGCACAGCAGGTAAAAGATTGCTTTTCGTTGTGTGACACAGGAGCTCTTGAGTTGACAGCTAGAGGGATGCAATAGAAAGAGCTGCAACCTCTGCCAGACATGGCAGTGGTGAGTGGGATGTTGTTTCAATTAGTGCTGATGTCAGGAAGGACTGTAAGGATGGAAAGGCTGGTGTTTGCCATGGGCAGGGAAACACATCTGGTTTTCATTTTCTCTTTGTGTACAGAAAAAGAGCAGAGTGTGCCCTCACTTTGGACCCATCCTGCCCTCTTCTGCTGAGATGGAGAAATGTTCCAGCTTCTAGAAGGACATCAGTATAAAGATGTGCAATGAAAATAAGTCCAGGCTGGCTGTCCTTGTGGGCATCAGCTGCTGGCATCTGCATTGCTGCTGCCATGAGCATGGCACAGCAGGTAAAAGATTGCTTTTCCTTGTGTGACACAGGAGCTCTTGACTTGAAAGCTAGAGGGATGCAATAGAAAGAGCTGCAACCTCTGCCAGACATGGCAAAGGTGAGTGGGATGTTGTTTCCATTGCTGATGATTGCAGGAAGGACTGTAAGGATGGAAAGGCTGGTGTTTGCCATGGGCTGGGAAACACATATTGTTTTCATTTTCTCTTTCTCTTTGAGTGCCAGATAAAGAGCAGAGTGTGCCCTCACCTTGGACCCCTCCTGCCCTCTGCTGCTGAGATGGAGAAATGTTACAGCTTCTAGAAGGACATCAGGACAAGGACATGTAATGAAAATAAGTCCAGGCTGGCTGTCCTTGTGGGCATCAGCTGCTGGCATCTGCATTGCTGCTGCCATGAGCATGGCACAGCAGGTAAAAGATTGCTTTTCGTTGTGTGACACAGGAGCTCTTGACTTGACAGCTAGAGGGATGCAATAGAAAGAGCTGCAACCTCTGCCAGACATGGCAAAGGTGAGTGGGAAGTTGTTTCAGTTGCTGCTGATGTCAGGAAGGACTGTAAGGATGGAAAGGCTGGTGTTTGCCATGGGCAGGGAAACACATCTGTTTTTCATTTTCTATTTCTCTTTGAGTGCCAGTTAAAGAGCAGAGTGTGCCCTCACCTTGGACCCATCCTGCCCTCTTCTGCTGAGATGGAGAAATGTTACAGCTTGTAGAAGGACATCAGGACAAGGATATGTGATGAAAATAAGTCCAGGCTGGCTGTCCTTGTGGGCATCAGCTGCTGGCATCTGCATTGCTGCTGCCATGAGCATAGCACAGCAGGTAAAAGATTGCTTTTCGTTGTGTGACACAGGAGCTCTTGACAGCTAGAGGGATGCAATAGAAAGAGCTGCAACCTCTGCCAGACATGGCAAAGGTGAGTGGGATGTTGTTTCAGTTGCTGCTAATGTCAGGAAGGACTGTAAGGATGGAAAGTCTGGTGTTTGCCATGGGCAGGGAAACACATCTGGTTTTCATTTTCTCTTTGTGTTCCAGAAAAAGAGGAGAGTGTGCCCTCACCTTGGACCCATCCTGCCCTCTTCTGCTGAGATGGAAAAATGTTCCAGCTTCTAGAAGGACATCAGTATAAAGATGTGCAATGAAAATAAGTCCAGGCTGGCTGTCCTTGTGGGCATCAGCTGCTGGCATCTGCATTGCTGCTGCCATGAGCATGGCACAGCAGGTAAAAGATTGCTTTTCCTTGTGTGACACAGGAGCTCTTGACTTGACAGCTAGAGGGATGCAATAGAAAGAGCTGCAACCTCTGCCAGACATGGCAAAGGTGAGTGGGAAGTTGTTTCAGTTGCTGCTGATGTCAGGAAGGACTGTAAGGATGGAAAGGCTGGTGTTTGCCATGGGCAGGGAAACACATCTGTTTTTCATTTTCTATTTCTCTTTGAGTGCCAGTTAAAGAGCAGAGTGTGCCCTCACCTTGGACCCCTCCTGCCCTCTTCTGCTGAGATGGAGAAATGTTACAGCTTGTAGAAGGACATCAGGACAAGGATATGTGATGAAAATAAGTCCAGGCTGGCTGTCCTTGTGGGCATCAGCTGCTGGCATCTGCATTGCTGCTGCCATGAGCATGGCACAGCAGGTAAAAGATTGCTTTTCGTTGTGTGACACAGGAGCTCTTGACAGCTAGAGGGATGCAATAGAAAGAGCTGCAACCTCTGCCAGACATGGCAAAGGTGAGTGGGATGTTGTTTCAGTTGCTGCTAATGTCAGGAAGGACTGTAAGGATGGAAAGTCTGGTGTTTGCCATGGGCAGGGAAACACATCTGGTTTTCATTTTCTCTTTGTGTTCCAGAAAAAGAGGAGAGTGTGCCCTCACCTTGGACCCATCCTGCCCTCTTCTGCTGAGATGGAAAAATGTTCCAGCTTCTAGAAGGACATCAGTATAAAGATGTGCAATGAAAATAAGTCCAGGCTGGCTGTCCTTGTGGGCATCAGCTGCTGGCATCTGCATTGCTGCTGCCATGAGCATGGCACAGCAGGTAAAAGATTGCTTTTCCTTGTGTGACACAGGAGCTCTTGACTTGACAGCTAGAGGGATGCAATAGAAAGAGCTGCAACCTCTGCCAGACATGGCAAAGGTGAGTGGGATGTTGTTTCCATTGCTGATGATTGCAGGAAGGACTGTAAGGATATAAATGCTGGTGTTTGCCATGGGCTGGGAAACACATATTGTTTTCATTTTCTCTTTCTCTTTGAGTGCCAGATAAAGAGCAGAGTGTGCCCTCACCTTGGACCCATCCTGCCCTCTTCTGCTGAGATGGAGAAATGTTACAGCTTCTAGAAGGACATCAGTACAAAGATATGTAATGAAAATAAGTCCAGGCTGGCTGTCCTTGTGGGCATCAGCTGCTGGCATCTGCATTGCTGCTGCCATGAGCATGGCACAGCAGGTAAAAGATTGCTTTTCCTTGTGTGACACAGGAGCTCTTGACTTGAAAGCTAGAGGGATGCAATAGAAAGAGCTGCAACCTCAGCCAGACATGGCAAAGGTGAGAGGGATGTTGTTTCAATTAGTGCTGATGTCAGGAAGGACTTTAAGGATGGAAAGGCTGGTGTTTGCCATGGGCAGGGAAACACATCTGGTTTTCATTTTCTCTTTGTGTGCCAGGAAAAGAGCAGAGTATGCCCTCACCTTGGACCCCTCCTGCCCTCTTCTGCTGAGATGGAGAAATGTTACAGCTTCTAGAAGGACATCAGGACAAGGATATGTAATGAAAATAATCCAGGCTGGCTGTCCTTGTGGGCATCAGCTGCTGGCATCTGCATTGGTGCTGCCATGAGCATGGCAAAGCAGGTAAAAGATTGCTTTTCCTTGTGTGACACAGGAGCTCTTGACTTGAAAGCTAGAGGGATGCAATAGAAAGAGCTGCAACCTCTGCCAGACATGGCAAAGGTGAGTGGGATGTTGTTTCAATGAGTGCTGATGTCAGGAAGGCCTGTAAGGATGGAAAGGCTGGTGTTTGCCATGGGCAGGGAAACACATCTGGTTTTCATTTTCTCTTTGTGTACAGAAAAAGAGCAGAGTGTGCCCTCACTTTGGACCCCTCCTGCCCTCTTCTGCTGAGATGGAGAAATGTTCCAGCTTCTAGAAGGACATCAGTATAAAGATGTGCAATGAAAATAAGTCCAGGCTGGCTGTCCTTGTGGGCATCAGCTGCTGGCATCTGCATTGCTGCTGCCATGAGCATGGCACAGCAGGTAAAAGATTGCTTTTCCTTGTGTGACACAGGAGCTCTTGACTTGAAAGCTAGAGGGATGCAATAGAAAGAGCTGCAACCTCTGCCAGACATGGCAAAGGTGAGTGGGAAGTTGTTTCAGTTGCTGATGATGTCAGGAAGGACTGTAAGGATGGAAAGGCTGGTGTTTGCCATGGGCAGGGAAACACATCTGTTTTTCATTTTCTATTTCTCTTTGAGTGCCAGTTAAAGAGCAGAGTGTGCCCTCACCTTGGACCCCTCCTGCCCTCTTCTGCTGAGATGGAGAAATGTTCCAGCTTGTAGAAGGACATCAGGACAAGGATATGTGATGAAAATAAGTCCAGGCTGGCTGTCCTTGTGGGCATCAGCTGCTGGCATCTGGACTTCTGCTGCCATGAGCATGGCACAGCAGGTAAAAGATTGCTTTTCGTTGTGTGACACAGGAGCTCTTGACTTGACAGCTAGAGGGATGCAATAGAAAGAGCTGCAACCTCTGCCAGACATGGCAAAGGTGAGTGGGATGTTGTTTCCATTGCTGATGATGTCAGGAGGACTGTAAGGATGGAAAGGCTGGTGTTTGCCATGGGTGGGGAAACACATCTGGTTTTCATTTTCTCTTTCTCTTTGAGTGCCAGATAAAGAGCAGAGTGTGCCCTCACATTGGACCCATCCTGCCCTCTTCTGCTGAGATGGAGAAATGTTACAGCTTCTAGAAGGACATCAGGACAAAGATATGTAATGAAAATAAGTCCAGGCTGGCTGTCCTTGTGGGCATCAGCTGCTGGCATCTGCATTGCTGCTGCCATGAGCATGGCACAGCAGGTAAAAGATTGCTTTTCCTTGTGTGACACAGGAGCTCTTGACTTGAAAGCTAGAGGGATGCAATAGAAAGAGCTGCAACCTCAGCCAGACATGGCAAAGGTGAGTGGGATGTTGTTTCAATTAGTGCTGATGTCAGGAGGACTGTAAGGATGGAAAGGCTGGTGTTTGCCATGGGTGGGGAAACACATCTGGTTTTCATTTTCTCTTTCTCTTTGAGTGCCAGATAAAGAGCAGAGTGTGCCCTCACATTGGACCCATCCTGCCCTCTTCTGCTGAGATGGAGAAATATCCAAGCTTCAAGAAGGACATCAGGACAAAGATATGTAATGAAAATAAGTCCAGGCTGGCTGTCCTAGTGGGCATCAGATGCTTGCATCTGCATTGCTGCTGCCATGAGCATGGCAAAGGAGGTAAAAGATTGCTTTTCCTTGTGTGAAAGAGGAGCTCTTGACTTGACAGCTAGAGGGATGTAATAGAAAGAGCTGCAACCTCTTCCAGACATGGCAGTGGTGAGTGGGATGTTGTTTCAATTAGTGCTGATGTCAGGAAGGACTGTAAGGATGGAAAGGCTGGTGTTTGCCATGGGCAGGGAAACACATCTGGTTTTCATCTTCCCTTTGGGTGGCAGAAAAAGAGGAGAGCTTGCCTGCAACTTGGAACTCTCTTGCCCTCTGCTGCTCAGAGGGAGAAATGTTCCAGCTACTAGAAGGACATCAGGACAAAGATATGTAATGAAAATAAGTCCAGGCTGGCTGTCCTTGTGGGCATCAGCTGCTGGCATCTGCATTGCTGCTGCCATGAGCATGGCAAAGCAGGTAAAAGATTGCTTTTCCTTGTGTGACACAGGAGCTCTTGACTTGACAGCTAGAGGGATGCAATAGAAAGAGCTGCAACCTCTGCCAGACATGGCAAAGGTGAGTGGGATGTTGTTTCAATTACTGCTGAAGTCAGGAAGACTGTAAGGATGGAAAGTCTGGTGTTTGCCATGGGCAGGGAAACACATCTGGTTTTCATTTTCTCTTTCTCTTTGAGTGCCAGATAAACAGGGGAGAGTGTGCCTGCAACTTGGACCCCTCCTGCCCTCATCTGCTGAGATGGTGAAATGTTCCAGCTTCTAGAAGGACATCAGGACAAAGATATGTAATGAAAATAAGTCCAGGCTGGCTGTCCTTGTGGGCATCAGCTGCTGGCATCTGCATTGGTGCTTCCATGAGCATGGCAAAGCAGATAAAAGATTGCTTTTCCTTGTGTGACACAGGAGGTCTTGACTTGAAAGCTAGAGGGATGCAATAGAAAGAGCTGCAACCTCTGCCAGACATGGCAAAGGTGAGTGGGATGTTGTTTCCATTGCTGATGATTGCAGGAAGGACTGGAAGGATGGAAAGGCTGGTGTTTGCCATGGGCTGGGAAACACATATTGTTTTCATTTTCTCTTTCTCTTTGAAAGCCAGATAAAGAGCAGAGTGTGCCCTCACCTTGGACCCATCCTGCCCTCTGCTGCTGAGATGGAGAAATGTTACAGCTTCTAGAAGGACATCAGGACAAGGACATGTAATGAAAATAAGTCCAGGCTGGCTGTCCTTGTGGGCATCAGCTGCTGGCATCTGCATTGCTGCTGCCATGAGCATGGCACAGCAGGTAAAAGATTGCTTTTCGTTGTGTGACACAGGAGCTCTTGACTTGACAGCTAGAGGGATGCAATAGAAAGAGCTGCAACCTCTGTCAGACATGGCAAAGGTGAGTTGGAAGTTGTTTCAGTTGCTGCTGATGTCAGGAAGGACTGTAAGGATGGAAAGGCTGGTGTTTGCCATGGGCAGGGAAACACATCTGTTTTTCATTTTCTATTTCTCTTTGAGTGCCAGTTAAAGAGCAGAGTGTGCCCTCACCTTGGACCCATCCTGCCCTCTTCTGCTGAGATGGAGAAATGTTACAGCTTGTAGAAGGACATCAGGACAAGGATATGTGATGAAAATAAGTCCAGGCTGGCTGTCCTTGTGGGCATCAGCTGCTGGCATCTGCATTGCTGCTGCCATGAGCATGGCACAGCAGGTAAAAGATTGCTTTTCGTTGTGTGACACAGGAGCTCTTGACAGCTAGAGGGATGCAATAGAAAGAGCTGCAACCTCTGCCAGACATGGCAAAGGTGAGTGGGATGTTGTTTCCATTGCTGATGATTGCAGGAAGGACTGTAAGGATGGAAAGTCTGGTGTTTGCCATGGGCTGGGAAACACATCAGGTTTTCATTTTCTCTTTCTATTTGAGTGCCAGATAAAGAGCAGAGTGTGCCCTCACCTTGGACCCCTCCTGCCCTCTTGTGCTGAGATGGAGAAATGTTACAGCTTCTAGAAGGACATCAGGACAAGGATATGTAATGAAAATAATCCAGGCTGGCTGTCCTTGTGGGCATCAGCTGCTGGCATCTGCATTGCTGCTGCCATGAGCATGGCACACGAGGTAAAAGATTGCTTTTCCTTGTGTGACACAGGAGCTCTTGACTTGAAAGCTAGAGGGATGCAATAGAAAGAGCTGCAACCTCTGCCAGACATGGCAAAGGTGAGTGGGATGTTGTTTCAGTTGCTGATGATGTCAGGAAGGACTGTAAGGATGGAAAGGCTGGTGTTTGCCATGGGCAGGGAAACACATCTGTTTTTCATTTTCTATTTCTCTTTGAGTGCCAGTTAAAGAGCAGAGTGTGCCCTCACCTTGGACCCCTCCTGCCCTCTTCTGCTGAGATGGAGAAATGTTCCAGCTTCTAGAAGGACATCAGGACAAAGACATGTAATGAAAATAAGTCCAGGCTGGCTGTCCTTGTGGGCATCAGCTGCTGGCATCTGCATTGCTGCTGCCATGAGCATGGCACAGCAGGTAAAAGATTGCTTTTCCTTGTGTGACACAGGAGCTCTTGACTTGACAGCTAGAGGGATGCAATAGAAAGAGCTGCAACCTCTGCCAGACATGGCAAAGGTGAGTGGGAAGTTGTTTCAGTTGCTGCTGATGTCAGGAAGGACTGTAAGGATGGAAAGGCTGGTGTTTGCCATGGGCAGGGAAACACATCTGGTTTTCATTTTCTCTTTGTGTTCCAGAAAAAGAGGAGAGTGTGCCCTCACCTTGGACCCATCCTGCCCTCTTCTGCTGAGATGGAAAAATGTTCCAGCTTCTAGAAGGACATCAGTATAAAGATGTGCAATGAAAATAAGTCCAGGCTGGCTGTCCTTGTGGGCATCAGCTGCTGGCATCTGCATTGCTGCTGCCATGAGCATGGCACAGCAGGTAAAAGATTGCTTTTCGTTGTGTGACACAGGAGCTCTTGACAGCTAGAGGGATGCAATAGAAAGAGCTGCAACCTCTGCCAGACATGGCAAAGGTGAGTGGGATGTTGTTTCCATTGCTGATGATTGCAGGAAGGACTGTAAGGATGGAAAGTCTGGTGTTTGCCATGGGCAGGGAAACACATCAGGTTTTCATTTTCTCTTTCTATTTGAGTGCCAGATAAAGAGCAGAGTGTGCCCTCACCTTGGACCCCTCCTGCCCTCTTGTGCTGAGATGGAGAAATGTTACAGCTTCTAGAAGGACATCAGGACAAGGATATGTAATGAAAATAATCCAGGCTGGCTGTCCTTGTGGGCATCAGCTGCTGGCATCTGCATTGCTGCTGCCATGAGCATGGCACACGAGGTAAAAGATTGCTTTTCGTTGTGTGACACAGGAGCTCTTGACTTGACAGCTAGAGGGATGCAATAGAAAGAGCTGCAACCTCTGCCAGACATGGCAAAGGTGAGTGGGAAGTTGTTTCAGTTGCTGCTGATGTCAGGAAGGACTGTAAGGATGGAAAGGCTGGTGTTTGCCATGGGCTGGGAAACACATATTGTTTTCATTTTCTCTTTCTCTTTGAGTGCCAGATAAAGAGCAGAGTGTGCCCTCACCTTGGACCCATCCTGCCCTCTTCTGCTGAGATGGAGAAATGTTACAGCTTCTAGAAGGACATCAGTTCAAAGATATGTAATGAAAATAAGTCCAGGCTGGCTGTCCTTGTGGGCATCAGCTGCTGGCATCTGCATTGCTGCTGCCATGAGCATGGCACAGCAGGTAAAAGATTGCTTTTCCTTGTGTGACACAGGAGCTCTTGACTTGAAAGCTAGAGGGATGCAATAGAAAGAGCTGCAACCTCAGCCAGACATGGCAAAGGTGAGTGGGATGTTGTTTCAGTTAGTGCTGATGTCAGGAGGACTGTAAGGATGGAAAGGCTGGTGTTTGCCATGGGTGGGGAAACACATCTGGTTTTCATTTTCTCTTTCTCTTTGAGTGCCAGATAAAGAGCAGAGTGTGCCCTCACATTGGACCCATCCTGCCCTCTTCTGCTGAGATGGAGAAATATCCAAGCTTCAAGAAGGACATCAGGACAAAGATATGTAATGAAAATAAGTCCAGGCTGGCTGTCCTAGTGGACATCAGATGCTTGCATCTGCATTGCTGCTGCCATGAGCATGGCAAAGGAGGTAAAAGATTGCTTTTCCTTGTGTGACACGGGAGCTCTTGTCTTGAAAGCTAGAGGGATGCAATAGAAAGAGCTGCAACCTCTGCCAGACATGGCAAAGGTGAGTGGGATGTTGTTTCAATTAGTGCTGATGTCAGGAGGACTGTAAGGATGGAAAGGCTGGTGTTTGCCATGGGCTTGGAAACACATCTGGTTTTCATCTTCCCTTTGGGTGGCAGAAAAAGAGGAGAGCTTGCCTGCAACTTGGAACTCTCTTGCCCTCTGCTGCTCAGAGGGAGAAATGTTCCAGCTACTAGAAGGACATCAGGACAAAGATATGTAATGAAAATAAGTCCAGGCTGGCTGTCCTTGTGGGCATCAGCTGCTGGCATCTGCATTGCTGCTGCCATGAGCATGGCACAGCAGGTAAAAGATTGCTTTTCCTTGTGTGACACAGGAGCTCTTGACTTGACAGCTAGAGGGATGCAATAGAAAGAGCTGCAACCTCTGCCAGACATGGCAAAGGTGAGTGGGATGTTGTTTCAATTACTGCTGAAGTCAGGAAGACTGTAAGGATGGAAAGTCTGGTGTTTGCCATGGGCAGGGAAACACATCTGGTTTTCATTTTCTCTTTCTCTTTGAGTGCCAGATAAACAGGGGAGAGTGTGCCTGCAACTTGGACCCCTCCTGCCCTCTTCTGCTGAGATGGTGAAATGTTCCAGCTTCTAGAAGGACATCAGGACAAAGATATGTAATGAAAATAAGTCCAGGCTGGCTGTCCTTGTGGGCATCAGCTGCTGGCATCTGCATTGGTGCTGCCATGAGCATGGCAAAGCAGATAAAAGATTGCTTTTCCTTGTGTGACACAGGAGCTCTTGACTTGAAAGCTAGAGGGATGCAATAGAAAGAGCTGCAACCTCTGCCAGACATGGCAAAGGTGAGTGGGATGTTGTTTCAATTAGTGCTGATGTCAGGAGGACTGTAAGGATGGAAAGGCTGGTGTTTGCCATGGGCTTGGAAACACATCTGGTTTTCATCTTCCCTTTGTGTGCCAGAAAAAGAGGAGAGTGTGCCGGCAACTTGGAACTCTCTTGCCCTCTGCTGCTCAGAGGGAGAAATGTTCCAGCTACTAGAAGGACATCAGGTCAAAGATATGTAATGAAAATAAGTCCAGGCTGGCTGTCCTTGTGGGCATCAGCTGCTGGCATCTGCATTGCTGCTGCCATGAGCATGGCACAGCAGGTAAAAGATTGCTTTTCCTTGTGTGACAGAGGAGCTCTTGACTTGACAGCTAGAGGGATGTAATAGAAAGAGCTGCAACCTCTGCCAGACATGGCAGTTGTGGTTGGGATGTTGTTTCAATGAGTGCTGATGGCAGGAAGGACTGTAAGGATGGAAAGTCTGGTGTTTGCCATGGGCAGGGAAACATATCTGGTTTTCATGTTCTCTTTCTATTTGTGTGCCAGATAAACAGGGGAGAGTGTGTCCTCACCTTGGACCCCTCCTGCCCTCTGCTGCTCATAGGGAGAAATGTCCCAGCTTCTAGAAGGACATCAGGACAAAGATATGAAATGAAAATAAGTCCAGGCTGGCTGTCCTTGTGGGCATCAGCTGCTGGCATCTGCATTGCTGCTGCCATGAGGATGGCACAGCAGGTAAAAGATTGCTTTTCCTTGTGTGACACAGGAGCTCTTGACTTGACAGCTAGAGGGATGTAATAGAGCTGCAACCTCTGCCAGACATGGCAAAGGTGAGTGGGATGTTGTTTCCATTGCTGCTGATGGCAGGAAGGACTGTAAGGATGGAAAGGCTGGTGTTTGCCATGGGCAGGGAAACACATCTGGTTTTCATCTTCTCTTTGTGTGCCAGAAAAAGAGGAGAGTGTGACTGCAACTTGGAACTCTCCTGCCCTCTTCTGCTGAGGTGGTGAAATATTCCAGCTTCTAGAAGGACATCAGGACAAGGATATGTAATGAAAATAAGTCCAGGCTGGCTGTCCTTGTGGGCATCAGCTGCTGGCATCTGCATTGCTGCTGCCATGAGCATGGCACAGCAGGTAAAAGATTTCTTTTCCTTGTGTGACACAGGAGCTCTTGACTTGAAAGGTAGAGGGATGCAATAGAAAGAGCTGCAATCTCTGCCAGACATGGCAAAGGTGAGTGGGATGTTGTTTCAATTAGTGCTGATGTCAGGAAGGACTGTAAGGATGGAAAGGCTGGTGTTTGCCATGGGCAGGGAAACCCATCTGGTTTTCATCTTCTCTTTGTGTGCCAGCAAAAGAGGAGAGTGTGCCTGCAACTTGGATCCCTCCTGCCCTCTTCTGCTGAGATGGAGAAATGTGCAAGCTTCTAGAAGGACATCAGGACAAAGATATGTAATGAAAATAAGTCCAGGCTGGCTGTCCTTGTGGGCATCAGCTGCTGGCATCTGCATTGCTGCTGCCATGAGCATGGCAAAGCAGGTAAAAATTGCTTTTCCTTGTGTGACACAGGAGCTCTTGACTTGAAAGCTAGAGGGATGCAATAGAAAGAGCTGCAACCTCTGCCAGACATGGCAAAGGTGAGTGGGATGTTGTTTCAATTAGTGCTGATGTCAGGAAGGACTGTAAGGATGGAATAAACAGCCTTCCCCAGACAGGGCATCGCTGTCCTGAAAGCTCTGAATTCAGTGCTGAAGACCGAATTATTGGCCAGGTATCAATCTAACACCGAATTTGTTTGCCAGAGGAGATGAGGGCTGTGGTTCCCATCATTTCAGTAATTCTGAGTAACTTTCTGTTTGCCTTTAGCAAGGTCTGCTGTAACAATCCTGGTATCTGGAATGTCTGTCTGGAATCATTGTGAGGGTCTGAGATCCTATTTTTTTCTTTCTGGAGGGACCAGTGAAATGAAAATTCAGACATGTAAGGAATAAACACAATTCATAGGCCTTTCTGATCAGAGTGGAGTCACTTCTTTTATTCAGAATCACAGATTCATCGAATTTTCTAATTTGTATTTGTGAACCTCAATTTCACAACACCAAGAGGTTATTCTAGCTTTGGTATCTTGCAACTTTGTATATAACTCCATAACTGTAACCATAGATTTCTAGGAGCATGGAGATGGAGAAATTCATCTTCCTGTAATTCTCTGTACTGCAGCCCCGTGGTTGTCAACACCTAATGCAATATTGAAATTTCAGTTGAGAAATTGAAAGCTGTCCCTAACAAAAAAACATCTGGATTTGTTATTGAAATCACACTGAGGATCAATGAATCCAAATGCTTCTAGCATAACCACGATTACAGGCAGTGTTTAGACAAGCTCTTACAGGAAAACCATGAACACAAGGCTAAAGAGAGACTAAGTGATGCACTCTGCAGGAATACTCATGGAAGTCTTCACAGTGCAGGAGTCTGATCTGATTACAGATGCTGTGCTTTAAGTACCCCTTATCATATCTTTTTTTTCACTGTTGTGCAGGGGTTGGACTCAGTGATCTCTGGAGGCTGGAGATGCTGTTTGCTAATGGAAGATGGAGATAGGAAAAGCAAGTAAAAGGCATGCTGTGCATAGCCACCACATGGCATCTGCACCATTTCCCCCTGCACAAAGGAGGAGCAGCTCACAAGCTTGGCCTGGGCCAGGGAAGGGAGCAGACAAACATCTGGACCGACCCCAAACGAGCTGGTTCTGCAGGTTGGGTGTCTTCTGCTGCTTGTCTCACATCCTGCTGCTCAGCGGTAGATTTGTTCCTGCTCAGTGCTAACAGGAAACTCACACAGCATTTCTGTTTCAGCTGTGCCAACGCTTTGATCCCTTGCTGCTTGGATGGGGCGTTTGAAGAAGGATGCCTGTGCTGATGTCCAGCCAGGCTTTGGGGATGAGTCTCCACACCAGGGTCCGTCTGACAGGACTGAGGGTTGGGGATCCAGCCAGGTCGAGTCCAGCGTGCTTTGCTCTTGTTCTTAGTGCTTGTTTTTGCTTAGGAGGGCAGGAGGTGAACCCCGTGAACCAATGCCTGCAGACGGGGTTTGCAGAGAAAGAGGTCCTGCAGGCCTTGTGTGACAGCCACGGAGCTGCAGCGAGGCTGCATCAGTGTAAAACACCAGAGATCCACGGAGGTGTGAAGGGGAGCTGCGGGCTGCAGTCACGCAGGAAGGGATGTGCATGCTTGGGGTTTGGTTGTTGTGTGTGTGTTAAGTGACTGTGATACCACTGCTGGGTCAGTGTGAGTGTACGGAACAAGTGTGACAGCCTTTTTGATGGAGTCCTGTGAAAGGAGTCCTATGGACTTGAGATCCAACTATCAGCCCGTGGGCATCATCCAGGAGTTGGGGTAGGGGATGAGGCAAGGGAAGTTGGGCTGAGAAAGGGATAAAGCAGTCTGGCAGTAGTTCTGTGTTTCTCCCATCTCCTCCTTTATTTCCTTCCAGGTGAAATAGATGGGTGCTGCAACATGCCCTTGAATGTAACAAAACCCACTCTAGTGTGGATTTGACATGGGCCCAGCACTGCAAGGTACGCTGCTGGGAGGAAGCGTCCATCTGGCTGAGGGCAGGAAGGCCCTCCAGAGGGATGCACTGAGGCCAGTTGTGCGAGGCTCAACAAGAGCAAGCGCCAGGTCCTGCGCTTTGGTCATGACGACCCCGTGCCAGCTTCTCCAGGATTTGGCTGGGGTAGAATTCCAAGCAGCCCCTGATTCCAGAACGTTGGGCTGGGCTGTTGGAATCTTCTGCCCTTGTGACTGGTCTTGCCTCCCCACCCTGTGCGTCGTGGTGGAGCAGCCTGGTGGCCCTCAGTGATGTCATAAGGGCTAGAATGAGGGGAGGAGCAGTGCGTGCTGCGTCCCTTCATTGGAGCGCTGGAGCTCTGACTGAGCAGCTCGCTTGTTGCACTTGTGCACCGACTGCGTCCCTTTGTCTTCACACCGTCCTGTGCAGCACCTTGTAGGTAAGCTGAGACAGTGTGGGAGAGACGGGGGGACAGTGAGTGCTGAGAACTGCTGGCTGGCGGAGCTCATAGGATCACATTATCTCCATCAGCAGAGGGGTGGCCATGAGGGACAGGGAGGTGATCGTCCCCCCCTGCTCTGCTCTTGTGAGGCCCCAGCTGCAGTACAGTGTCCAGAAAGACAGGGAGCTGTTGGAGAGGGTCCAGAGGCGAGCCACAGAGATGATCAGGGGACAGGAGCACCTCCCCTGCAAAGACAGGCTGAGGGAGCTGGGCTTGTTCAGCCTGGAGAAATGAAGGCTGCGGGGTGACCTCATGGCAGCCTTCAGTACCTAAAGGGAGCCTAAAAAGAGGAGGGGAATCAACTCTTTGAAAGGGTAGATAACAGCAGGACAAGGGGAAATGGTTTTAAGTTGAAAACTTAAGTTTTTAAGTTGAGGGAGGGCAGATTTTGGTTTTTCCCTTGTAGTCTTTGCTAAACCGTGGAAGCAAACTGACCTGCTCTTTCTCTCTCCTCTCTCCACCCTCTGCCTGCTTCCCTGCTGCAGCTTTTGCTCGTGGAAGATCAGAGCAAAGTGACAAGGAACGGCTGCGGATTCATGAGATTTCTCTCCCTCGTTCTGATCTCTTGCCAGGTACCTGCCATGGTTTGTCCCCCCACATGCTTTAGCAGCCCGTGACGCCCCGTGTTTAGTAACACAGCCTCATCCAGCTTTGATGGGACGCTGGTCACGTGTGGGTTTTCTCCACGTGCTCTGCAGCTCAGCCCTCAGAAGGATGCTGTCTGTGGTGCTGTGACCAGCTGGTCTACAGGAAACCAATCCCTTAGGCAAAGAGTCCCAGCCCCAGCTTGTGCAGAGCTGCACAGCATCACCAGGGACACCAGCAGGCGTGCTTGGGCTGTGTGAGTGTGCCCGACAGCTGTAGGGAGCACAGCAGAGATGTGAACAGAGAACATAAAAGTGTGTTTCTTTTCAGTTCCAGCTTGTCACACCTACGCTGATGGCTGTGGCGTGCAGCGAGATCAGCTGTGGGCCTGACCTGGCATGGACAGAGGTAGAGTATGAAGCTCTGATTGGTCTTTGTTCCCTGACTGCAGCCAGCAGAGTGAGCCGCAGATGTGCTCTCCTGCTTTCCAAGAGAGCTCCTCTGTGGCAAGACAATATTGCACGCGTGGCAAGTTTATAAAAGTACCAGAGCCATCTCGGCTGTGGTGTTTGTCCTCTACTGACTTTTCCCTTGAAATGGCTGCAGAAACAACAATCATTCTCTGCTCTGTCTGGCCTCGCTGTTGGTTGGACTGCTCAAGAGAGCTGCTTGGTGCTTGCAATGGCACTGTTTGCACCTTGTAACTGCAGCCGTAGCTTTGGTTTCCCTCTTCACGGTCTCCTAGCATCTTAAACAGCCAGCCTTCCTGCACAAAGAGCGCAGGAAAGGAGGGGGCAAAATGGACAAGGCCACCTGTCTGCGTCAGTGCCATTGCTGATTGGTCTGGGTGGGGAGAGATGCATCTTTGCATTGCCTGGCGTGTGCCTGCTGCACACCAGGGAGAGAAACAGCCGTTATTAGACTTGCAGTTCCTTCTGAAGTGCCCATGATAAGGACCGAGTGCATTTCCTGCAGCTTTCTCTGCAGATGTGCTCCTCACCTTGAAATCCTCCTTGTTGGTTCCCAGCTCCTCACCGTGGCCTGTGCTCTCTGTTTCAGACTGAGAACAAGGGGAAGCCCCTGCTGGACCATGAGGTGGCACCTGTGAATGTTCCAGCTATTGCTGCTGCCCATGCTATTAAGAGATACGTTGCCCAGGCAGCGGATGAACTCTCCTTTGAGGTAAGCAGTTCAAGGCGTTCCTTGTTGCTCAATTTTACAATGGCAAATGCCTTCAGAGCTGCACTGGTGCAAGTGCTCTCATGCTCTGCGATGTTTGGCAGTGCAGAAGAATGCAGTCATTTGAGCTGTGCTTTCCTCCCAGCCGTGCTGAAGCTGGGATTGACACTGCAATCTCTTGCAGGTGGGAGACATCATCTGTGTCATCGACATGCCACCAAAGGAGCTGACCCCCTGGTGGAGAGGCAAGCTTGGCTTCCAGGTAGGCACAAGCTTCAGACTGGAGAGTGCAACTTCAGTAAAGGCAGGAATCTCAGCTTAGAGCTGCTCTGCCTGCACAGGATGCCTAATGGACATAAACAGTTTCCCTGTGTTGGTGTCAGAGGACCTTGCCCTTGGCTGCTAATGTTGAAAAATTGTTACCTTTATGCTGTGAACTATGGCCATTTTCTGCTGGATAGTCTTATGGAACGTCAGGCAAGCACATTCCGAGGGAAATGTTATGTGGCTTTTGGTTTATCAGTTCAGATCTGAGAAGTGCTGCATGCAATAGTTGGCCTCTCTTTTCTTCTTGTTACAGGTTGGATTTTTCCCAGGGGAGTGTGTGGAACTCATTAATAAGAACATTCCTGAGGCACTCATCAATTCTGTGCCAAAGCCAGGTACGGATGTTACATTTGATGGTGTCGGGAAGCAAAAGGGAGTCTTTTTTGGGGTGGTTCCGTGTTTAATACCTCCTTTATTTATCCCACATTGTCCTCTGGGTTGATGATTCTTCATGCACACCATGGGGCAGAGATTTGGCCCAATCTTCCTGTGTTTATGATTGGACTTGGCAAAACTATAGAATCTTCATAGAATGGCTTGGGATGGAAGGGACCTCAGGGATCATCATGCTCCAACCCTCCCGCCTCAGGATGGTCTCCCAGCCCCCACATTTAATGTGAGACTAGACCAGGCTGCCCAGGGCCCCATCCAACCTGGCCTTGGGCTCCTCCAGGCATGGGGAAAATCCCTTTTTGTATGTACTGGTTGGTAATGTTCTTCCCGTTCTGACGTGCTCTGTAGAATGTGCTGTGCTCGGCCTCGTCCAATGGAGCCAGACCTGAAATGACCTGGTTTCTTCCTTTTGTTGTGCAGAGCCCAAGAAACGCAGCAAGATCCTCACCTTCCTTCGTTCCTTGGTGAAGGCCCACCCAAAGAAACCGACCGAGCGGGAGGTGGAGAAGGAAAGGGTGTTTGGCGGTGACCTGGGAGAGCATCTTCTCCACTCCGGTCGTGATGGTAAGGAGCTGCCCATTCCTGAGATCTTCCTCTGCTGGGCATCTAAAGAAGATGAAAGGGAGCTCATATCTAACAGGGGGCAGGCTGATAGCAGTGGAGACACGTGTAATGGGAGGTGATGGCTGAAGGATAAAGTGAGGCGGATGCTCCTGAGAGACAAGCACATCTGTATTTGCTTCAGCCAAGCCTGGCTGGGCTTAGTGGATGGGATGTGAAGCACAGCCTGCAGCACGATTGAATCAGGAGCTCCACTGACGGCTGGCACGTGTTCTTCAGTCCCCCAGGTCCTCCAGAGCTGCGCTGAGTTCATTGAGCAGCACGGCGTGGTGCAGGGGATATACCGCCTGTCCGGCGTCGCGTCCAACATCCAGAGACTGCGGTAAGAGTGCTGCGACTGACACAGCCTGAGTGCATCTGGTGTGGCTTTGGGCTTGCCTTCCTCTCGCTCAACCGGGTTTGCGTCCCTCTCTCCAGGCAGGAATTTGAGTCGGAGCAGATTCCTGAGCTCACCGTCCGTGACATTCACAGCGTGAGCTCCCTCTGCAAGATGTACTTCAGGGAGCTCCCGAACCCTCTGCTCACCCACCAGCTGTACGGCAAGTTCTCGGTAAGCACAAGGCCACGTCTTTCATTTCCCTCTTCCTGGGCCTCTTGGCAGATGGCTGCAGCAGTGCCCCAGCTCGGAGGCCCTTTTGCTGTCAGCCCCACGAGGTTTACTCGCAGTGGTGTACTAGCCTGATTGGTGTCTCGCTCCCTTTCTGCACTACTCCAGGATGCTGTTGGTGCCGCTACAGAGGAGGAGCGGCTGCTCAGAATGCAGGCCGTCATCCAGCAGCTGCCCGCTCCTCACTACAGGTCAGTGCTGCCCTCAGCCTGCTGAGCTCAGCCCTGCTGCATTGCAGAGGGCAACGATGCGGTTCCAGACTTTGTCTTTCTGAATTGCAGCACGGCATGCTCGTTGGTGCTGAACGTTTGCCTCTCTTGTTTTCCAGGACTCTGGAGTATCTGATGAGACACTTGGCGTGTCTGGCTGGGAGCTCCAGTATAACAAACATGCATGCCAAGAACCTAGCCATTGTGTGGGCTCCAAACCTCTTAAGGTAAACTTCTGATTCTGTTTCAACACAACGCTTCATCTGTTCTCCAGGGAAAAAAAACAGTCCTCCCTTTTTCTCCATCAAATGTGCTCTTCTCCTGTAAAATCTGTGGCTGACAGAAGAGCAGGAGCCTGGGCTGTTCTCCAACCCCACGGGCACAATGTGTAGGTGACAATTTCTGCAGTCTTGTTGAGATGGGACTGACGTGTCCTTGATCATCCAGGGGAATTTCTGCAGTGGCATCACTGATTGCCCACTGCGGAAGTCTCCAGAGCCTCAGCTGACAGCTTTTGGCTGCAACAATTCAGACTCGGGGAAACGGTCTTGGAGAAATGACTTCTAAAATCTGCCTTTTCTACAGATCACAGCAGAATGAGTCTGCCTGCGCCAGCGGAAGAGCTGCCTGCATGGAGCTGCAGACACAGTCAGATGTGGTGGAATTTCTCATCAACCACACAGACGTCCTCTTCTGCTCCAAATCCAGAGCAGACATCACAGATGCAGCAGGTAAGTGTCTTCCTCCATTAGCTTGATCTTGACCTGACACCTTGACCAAATGCAGGCCTTCTCCGGGACCTTTGAGATACTCTTTTACCATCAAGGGGACAGCAGACCTCTGGGCTTCCATTAGGGTATGGCATCCTGTTGCTGGATGCTGAGAATGTCCAAGCCCAAACTTCACAAGGAGGAAACTGTCATTATTATGTTTGCACGCAGGAGAAGATTGATGCAAGTGTGGCAGCGAAGCTTTCTCAGTTCCCTGCCCCCATTTCCTTGGGTTTTTCCTTGCCTATTTTGATACAGTAAGCTGCTCTTAATGATGACCGTGTCCTTTGCCATAAACACACCTCTTCCCACATGGTTATTTTGGGCTCCTCTTCTTCCAGGGGCTCGGATAAGCAAGCCTGAGAAAAATACAGCACCTCCCCCAGAACTGTGGTGGCTGTGCTGCTGCTTTCTGATCCTCGCTCTTACCTGTGGTTTTCCCTGACAGGGCACAATTCTCTCCCAGGGCCCAAGTCTGTGGGGGTCTCTTCTGCTGCCACAAAGCTGCTCAGCCTGGAGGAGGCACAGGCACAGAGGCGAGGACACAGCACCTCTTCTGTGGTAACAGAGAGCAGCAGGGACATTGAAGTGGAAGAAAGCCCTGCAGCTGGACAGGGCAAATTCCACACAGTCATCGACTTTCCATCTGACAGGTAAAGAGGACTTTCTTTTCCAGCACCTAGCATCATTGTTTGGGTGGGTTTTTGTGTTTTCCTGCAGAAACCAGGCAGTGCTAGGAACAAGCAACTGCTGCCAAGAGCTCAGTGCTGCTCTTCCCTCACCCTGCACCACGCACGACTCACAGCATTGGCTGTTTTCTCTCTCCAGACAAAATCCACCCAGCAAGACTGAGGAATCACCAGCTAGCAGTTGGTGTTGCTGCTTCAGCCTCAGAAAGCCATCCTCTGGCAGCAAACGCCAACTGCAGCGCAATGCCAGGCAGCCCTCAGAAACAGCAGTGGTAGTCCTGGCAGGTAAGGGTGAAAATGCAGCTTCCAAATCCCTGCTTTTCAGGAACATACAATTCAAGCTTGCTCTGCACATGTATCTCTTTCTAGCGTTCAATCCCGTGCCTAAATCTTCACCCCTGATCAAGAACTACTGTCGTAATTCAGCTTGTGAAAGTTTGACACTAACCCCTGTGTATCCTTTCTAGGTGAATCGAGCCCTTGCCAAGCCATAAGATCCAGGGCAAGTAGCGAGGATGCTCTGTGTGCTTCCATCAGTGGAGAGCTCATAGGAAGCACAAATTGCTGCAGTTCCAACAGCAGCCTTCCATCTAACAACATTAATGGAGAGAAGGAGCTCATCGAAGTTCATGCTCTCATTACACCTGGCTCTGCTGAAGTTGCTGACCTGAGCCTCCCAGACACCACAGTCACAAGTCTGGATTGTAACCAGGAGTCTCTGCAGTGCAGCCCATCTGAAGCACAGTGTGAGTGCCCCAACAGCAGCACCTCCATGCAGGAGCAGGTCAGCATCAGTGAGGAGGAGCAGAGCCTCTTGCAGGGGGACTTTCAATCAGGCCTCCAGTCCCAGGCACCGGACAGCAGCACTGAGAGCTCTGAGCCACTCTCTCCATGACAAGACAGGATGAGTCCCATCTTCACCGTGGACCTCTCACACCCTCCTGTCCTTTATATAATAATAAAAGCACACTCGTGCTCAATCAACACCTTGACTGCCTCCAGAGTCTTCATTCACACGGACTGGGATGAATGCAGCACACAGCAAGGCACCCCAGCTTGCAATGCTGTGGCTGTGGGGTGCGTGCAGCACAGCTCCGGGTTTGTTCCTGTTTTGTCTTGCTTTGGGATGTCTGCAGGGGGAGCTCTGCTACCATTTGGCATGGTAGCAAATAATCTCTCGCATCCTGGATGCTGCTCATGATACTCCCAAGCTTCCTGGCTGTGGCTTTGTGATGCTTTTCAGGGCTTTCTGATGCATTTCCATGCGTTGGCTGTTGCTTAACACCTCCCTCCTCCCATCATGTCCTTTCCTGGCTCCCATCTACGAACTGGCCCTGCAGATCATCTCCAGACCTGTCATCAGCACACTGCGGCAGGAGAAGCTCCCCCTGGCCAACGTCAGGCAGTACTGCTTGGTCTGCAGCTCAGTGGCCATTTCCCTTTTAGGCGGCTCCTGTAGAAGAATCAAGCAGCAGAACCTTTTGCTCACCCTGCAGCACAAAGATGCTACGAAAGCAGAAACAACCTGGGAATCTCTGGGTCTGCAAGAATTCACAGACACTCACTGACTGTTTGGTGGCTCCCTCCCATCCTTGATTTCCTTCTCCCCTTCTCCTCGTCTGATCCCACTGCTGAGCCATGATCAAGCTGCCCAGTGTGGCAGAGCATCGTGCAGAGCCGTGCTGGCACCTCCTCCCCTTCCTCTCCTGCAACCTCACCCGCTTCTCTGACAGACATGCTGATCCCACGCGTGCCATCGGGATGCTCTGGCACAGGATGTGCCCCTAACCCAAAGCTCCTTCCCACCCTCCCAACAAAAAGCAAACAGGTCTCCTACCTCCTCTGCTTGATTTCATGTGGCAGGGATGGAGAGCTCTTCAGCTCTGAGCAAGTTTTTTTCTGAGAAAGTGACCATCTCTTTTCCATCCCTTTGCCCCTACAAACAGTTGTCCAGAGGATCTCGTCCAAGAATTCCTGGAACAGCCTGCAGCTGGCTCTCCTGAAGTTCAGGCTCCACCTTTGCTTCCTGCCAGGCCCGCATTCCTTGAGATCACAAGCTCAAGGAGGGCATGGTCACTGCAGCCCTGACCGCCTCCTGTCGTAACCCCTGGTGTGCACCATGTCCAGCAATGCTTCCCTTCTGCTTGCTGTGCCCAATGCCTGCACCACAGAGTGATTCTCACTGCACTCCAGGAGTCTGTCAGATTGCTTGCAGCCAGCCATGCTGATTTCCCAGACTGACTGGAATCCCCCATCAGGATGAGAGTCAGTGAGTGCGATGCTTCTGCTGGCTGCAGTAAGCAGCTCCCACCAACAGGCTCTCTTTCCAGGCGGCTGTAGCAGACCCTCACCTCCAGAAGCCCTGCACTGCTGCACTTCCTAATTTTACCCACAAGTTCACAACCTGCTCGTGGCTCTTCTTAGTTCTTTGCACTCAACTTCTCATCATAGGGGGCAAATTTCTAGCCTTCCAGAATTCCATAGTATCAATTGTGTCTGCTTTATGTCAGGATTTTTTTCTTTCCTTTCTTTTTCCATTTTCTAGGTAGGAAAATGAATTTCTGAGCCAGGAGAAGCAGAAGTGAAACAGTCTTCCTGGCACTGCTCAGGTTGCAGGAGTTGCCAAGTGCTCCTCAGGTAATGTGTGCTGAAGAGCTGACCTTGGTGGCAGGGGCTGTGGCTGCATTTTGTGCCTGTCATGCGGGAATCCAAGAAAGCCTATTCAGAGCAGGAGCTGCAGAGCGAGATAAACATCACGAGAAGGTAAGGCTGAGAAGCAAGGACACCTCCAGAAAGAAGAGAAAAACTGAGTCAAGTGAGCTGCGTGACGGCCGTGTGATGCTGACCATGATTGGAGGAAGAGCGCATGGCTGGGAATGACTGATGGCTCTGGTTGGATGGGTGCCTGTGTGCACAGAGTTAAGGAGTGTTTGTGGGATGTTTTGCTGGCATCTAACGGCTGTAAGGGGAAGTCAAGAGAGAAAACTTGTGAATGCATAGAAGGGATGTTAAAATCTGGAACAGACTGTTTGGATCATTCACAGCTGAGTCCGTGCCAGATTGCCACACTGCCAGAACCTGGGGCCTGGGATTTTCCTTTAAGAGTGCCAACTGCTTATTTTAAGTGATAAAAAGTAACATTGAAAAAAGCTTCCCTCCTTGCATTAGAATAACGCATTGATATTTGATGTTTCTGTCTTTCCATTCCTTTAGCAGCCTGGGTGTTGATGCAGCTGCATGCATCTGCTGCCCTCCCCTTCTGTTTTGTGTAAAAGAACAGTAAAATATGCAATCAGTGTGAGATCTTTCTGAAGTATTTTACTTTATTTGCCCCTAGGCTGCACTGGCTGGGAAATGGCAGTGTCACCCAGGAGCCCACACGGCGACCTGATGTCTCATTGTTGGGGTCTATTGGAAACCACCACGATGACAAAAGAATGCCTGGGATTCCTCCGGCCCAAATGCCAAACCTTGCACTTGGCTGTGCTGAACCTCATGAGGTTCACCCAGGCCCACCTCTCAAGTCTGCTGAGCTCAAACAGATGTCATTTTTCTCGTGTCCTTCCATTCCGAGTCCATCTGTTCCCCAAAGCAAAAGAATTTGGAGGTAACCACCGACAGTTATGTGAGCGATTTCAGCGTCTATTTCTGATCATGGCAACAACTTCAGAGGTCTCACTTAATTTACGGTGCCCGTTGTAATTCTGACCAAGGCTGCAGTTGCAGCTGACTGCCCAAGGCTGCAAGACGTGGTGGTGACACAGCCTTGTGCTTCTGCATTGGTGCTCATCCCACGTTTCCTTTCTCTGTCTCGCAGGTCAGCTCCTGCTGGAAGCAGATGGTATCCCAGTGTGAATGAAGGTCAGTGCAGGAGCAGCTGCTGATGGGAGGAAGGAAGTCCATGCTGAAGAGCTCTGAAGCATCTGCAGGTATGGTTCTGGAGGAGGCAGCAGTGATGTCGGAGGGCTCCCCAGCAGGAAGCTGTCTCATCCAAATGCTTGCTGAGTGGTTGGAAGGGAGCTTTCTGCATGACAGCAGCACCAGCTGCTTGCTTCACATGCTGCAAAGACAAGGATTAGCACGAGTTCCAGTATCTACAGTATCATCACGAATCACGATAGGATTACAATGTGTCCTCATACAAACGCAGCCATGTCTCTCTGAGTCCAGAGGCTGTCCGGAAAGCATCTTTGAGGTCTCTCACACCAAACCACTGCTGTCCGTGTGGGATCTGACTCATTAGGGTATAGGGGTTAGGAACCACAGGCTGTCTTTTGAGAACGGGTTCAGTCATTTCCTTACATCTTGCACCAGCCGATACGTGCCGTCTGCCTTCCGTGCCGACAGGATTGGGGTGTTATAAGGCCACAGACAAGGTTCCAGAAGACCATCCTTAACCACTGTCTGTGTTACAGCTTTTAGACCCACTCTCCCTTCTAAGGCTATGGGATATTGTTGCTGTTTCACAGCTCCACTCCCTCCTTGGGCAGTTCTTTGTAAGGGAAAATTGTGAGTCCACCCCGATTTCCTTCCCCTGCCCACACCTTTGGATTCATTTCTTCTCATCACCAGCTGTTAACACATTCATTGACACCTGACATCTGTTTCACAGACTTGCAGCTGTAATCCTCATTTAACTGTTAAATCTCTCCCCCATAAATCGGTCCCTGCTTCAGGCACAGAGAACAATTGCCCTGCAACTATTTTATCTTTCCATTTTAGTTCTGTGGTCTCCAAGAGTGGAGCTGTCATTTCTGATCCCTCAGCCCCAGTTACGCACAACAGCCACATCCAGATACATGTCTGGTACCTCTGAACTAGCTAATGCTGTAGGATGGAATGTTGTTTCTGCACTGGCTATCAAATGTAGGATTGCTCTGAAGCATTACAGCACCATGTGTTTTGTAATTTGCCCTTAGAAACAGTTTGAAAAAGTAGAAAGACTTTATTAGTATTAGTAAAAAGAAGCTATTTCATAACATGTTTTAGAAATACAGTTGTTCAATCATGTGATCAATTCTCACTTACAGAACTGTAATAGTTACAAATTGCATGGGTATAGCATCAAGGACCAGAAAGCATGTTGTAAGGCCATTCTGTTTGGATAGGAGAAGCTCAGCAAAAGAAAAACAGACTCCAAAGAAGCCAGGGCCTCCACACAAGGCCGAAGTGACTCACTCTGTGGGCAGGTTGGGATGCAACAGGCAGGCATCAAGAGACTCCCCTCTGTCCTCCTTCCAAACTTCTCTCTCTTCAGGGATGAGCAGGTGTCCAGAAATAGTGGCCAAGTGTTGATAAGCAGCTGTCAGGCGTTCAATAATTAGCAGTATACCTGCTGAGCTAGCAACAATTGGTGTTTAGCCAGTCACACACACACACACAGAATGGCCCGGGTTGGAAGGGACCTCAAGGATCAGGAATCTCCAACTCCCTGCCACAGGCAGGGCCACCAACCTCTGTAGCACTGCACATATGAACATTGCTGGACAGAAACAGCAGTGTGGGAAAAAACTGTATGCTGTGGATGCAAAGGGTGAATCAGAATGGCTTAACACCTGTCCAGCAAGGAAAAGCAATATCTTACCTGCTGTGCCATGCTCATGGCAACACCAATGCAGATGCCAGCAGGTGATGCCCACAAGGACAGCCAGCCTGGACTTATTTTCACTACATATCTTTGTCCTGATGTCCTTTTATGACCTGGGACATTTATCCATCTCAGCAGAAGAGGGCAGGAGAATTCCAAGGTGAGGGAACACTCTCCCTTGTTTATCTGGCACAAAAAGAGAAAGAGAAAATGAAAACCAGATGTGTTTCCCTGCGCATGGCAAACACCAGCCTTTCCATCCTTACAGTCTTCCTGACTTCAGCACTAATTGAAACAACATCCCCCCCACCTTTGCCATGTCTGGCAGAGGTTGCAGCTCTTTCTATTGCATCCCTCTACCTTTCAAGTCAAGAGCTCCTGTGTCACACAAGGAAAAGCAACCATTTACCTGCTTTGCCATGCTCATGGCAGCAGCAATGCAGATGCCAGCAGCTGATGCCCACAAGGACAGCCAGCCTGGACTTATTTTCATTACATATCTTTGTCCTGATGTCCTTCTACAAGCTGGAACATTTCTCCATCTCAGAAGAAAAGGACAGGAGAGTACCAAGTTGCAGGCACACTCTCCTCTTTTTCTGCCACACAAAGAGAAAATGAAAACCAGATGTGTTTCCCTGCTCATGGCAAACACCAGACTTTCCATCCTTACAGTCCTCCTGACATCATCAGCAACAGAAACAACATCCCACTCACCTTTGCCATGTCTGGCAGAGGTTGCAGCTCTTTCTATTGCATCCCTCTAGCTTTCAAGTCAAGAGCTCCTGTGTCACACAAGGAAAAGCAATCTTTTACCTGCTGTGCCATGCTCATGGCAGCAGCAATGCAGATGCCAGCAGCTGATGCCCACAAGGGCAGCCAGCCTGGACTTATTTTCATTTCATATCTTTGTCCAGATGTCCTTCTAGAAGCTGGAACATTTCTCCCTCTGAGCAGAGGAGGGCAGGAGAGTTCCAAGTTGCAGGCACACTCTGCTCTTTTTCTGCCACCCAAAGGGAAGATGAAAACCAGATGAGTTTCCAAGCCCATGGCAAACACCAGCCTTTCCATCCTTACAGTCCTCCTGACATCAGCACTAATTGAAACAACATCCCACTCACCTTTGCCATGTCTGGCAGAGGTTGCAGCTCTTTCTATTGCATCCCTCTAGCTTTCAAGTCAAGAGCTCCTGTGACACCCAAGGAAAAGAAATCTTTTACCTGCTTTGCCATGCTCATGGCAGCAGCAATGCAGATGCCAGCAGCTGATGCCCACAAGGACAGCCAGCCTGGACTTATTTTCATTACATATCTTTGTCCTGATGTCCTTCTAGAAGCTGGCACATTTCTCCCTCTGAGCAGCAAAGGGCTCGAGGGGTCCAAGTTGCAGGCACACTCTCCTCTTTTTCTGGAAAACAAAGAGAAGATGAAAACCAGATGTGTTTCCCTGCCCATGGCAAACACCAGCCTTTCCATCATTACAGTCCTTCCTGACATCAGCAGTAATTGAAACAACATCCCACTCACCTTTGCTATGTCTGGCAGAGGTTGCAGCTCTTTCTTTTACATCCCTCTAGCTGCCAAGTCAAGAGTTCTAGAGTCAAACAAGGAAAAGCAATCTTTTACCTGCTGTGCCATGCTCATGGCAGCAGCAATGCAGATGCCAGCAGCTGATGCCCACAAGGACAGCCAGCCTGGACTTATTTTCATTACATATCTTTGTCCTGATGTCCTTCTAGAAGCTGGAACATTTCTCCATCTCAGCAGAAGAGGGCAGGAGGGCTCCAAGTTGCAGGCACACTCTCCTCTTTTTCTGGCACACAAAGAGAAGATGAAAACCAGATGTGTTTCCCTGCCCATGGCAAACACCAGCCTTTCCATCCTTACAGTCCTACCTGACATCAGCACTAATTGAAACAACATCCCACTCACCTTTGCCATGTCTGGCAGAGATTGCAGCTCTTTCTATTGCATCCCTCTAGCTTTCAAGTCAAGAGCTCCTGTGTCACACAAGGAAAAGAAATCTTTTACCTGCTGTGCCATGCTTATGGCAAAACCAATGCAGATGTCAGCAGCTGATGCCCACAAGGACAGCAAGCCTGGACTTATTTTCATTACATATCTTTGTCCTGATGTCCTTCTACAAGCTGGAACATTTCTCCCTCTGATCAGCAGAGCGCAGGAGAGTTCCAAGGTGAGGACACATTCTCCCCTGTTTATCTGGCACTCAAAGAGAAAGAGAAAATGAAAACCAGATGTGTTTCCCTGCCCATGGCAAACACCAGCCTTTCCATCCTTACAGTCCTTCCTGACATCAGAAGCAAGGGAAACAACATCCCACTCACCTTTGCCGTGTCAGGCAGAGGTTGCAGCACTTTCTATTGCATCCCTCTAGCTTTCAAGTCAAGAGCTCCTCTGTCACACAAGGAAAAGCAATCTTTTACCTGCTGTGCCATGCTCATGGCAGCAGCAATACAGATGCCAGCAGCTGATGCCCACAAGGACAGCCAGCCTGGACTTATTTTCATTACATATCTTTGTCCTGATGTCCTTCTAGAAGCTGGGACATTTCTCCCTATGAGCAGCAGAGGGCAGGAGGGGTCCAAGGTGAGGACACACTCTCCCCTGTTTATCTGGCACTCAAAGAGAAAGAGAAAATGAAAACCAGATGTGTTTCCCTGCCCATGGCAAACAACAGCCTTTCCATCCTTACAGTCCTTCCTGACATCAGCACTAATTGAAACAACATCCCACTCACCTTTGCCATGTCTGGCAGAGGTTGCAGCTCTTTCTATTACATCCCTCTAGCTGTCAAGTCAAGAGCTCCTCTGTCACACAAGGAAAAGCAGTCTTTTACCTGCTGTGCCATGATCATGGCAGCAGCAATGTAGATGCCAGCAGCTGATGCCCACAAGGACAGCCAGCCTGGACTTATTTTCATTACATATCTTTCTCCTGATGTCCTTCTGGAAGTTTGGACATTTCACCCTACGAGCAGCAGAGGGCAGGAGGGGTCCGAGTTGCAGGCAAACTCTCCTCTTTTTCTGGCACACAAAGAGAAGATGAAAACCAGATGTGTTTCCCTGCCCATGGCAAACACCAGCCTTTCCATCCTTACAGTCCTTCCTGACATCAGCACTAATTGAAACAACATCCCACTCACCACTGCCATGTCTGGCAGAGGTTGCAGCTCTTTCTATTACATCCCTCTAGCTGTCAAGTCAAGAGCTCCTGTGTCACACAAGGAAAAGCAATTTTTACCTGCTTGGCCATGCTCATGGCAGCAGCAATGCAGATGCCAGCAGCTGATGCCCACAAGGACAGCCAGCCTGGACTTATTTTCATTACATATCTTTGTCTGATGTCCTTCTAGAAGCTGCAACATTTCAGCATCTCAGCAGAAGAGGGCAGCAGGAGTCCAAGTTGCAGGCACACACTCCTCTTTTTCTGCACACAAAGACAAAGAGAACATGAAAAACAGATGTGTTTCCCTGCCCATGGCAAACACCAGCCTTTCCATCCTTACAGTCCTTCCTGACATCAGCACTAATTGAAACAACATCCCACTCACCACTGCCATGTCTGGAAGAGGTTGCAGCTCTTTCTATTACATCCCTCTAGCTGTCAAGTCAAGAGCTCCTCTTTCACACAAGGAAAAGCAATCTATTACCTGCTGTGCCATGCTCATGGCAGCAGCAATGCAGATGCCAGCAGCTGATGCTTACAAAGACAGCCAGCCTGGACTTATTTTCATTACATATCTTTGTCCAGATGTCCTTCTAGAAGCTGCAACATTTCAGCATCTCAGCAGAAGAGGGCAGGAGGGGTCCAAGTTGCAGGCAAACTCTCCTCTTTTTCTGGCACACAAAGAGAAGATGAAAACCAGATGTGTTTCCCTGCCCATGGCAAACACCAGCCTTTCCATCCTTACAGGCCTTCCTGACATCAGCACTCATTGAAACAACATCCCACTCACCTTTGCCATGTCTGGCAGAGGTTGCAGCTCTTTCTATTGCATCCCTCAAGCTTTCAAGTCAAGAGCTCCTGTGTCACACAAGGAAAAGCAATCTTTTACCTGCTGTGCCATGCTCATGGCAGCAGCAATGCAGATGCCAGCAGCTGATGCTTACAAGGAAAGCCAGCCTGGACTTATTTTCATTCCATATCTTTGTCCTGATGTCCTTCTACAAGCTGGAAGATTTCTCCATCTCAGCAGAAGAGGGCAGGAGGGGTCCAATTTGCAGGCACACTCTCCTCTTTTTCTGGCACACAAAGAGAAGATGAAAACCAGATGTGTTTCCCAGCCCATGGCAAACACCAGCCTTTCCATCCTTACAGTCCTTCCTGACATCAGCACTAATTGAAACAACATCCCACTCACCTTTGCCATGTTTGGCAGAGGTTGCAGCTCTATTACATCCCTCTAGCTTTCAAGTCAAGAGCTCCTCTGTCACACAAGGAAAAGCAATCTTTTACCTGCTTTGCCATGCTCATGGCAGCAGCAATGCAGATGCCAGCAGCTGATGCCCACAAGGACAGCCAGCCTGGACTTATTTTCATTACATGTCCTTGTCCTGATGTCCTTCTAGAAGCTGGAACATTTCACCATCTCAGCAGAAGAGGGTAGGAGGGGTCCAAGTTGCATGCAAACTCTCCTCTTTTTCTGGCACACAAAGACAAAAAGAAGATGAAAACCAGATGTGTTTCCCTGCCCATGGCAAACACCAGCCTTTCCATCCTTACAGTCCTTCCAAACATCAGCACTAATTGAAACAACATCCCACTCACCTTTGCCATGTCTGGCAGAGGTTGCAGCTCTTTCTATTGCATCCCTCTAGCTTTCAAGTCAAGTTCTCCTGTGTCACACAAGGAAAAGCAATCTTTTACCTGCTGTGCCATGCTCATGGCAGCAGCAATGCAGATGCCAGCAGCTGATGACCACAAGGACAGACAGCCTGGACTTATTTTCATCACATATCCTTGTCCTGATGTCCTTCTACAAGCTGGAACATTTCACCATCTCAGCAGCAGAGGGCAGGAGGGGTCCAAGGTGAGGGCACACTCTGCTCTTTAACTTGCACTCAAAGAGAAATAGAAAATGAAAAACAGATGTGTTTCCCTGCCCATGGCAAACACCAGCCTTTCCATCCTTACAGTCCTTCCTGACATCATCAGCAACTGAAACAACATCCCACTCACCTTTGCCATGTCTGGCAGAGATTGCAGCTCTTTCTATTGCATCCCTCTAGCTTTCAAGTCAAGAGCTCCTCTGTCACACAAGGAAAAGCAATCTTTTACCTCGTGTGCCATGCTCATGGCAGCAGCAATGCAGATGCCAGCAGCTGATGCCCACAAGGACAGCCAGCCTGGATTATTTTCATTACATATCCTTGTCCTGATGTCCTTCTAGAAGCTGTAACATTTCTCCATCTCAGCACAAGAGGGCAGGAGGGGTCCAAGGTGAGGGCACACTCTGCTCTTTATCTGGCACTCAAATAGAAAGAGAAAATGAAAACCTGATGTGTTTCCCTGCCCATGGCAAACACCAGCCTTTCCATCCTTACAGTCCTTCCTGCAATCATCAGCAATGGAAACAACATCCCACTCACCTTTGCCATGTCTGGCAGAGGTTGCAGCTCTTTCTATTGCATCCCTCTAGCTGTCAAGAGCTCCTGTGTCACACAAGGAAAAGCAATCTTTTACCTGCTGTGCCATGCTCATGGCAGCAGCAATGCAGATGCCAGCAGCTGATGCCCACAAGGACAGCCAGCCTGGACTTATTTTCATCACATATCCTTGTCCTGATGTCCTTCTACAAGCTGTAACATTTCTCCATCTCAGCAGCAGAGGGCAGGATGGGTCCAAGGTGAGGGCACACTCTGCTCTTTAACTGGCACTCAAAGAGAAATAGAAAATGAAAAACAGATGTGTTTCCCTGCCCATGGCAAACACCAGCCTTTCCATCCTTACAGTCCTTCCTGACATCAGCAGCAACTGAAACAACTTCCCACTCACCTTTGCCATGTCTGGCAGAGGTTGCAGCTCTTTCTATTGCATCCCTCTAGCTTTCAAGTCAAGAGCTCCTGTGTCACACAAGGAAAAGCAATCTTTTACCTGCTGCGCCATGCTCATGGCAGCAGCAATGCAGATGCCAGCAGCTGATGCCCACAAGGACAGCCAGCCTGGACTTATTTTCATTACCTATCCTTGTCCTGATGTCCTTCTAGAAGCTGGGACATTTCACCATCTCAGCAGCAGAGGGCAGGATGGGTCCAAGGTGAGGGCACACTCTGCTCTTTATCTGGCACTCAAAGAGAAAGAGAAAATGAAAACCAGATGTGTTTCCCTGCCCATGGCAAACACCAGCCTTTCCATCCTTACAGTCCTTCCTGACATCAGCAGCAATTGAAACAACATCCCACTCACCTTTGCCATGTCTGGGAGAGGTTGCAGCTCTTTCTATTGCATCCCTCTAGCTGTCAAGTCAAGAGCTCCTGTGTCACACAAGGAAAAGCAATCTTTTACCTGCTGTGCCATGCTCATGGCAGCAGAAGTCCAGATGCCAGCAGCTGATGCCCACAAGGACAGCCAGCCTGGACTTATTTTCATTACATATCTTTGTCCTGATTTCCTTCTAGAAGCTGGAACATTTCTCCATCTCAGCAGAAGAGGGCAGGAGGGGTCCAAGGTGAGGGCACACTCTGCTCTTTATCTGGCACTCAAAGAGAAAGGGAAAATGAAAACCAGATGTGTTTCCCTGCCCATGGCAAACACCAGACTTTCCATCCTTACAGGCCTTCCTGCAATCATCAGCAATGGAAACAATATCCCACTCACCTTTGCCATGTCTGGCAGAGGTTGCAGCTCTTTCTATTGCATCCCTCTAGCTGTCAAGTCAAGAGCTCCTGTGTCACACAAGGAAAAGCAATCTTTTACCTGCTGTGCCATGCTCATGGCAGCAGCAATGCAGATGCCAGCAGCTGATGCCCACAAGGACAGCCAGCCTGGACTTATTTTCATTGCACATATTTGTACTGATGTTTTTCTAGAAGCTGGAACATTTCTCCATCTAAGCAGAAGAGGGCAGGATGGGTCCAAAGTGAGGGCACACTCTGCTCTTTTTCTGGCACTCAAAGAGAAAATGAAAACCAGATGTGTTTCCCTGCCTATGGCAAACACCAGCCTTTCCATCCTTACAGTCCTTCCTGACATCAGCAGCAACTGAAACAACATCCCACTCACCTTTGCCATGTCTGGCAGAGGTTGCAGCTCTTTCTATTGCATCCCTCTAGCTTTCAAGTCAAGAGCTCCTTTGTCAAACAAGGAAAAGCAATCATTTACCTGCTTTGCCTTGCTCATGGCAGCAGCAATGCAGCTGCCAGCAGCTGATGCCCACAAGGACAGCCAGCCTGGACTTATTTTCATTACTCATCTTTGTACTGATGTCCTTCTAGAAGCTGGAACATTTCTCCATCTCAGCAGAAGAGGGCAGGAGGGGTCCAAGGTGAGGGCACACTCTGCTCTTTATCTGGCACTCAAAGAGAAAGAGAAAATGAAAACCAGATGTGTTTCCCTGCCCATGGCAAACACCAGACTATCCATCCTTACAGTCTTCCTGACTTCAGTAATAATTGAAACAACATCCCACTCACCTTTGCCATGTCTGGCAGAGGTTGCAGCTCTTTCTATTGCATCCCTCTAGCTTTCAAGTCAAGAGCTCCTGTGTCACACAAGGAAACGCAATCTTTTACCTGCTTTGCCATGCTCATGGCTGCAGACGTCCAGATGCCAGCAGCTGATGCCCACAAGTACAGCCAGCCTGGACTTATTTTCATTACATATCTTTGTCCTGATGTCCTTCTACAAGCTTGGCCATTCTCCCTCTGAGGAGCAGGGGGCAGGAGAGTTCCAAGGTGAGGACACATTCTCCCCTGTTTATCTGGCACTCAAAGAGAAAGAGAAAATGAAAACAAGATGTGTTTCCCTGCCCATGGCAAACACCAGCCTTTCCATCCTTACAGTCCTTCCTGACATCAGCACTAATTGAAACAACATCCCACTCACCTTTGCCTAATCTGGAAGGGAGGTGATGCTCTTTCTATTATACCCCTCTGGCTTTGAATTCACCAGTGCTTGTGTCACACAAGGAAATGCAACATTCCAGCTGTTCTGCCATTCCCATAGCAACAACTATGCAGATGCCAGCAGCTGATGCCCACAAGGACAGCCAGCCTGGACTTATTTTCATCACATATCTTTGTCCTGATGTCCTTCTAGAAGGTTGAACACTTCTCCATCTCAGCTGCAATGGTCAAAAAAGGTCCAAGTTTAGGGCACACTCTCCTCATGGCCTCTTGCACTCAAAGACAAAGGGAACATGAAAACCAGAAGTGTTTCTTTGCCCATGGCAGACACTAGCCTTTCCATCCTGACAGTCCTTCCTACTATCACCTGGAATTGAAACAACATCCCCCACATCTCTTTTTTGAACTTATTCATGCAGGAATAATAATAATGAGAATTTTTCTGTAAATCTTATTTCTGCATGGAAACGATCAGATAACCGGAGCTTTTTTCTCTAAAACAATCCTGCAAATTTGCATTGCTTATCTATGTACGCAAAATGTTTTTGCCATTCATCTCAAATATCAATTCATCTGGCCAAATAATATAGAAAAAGTATTTACAGACATTTTTGGACATGGATTACTTCTAGTCAAGTGGGAAAGAATCCCTAAGCTGCAATCATGAAATTCTTTTATCAGTTTCTCTGATTTATTCAGTGTTACTAAAAGGGAAATAAGACACAGGCTTTTGATAGCAGCTGCCAATTTAAGAATGATAATAAGTTTTATTATTGTTGGTTAAGATCAAAGTCCCGCATTACAGGATTATCTCCAGCTCATCAAGTATAATTAACAGTTTTGGATAGCCACATTATTGTATAGCAATATTGTCTTCCTGCAAGAAATTTCATTGTTTTGACACGTGCCACAGGTTGTTAATAGATTGCCTGATTACCATTTATTTTTTTTATTGGCTTATGATGACTACAGAAAATTATACAGCAGCACCATAAAAACTTTAAATCCTATCCCATGTATCTGCACTCATACGAAAATCATATTGGAAAGCATTGGTGAAACTAAGATTACAAAATAAAGCAGAGGACAATTTCAGTGAAAGCCTACAGGTTTTACAGCTCTGCCCATTTCAATGCCCTGAAGACATCCACGGGTTTCCTGCTGTGGGACACAGGCACTCACCTGCAGCTCAGCACTGCCTGCTCATGCCTGCGCACACCTTCAGGCTGGAACCAAGGAAATCCTCAGCAAAGACATCAGTACACTTTTGTTATGATGACTTTCATAAAGAAGCATCAAATATTTCTTCACGAGAAATACTGCAAGTCCCTTTGACACTAGCCCTTATTTTAAATGTTTAGATTTGTGCTTCATTCAGGCGTGCTGTCATTCACAAAAAGATTTTTATTCTTTTGTTTTTCATTCTGAGGAACACAGTGATTTCTGCCTTGTTTACTGACTGTAGGCACAGCAATACTCCTGCACCTTCAGGGAAACAGCAAATCCATCTCTCTCACACCCTACTTCTATCAAGCTCATTCACCTCACAAGGTATTTATTGCAAGCAGCTCTTCCAAAAATGGAGACTAACAGAACCTGCAACCCAGGACACCTCAGTAAGCCAGTACTTTTCATCTCCTGAAGGTGTAGGTAGACACAGAGCTGGAACATCTTTTCCAGAGCTGTGTGATGCTATCTCATCTATGTTCCTTTACTGTGCACTCAGTTTCACTTCTTATCTAACCTGGTTGCATCCCAGGATTTCTGGTGCCAAAAATAAACTGACAGCTTTCATCACTAGTTTAAAGGAAACTGCAATAGGAAAAGCAATTTTTCTGATTTCTCTTTTGATCAAAGATGCTTCATGCAAGCCTGATGCGGTAGAAACAATATCAGCTTTAGAATGACAGTCATTAGAGCAGAATCCTTTCACTGATGAAATCCCACAGTCCTGATTCATACAACACTGACACTGGAAGACACAGTAGTTTAGATGAGAGCGCATTAAAAATGACTAAGTTAAGGTCTCAGAAATAGCAAAGAGTGACAAGTATGAAAAAAAGAAGTTGCAGAAACTCTGCAGCACTCTGGCATAAAGTATGACAACACACAACCTGCCTGTGCAGTTCCAGAAGCAGAAGAAAGCCGTCAACCAAGACTTGTTCTCATCTGCTCTGAAAGTCCACTGGGACAAGGCCACTTTTCTCTGACGTGCTTCCAGAAGTATCACTTCTGAGCACTGTGCCAGGGAGTTACAAGATACTGTTTGTGTGTACAGAGGAGAAAAAGACGTCTGTCTGGAAACAGACATTGACTTGAAGGAGAAGCAGCATTTTCCAGAGTACTTCAGAAAGAACTGAGCACTGCCCCAAGAGCTTCAGAGCGGCAGGCTGTCACAGTGTGCCAACCAGCTCAGCTGGGAGTTGGCACTGAAGCTGCACCACAGGGAGAACAAAGCCCCCTGTGCACCCTTGGAGAGCCAAGGGTTGGAGATTCATGAACCTTGAGCTCCTTTCCAACCCGGGCCATGCTGTGATTCTGGGATTCTCACCTTTGCCTCATCTGGCAGAGGGAGGCAGCTCTTTCTCTTGTCTCCCTATGGCTGTCAGGTCACCAGGGCCAGTGTCACACAGGGAACTGCAAACACTGTGTGTGCTGTGCCCTGCCCATGGCAGCACAGAGGCAGCTGCCAGCAGCTGATGCCCACAAGGACAGCCAGCCTGGACTTCCTTTGATTCCTTCCCTTTGGATCAGCGTCCTTCAGGAAGGCGGAACATCTCTCCAGCTGAGCAGCAGAGGACAGCAGGGCTTCGTTGTCTGGGCATGTTCTCTTCTGGCCCTCTGGCCCTCACAGACACAGGAGGAGGACACAGAGGCTGCTGTCACACAGCCAGCCCTGCCTCTCAGGTCAGCTCTCAGGCCATCCTCTCTCCCCTCAGCAGCAGCTCACTGTTCTGCACTCCTCTGGCCTGGGCTGGCAGAGGTGTGCAGCAGTTCTGCTGATCTCCCAGTGCTGGCCATGTCTGCAGTGCCTGTGTGAAAGACACAGGAAGCTGCCAGCATTGCACTGCTCTGCTGTGCCCCTGCCATCACCGAGTTTGCTGTCAGCAGCTGCTGCTACACGTCCATTCAGGCACAGGCCTTTCCTTCCTGGCCCTCTTTCCCCCCCTCTCTCCTCTGCTCTCTCTCGTGCTCCCCTTTGGCCTGGGCTGGCTGAGCAGTGCAGGCCTTGTTGTTGCTCCCTGGGCCAACTACGTCACGGTTCCCCGTGACTCTGCCAGCTGCTCTGACACAGCGACTGCGTCCTCAGTGTGGATTCCAGAATGCGACAGACGTCCAGAGAAGACTTCCAGGGCTGATTGGAACATGCTGCCATCAAGAACTGCCATGGCTCAGGCCCCCTGGGAATCTGCTCACAGCGAAAGCTGCTGTCACTCTGTGTGGGCACAGCCTTGTCTGTGTAGGCCTGCTCACACTGCAGCCCCTGTCTGCACCAGAACCGTGCCGATCCACCTTCTCTTGGCCTCCTTGCCTGCATGGAAAAGGGCAGCTTGGGCTGAAGTCCCTCAACTTTCAGATGGCCGAGTGAAGTCTCTGAGCCCTGGTGACCCACTCAGCTCTTCAGCCTGCTGACCTGCTCTGCTGGGGCTGTCTTAAAAGGCAGAGGGCACGTTATCCTAATGTCCCCACATCCATCCCTCTTAGCATACTGTAGGCCAGTTCCTAAAAGGACACCTGCACAATCTCTCTGAATGTTAATCAACATGTAGTTAGTTTTCAGTGGTGATTAGCTATGTGTTTAGTCAGAGGTGCAATGGTTCTAATGGTGAGAGAAAGACATTCCCAGTTGTCATCAGGTGGAACACACTTCAGACTGGAATCCTCAAGCAGACTGCAGTCAAGCTTTCTTAAATATTCGTTGTTGTTATCAATTCAGACGCATCTCTGAATTCCTGCTTGAATGAACATTCTGTAATAATCTGCTGAGACAGTGCAAGGCTTGACAATGAGACTATAGTTTATGAAAGCAGCACTTTTTACTTCCTTTACAAGTTCTTATCTGAATGCTAAATGCAACATCAATTCACTTCTCACTGGGTTGAACGTTTTAAATATTTGGCAAACATAATGGTTCTAATTCTGACATTTAATATGAAAATATTAAAATTCCTTGTAAGTACTTTTTTGTTAGAATGCCAGATGCTAATGGGATGAAGTGGCACAAGAAAGCAAAATATCTCTGCTGATGGCAGGAAGGACTGTAAGGATGGAAAGGCTGGTGTTTGCCATGGGCAGGGAAACACAACTGGTTTTCTTGTTCCCCTTGTCTTTGAGTGCCAGAAAAATAGAGGAGAGCGTGCCCTCACCTTGGACCCCTCCTGCCCTCTGCTGCTAAGATGGAGAAATGTCCCACCTCCTACAAGGACATCAGGACAAAGGTAAGTATTGGAAATAAGTCCAGGCTGGCTGTACTTGTGGGCATCTGTTGCTGGAAAATTTAATGGCAGTAAACTGCCTAGATAATGACAGAATGAGGGTGACAATAGAATGGTATGTAATCACAGTACAATGAAAAAAGTATGCAGGGTGCAGGAAGGGAGGTGTGGACGTTCTGAGTTGCAACTCTTTATTTGCTCCAGAAAGGTCTATCAGAATGGAAGACTGAAGGAAATACTTTGAGTGTTTTTTTAATGTGACTGGATAAAAGATCCACGTGGCAAATTGAATAACTGGGTGGTAAAGGGACATAGATACCTCACTGTTTCATGGAACCTTTCAATTAAGCACCTGAGCACTGTGTACAGGACTTGGGAATATAAGTATTAGAGGATGATGGAATATCTTTATTTGGAAGGGACCTCGAGGATCATGTATTCCACCTCCTGGTTCCACACCGGACCTCCTATGGGTCAAGCCCTGTGTCTGAGAGCATTGTGCAAATGCTCTTTGGCCTTTGTCAGCTCAGTGCCAAACCACTGCCCTGGGGAGCCAGTGCCAAATTCCATGTATCTAGTTCATCCTACAGAATGATGCCAAGAACAGTTATAGAGATCGACTTACAAACAAAATTCTTGTCTTGAATTAATGGTATACTCACCATTAAAAAAAAAAAAGAAAAGAAAAAAGAATTAAAAAAAAAAGAAAAAATTAAATCAAAGCCACATTCTTACGCTGGCATTTTACAGTATTGTCAGATTTTTGTAATTCTGTTGTGTCAGATCAAGGTTCTCTCTTTGTGAAATACTGACCAAATTCTCTTTTCAGATCTAAACATACAAATGTTAAAGGCAGCAGTGCTGTTCAAGAGTACATTACCAGCTCAAACACTGCTTTGGCTGTAAAACTGAAGGCAGTCAGGAATTTTATCAAGGAGTTGGAAGAAAACATGTAAGTGTAGATTTAAAAGCAACCTGTATTGTTACTTAGAGTTTGATATAGTGTAATCCAATGCACAGTACTTGTAACGTGTGTTTTACAAAATGCTTTGCAATGTAGGCATCTATTAAGATTAATGCTGCAAGTTCTGATATGTCCATGACCTTTTCAAACTGTTCCTTACTCCTACACATCACTACGAGTAGTTCTTCTGTCAGGAAGGATCACATGAGTAATTAACCTGTGACCTTAAGTTTGGAATTAACTGCATACAGTGGAAGTAAGAGCTGTGGGTTATTTTGCTCTTTCAGTGTTGAACAGCCGAGGTGTTTTGTTTTGGAGGGTGGACAGTGATGGGACAAGTGGGGAATGGCTTTAAACAGAGACGGGGGGTGTTGAGGTTTAGGTTGGATGTGAGGAGGAAGTTTTTCAGCCAGAGGGTGGTGAGGCACTGGAACAGGTTGCCCAAGGAGGCTGTGGATGCCCCATCCCTGCAGGCATCCAAGGCCAGGCTGGATGTGGCTCTGGGCAGCCTGGGCTGCTGGCTGGCAGGTTAGAAACCCAACATGACTTTATTGCAGCCCTGGGTGCAGGGGGATCACTGCTCCTAGCATGCACACAGAAGAGCTGGAGCGCACAGGTGATGTACATTCCACTTGTGAACATTCCTGCAATTGCAGAGAGCGTGCGCCTGTTCCAATCACTGTTGCACAGATTAAAAACTGATTGCAGATGAGCTGTTTTGGTATGGGGTTCTTGCCAACGGTCTGCAGTGGCTGTGTGATTCCTCGGGGAGTTGCTCTCCAGCCCAAAGGTCATGTCCTAAGTCGACCAGATCCCGTTTGTGTCCAGAAATGGCTGACAACAGATCAGCTGCTGGTCAAGTTTCTAACATCACACTGGCCTTGCTCCAGTGTCTGTGTCATCAGCCCCAGCACATACGGTGCACCTCTTCAAGGCTTTGGAACACTGAGACTCTGCACTTGGGCTCCAGACATCCTGCTGCACCAAGAGGTTATTCTAGCTTTGGTATCTTGCAACTTTGTATATAACTACATCACTGTAATCATAAATGTCTAGGAGCATGGAGATGGAGAAATTAATCTTCCTGTAATTCTCTGTACTGCAGCCACGTGGTTGTCAACACCTAATGCAATATTGAAATTTCAGTTGAGAAATTGAAAGCTGTCCCTAACAAAAAACATCTGCATTTGTTATTGAAATCACACTAAGGATCAATAAATCCAAATGCTACTAGCATAACCACGATTACAGGCAGTGTTTAGACAAGCTCTTACAGGAAAACCATGAACACAAGGCTAGAGAGAGACTAAGTGATGCACTCTGCAGGAATACTCATGGAAGTCTTCACAGTGCAGGAGTCTGATCTGATTACAGATGCTGTGCTTTAAGTACCCCTTATCATATCTTTTTTTTCACTGTTGTGCAGGGGTTGGACTCAGTGATCTCTGGAGGCTGGAGATGCTGTTTGCTCATGGAAGATGGAAGATGGAGAGAGGAAAAGCAAGTGCAAGGCATGCTGTGCATAGCCACCACATGGCATCTGCACCATTTCCCCCTGCACAAAGGAGGAGCAGCTCACAAGCTTTGCCTGGGCCAGGGAAGGGAGCAGACAAACATCTGGACCGACCGCAAAGGAGCTGGTTCTGCAGGTTGGGTGTCTTCTGCTGCTTGTCTCACATCCTGCTGCTCAGCGGTAGATTTGTTCCTGCTCAGTGCTAACAGGAAACTCACACAGCATTTCTGTTTCAGCTGTGCCAACGCTTTGATCCCTTGCTGCTTGGATGGGGCGTTTGAAGAAGGATGCCTGTGCTGATGTCCAGCCAGGCTTTGGGGATGAGTCTCCACACCAGGGTCCGTCTGACAGGACTGAGGGTTGGGGATCCAGCCAGGTCGAGTCCAGCGTGCTTTGCTCTTGTTCTTAGTGCTTGTTTTTGCTCAGGAGGGCAGGAGGTGAACCTCGTGAACCAATGCCTGCAGACGGGGTTTGCAGAGAAAGAGGTCCTGCAGGCCTTGTGTGACAGCCACGGAGCTGCAGCGAGGCTGCATCCGTGTAAAACACCAGAGATCCACGGAGGTGTGAAGGGGAGCTGTGGGCTGCAGTCACGCAGGAAGGGATGTGCATGCTCGGGGTTTGGTTGTTGTGTGTGTGTTAAGTGACTGTGATACCACTGCTGGGTCAGTGTGAGCGTACGGAACAAGTGTGACAGCCTTTTTGATGGAGCCCTGTGAAAGGAGTCCTATGGACTTGAGATCCAACTATCAGCCTGTGGGCATCATTTAGGAGTTGGGGTAGGGGATGAGGCAAGGGAAGTTGGGCTGAGAAAGGGATAAAGCAGTCTGGCAGTAGTTCTGTGTTTCTCCCATCTCCTCCTTTATTTCCTTCCAGGTGAAATAGATGGGTGCTGCAACATGCCCTTGAATGTAACAAAACCCACTCTAGTGTGGATTTGACATGGGCCCAGCACTGCAAGGTACGCTGCTGGGAGGAAGCGTCCATCTGGCTGAGGGCAGGAAGGCCCTCCAGAGGGATGCACTGAGGCCAGTTGTGCGAGGCTCAACAAGAGCAAGCGCCAGGTCCTGCGCTTTGGTCATGACGACCCCGTGCCAGCTTCTCCAGGATTTGGCTGGGGTAGAATTCCAAGCAGCCCCTGATTCCAGAACGTTGGGCTGGGCTGTTGGAATCTTCTGCCCTTGTGACTGGTCTTGCCTCCCCACCCTGTCCGTCGTGGTGGAGCAGCCTGGTGGCCCTCAGTGATGTCATAAGGGCTAGAATGAGGGGAGGAGCAGTGCGTGCTGCGTCCCTTCATTGGAGCGCTGGAGCTCTGACTGAGCAGCTCGCTTGTTGCACTTGTGCACCGACTGCGTCCCTTTGTCTTCACACCGTCCTGTGCAGCACCTTGTAGGTAAGCTGAGACAGTGTGGGAGAGACGGGGGGACAGTGAGTGCTGAGAACTGCTGGCTGGCGGAGCTCATAGGATCACATTATCTCCATCAGCAGAGGGGTGGCCATGAGGGACAGGGAGGTGATCGTCCCCCCCTGCTCTGCTCTTGTGAGGCCCCAGCTGCAGTACAGTGTCCAGAAAGACAGGGAGCTGTTGGAGAGGGTCCAGAGGCGAGCCACAGAGATGATCAGGGGACAGGAGCACCTCCCCTGCAAAGACAGGCTGAGGGAGCTGGGCTTGTTCAGCCTGGAGAAATGAAGGCTGTGGGGTGACCTCATGGCAGCCTTCAGTACCTAAAGGGAGCCTAAAAAGAGGAGGGGAATCAACTCTTTGAAAGGGTAGATAACAGCAGGACAAGGGGAAATGGTTTTAAGTTGAAAACTTAAGTTTTAAGTTGAGGGAGGGCAGATTTTGGTTTTTCCCTCATAGTCTTTGCTAAACCGTGGAAGCAAACTGACCTGCTCTTTCTCTCTCCTCTCTCCACCCTCTGCCTGCTTCCCTGCTGCAGCTTTTGCTCGTGGAAGATCAGAGCAAAGTGACAAGGAAAGGCTGCGGATTCGTGAGATTTGTCTCCCTCGTTCTGATCTCTTGCCAGGTACCTGCCATGGTTTGTCCCCCCACATGCTTTAGCAGCCCGTGACGCCCCGTGTTTAGTAACACAGCCTCATCCAGCTTTGATGGGACGCTGGTCACGTGTGGGTTTTCTCCACGTGCTCTGCAGCTCAGCCCTCAGAAGGATGCTGTCTGTGGTGCTGTGACCAGCTGGTCTACAGGAAACCAATCCCTTAGGCAAAGAGTCCCAGCCCCAGCTTGTGCAGAGCTGCACAGCATCACCAGGGACACCAGCAGGCGTGCTTGGGCTGTGTGAGTGTGCCCGACAGCTGTAGGGAGCACAGCAGAGATGTGAACAGAGAACATAAAAGTGTGTTTCTTTTCAGTTCCAGCTTGTCACACCTACGCTGATGGCTGTGGCGTGCAGCGAGATCAGCTGTGGGCCTGACCTGGCATGGACAGAGGTAGAGTATGAAGCTCTGATTGGTCTTTGTTCCCTGACTGCAGCCAGCAGAGTGAGCCGCAGATGTGCTCTCCTGCTTTCCAAGAGAGCTCCTCTGTGGCAAGACAGCAGTGCAAGCGTGGCAAGTTTATAAAAGTACCAGAGCCATCTCGGCTGTGGTGTTTGTCCTCTACTGACTTTTCCCTTGAAATGGCTGCAGAAACAACAATCATTCTCTGCTCTGTTTGGCCTCGCTGTTGGTTGGACTGCTCAAGAGAGCTGCTTGGTGCTTGCAGTGGCACTGTTTGCACCTTGTAACTGCAGCCGTAGCTTTGGTTTCCCTCTTCACGGTCTCCTAGCATCTTAAACAGTCAGCCTTCCTGCACAAAGAGCGCAGGAAAGGTGGGGGCAAAATGGACAAGGCCACCTGTCTGCGTCAGTGCCATTGCTGATTAGTCTGGGTGAGGAGAGATGCAGCATTGCCTGGCGTGTGCCTGCTGCACACCTGGGAGAGAAACAGCCGTTATTAGACTTGCAGTTCCTTCTGAAGTGCCCATGATAAGGACCGAGTGCATTTCCTGCAGCTTTCTCTGCAGATGTGCTCCTCACCTTGAAATCCTCCTTGTTGGTTCCCAGCTCCTCACCGTGGCCTGTGCTCTCTGTTTCAGGCTGAGAACAAGGGGAAGCCCCTGCTGGACCATGAGGTGGCACCTGTGAATGTTCCAGCTATTGCTGCTGCCCATGCTATTAAGAGATACGTTGCCCAGGCAGCGGATGAACTCTCCTTTGAGGTAAGCAGTTCAAGGCGTTCCTTGTTGTTCAATTTTACAGTGGCAAATGCCTTCAGAGCTGCACTGGTGCAAGTGCTCTCAAGCTCGGCGATGTTTGGCAGTGCAGAAGAATGCAGTCATTTGAGCTGTGCTTTCCTCCCAGCCGTGCTGAAGCTGGGATTGACGTTGCAATCTCTTGCAGGTCGGAGACATCGTGTGTGTCATCGACATGCCACCAAAGGAGCTGACCCCCTGGTGGAGAGGCAAGCTCGGCTTCCAGGTAGGCACAAGCTTCAGACTGGAGAGTGCAACTTCAGTAAAGGCAGGAATCTCAGCTTAGAGCTGCTCTGCCTGCACAGGATGCCTAATGGACATAAACAGTTTCCCTGTGTTGGTGTCAGAGGACCTTGCCCTTGGCTGCTAATGTTGAAAAATTGTTACCTTTATGCTGTGAACTATGGCCATTTTCTGCTGGATAGTCTTATGGAACGTCAGGCAAGCACATTCCGAGGGAAATGTTATGTGGCTTTTGGTTTATCAGTTCAGATCTGAGAAGTGCTGCATGCAATAGTTGGCCTCTCTTTTCTTCTTGTTACAGGTTGGATTTTTCCCAGGGGAGTGTGTGGAACTCATTAATAAGAACATTCCTGAGGCACTCATCAATTCTGTGCCAAAGCCAGGTACGGATGTTACATTTGATGGTGTCGGGAAGCAAAAGGGAGTCTTTTTTGGGGTGGTTCCGTGTTTAATACCTCCTTTATTTATCCCACATTGTCCTCTGGGTTGATGATTCTTCATGCACACCATGGGGCAGAGATTTGGCCCAATCTTCCTGTGTTTATGATTGGACTTGGCAAAACTATAGAATCTTCATAGAATGGCTTGGGATGGAAGGGACCTCAGGGATCATCATGCTCCAACCCTCCCGCCTCAGGATGGTCTCCCAGCCCCCACATTTAATGTGAGACTAGACCAGGCTGCCCAGGGCCCCATCCAACCTGGCCTTGGGCTCCTCCAGGCATGGGGAAAATCCCTTTTTGTATGTACTGGTTGGTAATGTTCTTCCCGTTCTGACGTGCTCTGTAGAATGTGCTGTGCTCGGCCTCGTCCAATGGAGCCAGACCTGAAATGACCTGGTTTCTTCCTTTTGTTGTGCAGTGCCCAAGAAACGCAGCAAGATCCTCACCTTCCTTCGTTCCTTGGTGAAGGCCCGCCCAAAGAAACCGACCGAGCGGGAGGTGGAGAAGGAAAGGGTGTTTGGCGGTGACCTGGGAGAGCATCTTCTCCACTCCGGTCGTGATGGTAAGGAGCAGCCCATTCCTGAGATCTTCCTCTGCTGGGCATCTAAAGAAGATGAAAGGGAGCTCATATCTAACAGGGGGCAGGCTGATAGCAGTGGAGACACGTGTAATGGGAGGTGATGGCTGAAGGATAAAGTGAGGCGGATGCTCCTGAGAGACAAGCACATCTGTATTTGCTTCAGCCACGCCTGGCTGGGCTTAGTGGATGGGATGTGAAGCACAGCCTGCAGCACGATTGAATCAGGAGCTCCACTGACGGCTGGCACGTGTTCTTCAGTCCCCCAGGTCCTCCAGAGCTGCGCTGAGTTCATTGAGCAGCACGGCGTGGTGCAGGGGATATACCGCCTGTCCGGCGTCGCGTCCAACATCCAGAGACTGCGGTAAGAGTGCTGCGACTGACACAGCCTGAGTGCATCTGGTGTGGCTTTGGGCTTGCCTTCCTCTCGCTCAACCGGGTTTGCGTCCCTCTCTCCAGGCAGGAATTTGAGTCGGAGCAGATTCCTGAGCTCACCGTCCGTGACATTCACAGCGTGAGCTCCCTCTGCAAGATGTACTTCAGGGAGCTCCCGAACCCTCTGCTCACCCACCAGCTGTACGGCAAGTTCTCGGTAAGCACAAGGCCACGTCTTTCGTTTCCCTCTTCCTGGGCCTCTTGGCAGATGGCTGCAGCAGTGCCCCAGCTCGGAGGCCCTTTTGCTGTCAGCCCCACGAGGTTTACTCGCAGTGGTGTACTAGCCTGATTGGTGTCTCGCTCCCTTTCTGCACTACTCCAGGATGCTGTTGGTGCCGCTACAGAGGAGGAGCGGCTGCTCAGAATGCAGGACGTCATCCAGCAGCTGCCCGCTCCTCACTACAGGTCAGTGCTGCCCTCAGCCTGCTGAGCTCAGCCCTGCTGCATTGCAGAGGGCAACGATGCGGTTCCAGGCTCTGTCTCACGCCGGCAACACGATGCCTGTGTATGCTGAAGGGTTGAAGGCTCCATGGGCTTACTTTATGGGGTCAGTTCCTGGGCACGGGGGCACGCTTGGTGCAGCTGATGGCTGCGGCTGTGCTGTGCTGGGGCTTGGTGCTGCAGCGTGGCACTCAGTCAGGTTGGATCTACTTCATCTTCGGTGACAGTAGCAATCACAAGAAGTAGCATGAATGGAGGTTTGCTTTCTGAATTGCAGCACGGCATGCTCGTTGGTGCTGAACGTTTGCCTCTCTTGTTTTCCAGGACACTGGAGTTCCTGATGAGACACTTGGCGTGTCTGGCTGGGAGCTCCACCATCACAAACATGCATGCCAAGAACCTAGCCATTGTGTGGGCTCCAAACCTCTTAAGGTAAACTTCTGGTTCTGTTTCAACACAACGCTTACATCTGTTCTCCATTAAAAAAAAAAACAGTGCTCCCTTTTTCTCCATCAAATGTGCTCTTCTCCTGTAAAATCTGTGGCTGACGGAAGAGCAGGAGCCTGAGCTGTTCTCCATCCCCACGGGCACAATGTCTAGGTGACAATTTCTGCAGTCTTGTTGAGATGGGACTGACGTGTCCTTGATCATCCAGGGGAATTTCTGCAGTGCCATCACTGATTGCCCACTGCGGAAGTCTCCAGAGCCTCAGCTGACAGCTTTTGGCTGCAACAATTCAGACTCGGGGAAACGGTCTTGGAGAAATGACTTCTAAAATCTGCCTTTTCTACAGATCACAGCAGAACGAGTCTGCCTGCGCCAGCGGAAGAGCTGCCTGCATGGAGCTGCAGACGCAGTCGGATGTGGTGGAATTCATCATCAACCACACAGACGTCCTCTTCGGCTCCAAATCCGGAGCAGACATTGCAGATGCAGCAGGTGAGTGTCTTCCTCCATTAGCTTGATCTTGACCTGACACCTTGACCAAATGCAGGCCTTCTCCAGGATGTTTGAGATACTCTTTTACCATCAAGGGGACAGCAGACCTCTGGACTTCCATTAGGGTATGGCATCCTGTTGCTGGATGCTGAGAATGTCCAAGCCCAAATTTGACAAGGAGGAAACTGTCATTATTATGGTTTGAACGCAGGAAAAGCTTGATGCAAGTGTGGCAGCGAAGCTTTCTCAGTTCCCTGCCCCCATTTCCTTGGGTTTTTCCTTGCCTATTTTGATACAGTAAGCTGCTCTTAATGATGACCGTGTCCTTTGCCATAAACACACCTCTTCCCACATGGTTATTTTGGGCTCCTCTTCTTCCAGTGGCTCGGATAAGCAAGCCTGAGAAAAATACAGCACCTCCCCCAGAACTGTGGTGGCTGTGCTGCTGCTTTCTGATCCTCGCTCTTACCTGTGGTTTTCCCTGACAGGGCACAATTCTCTCCCAGGGCCCAAGTCTGTGGGGGTCTCTTCTGCTGCCACAAAGCTGCTCAGCCTGGAGGAGGCACAGGCACAGAGGCGAGGCCACAGCACCTCTTCTGTGGTAACAGAGAGCAGCAGGGACATTGAAGTGGAAGAAAGCCCTGCAGCTGGGCAGGGCAAATTCCACACCGTCGTTGACTTTCCATCTGACAGGTAAAGAGGACTTTCTTTTCCAGCACCTAGCATCATTGTTTGGGTGGGTTTTTGTGTTTTCCTGCAGAAACCAGGCAGTGCTAGGAACAAGCAACTGCTGCCAAGAGCTCAGTGCTGCTCTTCCCTCACGCTGCACCACGCACGACTCACAGCATTGGCTGTTTTCTCTCTCCAGACAAAATCCACCCAGCAAGACTGAGGAATCACCAGCTAGCAGTTGGTGTTGCTGCTTCAGCCTCAGGAAGCCATCCTCTGGCAGCAAACGCCAACTGCAGCGCAATGCCAGGCAGCCCTCAGAAACAGCAGTGGTAGTCCTGGCAGGTAAGGGTGCAAATGCAGCTTCCAAATCCCTGCTTTTCAGGAACATAGAATTCAAGCTTGCTCTGCACTTGTATCTCTTTCTGGCGTTCCAGCCCCTGCCCAACATCTTCAGTTCACCCCTGATCAAGAACCACTGTCGTAATTCAGCTTGTGAAAGTTTGACACTAACCCCCGTGTATCCTTTCTAGGTGAATCGAGCCCTTGCCAACCCACAAGATCCAGGGCAAGTAGCGAGGATGCTCTCTGTGCTTCGATCAGTGGAGAGCTCTTAGGAAGCACAAATTGCTGCAGTTCCAACAGCAGCCTTACACATGACAACAGTGATGGAGAGAAGGAGCTCATTCAAGTTCATGCCCTCATTACACCTGGCTCTGCTGAAAATGCTGACCTGGGCCTGCCAGAAACCACAGTCAGCAGCCTGGATTGTAACCAGGAGTCTCTGCAGTGCAGCCCATCCCAAGAGCAGTGTGAGTGCCCCAACAGCAGCACCTCCATGCAGGAGCAGGTCAGCATCAGTGAAGAGGAGCAGAGCCTCTTGCAGGGGGACTTTCAATCAGGCCTCCAGTCCCAGGCACCGGACAGCAGCACTGAGAGCTCTGAGCCACTCTCTCCATGACAAGACAGGATGAGTCCCATCTTCACCGTGGACCTCTCACACCCTCCTGTCCTTTATATAATAATAAAAGCACACTCGTGCTCAATCAACGCCTTGACTGCCTCCAGAGTCTTCATTCACACGGACTGGGATGAATGCAGCACACAGCAAGGCACCCCAGCTTGCAATGCTGTGGCTGTGGGGTGCGTGCAGCACAGCTCCCGGTTTGTTCCTGTTTTGTCTGGCTTTGGGATGTCTGCAGGGGGAGCTCTGCTACCATTTGGCATGGTAGCAAATAATCTCTCGCATCCTGGATGCTGCTCATGATACTCCCAAGCTTCCTGGCTGTGGCTTTGTGATGCTTTTCAGGGCTTTCTGATGCATTTTGATGCCTTGGATGTTGCTTAACACCTCCCTCCTCCCATCATGTCCTTTCCTGGCTCCCGTCTATGAACTGGCCCTGCAGATCATCTCCAGACCTGTCATCAGCACACTGCGGCAGGAGAAGCTCCCCCTGGCCAACGTCAGGCAGTACTGCTTGGTCTGCAGCTCAGTGGCCATTTCCCTTTTAGGCGGCTCCTGCAGAAGAATCAAGCAGCAGAACCTTTTGCTCACCCTGCAGCACAAAGATGCTACGAAAGCAGAAACAACCTGGGAATCTCTGGGTCTGCAAGACTTCACAGACACTCACCGACTGTGTCTGATGGCTCCCTCCCATCCTTGATTTCCTTCTGCCTTTCTCCTCGTCTGATCCCACTGCTGAGCCATGATCAAGCTGCCCAGTGTGGCAGAGCATCGTGCAGAGCTGTGCTGGCACCTCCTCCCCTTCCTCTCCTGCAGCTCAGCGTGCAACCTGAGCAAGTTTTTTTCTGAGAAAGTGACCATCTCTTTTCCATCCCTTTGCCCCTACAAACAGTTGTCCAGAGGATCTCGTCCAAGAATTCCTGGAACAGCCTGCAGCTGGCTCTCCTGAAGTTCAGGCTCCTGCCTTTGCTTCCTGCCAGGCCCGCATTCCTTGAGATCACCAACTCAAGGAGGGCATGGTCACTGCAGCCCTGACCGCCTCCTGTCGTAACCCCTGGTGTGCACCATGTCCAGCAATGCTTCCCTTCTGCTTGCTGTGCCCAATGCCTGCACCACAGAGTGATTCTCACTGCACTCCAGGAGTCTGTCAGATTGCTTGCAGCCAGCCATGCTGATTTCCCAGACTGACTGGAGTCCCCCATCAGGATGAGAGTCAGTGAGTGCGATGCTTCTGCTGGCTGCAGTAAGCAGCTCCCACCAACAGGCTCTCTTTCCAGGCGGCTGTAGCAGACCCTCACCTCCAGAAGCCCTGCACTGCTGCACTTCCTAATTTTACCCACAAGTTCACAACCTGCTCATGGCTCTTCTGAGTTCTTTGCAGTCAACTTCTCATCATAGAGGGCAAATCCCTTGCCTTCCAGAATTCCATAGTATCAATTGTGTCTGCTTTATGTCAGGATTTTTTGTCTTTCTTTTCTTTTCCCATTTTCTAGGTAGGAAAATGAATTTCTGAGCCAGGAGAAGCAGAAGTGAAACAGTCTTCCTGGCACTGCTCAGGTTGCAGGAGTTGCCAAGTGCTCCTCAGGTAATGTGTGCTGAAGAGCTGACCTTGGTGGCAGGGGCTGTGGCTGCATTTTGTGCCTGTCATGCGGGAATCCAAGAAAGCCTATTCAGAGCAGGAGCTGCAGAGCGAGATAAACATCACGAGAAGGTAAGGCTGAGAAGCAAGGACACCTCCAGAAAGAAGAGAAAAACTGAGTCAAGTGAGCTGCGTGACGGCCGTGTGATGCTGACCATGATTGGAGGAAGAGCGCATGGCTGGGAATGACTGATGGCTCTGGTTGGATGGGTGCCTGTGTGCACAGAGGTAAGGAGTGTTTGTGGGATGTTTTGCTGGCATCTAACGGCTGTAAGGGGAAGATAAGACAGAAAACTTGAGAATGCATATAAGGGATGTTAAAATCTGGAACAAACTGTTTGGATCATTCACAGCTGAGTCCGTGCCAGATTGCCACACTGCCAGAACCTGGGGCCTAGGATTTTCCTTTAAGAGTGCCAACTGCTTATTTTACATGATAAAAAGTAACATTGAAAAAAGCTTCCCTCCCTGCATTAGAATAACGCATTGATATTTGATGTTTCTGTCTTTCCATTCCTTTAGCAGCCTGGGTGTTGATGCAGCTGCATGCATCTGCTGCCCTCCCCTTCTGTTTTGTGTAAAAGAACAGTAAAATATGCAATCAGTGTGAGATCTTTCTGAAGTATTTTACTTTATTTGCCCCTAGGCTGCAATGGCTGGGAAATGGCAGTGTCACCCAGGAGCCCACACGGCGACCTGATGTCTCATTGTTGGGGTCTATTGGAAACCACCACGATGACAAAAGAATGCCTGGGATTCCTCCGGCCCAAATGCCAAACCTTGCACTTGGCTGTGCTGAACCTCATGAGGTTCACCCAGGCCCACCTCTCAAGTCTGCTGAGCTCAAACAGATGTCATTTTTCTCGTGTCCTTCCATTCCGAGTCCATCTGTTCCCCAAAGCAAAAGAATTCTGACCAAGGCTGCAGTTGCAGCTGACTTCCCAAGGCTGCAAGACGTGGTGGTGACACAGCCTTGTGCTTCTGCATTGGTGCTCATCCTCGTTTCCTTTCTCTGTCTCGCAGGTCAGCTCCTGCTGGAAGCAGATGGTATCCCAGTGTGAATGAAGGTCAGTGCAGGAGCAGCTGCTGATGGGAGGAAGGAAGTCCATGCTGAAGAGCTCTGAAGCATCTGCAGGTATGGTTCTGGAGGAGGCAGCAGTGATGTCGGAGGGCTCCCCAGCAGGAAGCTGTCTCATCCAAATGCTTGCTGAGTGGTTGGAAGGGAGCTTTCTGCATGACAGCAGCACCAGCTGCTTGCTTCAAATGCTGCAAAGACAAGGATTAGCACGAGTTCCAGTATCTACAGTATCATCACGAATCACGATAGGATTACAATGTGTCCTCATACAAACGCAGCCATGTCTCTCTGAGTCCAGAGGCTGTTCGGAAAGCATCTGTGAGGTCTCTCACACCAAACCACTGCTGTCCGTGTGGGATCTGACTCATTAGGGTATAGGGGTTAGGAACCACAGGCTGTCTTTTGAGAACGGGTTCAGTCATTTCCTTACATCTTGCACCAGCCGATACGTGCCGTCTGCCTTCCGTGCCGACAGGATTGGGGTGTTATAAGGCCACAGACAAGGTTCCAGAAGACATCCTTAACCAGTGTCTGTGTTACAGCTTTTAGACCCACTCTCCCTTCTAAGGCTATGGGATATTGTTGCTGTTTCACAGCTCCACTCCCTCCTTGGGCAGTTCTTTGTAAGGGAAAATTGTGAGTCCACCCCGATTTCCTTCCCCTGCCCACACCTCTGGATTCATTTCTTCTTCATCACAGCTGTTAACACATTCATTGACCCCTGATATCTGTTTCACAGACATGCAGCTGTAATCCTCATTTAACTGTTAAATCTCTCCCCCATAAATCGGTCCCTGCTTCAGGCACAGAGAACAATTGCCCTGCAACTATTTTATCTTTCCATTTTAGTTCTGTGGTCTCCAAGAGTGGAGCTGTCATTTCTGATCCCTCAGCCCCAGTTATGCACAACAGCCACATCCAGATACACGTCTGGTACCTCTGAACTAGCTAATGCTGTAGGATGGAATGTTGTTTCTGCACTGGCTATCAAATGTGGGATTGGTCAGAAGCAGTACAGCACCATGTGTTTTGTAATTTGCCCTTAGAAACAGTTTGAAAAAGTAGAAAGACTTTATTAGTATTAGTAAAAAGAAGTTATTTCATAACATATTTTAGAAACACAGTTGTTCAATCATGTGATCAATTCTCACTTACAGAACTGTAATAGTTACAAATTGCATGGGTATAGCATTAAGGACCAGAAAGCATGTTGTAAGGCCATTCTGTTTGGATAGGAGAAGCTCAGCAAAAGAAAAACAGACTCCAAAGAAGCCAGGGCCTCCACACAAGGCCGAACTGACTCACTCTGTGGGCAGGTTGGGATGCAACAGGCAGGCATCAAGAGACTCCCCTCTGTCCTCCTTCCAAACTTTTCTCTCTTCAGGGATGAGCAGCTGTCCAGAAATAGTGGCCAAGTGTTGATAAGCAGCTGTCAGGCGTTCAGTAATAAGCAGTTTACCTGCTGAGCTAGCAACAATTGGTGTTTAGCCAGTCACACACACACACACAGAATGGCCCGGGTTGGAAGGGACCTCAAGGATCAGGAATCTCCAACTCCCTGCCACAGGCAGGGCCACCAACCTCTGTACCACTGCACATATGCACATTGCTGGATAGAAACAGCAGTGTGGGAAAAAACTGTACGCTGTGGATGCAAAGGGTGAATCAGCATGGCTTAACACCTGTCCAACAAGGAAAAGCAATATCTTACCTGCTGTGCCATGCTCATGGCAACACCAATGCAGATGCCAGCAGCTGATGCCCACAAGGACAGCCAGCCTGGACTTATTTTCATTACATATCTTTGTCCTGATGTCCTTCAAGAAGCTGGAACATGTCTCCATCTCAGCAGAAGAGGGCAGGAGAGTTCCAAGCTGAGGGCACACTCCCCCCTGTTTATCTGGCACTCAAAGAGAAAGAGAAAATGAAAACAAGATGTGTTTCCCTGCCCATGGCAAACACCAGCCTTTCCATCCTTACAGTCCTTCCTGAAATCAGCAGCAACTGACACAAAATCCCACTCACCTTTGCCATGTCTGGCAGAGGTTGCAGCTCTTTCTATTGCATCCCTCTAGCTTTCAAGTCTAGAGAACCTGTGTCACACAAGGAAAAGCAATCTTTTACCTGCTTTGCCATGCTCATGGCAGCAGCAATGCAGATGCCAGCAGCTGAGGCCCACAAGGACAGCCAGCCTGGACTTATTTTCAATACATATCTTTGTCCTGATGTCCTTCTAGAAGATTGGATATTTCTCCCTCTGAGCAGCAGAGGGCAGGAGAGTTCAAAGGTGAGGGCAAACTCTCCTCTATTTCTCTAGCACTGAAAGATTAAGACAAAATTAGAAGCAGATGTGTTTCCCTGCCCATGGCAAACACCAGCCTTTCCATCCTTACAGTCCTTCCTGAGATTGGCACTAATGGAAACAACATCCCACTCACCTTTGCCATGTCTGGAAGAGGTTGCAGCTCTTTCTCTTGCATCCCTCTAGCTTTCAAGTCTAGAGAACCTGTGTCACTCAAGGAAAAGCAATCTTTTACCTGCTTTGCCATGCTCATGGCAGCAGCAATGCAGATGCCAGCAGCTGATGCCCACAAGGACAGCCAGCCTGGACATATTTTCATTACATATCTTTGTCCTGATGTCCTTCTAGAAGCTGGAACATTTCTCCATCTCAGCAGAAGAGGGCAGGAGGGGTCCAAGTTGCAGGCACACTCTCCTCTTTTTCTGGCACACAAAGAGAAAGAGAAGATGAAAACCAGATGTGTTTCCCTGCCCATGGCAAACACCAGCCTTTCCATCCTTACAGTCCTTCCTGACATCAGCACTAATTGAAACAACATCCCACTCAACTTTGCCATGTCTGGCAGAGGTTGCAGCTCTTTCTATTGCATCCCTCTAGCTTTCAAGTCAAGAGCTCCTGTGTCACACAAGGAAAAGCAATCTTTTACCAGCTGTGCCACGCTCATGGCAGCAGCAATGCAGATGTCAGCAGCTGATGCCCACAAGGACAGCCAGCCTGGACTTATTTTCAATACATATCTTTGTCCTGATGTCCTTCTAGAAGATTGGATATTTCTCCCTCTGAGCAGCAGAGGGCAGGAGAGTTGCAAGGTGAGGGCAAACTCTCCTCTATTTCTCTAGCACTGAAAGATTAAGACAAAATTAGAAGCAGATGTGTTTCCCTGCCCATGGCAAACACCAGCATTTCCATCCTTACAGTCCTTCCTGCCATCAGCAGCAACTGACACAACATCCCACTCACCTTTGCCATGTCTGGCAGAGGTTGCAGCTCTTTCTATTGCATCCCTCTAGCTGTCAAGTCAAGAGCTCCTGTGTCACACAAAGAAAAGCAATCTTTTACCTGCTGTGCCATGCTCATGGCAGCAGCAATGCAGATGCCAGCAGCTGATGCACACAAGGACAGCCAGCCTGGACTTATTTTCATTACATATCTTTGTCCGGATGTCCTTCTAGAAGCTGGAACATTACTCCATCTCAGCAGAAGAGGGCAGGAGGGGTCCAAGTTGCATCCACACTCTCCTCTTTTTCTGGCACACAAAGAGAAAGAGAACATGAAAACCAGATGTGTTTCCCTGCCCAGGGCAAACACCAGCCTTTCCATCCTTACAGTCCTTCCTGACATCAGCACTAATTGAAACAACATCCCACTCACCTTTGCCATGTCTGGCAGAGGTTGCAGCTCTTTCTATTGCATCCCTCTAGCTGTCAAGTCAAGAGTCCCTGTATCACACAAGGAAAAGCAATCTTTTACCTGCTGTGCCATGCTCATGGCAGCAGCAATGCAGATGCCAGCAGCTGATGCCCACAAGGACAGCCAGCCTGGACTTATTTTCATTACATATCTTTGTCCTGATGTCCTTCTAGAAGCATGGACATTTCTCCCTATGAGCAGCAGAGGGCAGGAGGGGTCCAAGTTTCAGGCACACTCTCCACTTTTTCTGGCACAGAAAAAGAAGATGAAAAGCAGACGTGTTTCCCTGCCCATGGCAAACACCAGCCTTTCCATACTTACAGTCCTTCCTGCCATCAGCAGCAACTGAAACAACATCCCACTCACCTTTGCCATGTCTGCCAGAGGTTGCAGCTCTTTCTATTGCATCCCTCTAGCTGTCAAGTCAAGAGCTCCTGTGTCACACAAGGAAAAGCAATCTTTTACCTGCTTTGCCATGCTCATGGCAGTAGCAATGCAGATGCCAGCAGCTGATGCCCACAAGGACAGCCAGCCTGGACTTATTTTCATTACATATCTTTGTCCTGATGTCCTTCTAGAAGCTTGGACATTTATCCCTATGAGCAGCAGAGGGCAGGAGGGGTCCAAGTCAGGCACACTTTCTTCTTTTTCTGGAAAACAAAGAGAAGATGAAAACCAGATCTGTTTCCCTGCCCATGGCAAACACCAGCCTTTCCATCCTTACAGTCCTTCCTGCCATCAGCAGCAACTGAAACAACATCCCACTCACCTTTGCCATGTCTGGCAGAGGTTGCAGCTCTTTCTATTGCATCCCTCTAGCTGTCAAGTCAAGAGCTCCTGTGTCACCCAAGGAAAAGCAATCTTTTACCTCCTTTGCCATGCTCATGGCAGCAGCAATGCAGATGCCAGCAGCTGATGCCCACAAGGACAGCCAGCCTGCACTTATTTTCATTACATATCATTGTCCTGATGTCCTTCTAGAAGCATGGACATTTCTCCCTATGAGCAGCAGAGTGCAGGACGGGTCTAAGGTTAGGGCACACTCTCCTCTTTTTCTGGAAAACAAAGAGAAGATGAAAACCAGATGTGTTTCCATGCCCATGGCAAACACCAGCCTTTCCATCCTTACAGTCCTTCCTGCCATCAGCACTAATTGAAACAACATCCCACTCACCTTTGCCATGTCTGGCAGAGGTTGCAGCTCTTTCTATTGCTTCCCTCCAGCTGTCAAGTCAAGAGCTCCTCTGTCACACAAGGAAAAGCAATCTTTTACCTGCTGTGCCATGCTCATGGCAGCAGCAATGCAGATGCCAGCAGCTGATGCCCACAAGGACAGCCAGCCTGGACTTATTTTCATTACATATCTTTGTCCTGATGTCCTTCCAGAAGCTGGGACATTTCTCCCTCTCAGCAGCAGAGGGCAGGAGGGGTCCAAGGTGAGGGCACACTCTCCCCTGTTTATCTGGCACTCAAAGAGAAAGAGAAAATGAAAACCAGATGTGTTTCCCTGCCCACGGCAAACACCAGCCTTTCCATCCTTACAGTCCTTCCTGCCATCAGCACTAATTGAAACAACATCCCACTCACCTTTGCCATGTCTGGCAGAGGTTGCAGCTCTTTCTATTGCTTCCCTCCAGCTGTCAAGTCAAGAGCTCCTCTGTCACACAAGGAAAAGCAATCTTTTACCTGCTGTGCCATGCTCATGGCAGCAGCAATGCAGATGCCAGGAGCTGATGCCCCAAGGACAGCCAGCCTGGACTTAAATTTAATTACATATCTTTGTCCTGATGTCCTTCTAGAAGCTGGCACATTTCTCCCTCTGAGCAGCAAAGGGCTGGAGGTGTCCAAGTTGCAGGCACACTCTCCTCTTTTTCTGGAAAACAAAGAGAAGATGAAAACCAGATGTGTTTCCCTGCCCATGGCAAACACCAGCCTTTCCATCCTTACAGTCCTTCCTGACATCAGCAATAATTGAAACAACATCCCACTCACCTTTGCCATGTCTGCCAGAGGTTGCAGCTCTTTATATTACATCCCTCTAGCTGTCAAGTCAAGAGTTCTAGAGTGAAACAAGGAAAAGAAATCTTTTACCTCCTTTCCCATGCTCATGGCAGCAGCAATGCAGATGCCAGCAGCTGATTCCCACAAGGACAGCCAGCCTGGACTTATTTTCATTACATATCTTTGTCCTCATGTCCTTCTAGAAGCTGGGACATTTTTCCCTCTGAGCAGCAAAGGGCAGGAGGGGTCCAAGTTGCAGGCACACTCTCCTCTTTTTCTGAAAAACAAAGAGAAGATGAAAAACAGATGTGTTTCCATGCCCATGGCAAACACCAGCCTTTCCATCCTTACAGTCCTTCCTGACTTCAGCACTCATTGAAGCAACATCCCACTCACCTTTGCCATGTCTGGCAGAGGTTGCAGCTCTTTGTATTGCATCCCTCTCGCTTTCAAGTCAAGAGCTCCTGTGTCACACAAGGAAAAGCAATCTTTTACCTCCTTTGCCATGCTCATGGCAGCAGCAATGCAGATGCCAGCAGCTGATGCCCACAAGGACAGCCAGCCTGGACTTATTTTCATTACATATCTTTGTCCTGATGTCCTTCTAGAAGCTGGAACATTTCTCCCTCTGAGCAGCAAAGGGCAGGAGAGGTCCAAGTTGCAGGCACACTCTCCTCTTTTTCTGGAAAACAAAGAGAAGATGAAAACCAGATGTGTTTCCCTGCCCATGGCAAACACCAGCCTTTCCATCCTTACAGTCCTTCCTGCCATCAGCAGCAACTGAAACAACATCCCACTCACCTTTGCCATGTCTGCCAGAGGTTGCAGCTCTTTCTTTTACATCCCTCTAGCTGTCAAGTCAAGAGTTCTAGAGTCAAACAAGGAAAAGCAATCTTTTACCTGCGTTGCCATGCTCATGGCAGCAGCAAGGCAGATGCCAGCAGCTGATGCCCACAAGGACAGCCAGCCTGGACTTATTTTCATTACATATCTTTGTCCTGATGTCCTTCTAGAAGCTGGGACATTTCTCCCTCTGAGCAGCAGAAGAGGGCAGGAGAGTTCCAAGGTGAGGGCACAAACTTCCCAGTTTATCTGGCACTCAAAGAGAAAGAGAAAATGAAAACCAGATGTGTTTCCCTGCCCATGGCAAACACCAGCCTTTCCATCCTTACAGTCCTTCCTGACATCAGCAGCAACTGAAACAACATCCCATTAACCTTTGCCATGTCTGCCAGAGGTTGCAGCTCTTCCTATTGCTTCCCTCTAGCTGTCAAGTTAAGAGCTTCTGTGTCACACAAGGAAAAGCAATCTTTTACCTGCTGTGCCATGCTCATGGCAGCAGCAATGCAGATGCCAGCAGCTGATGCCCACAAGGACAGCCAGCCTGGACTTATTTTCATTACATATCTTTGTCCTGATGTCCTTCTACAAGCTGGAACATTTCTCCCTCTGAGCAGCAGAGGGCAGGAGGGGTCCAAGTAGCAGGCACACTCTCCTCTTTTTCTGGCACACAAAGAGAAGATGAAAACCAGATGTGTTTCCCTGCCCAAGGCAAACACCAGCCTTTCCATCCTCACAGTCCTTCCTGACATCAGCACTCATGGAAACAACATCCCACTCACCTTTGCCATGTCTGGCAGAGGTTGCAGCTCTTTGTATTGCATTCCTCTAGCTTTCAAGTCAAGAGCTCCTGTGTCACACAAGGAAAAGCAATCTTTTACCTCCTTTGCCATGCTCATGGCAGCAGCAATGCAGATGCCAGCAGCTGATGCACACAAGGACAGCCAGCCTGGACTTATTTTCATTACATATCTTTGTCCTGATGTCCTTCTAGAAGCTGGGACATTTCTCCATCTCAGCAGAAGAGGGCAGGAGGGGTCCAAGGTTAGGGCACACTCTCCTCTTTTTCTGGCACACAAAGACAAAGAGAAGATGAAAACCAGATGTGTTTCCCTGCCCATGGCAAACACCAGCCATTCCATCCTTACAGTCCTCCTGACATGAGCACTAATTGAAACAACATCCCACTCACCTTTGCCATGTCTGCCAGAGGTTGCAGCTCTTTCTATTACATCCCTCTAGCTGTCAAGTCAAGAGCTCCTGTGTCACACAAGGAAAAGCAATCTTTTAACTTCTGTGCCATGCTCATGGCAGCAGCAATGCAGATGCCAGCAGCTGATGCCCACAAGGACAGCCAGCCGGGACTTATTTTTATTACATATCTTTGTCCTGATGTCCTTCTAGAAGGTGGAACATTTCACCATCTCAGCAGAAAAGGGCAGGAGGGGTCCAAGTTGCAGGTACACTCTCCTCTTTTTCTGGAAAACAAAGAGAAGATGAAAACCAGATGTGTTTCCCTGCCCATGGCAAACACCAGCCTTTCCATCCTTACAGTCCTTCCTGCCATCAGCAGCAACTGAAACAACATCCCACTCACCTTTGCCATGTCTGCCAGAGGTTGCAGCTCTTTCCATTGCTTCCCTCTAGCTGTCAAGTCAAGAGCTTCTGTGTCACACAAGGAAAAGCAATCTTTTACCTGCTGTGCCATGCTCATGGCAGCAGCAATGCAGATGCCAGCATCTGATGCCCACAAGGACAGCCAGCCTGGACTTATTTTCATTACATATCTTTGTCCTGATGTTTTTCTAGAAGCTGGAACATTTCTCCATCTCAGCAGAAGAGGGCAGGAGAGTTCCAAGGTGAGGGCACACTCTCCCCTGTTTATCTGGCACTCAAAGAGAAAGAGAAGATGAAAACCAGATGTGTTTCCCTGCCCAGGGCAAACACCAGCCTTTCCATCCTTACAGTCCTCCTGACATCAGCAGCAACTGAAACAAAATCCCACTCACCTTTGCCATGTCTGCCAGAGGTTGCAGCTCTTTCTATTGCATCCCTCTAGCTTTCAAGTCAAGAGCTCCTGTGTCACACAAGGAAAAGCAATCATTTACCTGCTGTGCCATGCTCATGGCAGCAGCAATGCAGATGCCAGCAGCTGATGCTTACAAGGACAGCCAGCCTGGACTTATTTTCATTACATATATTTGTCCTGATGTCCTTCTAGAAGCTGGGACATTTCTCCCTCTGAGCAGCAGAGGGCAGGAGAGTTCCAAGGTGAGGGCACAAACTTCCCTGTTTATCTGGCACTCAAAGAGAAAGAGAAAATGAAAACCAGATGTGTTTCCCTGCCCATGGCAAACACCAGCCTTTACATCCTTACAGTCCTCCTGACATCAGCAGTAATTGAAACAACATCCCTCTCACCTTTGCCATGTCTGGCAGAGGTTGCAGCTCTTTTTATTGCATCCCTCTTGCTTTCAAGTCAACAGAACCTGTGTCACTCAAGGAAAAGCAATCTTTTACCTGCTTTGCTATGCTCATGGCAGCAGCAATGCAGATGCCAGCAGCTGATGCTTACAAGGACAGCCAGCCTGGACTTATTTTCATTACATATCTTTGTCCTGATGTCCTTCTAGAAGCTGGAACATTACTCCCTCTGAGTAGAAGAGGGCAGGAGAGTTCCAAGGTGAGGGCACACTCTACCCTGTTTATCTGGCACTCAAAGAGAAACAGAAAATGAAAACCAGATGTGTTTCCCTGCCCATGGCAAATACCAGCCTTTCCATCCTTACAGTCCTTCCTGACATCAGCACTAATTGAAACAACATCCCACTCAAGTTTGCCATGTCTGGGAAAGGTTGCAGCTCGTTCTATTACATCCCTCTAGCTGTCAAGTCAAGAGCTCCTGTGTCACACAAGGAAAAGCAATCTTTTACCTGCTGTGCCATGCTCATGGCAGCAGCAATGCAGATGCCAGCATCTGATGCCCACAAGGACAGCCAGCCTGGACTTATTTTCATTACATATCTTTGTCCTGATGTCCTTCTAGAAGCTGGGACATTTCTCCCTCTGAGCAGCAGAAGAGGGCAGGAGAGTTCCAAGGTGAGGGCAAAACTTCCCAGTTTATCTGGCACTCAAAGAGAAAGAGAAAATGAAAACCAGATGTGTTTCCCTGCCCATGGCAAACACCAGCCTTTCCATCCTTACAGTCCTTCCTGACATCAGCACTAATTGAAACAACATCCCACTCACCTTTGCCATGTCTGCCAGAGGTTGCAGCTCTTCCTATTGCTTCCCTCTAGCTGTCAAGTTAAGAGCTTCTGTGTCACACAAGGAAAAGCAATCTTTTACCTGCTGTGCCATGCTCATGGCAGCAGCAATGCAGATGCCAGCAGCTGATGCCCACAAGGACAGCCAGCCTGGACTTATTTTCATTACATATCTTTGTCCTGATGTCCTTCTAGAAGCTTGGACATTTCTCCCTCTGAGCAGCAAAGGGCAGGAGGGGTCCAAGTTGCAGGCAAACTCTCCTCTTTTTCTGGAAAACAAAGAGAAGATGAAAACCAGATGTGTTTCCCTGCCCAAGGCAAACACCAGCCTTTCCATCCTCACAGTCCTTCCTGACATCAGCACTCATGGAAACAACATCCCACTCACCTTTGCCATGTCTGGCAGAGGTTGCAGCTCTTTGTATTGCATTCCTCTAGCTTTCAAGTCAAGAGGTCCTGTGTCACACAAGGAAAAGCAATCTTTTACCTCCTTTGCCATGCTCATGGCAGCAGCAATGCAGATGCCAGCAGCTGATGCACACAAGGACAGCCAGCCTGGACTTATTTTCATTACATATCTTTGTCCTGATGTCCTTCTAGAAGCTGGGACATTTCTCCATCTCAGCAGAAGAGGGCAGGAGGGGTCCAAGTAGCAGGCACACTCTCCTCTTTTTCTGGCACACAAAGACAAAGAGAAGATGAAAACCAGATGTGTTTCCCTGCCCATGGCAAACACCAGCCATTCCATCCTTACAGTCCTCCTGACATGAGCACTAATTGAAACAACATCCCACTCACCTTTGCCATGTCTGCCAGAGGTTGCAGCTCTTTCTATTACATCCCTCTAGCTGTCAAGTCAAGAGCTCCTGTGTCACACAAGGAAAAGCAATCTTTTACCTTCTGTGCCATGCTCATGGCAGCAGCAATGCAGATGCCAGCAGCTGATGCCCACAAGGACAGCCAGCCGGGACTTATTTTTATTACATATCTTTGTCCTGATGTCCTTCTAGAAGGTGGAACATTTCACCATCTCAGCAGAAAAGGGCAGGAGGGGTCCAAGTTGCAGGTACACTCTCCTCTTTTTCTGGAAAACAAAGAGAAGATGAAAACCAGATGTGTTTCCCTGCCCATGGCAAACACCAGCCTTTCCATCCTTACAGTCCTTCCTGCCATCAGCAGCAACTGAAACAACATCCCACTCACCTTTGCCATGTCTGCCAGAGGTTGCAGCTCTTTCCATTGCTTCCCTCTAGCTGTCAAGTCAAGAGCTTCTGTGTCACACAAGGAAAAGCAATCTTTTACCTGCTGTGCCATGCTCATGGCAGCAGCAATGCAGATGCCAGCAGCTGATGCCCACAAGGACAGCCAGCCTGGACTTATTTTCATTACATATCTTTGTCCTGATGTTTTTCTAGAAGCTGGAACATTTCTCCATCTCAGCAGAAGAGGGCAGGAGAGTTCCAAGGTGAGGGCACACTCTCCCCTGTTTATCTGGCACTCAAAGAGAAAGAGAAGATGAAAACCAGATGTGTTTCCCTGCCCAGGGCAAACACCAGCCTTTCCATCCTTACAGTCCTCCTGACATCAGCAGCAACTGAAACAAAATCCCACTCACCTTTGCCATGTCTGCCAGAGGTTGCAGCTCTTTCTATTGCATCCCTCTAGCTTTCAAGTCAAGAGCTCCTGTGTCACACAAGGAAAAGCAATCATTTACCTGCTGTGCCATGCTCATGGCAGCAGCAATGCAGATGCCAGCAGCTGATGCTTACAAGGACAGCCAGCCTGGACTTATTTTCATTACATATATTTGTCCTGATGTCCTTCTAGAAGCTGGGACATTTCTCCCTCTGAGCAGCAGAGGGCAGGAGAGTTCCAAGGTGAGGGCACAAACTTCCCTGTTTATCTGGCACTCAAAGAGAAAGAGAAAATGAAAACCAGATGTGTTTCCCTGCCCATGGCAAACACCAGCCTTTCCATCCTTACAGTCCTCCTGACATCAGCACTAATTGAAACAACATCCCTCTCACCTTTGCCATGTCTGGCAGAGGTTGCAGCTCTTTTTATTGCATCCCTCTTGCTTTCAAGTCAACAGAACCTGTGTCACTCAAGGAAAAGCAATCTTTTACCTGCTTTGCTATGCTCATGGCAGCAGCAATGCAGATGCCAGCAGCTGATGCTTACAAGGACAGCCAGCCTGGACTTATTTTCATTACATATCTTTGTCCTGATGTCCTTCTAGAAGCTGGAACATTACTCCCTCTGAGTAGAAGAGGGCAGGAGAGTTCCAAGGTGAGGGCACACTCTACCCTGTTTATCTGGCACTCAAAGAGAAACAGAAAATGAAAACCAGATGTGTTTCCCTGCCCATGGCAAATACCAGCCTTTCCATCCTTACAGTCCTTCCTGACATCAGCACTAATTGAAACAACATCCCACTCAAGTTTGCCATGTCTGGGAAAGGTTGCAGCTCGTTCTATTACATCCCTCTAGCTGTCAAGTCAAGAGCTCCTGTGTCACACAAGGAAAAGCAATCTTTTACCTGCTGTGCCATGCTCATGGCAGCAGCAATGCAGATGCCAGCATCTGATGCCCACAAGGACAGCCAGCCTGGACTTATTTTCATTACATATCTTTGTCCTGATGACCTTCTAGAAGATGGGACATTTCTCCCTCTGAGCAGCAGAAGAGGGCAGGAGAGTTCCAAGGTGAGGGCAAAACTTCCCAGTTTATCTGGCACTCAAAGAGAAAGAGAAAATGAAAACCAGATGTGTTTCCCTGCCCATGGCAAACACCAGCCTTTCCATCCTTACAGTCTTCATGTCATCAGCACTAATTGAAACAAAATCCCACTCACCATTGCCATGTCTGGCAGAGGTTGCAGCTCTTTCTATTGCATCCCTCTAGCTGTCAAGTCAAGAGCTCCTGTGTCACACAAGGAAAAGCAATCTTTTATCTGCTTTGCCATGCTCATGGCAGCAGCAGTGCAGATGCCAGCAGCTGATGCTTACAAGGACAGCCAGCCTGGACTTATTTTCATTCCATATCTTTGTCCTGATGTCCTTCTACAAGCTGGAAGATTTCTCCATCTCAGCAGAAGATGGCAGGATGGGTCCAAGGTGAGGGGAACCTCTCCCCTGTTTATCTGGCACTCAAAGAGAAAGAGAAAATGAAAACCAGATGTGTTTCCCAGCCCATGGCAAACACCAGCCTTTCCATCCTTACAGTCCTTCCTGACATCGGCAGCAACTGAAACAACATCCCACTCACGTTTGCCATGTCTGGCACAGCTTGGAGGTCTTTCTATTGCATCCCTCTAGCTTTCAAGTCAAGAGCTCCTGTGTCACACAAGGAAAAGAACCTTTTACCTGCTTTGCCATGCTCATGGCAGCAGCAATGCAGATGCCAGCAGCTGATGCCCACAAGGACAGCCAGCCTGGACTTATTTTCATTACATATCTTTGTCCTGATGTCCTTCTAGAAGCTGGAACATTTCACCATCTCAGCAGAAGAGGGCAGCAGGGGTCCAAGTTGCAGGCACACACTCCTCTTTTTCTGCACTCAATAAGAAAGAGAAAATGAAAACCAGATGTGTTTCCCTGCCCATGGCAAACACCAGACTTTCCATCCTTACAGTCCTTCCTGACATTGGCAGCAACTGAAACAACATCCCACTCACCTTTGCCATGTCAGGCAGAGATTGCAGCTCTTTCTACTGCATCCCTCTCGCTTTCAAGTCAAGAGCTCCTGTGTCACACAAGGAAAAGCAACCTTTTACCTGCTATGCCATGCTCATGGCAGCAGCAATGCAGATGCCTGCAGCTGATGCCCACAGGGACAGCCAGCCTGGACTTATTTTCATTACATATCTTTGTCCTGATGTCCTTCTACAAGCTGGAACATTTCACCATCTTAGCAGAAGAGGGCAGGATGGGTCCAAGGTGAGGGCACACTCTCCCCTGTTTATCTGGCACTCAATGAGAAAGAGAAAATGAAAACAAGATGTGTTTCCCAGCCCATGGCAAACACCACCTTTTCCATCCTTAAAGTCTTCCTGACATCAGCACTAATTGAAACAACATCCCACTCACCTTTGCCATGTCTGGCAGAGGTTGCAGCTCTTTCTATTGCATCCCTCTAGCTTTCAAGTCAAGAGCTCCTGTGTCACACAAGGAAAAGAACCTTTTACCTGCTTTGCCATGCTCATGGCAGCAGCAATGCAGATGCCAGCAGCTGATGCCCACAAGGACAGCCAGCCTGGACTTATTTTCATTCCATATCTTTGTCCTGATGTCCTTCTAGAAGCTGGAACATTTCTCCATCTCGGCAGAAGAGGGCAGGATGGGTCCAAGGTGAGGGCACACTCTCCCCTGTTTATCTGGCACTCAAAGAGAAAGAGAAAATGAAAACCAGATGTGTTTCCCTGCCCATGGCAAACCCGAGACTTTCCATCCTTACAGTCCTTCCTGACATTGGCAGCAACTGAAACAACATCCCACTCACCTTTGCCATGTCTGCCAGAGGTTGCAGCTCTTTCTACTGCATCCCTCTCGCTTTCAAGTCAAGAGCTCCTGTGTCACACAAGGAAAAGCAACCTTTTACCTGCACTGCCATGCTCATGGCAGCAGCAATGCAGATGCCTGCAGCTGATGCCCACAAGGACAGCCAGCCTGGACTTATTTTCATTACATATCTTTGTCCTGATGTCCTTCTAGAAGCTGGAACAATTCTCCATCTCAGAAGAAGAGGGCAGGATGGGTCCAAGGTGAGGGTACACTCTCCACTGTTTATCTGGCACTCAAAGAGAAAGAGAAAATGAAAACCAGATGTGTTTCCCAGCCCATGGCAAACACCAGCCTTTTCATCCTTACAGTCCTTCCTGACATCAGCAGCACTAATTGAAACAGCATCCCACTCACCTTTGCCATGTCTGGCAGAGGTTGCAGCTCTTTCTATTGCATCCCTCTAGCTGTCAAGTCAAGAGCTCCTGTGTCACACAAGGAAAAGCAATCTTTTACCTGCTTTGCCATGCTCATGGCAGCAGCAATGCAGATGCCAGCAGCTGATGCCCACAAGGACAGCCAGCCTGGACTTATTTTCATTACATATCCTTGTCCTGATGTCCTTCGACAAGCTGGAACATTTCTCCGTCGCAGCAGAAGAGGGCAGGAGAGTTCCTAGGTGAGGGCACACCCTTTCTATTTATCTAGCACTGAAAGATTAAGACAAAATGAAAAGCAAATGTGTTTCCCTGACCATGGCAAACACCAGCCTTTCCATCCTTACAGTCCTTCCTGCCATCAGCACTAATTGAAACAACATCCCACTCACCTTTGCCATGTCTGGCAGAGGTTGCAGCTCTTTCTATTACATCCCTCTAGCTGTCAAGGTGTTGCTCTTTCTAATATACCCCTCTTGCTTTGAATTCACCTTCTGTTTGTGTCACACAAGGAAATGCAACATTCCAGCTTTTCTGCCATTCCCATAGCAACAACTATGCAGATGCGAGCAGCTGATGCCCACAAGGACAGCCAGCCTGGACTTATTTTCATCACATATCTTTGTCCTGATGTCCTTCTAGAAGGTTGAACACTTCTCCATCTCAGCTGCAATGGTCAAAAAAGGTCCAAGTTTAGGGCACACTCTCCTCATGGCCTCTTGCACTCAAAGACAAAGGGAACATGAAAACCAGAAGTGTTTCTTTGCCCATGGCAGACACTAGCCTTTCCATCCTGACAGTCCTTCCTACTATCACCTGGAATTGAAACAACATCCCCCACATCTCTTTTTTGAACTTATTCATGCAGGAATAATAATAATGAGAATTTTTCTGTAAATCTTATTTCTGCATGGAAACGATCAGATAACCGGAGCTTTTTTCTCTAAAACAATCCTGCAAATTTGCATTGCTTATCTATGTACGCAAAATGTTTTTGCCATTCATCTCAAATATCAATTCATCTGGCCAAATAATATAGAAAAAGTATTTACAGACATTTTTGGACATGGATTACTTCTAGTCAAGTGGGAAAGAATCCCTAAGCTGCAATCATGAAATTCTTTTATCAGTTTCTCTGATTTATTCAGTGTTACTAAAAGGGAAATAAGACACAGGCTTTTGATAGCAGCTGCCAATTTAAGAATGATAATAAGTTTTATTATTGTTGGTTAAGATCAAAGTCCCGCATTACAGGATTATCTCCAGCTCATCAAGTATAATTAACAGTTTTGGATAGCCACATTATTGTATAGCAATATTGTCTTCCTGCAAGAAATTTCATTGTTTTGACACGTGCCACAGGTTGTTAATAGATTGCCTGATTACCATTTATTTTTTTTATTGGCTTATGATGACTACAGAAAATTATACAGCAGCACCATAAAAACTTTAAATCCTATCCCATGTATCTGCACTCATACGAAAATCATATTGGAAAGCATTGGTGAAACTAAGATTACAAAATAAAGCAGAGGACAATTTCAGTGAAAGCCTACAGGTTTTACAGCTCTGCCCATTTCAATGCCCTGAAGACATCCACGGGTTTCCTGCTGTGGGACACAGGCACTCACCTGCAGCTCAGCACTGCCTGCTCATGCCTGCGCACACCTTCAGGCTGGAACCAAGGAAATCCTCAGCAAAGACATCAGTACACTTTTGTTAGGATGACTTTCCTAAAGAAGCATCAAATATTTCTTCACGAGAAATACTGCAAGTCCCTTTGACACTAGCCCTTATTTTAAATGTTTAGATTTGTGCTTCATTCAGGCGTGCTGTCACTCCCAAAAAGATTTTTATTCTTTTTCATTCTGAGGAACACAGTGATTTCTGCCTTGTTTACTGACTGTAGGCACAGCAATACTCCTGCACCTTCAGGGAAACAGCAAATCCATCTCTTTCACACCCTACTTCTATCAAGCTCATTCACCTTACAAGGTATTTATTGCAAGCAGCTCTTCCAGAAATGGAGATTAACAGAGCCTGCAACCCAGGACACCTCAGTAAGCCAGTACTTTTCATCTCCTGAAGGTGTAGGTAGACACAGAGCTGGAACCTCTTTTCCAGAGCTGTGTGATGCTATCTCATCTATGTTCCTTTACTGTTGACTCAGTTTCACTTCTTATCTAACCTGGTTGCATCCCAGGATTTCTGGTGCCAAAAATAAACTGACAGCTTTCATCACTAGTTAAAAGGAAACTGCAATAGGAAAAGCAATTTTTCTGATTTCCCTGTTGATCAAAGAAGCTTCATGCAAGCCTGATGCGGCAGAAACAATATCAGCTTTAGAATGACAGTCATTAGAGCAGAATCCTTTCACTGATGAAATCCCACAGTCCTGATTCATACAACACTGACACTGGAGGACACAGTGGTTTAGATGAGAGCGCATTAAAAATGACTAAGTTAAGGTCTCAGAAATAGCAAAGAGTGACAAGTATGAAAAAAAGAAGTTGCAGAAACTGCTTCAGTTTGGCACTTTGGCATAAAGTATGACAACACACAAGCTGGCTGTGCAGTTCCAGAAGCAGAAGAAAGCCGTCAACCAAGACTTGTTCTCATCTGCTCTGAAAGTCCACTGGGACAAGGCCACTTTTCTCTGACGTGCTTCCAGAAGTATCACTTCTGAGCACTGTGCCAGGGAGTTACAAGATACTGTTTGTGTGTACAGAGGAGAAAAAGACGTCTGTCTGGAAACAGACATTGACTTGAAGGAGAAGCAGCATTTTCCAGAGTACTTCAGAAAGAACTGAGCACTGCCCCAAGAGCTTCAGAGCGGCAGGCTGTCACAGTGTGCCAACCAGCTCAGCTGGGAGTTGGCACTGAAGCTGCACCACAGGGAGAACAAAGCCCCCTGTGCACCCTTGGAGAGCCAAGGGTTGGAGATTCATGAACCTTGAGCTCCTTTCCAAGCCGGGCCATGCTGTGATTCTGGGATTCTCACCTTTGCCTCATCTGGCAGAGGGAGGCAGCTCTTTCTCTTGTCTCCCTATGGCTGTCAGGTCACCAGGGCCAGTGTCACACAGGGAACTGCAAACACTGTGTGTGCTGTGCCCTGCCCATGGCAGCACAGAGGCAGCTGCCAGCAGCTGATGCCCACAAGGACAGCCAGCCTGGACTTCCTTTGATTCCTTCCCTTTGGATCAGCGTCCTTCAGGAAGGCGGAACATCTCTCCAGCTGAGCAGCAGAGGACAGCAGGGCTTCGTTGTCTGGGCATGTTCTCTTCTGGCCCTCTGGCCCTCACAGACACAGGAGGAGGACACAGAGGCTGCTGTAACACAGCCAGCCCTGCCTCTCAGGTCAGCTCTCAGGCCATCCTCTCTCCCCTCAGCAGCAGCTCACTGTTCTGCACTCCTCTGGCCTGGGCTGGCAGAGGTGTGCAGCAGTTCTGCTGATCTCCCAGTGCTGGCCATGTCTGCAGTGCCTGTGTGAAAGACACAGGAAGCTGCCAGCATTGCACTGCTCTGCTGTGCCCCTGCCATCACCGAGTTTGCTGTCAGCAGCTGCTGCTACACGTCCATTCAGGCACAGGCCTTTCCTTCCTGGCCCTCTTTCCCCCCCTCTCTCCTCTGCTCTCTCTCGTGCTCCCCTTTGGCCTGGGCTGGCTGAGCAGTGCAGGCCTTGTTGTTGCTCCCTGGGCCAACTACGTCACGGTTCCCCGTGACTCTGCCAGCTGCTCTGACACAGCGACTGCGTCCTCAGTGTGGATTCCAGAATGCGACAGACGTCCAGAGAAGACTTCCAGGGCTGATTGGAACATGCTGCCATCAAGAACTGCCATGGCTCAGGCCCCCTGGGAATCTGCTCACAGCGAAAGCTGCTGTCACTCTGTGTGGGCACAGCCTTGTCTGTGTAGGCCTGCTCACACTGCAGCCCCTGTCTGCACCAGAACCGTGCCGATCCACCTTCTCTTGGCCTCCTTGCCTGCATGGAAAAGGGCAGCTTGGGCTGAAGTCCCTCCACTTTCAGATGGCCGAGTGAAGTCTCTGAGCCCTGGTGACCCACGCAGCTCTTCAGCCTGCTGACCTGCTCTGCTGGGGCTGTCTTAAAAGGCAGAGGGCACGTGATCCTCATGTCCCCACATCCATCCCTCTTAGCATACTGTAGGCCAGTTCCTAAAAGGACACCTGCACAATCTCTCTGAATGTTAATCAACACGTAGTTGGTCTGTGCACTGCAGAAATTGCACCTAGGTTTTCAGTGGTGATTAGCTATGTGTTTAGTCAGAGGTGCAATGGTTCTAATGGTGAGAGAAAGACATTCCCAGTTGTCATCAGGTGGAACACACTTCAGACTGGAATCCTCAAGCAGACTGCAGTCAAGCTTTCTTAATTACTCGTTGTTGTTATCAATTCAGACGCATCTCTTAATTCCTGCTTGAATGAACATTCTGTAATAATCTGCTGAGACAGCGCAAGGCTTGACAATGAGACTATAGTTTATGAAAGCAGCACTTTTTACTTCCTTTACAAGTTCTTATCTGAATGCTAAATGCAACATCAATTCACTTCTCACTGGGTTGAACGTTTTAAATATTTGGTAAACATAATGGTTCTAATTCTGACATTTAATATGAAAATATTAAAATTCTTTGTAAGTACTTTTTTGTTAGAATGCCAGATGCTAAAGGGATGAAGTGGCACAAGAAAGCAAAATGTCTGTGCTGATGGCAGGAAGGACTGTAAGGATGGAAAGGCTGGTGTTTGCCATGGGCAGGGAAACACATCTGGTTTTCTTGTTCCCTTTGTCTTTGAGTGCCAGAAAAATAGAGAGCGTGCCCTCACCTTGGACCCCTCCTGCCCTCTGCTGCTGAGATGGAGAAATGTCCCACCTCCTACAAGGACATCAGGAGAAAGATAAGTAATCAAAATATTTCCAGGCTGGCTGTACTTGTGGGCATCTGTTGCTGGAAAATTTAATGGCAGTAAACTGCCTAGATAATGACAGAATGAGGGTGACAATAGAATGGTACGTAATCACAGTGCAATGAAAAATGTATGCAGGGTGCAGGAAGGGAGGTGTGGACATTCTGAGTTGCAACTCTTTATTTGCTCCAGAAAGCTCTATCAGAATGGAAGACTGAAGGAAATACTTTGAGGGGTTTTTTAATGTGACTGGATAAAAGATCCACGTGGCAAATTGAATAACTGGGTGGTAAAGGGACATAGATACCTCACTGTTTCATGGAACCTTTCAATTAAGCATCTGAGCACTGTGTACAGGACTTGGGAATATAAGTATTAGAGGATCATGGAATATCTGTATTTGGAAGGGACCTCGAGGATCATGTATTCCACCTCCTGGTTCCACACCGGACCTCCTATGGGTCAAGCCCTGTGTCTGAGAGCATTGTGCAAATGCTCTTTGGCCTTTGTCAGCTCAGTGCCAAACCACTGCCCCGGGGAGCCAGTGCCAAATTCCATGTATCTAGTTCATCCTACAGAATGATGCCAAGAACAGTTATAGAGATCGACTTACAAACAAAATTCTTGTCTTGAATTAATGGTACACTCACCATTTAAAAAAAAAAAAAGAAAAAAAAAAAATCAAAGCCACATTCTTACGCTGGCATTTTACAGTATTGTCAGATTTTTGTAATTCTGTTTTGTCATATAAGATTCTCTCATCGTGAAATAATGACCAAGTTCTCTTTTCAGATCTAAACATACAAATGCTGAAGGCAGCAGTGCTGTTCAAGAGTACATTACCAGCTCAAACACTGCTTTGGCTATAAAACTGAAGGCAGTCAGGAATTTTATCAAGGAGTTAGCATGTAAGTGTAGATTTAAAAGCAACCTGTATTGTTACTTAGAGTTTGATATAGTGTAATCCAATGCACAGTACTTGTAACGTGTGTTTTACAAAATGCTTTGCAATGTAGGCATCTATTAAGATAAATGCTGCAAGTTCTAATATGTCCATGACCTTTTCAAACTGTTCCTTACTCCTACACATCACTACGAGTAGTTCTTCTGTCAGGAAGGATCACATGAGTAATTAACCTGTGACCTTAAGTTTGGAATTAAATGCATACAGTGGAAGTAAGAGCTGTGGGTTATTTTGCTCTTTCAGTGTTGAACAGCCGAGGTGTTTTGTTTTGGAGGGTGGACAGTGATGGGACAAGTGGGGAATGGCTTTAAACTGAGACGGGGGGTGTTGAGGTTTAGGTTGGATGTGAGGAGGAAGTTTTTCAGCCAGAGGGTGGTGAGGCACTGGAACAGGTTGCCCAGGGAGGCTGTGGAAGCCCCATCCCTGCAGGCATCCAAGGCCAGGCTGGATGTGGCTCTGGGCAGCCTGGGCTGCTGGTTGGCAGGTTAGAAACCCAGCATGACTTTATTGCAGCCCTGGGTGCAGGGGGATCACTGCTCCTAGCATGCACACAGAAGAGCTGGAGCACACAGGTGATGTACATTCCACTTGTGAACATTCCTGCAATTCCAGAGAGCGTGCGCCTGTTCCACTCACTGCTGCACAGATTAAAAACTGATTGCAGATGAGCTGTTTTGGTATGGGGTTCTTGCCAACGGTCTGCAGTGGCTGTGTGATTCCTCGGGGAGTTGCTCTCCAGCCCAAAGATCATGTCCTAAGTCGACCAGATCCCGTTTGTGTCCAGAAATGGCTGACAACAGATCAGCTGCTGGTCAAGTTTCTAACAGCACACTGGCCTTGCTCCAGTGTCTGTGTCATCAGCCCCAGCCCATACGGTGCACCTCTTCAAGGCTTTGGAGCACTGAGACTCTGCACTTGGGCTCCAGACATCCTGCTGCACCAAGAGGTTATTCTAGCTTTGGTATCTTGCAACTTTGTATATAACTACATCACTGTAATCATAAATGTCTAGGAGCATGGAGATGGAGAAATTAATCTTCCTGTAATTCTCTGTACTGCAGCCCCGTGGTTGTCAACACCTAATGCAATATTGAAATTTCAGTTGAGAAATTGAAAGCTGTCCCTAACAAAAAAACATCTGCATTTGTTATTGAAATCACACTAAGGATCAAGAAATGCAAATGCTTCTAGCATAACCACGATTATAGGCAGTGTTTAGACAAGCTCTTACAGGAAAACCATGAACACAAGGCTAAAGAGAGACTAAGTGATGCACTCTGCAGGAATACTCATGGAAGTCTTCACAGTGCAGGAGTCTGATCTGATTACAGATGCTGTGCTTTAAGTACCCCTTATCATATCTTTTTTTTTCACTATTCTTAGGAAAATATCCTAAACTCAGGGTATCAGATACCAATAAGAAAGAACTCTTACATCGTTCTTATACGTCTAAAGATCTGAAATGTTTGGAGGGCAATGTTTGTTGGTTGCAGATTTCTGTGACCTCCCTCCCAACAGGTGTCCTATTTTCCTTCTTTGTAAGAACAGGAACTTCTTCACGGTGAGCATGGAACAGGCTGCCCAGGGAGGCTGTGGGTTCTCCTTCTCTGGAGATGTTCCAGAGCCGCCTGGACGCCCAGCTGTGCAGCCTGCTGTAGGGAGCCCGTTGTGCAGGGGTTGGACTCAGTGATCTCTGGAGGTCCCTTCCAAGCCCAGTGCTGAGATTCTGTGGTTTAATCCTTGCTCCTTGCAGCAGTGCAGTGTTTAAAAGAGAGAAAAAATCAGCTGGATTTCTGTGGTTGGTAAAGCTGTGCTGAGAACTGGGCTGACTGCTGCACCTGGAAATGTGTGCAAAGTCTGCAGACGCAGAGGAATCACTTTTCTCTGCAGGGTGAGGTGTCTAAGGTAGCTCCTTGCTTGGTGAGCTTCTGCTTTAAAGGATCAAGCTGCATAAGTAAGGTAGTTTAAAAAGCAAGCCTGCCAGTACTTTTTTACCTGAGTGATTTTTTTTTAGCAAGGAAAGGTTTGAGATGCTTTTTTTTAATGGAAGATGGAAGATGGAGAGAGGAAAAGCAAGTCCAAGGCATGCTGTGCATAGCCACCACATGGCATCTGCACCATTTCCCCCTGCACCAAGGAGGAGCAGCTCACAAGCTTGGCCTGGGCCAGGGAAGGGAGCAGACAAACATCTGGACCGACCCCAAACGAGCTGGTTCTGCAGGTTGGGTGTCTTCTGCTGCTTGTCTCACATCCTGCTGCTCAGCGGTAGATTTGTTCCTGCTCAGTGCTAACAGGAAACTCACACAGCATTTCTGTTTCAGCTGTGCCAACGCTTTGATCCCTTGCTGCTTGGATGGGGCGTTTGAAGAATGATGCCTGTGCTGATGTCCAGCCAGGCTTTGGGGATGAGTCTCCACACCAGGGTCCGTCTGACAGGACTGAGGGTTGGGGATCGGGCCAGGTCGAGTCCAGTGTGCTTTGCTCTTGCTCTTAGTGCTTGTTTTTGCTCAGGAGGGCAGGAGGTGAACCTCGTGAACCAATGCCTGCAGACGGGGTTTGCAGAGAAAGAGGTCCTGCAGGCCTTGTGTGACAGCCACGGAGCTGCAGCGAGGCTGCATCAGTGTAAAACACCAGAGATTCACGGAGGTGTGAAGGGGAGCTGTGGGCTGCAGTCACGCAGGAAGGGATGTGCATGCTCGGAGTTTGGTTGTTGTGTGTGTGTTAAGTGACTGTGATACCACTGCTGGGTCAGTGTGAGTGTACGGAACAAGTGTGACAGCCTTTTTGATGGAGCCCTGTGAAAGGAGTCCTATGGATTTGAGATCCAACTATCAGCCCGTGGGCATCATCCAGGAGTTGGGGTAGGGGATGAGGCAAGGGAAGTTGGGCTGAGAAAGGGATAAAGCAGTCTGGCAGCAGTTCTGTGTTTCTCCCATCTCCTGCTTTATTTCCTTCCAGGTGAAATAAATGGGTGCTGCAACATGCCCTTGAATGTAACAAAACCCACTCTAGTGTGGATTTGACATGGGCCCAGCACTGCAAGGTACGCTGCTGGGAGGAAGCGTCCATCTGGCTGAGGGCAGGAAGGCCCTCCAGAGGGATGCACTGAGGCCAGTTGTGCGAGGCTCAACAAGAGCAAGCGCCAGGTCCTGCGCTTTGGTCATGACGACCCCGTGCCAGCTTCTCCAGGATTTGGCTGGGGTAGAATTCCAAGCAGCCCCTGATTCCAGAACGTTGGGCTGGGCTGTTGGAATCTTCTGCCCTTGTGACTGGTCTTGCCTCCCCAGCCTGTCCGTCGTGGTGGAGCAGCCTGGTGGCCCTCAGTGATGTCATAAGGGCTAGAATGAGGGGAGGAGCAGTGCGTGCTGCGTCCCTTCATTGGAGCGCTGGAGCTCTGACTGAGCAGCTCGCTTGTTGCACTTGTGCACCGACTGCGTCCCTTTGTCTTCACACCGTCCTGTGCAGCACCTTGTAGGTAAGCTGAGACAGTGTGGGAGAGACGGGGGGACAGTGAGTGCTGAGAACTGCTGGCTGGCGGAGCTCATAGGATCACATTATCTCCATCAGCAGAGGGGTGGCCATGAGGGACAGGGAGGTGATCGTCCCCCTCTGCTCTGCTCTTGTGAGGCCCCAGCTGCAGTACAGTGTCCAGAAAGACAGGGAGCTGTTGGAGAGGGTCCAGAGGCGAGCCACAGAGATGATCAGGGGACAGGAGCACCTCCCCTGCCAAGACAGGCTGAGGGAGCTGGGCTTGTTCAGCCTGGAGAAATGAAGGCTGTGGGGTGACCTCATGGCAGCCTTCAGTACCTAAAGGGAGCCTAAAAAGAGGAGGGGAATCAACTCTTTGAAAGGGTAGATAACTGCAGGACAAGGGGAAATGGTTTTAAGTTGAAAACTTAAGTTTTTAAGTTGAGGGAGGGCAGATTTTGGTTTTTCCCTTGTAGTCTTTGCTAAACCGTGGAAGCAAACTGACCTGCTCTTTCTCTCTCCTCTCTCCACCCTCTGCCTGCTTCCCTGCTGCAGCTTTTGCTCGTGGAAGATCAGAGCAAAGTGACAAGGAACGGCTGCGGATTCGTGAGATTTGTCTCCCTCGTTCTGATCTCTTGCCAGGTACCTGCCATGGTTTGTCCCCCCACATGCTTTAGCAGCCCGTGACGCCCCGTGTTTAGTAACACAGCCTCATCCAGCTTTGATGGGACGCTGGTCACGTGTGGGTTTTCTCCACGTGCTCTGCAGCTCAGCCCTCAGAAGGATGCTGTCTGTGGTGCTGTGACCAGCTGGTTTTATGGAAAGCAATCCCTTAGGCAAAGAGTCCCAGCCCCAGCTTGTGCAGAGCTGCACAGCATCACCAGGGACACCAGCAGGCGTGCTTGGGCTGTGTGAGTGTGCCCGACAGCTGTAGGGAGCACAGCAGAGATGTGAACAGAGAAAATAAAAGTGTGTTTCTTTTCAGTTCCAGCTTGTCACACCTACGCTGATGGCTGTGGCGTGCAGCGAGATCAGCTGTGGGCCTGACCTGGCATGGACAGAGGTAGAGTATGAAGCTCTGATTGGACTTTGTTCCCTGACTGCAGCCAGCAGAGTGAGCCGCAGATGTGCTCTCCTGCTTTCCAAGAGAGCTCCTCTTTGGCAAGACAGTAGTGCAAGAGTGGCAAGTTTATAAAAGTACCAGAGCCATCTCGGGTGTTGTGTTTGTCCTCTACTGACTTTTCCCTTGAAATGGCTGCAGAAACAACAATCATTCTCTGCTCTGTTTGGCCTCGCTGTTGGTTGGACTGCTCAAGAGAGCTGCTTGGTGCTTGCAATGGCACTGTTTGCACCTTGTAACTGCAGCCGTAGCTTTGGTTTCCCTCTTCACGGTCTCCTAGCATCTGAAACAGTCAGCCTTCCTGCACAAAGAGCGCAGGAAAGGATGTGGCAAAATACACAAGGCCACCTGTCTGCGTCAGTGCCATTGCTGAATGGTCTGGGTGGGGAGAGATGCATCTTTGCTGGCGTGTGCTTGCTGCACACCAGGGAGAGAAACAGCCGTTATTAGACTTGCAGTTCCTTCTGAAGTGCCCATGATAAGGACTGAGTGCATTTCCTGCAGCTTTCTCTGCAGATGTGCTCCTCACCTTGAAATCCTCCTTGTTGGTTCCCAGCTCCTCACCGTGGCCTGTGCTCTCTGTTTCAGGCTGAGAACAAGAGGAAGCCCCTGCTAGACCATGAGGTGGCACCTGTGAATGTTCCAGCTATTGCTGCTGCCCATGCTATTAAGAGATACGTTGCCCAGGCAGCGGATGAACTCTCCTTTGAGGTAAGCAGTTCAAGGCGTTCCTTGTTGCTCAATTTTACAATGGCAAATGTCTTCAGAGCTGCACTGGTGCAAGTGCTTTAATGCTTGGCGATGTTTGGCAGTGCAGAAGAATGCAGACATTTGAGCTGTGCTTTCCTCCCAGCCGTGCTGAAGCTGGGACTGACACTGCAATCTCTTGCAGGTGGGAGACATCGTGTGTGTCATCGACATGCCACCAAAGGAGCTGACCCCCTGGTGGAGAGGCAAGCTCGGCTTCCAGGTAGGCACAAGCTTCAGACTGGAGAGTGCAACTGCAGTAAAGGCAGGAATCTTAGCTTAGAGCTGCTCTGCATGCACAGGATGCCTAATGGACGTAAACAATTTCCCTGTGTCGGTGTCAGGGGACCTTGCCGTTGGCTGCAAATGTTGAAAAATTATTACCTTTATGCTTCGAACTATGGCCATTTTCTGCTGGATAGTCTCATGGAACGTCAGGCAAGCACGTTCCGAGGGAAATGTTATGTGGCTTTTGGTTTAACAGTTCAGATCTGAGAAGTGCTGCATGCAATAGTTGGCCTCTCTTCTTGTTACAGGTTGGATTTTTCCCAGGGGAGTGTGTGGAACTCATTAATAAGAACATTCCTGAGGCACTCATCAACTCAGTGCCAAAGCCAGGTACGGATGTTACATTTGATGGTGTGGGGAAGCAAAATGAAGTCTTTTTGGGGGTGCGTTCCATGTTTAGTACCTCCTTTATCCATCCCACACTGTCCTCTGGGTTGATGATTCTTCATGCACACCATGGGGCAGAGATTTTGCCCAATCCTCCTGTGTTTATGATTGGACTTGGGGAAACTATAGAATCTTCATAGAATGGCTTGGGATGGTAGGGTCCTTAAGGATCCTCAAGCTTCCACTTCCTTGCATCAGGCTGTGCTGCCAGCCCCCACATTTAATGTCAGATTAGACCAGGCTGCCCAGGGCCCCATCCAACCTGGCCTTGGGCTCCTCCAGAGATGGGGAAAGTCCCTTTTTGTATGTACTGGTTGGTAATGTTCTTCCCGTTCTGACGTGCTCTGTAGAATGTGCTGTGCTCGGCCTCGTCCAACGGAGCCAAACCGGAAATGACCTGGTTTCTTCCTTTTGTTGTGCAGTGCCCAAGAAACGCAGCAAGATCCTCACCTTCCTTCGTTCCTTGGTGAAGGCCCACCCAAAGAAACCGACCGAGCGGGAGGTGGAGAAGGAAAGGGTGTTTGGCGGTGACCTGGGAGAGCATCTTCTCCACTCCGGTCGTGATGGTAAGGAGCTGCCCATTCCTGAGATCTTCCTCTGCTGGGCATCTAAAGAAGATGAAAGGGAGCTCATATCTAGCAGGGGGCAGGCTGATAGCCGTGGAGACACGTGTAATGGGAGTTGATGGCTGAAGGATCAAGTGAGGCGGATGCTCCTAAGAGACAAGCACATCTGTATTTGCTTCAGCCAAGCCTGGCTGGGCTTAGTGGATGGGATGTGAAGCACAGCCTGCAGCACGATTGAATCAGGAGCTCCACTGACGGCTGGCACGTGTTCTTCAGTCCCCCAGGTCCTCCAGAGCTGCGCTGAGTTCATTGAGCAGCACGGCGTGGTGCAGGGGATATACCGCCTGTCCGGCGTCGCGTCCAACATCCAGAGACTGCGGTAAGAGTGCTGCGACTGACACAGCCTGAGTGCATCTGGTGTGGCTTTGGGCTTGCCTTCCTCTCGCTCAACCGGGTTTGCGTCCCTCTCTCCAGGCAGGAATTTGAGTCTGAGCAGATTCCTGAGCTCACCGTCCGGGACATTCACAGCGTGAGCTCCCTCTGCAAGATGTACTTCAGGGAGCTCCCGAACCCTCTGCTCACCCACCAGCTGTACGGCAAGTTCTCGGTAAGCACAAGGCCACGTCTTTCATTTCCCTCTTCCTGGGCCTCTTGGCAGATGGCTGCAGCAGTGCCCCAGCTCAAAGGCCCTTTTGCTGTCAGCCCCACGAGGTTTACTCGCAGTGGTGTACTAGCCTGATTGGTGTCTCGCTCCCTTTCTGCACTACTCCAGGATGCTGTTGGTGCCGCTACAGAGGAGGAGCGGCTGCTCAGAATGCAGGACGTCATCCAGCAGCTGCCCGCTCCTCACTACAGGTCAGTGCTGCCCTCAGCCTGCTGAGCTCAGCCCTACTGCATTGCAGAGGGCAACGATGCGGTTCCAGGCTCTGTCTCACGCCGGCAACACGATGCCTGTGTATGCTGAAGGGTTGAAGGCTCCATGGGCTTACTTTATGGGGTCAGTTCCTGGGCACGGGGGCACGCTTGGTGCAGCTGATGGCTGCGGCTGTGCTGTGCTGGGGCTTGGTGCTGCAGCGTGGCACTCAGTCAAGTTGGATCTACTTCATCTTCGGTGACAGTAGCAATCACAAGAAGTAGCATGAATGGAGGTTTGCTTTCTGAATTGCAGCACGGCATGCTCGTTGGTGCTGAACGTTTGCCTCTCTTGTTTTCCAGGACACTGGAGTTCCTGATGAGACACTTGGCGTGTCTGGCTGGGAGCTCCACCATCACAAACATGCATGCCAAGAACCTAGCCATTGTGTGGGCTCCAAACCTCTTAAGGTAAACTGCTGGTTCTGTTTCAACACAACGCTTACATCTGTTCTCCATTAAAAAAAAAAACAGTGCTCCCTTTTTCTCCATCAAATGTGCTCTTCTCCTGTAAAATCTGTGGCTGACAGAAGAGCAGGAGCCTGAGCTGTTCTCCATCCCCACGGGCACAATGTCTAGGTGACAATTTCTGCAGTCTTGTTGAGATGGGACTGACGTGTCCTTGATCATCCAGGGGAATTTCTGCAGTGGCATCACTGATTGCCCACTGCGGAAGTCTCCAGAGCCTCAGCTGACAGCTTTTGGCTGCAACAATTCAGACTCGGGGAAACGGTCTTGGAGAAATGACTTCTAAAATCTGCCTTTTCTACAGATCACAGCAGAACGAGTCTGCCTGCGCCAGCGGAAGAGCTGCCTGCATGGAGCTGCAGACGCAGTCGGATGTGGTGGAATTCATCATCAACCACACCGACGTCCTCTTCGGCTCCAAATCCGGAGCAGACATCGCAGATGCAGCAGGTGAGTGTCTTCCTCCATTAGCTTGATCTTGACCTGACACCTTGACCAAATGCAGGCCTTCTCCAGGATGTTTGAGATACTCTTTTACCATCAAGGGGACAGCAGACCTCTGGACTTCCATTAGGGTATGGCATCCTGTTGCTGGATGCTGAGAATGTCCAAGCCCAAACTTCACAAGGAGGAAACCGTCATTATTATGGTTTGCACGCAGGAGAAGCTTGATGCAAGTGTGGCAGCGAAGCTTTCTCAGTTCCCTGCCCCCATTTCCTTGGGTTTTTCCTTGCCTATTTTGATACAGTAAGCTGCTCTTAATGATGACCGTGTCCTTTGCCATAAACACACCTCTTCCCACATGGTTATTTTGGGCTCCTCTTCTTCCAGTGGCTCGGACAAGCAAGCCTGAGAAAAATACAGCACCTCCCCCAGAACTGTGGTGGCTCTGCTGCTGCTTTCTGATCCTCGCTCTTACCTGTGGTTTTCCCTGACAGGGCACAATTCTCTCCCAGGGCCCAAGTCTGTGGGGGTCTCTTCTGCTGCCACAAAGCTGCTCAGCCTGGAGGAGGCACAGGCACAGAGGCGAGGCCACAGCACCTCTTCTGTGGTAACAGAGAGCAGCCGGGACATTGAAGTGGAAGAAAGCCCTGCAGCTGGGCAGGGCAAATTCCACACCGTCGTTGACTTTCCATCTGACAGGTAAAGAGGACTTTCTTTTCCAGCACCTAGCATCATTGTTTGGGTGGGTTTTTGTGTTTTCCTGCAGAAACCAGGCAGTGCTAGGAACAAGCAACTGCTGCCAAGAGCTCAGTGCTGCTCTTCCCTCACCCTGCACCACGCACGACTCACAGCATTGGCTGTTTTCTCTCTCCAGACAAAATCCACCCAGCAAGAATGAGGAATCACCAGCTAGCAGTTGGTGTTGCTGCTTCAGCCTCAGGAAGCCATCCTCTGGCAGCAAACGCCAACTGCAGCGCAATGCCAGGCAGCCCTCTGAAACAGCAGTGGTAGTCCTGGCAGGTAAGGGTGCAAATGCAGCTTCCAAATCCCTGCTTTTCAGGAACATACAATTCAAGCTTGCTCTGCACATGTATCTCTTTCTAGCGTTCAATCCCGTGCCTAAATCTTCACCCCTGATCAAGTACCACTGTCGTAATTCAGCTTGTGAAAGTTTGACACTAACCCCTGTGTATCCTTTCTAGGTGAATCGAGCCCTTGCCAAGCCACAAGATCCAGGGCAAGTAGCGAGGATGCTCTGTGTGCTTCCATCAGTGGAGAGCTCATAGGAAGCACAAATTGCTGCAGTTCTAATAGCAGCCTTCCATCTAACAACATTAATGGGGAGAAGGAGCTCATCGAAGTCCATGCTCTCATTACACCTGGCTCTGCTGAAGTTGCTGACCTGAGCCTCCCAGACACCACAGTCACAAGTGTGGATTTTAACCCAGAGTCTCTGCAGTGCAGCCCATCTGAAGCACAGTGTGAGTGCCCCGACAGCAGCACCTCCATGCAGGAGCAGGTCAGCATCAGTGAAGAGGAGCAGAGCCTTTTGCAGGGGGACTTTCAATCAGACCTCCAGTCCCAGGCACCGGACAGCAGCACTGAGAGCTCTGAGCCACTCTCGCCATGACAAGACAGGATGAGTCCCATCTTCACCGTGGACCTCTCACACCCTCCTGTCCTTTATATAATAATAAAAGCACACTCGTGCTCAACCAACGCCTTGACTGCCTCCAGAGTCTTCATTCACACGGACTGCGATGAATGCAGCACACAGCAAGGCACCCCAGCTTGCAATGCTGTGGCTGTGGGGTGCATGCAGCTCAGCTCCGGGTTTGTTTCTGTTTTGTCTGGCTTTGGGATGTCTGCAGGGGGAGCTCTGCTACCATTTGGCATGGTAGCAAATAATCTCTCGCATCCTGGATGCTGCTCATGATACTCCCAAGCTTCCTGGCTGTGGCTTTGTGACGCTTTTCAGGGCTTTCTGATGCATTTTGATGCCTTGGATGTTGCTTAACACCTCCCTCCTCCCATCATGTCCTTTCCTGGCTCCCATCTACGAACTGGCCCTGCAGATCATCTCCAGACCTGTCATCAGCACACTGCGGCAGGAGAAGCTCCCCCTGGCCAACGTCAGGCAGTACTGCTTGGTCTGCAGCTCAGTGGCCATTTCCCTTTTAGGCGGCTCCTGCAGAAGAATCAAGCAGCAGAACCTTTTGCTCACCCTGCACCACACAAATGCTGCAAAAGCAGAAACAACCTGGGAATCTCTGGTTTGCAAGACTTCACAGACACTTATTGACTGTGTCTGATGGTTCCCTCCCATCCTTGATTTCCTTCTCCCCTTCTCCTCGTCTGATCCCACTGCTGAGCCATGATCAAGCTGCCCAGTGTGGCAGAGCATCGTGCAGAGCCGTGCTGGCACCTCCTCCCCTTCCTCTCCTGCAGCTCAGCGTGCAACCTGAGCAAGTTTTTTTCTGAGAAAGTGACCAGCTCTTTTCCATCCCTTTGCCCCTACAAACAGTTGTCCAGAGGATCTCGTCCAAGAATTCCTGGAACAGCCTGCAGCTGGCTCTCCTGAAGTTCAGGCTCCTGCCTTTGCTTCCTGCCAGGCCCGCATTCCTTGAGATCACCAACTCAAGGAGGGCATGGTCACTGCAGCCCTGACCGCCTCCTGTCGTAACCCCTGGTGTGCACCATGTCCAGCAATGCTTCCCTTCTGCTTGCTGTGCCCAATGCCTGCACCACAGAGTGATTCTCACTGCACTCCAGGAGTCTGTCAGATTGCTTGCAGCCAGCCATGCTGATTTCCCAGACTGACTGGAATCCCCCATCAGGATGAGAGTCAGTGAGTGTGATGCTTCTGCTGGCTGCAGTAAGCAGCTCCCACCAACAGGCTCTCTTTCCAGGCGGCTGTAGCAGACCCTCACCTCCAGAAGCCCTGCACTGCTGCACTTCCTAATTTTACCCACAAGTTCACAACCTGCTCATGGCTCTTCTTAGTTCTTTGCACTCAACTTCTCATCATAGAGGGCAAATCCCTTGCCTTCCAGAATTCCATAGTATCAATTGTGTCTGCTAATGTCAGGATTTATTTTCTTTCTTTTCTTTTTCCATTTTCTAGGTAGGAAAATGAATTTCTGAGCCAGGAGAAGCAGAAGTGAAAGAGTCTTCCTGGCACTGCTCAGGTTGCAGGAGTTGCCAAGTGCTCCTCAGGTAATGTGTGCTGAAGAGCTGACCTTGGTGGCAGGGGCTGTGGCTGCATTTTGTGCCTGTCATGCGGGAATCCAAGAAAGCCTATTCAGAGCAGGAGCTGCAGAGCGAGATAAACATCACGAGAAGGTAAGGCTGAGAAGCAAGGACACCTCCAGAAAGAAGAGAAAAACTGAGTCAAGTGAGCTGCGTGACGGCCGTGTGATGCTGACCATGATTGGAGGAAGAGCGCATGGCTGGGAATGACTGGTGGCTCTGGTTGGATGGGTGCCTGTGTGCACAGAGGTAAGGAGTGTTTGTGGGATGTTTTGCTGGCATCTAACAGCTGTAAGGGGAAGTCAAGAGAGAAAACTTGTGAATGCATAGAAGGGATGTTAAAATCTGGAACAGACTGTTTGGATCAGTCACAGCTGAGTCCAGATTGCCACACTGTCAGAACCTGGGGCCTAGGATTTTCCTTTAAGAGTGCCAACTGCTCATTTTGAATGATAAAAAGTAACATTGATAGAAGCTTCCCTCCTTGCATTAGAATAAGGCATTGATATTTGATGTTTCTGTCTTTCCATTCCTTTAGCAGCCTGGGTGTTGATGCAGCTGTATGCATCTGCTGCCCTCTCCTTCTGTTTTGTGTAAAAGAACAGTAAAATATGCAATCAGTGTGAGATCTTTCTGAAGTATTTTACTTTATTTGCCCCTAGGCTGCAATGGCTGGGAAATGGCAGTGTCACCCAGGAGCCCACACGGCGACCTGATGTCTCATTGTTGGGGTCTATTGGAAACCACCACGATGACAAAAGAATGCCTGGGATTCCTCCGGCCCAAATGCCAAACCTTGCACTTGGCTGTGCTGAACCTCATGAGGTTCACCCAGGCCCACCTCTCAAGTCTGCTGAGCTCAAACAGATGTCATTTTTCTCGTGTCCTTCCATTCCGAGTCCATCTGTTCCCCAAAGCAAAAGAATTTGGAGGGAACCACCGACAGTTATGTGAGCGATTTCAGCGTCTATTTCTGATCATGGCAACAACTTCAGAGGTCACACTTAATTTACGGTGCCCGTTGTAATTCTGACCAAGGCTGCAGTTGCAGCTGACTTCCCAAGGCTGCAAGACGTGGTGGGACACAGCCTTGTGCTTCTGCATTGGTGCTCATCCCACGTTTCCTTTCTCTGTCTCCCAGGTCAGCTCCTGCTGGAAGCAGATGGTATCCCAGTGTGAATGAAGGTCAGTGCAGGAGCAGCTGCTGATGGGAGGAAGGAAGTCCATGCTGAAGAGCTCTGAAGCATCTGCAGGTATGGTTCTGGAGGAGGCAGCAGTGATGTCGGAGGGCTCCCCAGCAGGAAGCTGTCTCATCCAAATGCTTGCTGAGTGGTTGGAAGGGAGCTTTCTGCATGACAGCAGCACCAGCTGCTTGCTTCACATGCTGCAAAGACAAGGATTAGCACGAGTTCCAGTATCTACAGTATCATCACGAATCACGATAGGATTACAATGTGTCCTCATACAAACGCAGCCATTTCTCTCTGAGTCCAAAGGCTGTCCGGAAAGCATCTTTGAGGTCTCTCACACCAAACCACTGCTGTCCGTGTGGGATCTGACTCATTAGGGTATAGGGGTTAGGAACCACAGGCTGTCTTTTGAGAACGGGTTCAGTCATTTCCTTACATCTTGCACCAGCCGATACGTGCCGTCTGCCTTCCGTGCCGACAGGATTGGGGTGTTATAAGGCCACAGACAAGGTTCCAGAAGACCATCCTTAACCAGTGTCTGTGTTACAGCTTTTAGACCCACTCTCCCTTCTAAGGCTATGGGATATTGTTGCTGTTTCACAGCTCCACTCCCTCCTTGGGCAGTTCTTTGTAAGGGAAAATTGTGAGTCCACCCCGATTTCCTTCCCCTGCCCACACCTTTGGATTCATTTCTTCTCATCACCAGCTGTTAACACATTCATTGACACCTGACATCTGTTTCACAGACTTGCAGCTGTAATCCTCATTTAACTGTTAAATCTCTCCCCCATAAATCGGTCCCTGCTTCAGGCACAGAGAACAATTGCCCTGCAACTATTTTATCTTTCCATTTTAGTTCTGTGGTCTCCAAGAGTGGAGCTGTCATTTCTGATCCCTCAGCCCCAGTTATGCACAACAGCCACATCCAGATACACGTCTGGTACCTCTGAACTAGCTAATGCTGTAGGATGGAATGTTGTTTCTGCACTGGCTATCAAATGTGGGATTGCTCTGAAGCAGTACAGCACAATGTGTTTTGTAATTTGCCCTTAGAAACAGTTTGAAAAAGTAGAAAGACTTTATTAGTATTAGTATTAGTAAAAAGAAGTTATTTCATAACATATTTTAGAAATACAGTTGTTCAATCATGTGATCAATTCTCACTTACAGAACTGTAATAGTTACAAATTGCATGGGTATAGTATTAAGGACCAGAAAGCATGTTGTAAGGCCATTCTGTTTGGATAGGAGAAGCTCAGCAAAAGAAAAACAGACTCCAGAGAAGCCAGGGCCTCCACACAAGGCCGAACTGACTCACTCTGTGGGCAGGTTGGGATGCAACAGGCAGGCATCAAGAGACTCCCCTCTGTCCTCCTTCCAAACTTCTCTCTCTTCAGGGATGAGCAGCTGTCCAGAAATAGTGGCCAAGTGTTGATAAGCAGCTGTCAGGCGTTCAATAATTAGCAGTATACCTGCTGAGCTAGCAACAATTGGTGTTTAGCCAGTCACACACACACACACAGAATGGCCCGGGTTGGAAGGGACCTCAAGGATCAGGAATCTCCAACTCCCTGCCACAGGCAGGGCCACCAACCTCTGTAGCACTGCACATATGCACACTGCTGGATAGAAACAGCAGTGTGGGAAAAAACTGTATGCTGTGGATGCAAAGGGTGAATCAGAATGGCTTAACAGCTGTCCCACAAGGAAAAGCAATCCCTTACCTGCTGTGACATGCTCATGGCAACACCAATGCAGAAGCTAGCAGCTGATGCCCACAAGGACAGCCAGCCTGGACTTATTTTCACTACATATCTTTGTCCTGATGTCCTTGTAGAACCTGGGACATTTCTCCATCTCAGCAGAAGAGGGCAAGAGGGGTAGAAAGCATGCACACTCTCCTCTATTTTTCTGGCACTCAAAGAGAAAGAGAAGATGAAAACCAGCATTGTTTCCCTGCCCATGGCAAACACCAGCCTTTCCATCCTTACAGTCCTCCTGACATCAGCACTAATTGAAACAACATCCCACTCACCTTTGCCATGTCTGGCAGAGGTTGCAGCTCTTTCTATTGCATCCCTCTAGCTTTCAAGTCAAGAGCTCCTGTGTCACACAAGGAAAAGCAATCTTTTACCTGCTGTGCCATGCTCATGGCAGCAGCAATGCAGATGCCAGCAGCTGATGCCCACAAGGATAGCCAGCCTGGACTTATTTTCATTACATATCTTTGTTCTGATTTCCTTCTAGAAGCTTGGACATTTCTCCCTCTGAGCAGCAGAGAGCAGGATGCGTCCAAGGTGAGGGCACACTCTGCTCTTTATATGGCACAAAAAGAGAAAGAGAAAATGAAAACAAGATGTGTTTCCCTGCCCATGGCAAACACCAGACTTTCCATCCTTACAGTCCTTCCTGACATCAGCAGCAACTGAAACAACATCCCACTCACCTTTGCCATGTCTGGCAGAGGTTGCAGCTCTTTCTATTGCATCCCTCTAGCTGTCAAGTCAAGAGCTCCTGTGTCACACAAGGAAAAGCAATCTTTTACCTGCTTTGCCATGCTCATGGCAGCAGCAATGCAGATGCCAGCAGCTGATGCCCACAAGGACAGCCAGCCTGGACTTATTTTCATTACATATCCTTGTCCTGATGTCCTTCTACAAGCTGGAACATTTCTCCATCTCAGCAGGAGAGGGCAGGAGGGGTCCAAGGTGAGGGCACACTCTGCTCTTTATCTGGCACTCAAAGAGAAAGAGAAAATGAAAACCAGCTGTGTTTCCCTGCCCATGGCAAACACCAGCCTTTCCATCCTTCCAGTCCTTCCTGACATCAGCACTAATTGAAACAACATCCCACTCACCTTTGCCATGTCTGGCAGAGGTTGCAGCTCTTTCTGTTACATCCCTCTAGCTGTCAAGTCAAGAGCTCCTGTGTCACACAAGGAAAAGCAATCTTTTACCTGCTGTGCCATGCTCATGGCAGCAGCAATGCAGATGCCAGCAGCTGATGCCCACAAGGACAGCCAGCCTGGACTTATTTTCATTACATATCTTTGTCCTGATTTCCTTCTAGAAGCTTGGACATTTCTCCATCTCAGCAGAAGAGGGCAGGAGGGGTCCAAGGTGAGGGCACACTCTGCTCTTTATCTGGCACTCAAAGAGAAAGAGAAAATGAAAACCAGCTGTGTTTCCCTGCCCATGGCAAACACCAGCCTTTCCATCCTTACAGTCCTTCCTGACATCAGCAGCAACTGAAACAACATCCCACTGAAGTTTGCCATGTCTGGCAGAGGTTGCAGCTCTTTCTATTGCATCCCTCTAGCTTTCAAGTCAAGAGCTCCTGTGTCACACAAGGAAAAGCAATCTTTTACCTGCTTTGCCATGCTCATGGCAGCAGCAATGCAGATGCCAGCAGCTGATGCCCACAAGGACAGCCAGCCTGGACTTATTTTCATTACATATCTTTGTCCTGATTTCCTTCTAGAAGCTTGGACATTTCTCCATCTCAGCAGAAGAGGGCAGGAGGGGTCCAAGGTGAGGGCACACTCTGCTCTTTATCTGGCACTCAAAGAGAAAGAGAAAATGAAAACCAGATGTGTTTCCCTGCCCATGGCAAACACCAGCCTTTCCATCCTTACAGTCCTTCCTGACATCAGCAGCAACTGAAACAACATCCCACTCACCTTTGCCATGTCTGGCAGAGGTTGCAGCTCTTTCTATTGCATCCCTCTAGCTTTCAAGTCAAGAGCTCCTGTGTCACACAAGGAAAAGCAATCTTTTACCTGCTTTGCCATGCTCATGGCAGCAGAAGTCCAGATGCCAGCAGGTGATACCCACAAGGACAGCCAGCCTGGACTTATTTTCATTACATATCTTTGTCCTGATGTCCTTCTACAAGCTGGAACATTTCTCCCTCTGAGCAGCAGAGGGCAGGAGGGGTCCAAGGTGAGGGCACACTCTGCTCTTTATCTGGCACTCAAAGAGTAAGAGAAAATGAAAACCAGCTGTGTTTCCCTGACCATGGCAAACACCAGCCTTTCCATCCTTACAGTCCTTCCTGCAATCATCAGCAATGGAAACAACATCCCACTCACCTTTGCCATGTCTGGCAGAGGTTGCAGCTCTTTCTATTGCATCCCTCTAGCTTTCAAGTCAAGAGCTCCTGTGTCACACAAGGAAACGCAATCTTTTACCTGCTTTGCCATTCTCATGGCAGCAGCAATGCAGATGCCAGCAGCTGATGCCCACAAGGATAGCCAGCCTGGACTTATGTTCATTACATATCTTTGTCCTGATGTCCTTCTAGATGCTGGAACATTTTTCCATCTCAGCAGCAGAGGGCAGGAGAGTTGCAAGGTGAGGGCACACTCTCCCCTGTTTATCTGGCACTCAAAGAGAAAGAGAAAATGAAAACAAGATGTGTTTCCCAGCCCATGGCAAACACCAGCCTTTCCATCCCTACAGTCCTTCCTGCAATCATCAGCAATGGAAACAACATCCCACTCACCTTTGCCATGTCTGGCAGAGGTTGCAGCTCTTTCTATTGCATCCCTCTAGCTGTCAAGTCAAGAGCTCCTGTGTCACACAAGGAAAAGCAATCTTTTACCTGCTGTGCCATGCTCATGGCAGCAGCAATGCAGATGCCAGCAGCTGATGCCCACAAGGACAGCCAGCCTGGACTTATTTTCATTACATATCCTTGTCCTGATGTCCTTCTACAAGCTGGAACATTTCTCCATCTCAGCAGAATCGGGAAGGAGGGGTCCAAGGTGAGGGCACACTCTCCCCTGTTTATCTGGCACTCAAAGAGAAAGAGAAAATGAAAACCAGATGTGTTTCCCTGCCCATGGCAAACACCAGCCTTTCCATCCTTACAGTCCTTCCTGACATCAGCACTAATTGAAACAACATCCCACTCACCTTTGCCATGTCTGGCAGAGGTTGTAGCTCTTTCTATTGCATCCCTCCAGCTTTCAAGTCAAGAGCTCCTGTATCACACAAGGAAAAGCAATCTTTTACCTGCTGTGCCATGCTCATGGCAGCAGCAGTGCAGATGCCAGCAGCTGATGCCCACAAGGACAGCCAGCCTGGACTTATTTTCATTACATATCTTTGTCCTGATGTCCTTCTACAAGCTGGAACATTTCTTCATCTCAGCAGAAGCGGGCAGGAGGGGTCCAAGGTTAGGGCACACTCTCCCCTGTTTATCTGGCACTCAAAGAGAAAGAGAAAATGAAAACCAGATGTGTTTCCCTGCCCATGGCAAACACCAGCCTTTCCATCCTTACAGTCCTTCCTGACATCACCAGCAACTGAAACAACATCCCACTCACCTTTGCCATTTCTGGCAGAGATTGCAGCTCTTTCTATTGCGTCCCTCTAGTTTTCAAGTCAAGAGCTCCTGTGTCACACAAGGAAAAGCAATCTTTTACCTGCTGTGCCATGCTCATGGCAACAGAAAAGCAGATGCCAGCAGCTGATGCCCACAAGGACAGCCAGCCTGGACTTATTTACATTAAATATCTTTGTCCTGATGACATTCTAGAAGCTGGAACATTTCTCCATCTCAGCAGCAGAGGGCAGGAGGGGTCCAAGTAGCAGGCACACTCTCCTCTTTTTCTGGCACACAAAGAGAAGATGAAAACCAGATGTGTTTCCCTGCCCATGGCAAACACCAGTCTTTCCATCCTTACAGTCCTTCCTGACGTCAGCAGCAACTGAAACAACATCCCACTCACCTTTGCCATGTCTGGCAGAGGTTGCAGCTCTTTCTATTGCATCCCTCTAGCTTTCAAGTCAAGAGCTCCTGTGTCACACAAGGAAAAGCAATCTTTTACCTGCTGTGCCATGCTCATGGCAGCAGCAATGCAGATGCCAGCAGCTGATGCCCACAAGGACAGCCAGCCTGGACTTATTTTCATTACATATCTTTGTCCTGATGTCCTTCTAGAAGCTGGAACATTTCTCCATCTCAGCAGCAGAGGGCAGGAGGGGTCCAAGTAGCAAGCACACTCTCCCCTTTTTCTGGCACACAAAGAGAAGATGAAAACCAGATGTTTTTCCCTGCCCATGGCAAACACCAGCCTTTCCATCCTTACAGTCCTTCCTGACATCAGTAGCAACTGAAACAACATCCCACTGAAGTTTGCCATGTCTGGCAGAGGTTGCAGCTCTTTCTATTGCATCCCTCTAGCTTTCAAGTCAAGAGCTCCTGTATCACACAAGGAAAAGCAATCTTTTACCTGCTGTGCCATGCTCATGGCAGCAGCAATGCAGATGCCAGCAGCTGATGCCCACAAGGACAGCCAGCCTGGACTTATTTTCATTACATATCTTTGTCCTGATGTCCTTCTACAAGCTGGAACATTTCTCCATCTCAGCAGAAGAGGGCAGGAGGACTCCAAGGTGAGGGCACACTCTCCTCTTTTTCTGGCACACAAAGAGAAGGTGAAAACCAGATGTGTTTCCCTGCCCATGGCAAACACCAGCCTTTCCATCCTTACAGTCTTTCCTGACATCAGCAGCAACTGAAACAACATCCCACTGAAGTTTGCCATGTCTGGCAGAGGTTGCAGCTCTTTCTATTGCATTCCTCCAGCTTTCAAGTCAAGAGCTCCTGTATCACACAAGGAAAAGCAATCTTTTACCTGCTGTGCCATGCTCATGGCAACACCAATGCAGATGCCAGCAGCTGATGCCCACAAGGACAGCCAGCCTGGACTTATTTTCATTACATATCTTTGTCCAGATGTCCTTCTACAAGCTGGAACATTTCTCCATCTCAGCAGAAGAGGGCAGGAGGGGTCCAAGGTGAGGGCACACTCTCCCCTGTTTATCTGGCACTCAAAGAGAAAGAGAAAATGAAAACCAGATGTGTTTCCCTGCCCATGGCAAACACCAGCCTTTCCATCCTTACAGTCCTTCCTGACATCAGCAGCAACTGAAACAACATCCCACTGAAGTTTGCCATGTCTGGCAGAGGTTGCAGCTCTTTCTATTGCATCCCTCCAGCTTTCAAGTCAAGAGCTCCTGTGTCACACAAGGAAAAGCAATTTTCTACCTGCTGTGCCATGCTCATGGCAGCAGCAATGCAGATGCCAGCAGCTGATGCCCACAAGGACAGCCAGCCTGGACTTATTTTCATTACATATCTTTGTCCTGATGTCCTTCTACAAGCTGGAACATTTCTCCATCTCAGCAGAAGAGGGCAGGAGGAGTCCAAGGTGAGGGCACACTCTCCTCTTTTTCTGGCACACAAAGAGAAGGTGAAAACCAGATGTGTTTCCCTGCCCATGGCAAACACCAGCCTTTCCATCCTTACAGTCCTTCCTGACATCAGCAGCAACTGAAACAACATCCCACTCACCTTTGCCATGTCTGGCAGAGGTTGCAGCTCTTTCTATTGCATCCCTCCAGCTTTCAAGTCAAGAGCTCCTGTGTCACACAAGGAAAAGCAATCTTTTACCTGCTGTGCCATGCTCAAGGCAACACCAATGCAGATGCCAGCAGCTGATGCCCACATGGACAGCCAGCCTGGACTTATTTTCATTACATATCTTTGTCCTGATGTCCTTCTACAAGCTGGAACATTTCTCCCTCTGAGCAGCAGAGGGCAGGAGGGGTCCAAGGTTAGGGCACACTCTCCTCTTTTTCTGGCACACAAAGAGAAGATGAAAACCAGATGTGTTTCCCTGCCCATGGCAAACACCAGCCTTTCCATCCTTACAGTCCTTCCTGACATCAGCACTAATTTAAACAACATCCCACTCACCTTTGCCATGTCTGGCAGAGGTTGCAGCTCTTTCTATTGCATCCCTCTAGCTTTCAAGTCAAGAGCTCCTGTGTCACACAAGGAAAAGCAATCTTTTACCTGCTGTGCCATGCTCATGGCAACACCAATGCAGATGCCAGCAGCTGATGCCCACAAGGACAGCCAGCCTGGACTTATTTTCATTACATATCTTTGTCCTGATGTCCTTCTACAAGCTGGAACATTTCTCCATCTCAGCAGCAGAGGGCAGGAGGGGTCCAAGTAGCAGGCACACTCTCCTCTTTTTCTGGCACACAAAGAGAAGATGAAAACCAGATGTGTTTCCCTGCCCATGGCAAACACCAGCCTTTCCATCCTTACAGTCCTTCCTGACATCAGCAGCAACTGAAACAACATCCCACTGAAGTTTGCCATGTCTGGCAGAGGTTGCAGCTCTTTCTATTGCATCCCTCCAGCTTTCAAGTCAAGAGCTCCTGTATCACACAAGGAAAAGCAATCTTTTACCTGCTGTGCCATGCTCATGGCAACACCAATGCAGATGCCAGCAGCTGATGCCCACAAGGACAGCCAGCCTGGACTTATTTTCATTACATATCTTTGTCCTGATGTCCTTCTACAAGCTGGAACATTTCTCCATCTCAGCAGCAGAGGGCAGGAGGGGTCCAAGGTGAGGGCACACTCTCTCCTGTTTACCTGGCACTCAAAGAGAAAGAGAAAATGAAAACCAGATGTGTTTCCCTGCCCATGGCAAACACCAGCCTTTCCATCCTTACAGTCCTTCCTGACATCAGCAGCAACTGAAACAACATCCCACTGAAGTTTGCCATGTCTGGCAGAGGTTGCAGCTCTTTCTATTGCATCCCTCTAGCTTTCAAGTCAAGAGCTCCTGTATCACACAAGGAAAAGCAATCTTTTCCCTGCTGTGCCATGCTCATGGCAGCAGCAATGCAGATGCCAGCAGCTGATGCCCACAAGGACAGCCAGCCTGGACTTATTTTCATTACATATCTTTGTCCTGATGTCCTTCTACAAGCTGGAACATTTCTCCCTCTGAGCAGCAGAGGGCAGGAGGGGTCCAAGTAGCAGGCACACTCTCCTCTTTTTCTGGCACACAAAGAGAAGCTGAAAACCAGATGTGTTTCCCTGCCCATGGCAAACACCAGCCTTTCCATCCTTACAGTCTTTCCTGACATCAGCAGCAACTGAAACAACATCCCACTGAAGTTTGCCATGTCTGGCAGAGGTTGCAGCTCTTTCTATTGCATTCCTCCAGCTTTCAAGTCAAGAGCTCCTGTATCACACAAGGAAAAGCAATCTTTTACCTGCTGTGCCATGCTCATGGCAACACCAATGCAGATGCCAGCAGCTGATGCCCACAAGGACAGCCAGCCTGGACTTATTTTCATTACATATCTTTGTCCTGATGTCCTTCTACAAGCTGGAACATTTCTCCATCTCATCAGCACAGGGCAGGAGGGGTCCAAGTAGCAGGCACATTCTCCTCTTTTTCTGGCACACAAAGAAAAGATGAAAACCAGATGTGTTTCCCTGCCCATGGCAAACACCAGCCTTTCCATCCTTACAGTCCTTCCTGACATCAGCACTAATTGAAACAACATCCCACTGAAGTTTGCCATGTCTGGCAGAGGTTGCAGCGCTTTCTATTGCATCCCTCTAGCTTTCAAGTCAAGAGCTCCTGTATCACACAAGGAAAAGCAATCTTATACCTGCTGTGCCATGCTCATGGTAGCAGCAATGCAGATGCCAGCAGCTGATGCCCACAAGGACAGCCAGCCTGGACTTATTTTCATTACATATCTTTGTCCTGATGTCCTTCTACAAGCTGGAACATTTCTCCAGCTCAGCAGAAGAGGGCAGGAGGGGTCCAAGGTGAGGGCACACTCTCCCCTGTTTACCTGGCACATAAAGAGAAAGAGAAAATGAAAACCAGATGTGTTTCCCTGCCCATGGCAAACACCAGCCTTTCCATCCTTACAGTCCTTCCTGACATCAGCAGCAACTGAAACAACATCCCACTCACCTTTGCCATGTCTGGCAGAGGTTGCAGCTCTTTCTATTGCATCCCTCCAGCTTTCAAGTCAAGAGCTCCTGTGTCACACAAGGAAAAGCAATCTTTTACCTGCTGTGCCATGCTCAAGGCAACACCAATGCAGATGCCAGCAGCTGATGCCCACATGGACAGCCAGCCTGGACTTATTTTCATTACATATCTTTGTCCTGATGTCCTTCTACAAGCTGGAACATTTCTCCCTCTGAGCAGCAGAGGGCAGGAGGGGTCCAAGGTTAGGGCACACTCTCCTCTTTTTCTGGCACACAAAGAGAAGATGAAAACCAGATGTGTTTCCCTGCCCATGGCAAACACCAGCCTTTCCATCCTTACAGTCCTTCCTGACATCAGCACTAATTTAAACAACATCCCACTCACCTTTGCCATGTCTGGCAGAGGTTGCAGCTCTTTCTATTGCATCCCTCTAGCTTTCAAGTCAAGAGCTCCTGTGTCACACAAGGAAAAGCAATCTTTTACCTGCTGTGCCATGCTCATGGCAACACCAATGCAGATGCCAGCAGCTGATGCCCACAAGGACAGCCAGCCTGGACTTATTTTCATTACATATCTTTGTCCTGATGTCCTTCTACAAGCTGGAACATTTCTCCATCTCAGCAGCAGAGGGCAGGAGGGGTCCAAGTAGCAGGCACACTCTCCTCTTTTTCTGGCACACAAAGAGAAGATGAAAACCAGATGTGTTTCCCTGCCCATGGCAAACACCAGCCTTTCCATCCTTACAGTCCTTCCTGACATCAGCAGCAACTGAAACAACATCCCACTGAAGTTTGCCATGTCTGGCAGAGGTTGCAGCTCTTTCTATTGCATCCCTCCAGCTTTCAAGTCAAGAGCTCCTGTATCACACAAGGAAAAGCAATCTTTTACCTGCTGTGCCATGCTCATGGCAACACCAATGCAGATGCCAGCAGCTGATGCCCACAAGGACAGCCAGCCTGGACTTATTTTCATTACATATCTTTGTCCTGATGTCCTTCTACAAGCTGGAACATTTCTCCATCTCAGCAGCAGAGGGCAGGAGGGGTCCAAGGTGAGGGCACACTCTCTCCTGTTTACCTGGCACTCAAAGAGAAAGAGAAAATGAAAACCAGATGTGTTTCCCTGCCCATGGCAAACACCAGCCTTTCCATCCTTACAGTCCTTCCTGACATCAGCAGCAACTGAAACAACATCCCACTGAAGTTTGCCATGTCTGGCAGAGGTTGCAGCTCTTTCTATTGCATCCCTCTAGCTTTCAAGTCAAGAGCTCCTGTATCACACAAGGAAAAGCAATCTTTTCCCTGCTGTGCCATGCTCATGGCAGCAGCAATGCAGATGCCAGCAGCTGATGCCCACAAGGACAGCCAGCCTGGACTTATTTTCATTACATATCTTTGTCCTGATGTCCTTCTACAAGCTGGAACATTTCTCCCTCTGAGCAGCAGAGGGCAGGAGGGGTCCAAGTAGCAGGCACACTCTCCTCTTTTTCTGGCACACAAAGAGAAGCTGAAAACCAGATGTGTTTCCCTGCCCATGGCAAACACCAGCCTTTCCATCCTTACAGTCTTTCCTGACATCAGCAGCAACTGAAACAACATCCCACTGAAGTTTGCCATGTCTGGCAGAGGTTGCAGCTCTTTCTATTGCATTCCTCCAGCTTTCAAGTCAAGAGCTCCTGTATCACACAAGGAAAAGCAATCTTTTACCTGCTGTGCCATGCTCATGGCAACACCAATGCAGATGCCAGCAGCTGATGCCCACAAGGACAGCCAGCCTGGACTTATTTTCATTACATATCTTTGTCCTGATGTCCTTCTACAAGCTGGAACATTTCTCCATCTCATCAGCACAGGGCAGGAGGGGTCCAAGTAGCAGGCACATTCTCCTCTTTTTCTGGCACACAAAGAAAAGATGAAAACCAGATGTGTTTCCCTGCCCATGGCAAACACCAGCCTTTCCATCCTTACAGTCCTTCCTGACATCAGCACTAATTGAAACAACATCCCACTGAAGTTTGCCATGTCTGGCAGAGGTTGCAGCGCTTTCTATTGCATCCCTCTAGCTTTCAAGTCAAGAGCTCCTGTATCACACAAGGAAAAGCAATCTTATACCTGCTGTGCCATGCTCATGGTAGCAGCAATGCAGATGCCAGCAGCTGATGCCCACAAGGACAGCCAGCCTGGACTTATTTTCATTACATATCTTTGTCCTGATGTCCTTCTACAAGCTGGAACATTTCTCCAGCTCAGCAGAAGAGGGCAGGAGGGGTCCAAGGTGAGGGCACACTCTCCCCTGTTTACCTGGCACATAAAGAGAAAGAGAAAATGAAAACCAGATGTGTTTCCCTGCCCATGGCAAACACCAGCCTTTCCATCCTTACAGTCCTTCCTGACATCAGCAGCAACTGAAACAACATCCCACTCACCTTTGCCATGTCTGGCAGAGGTTGCAGCTCTTTCTATTGCATCCCTCCAGCTTTCAAGTCAAGAGCTCCTGTGTCACACAAGGAAAAGCAATCTTTTACCTGCTGTGCCATGCTCAAGGCAACACCAATGCAGATGCCAGCAGCTGATGCCCACATGGACAGCCAGCCTGGACTTATTTTCATTACATATCTTTGTCCTGATGTCCTTCTACAAGCTGGAACATTTCTCCCTCTGAGCAGCAGAGGGCAGGAGGGGTCCAAGGTTAGGGCACACTCTCCTCTTTTTCTGGCACACAAAGAGAAGATGAAAACCAGATGTGTTTCCCTGCCCATGGCAAACACCAGCCTTTCCATCCTTACAGTTCTTCCTGACATCAGCACTAATTTAAACAACATCCCACTCACCTTTGCCATGTCTGGCAGAGGTTGCAGCTCTTTCTATTGCATCCCTCTAGCTTTCAAGTCAAGAGCTCCTGTGTCACACAAGGAAAAGCAATCTTTTACCTGCTGTGCCATGCTCATGGCAACACCAATGCAGATGCCAGCAGCTGATGCCCACAAGGACAGCCAGCCTGGACTTATTTTCATTACATATCTTTGTCCTGATGTCCTTCTACAAGCTGGAACATTTCTCCATCTCAGCAGCAGAGGGCAGGAGGGGTCCAAGTAGCAGGCACACTCTCCTCTTTTTCTGGCACACAAAGAGAAGATGAAAACCAGATGTGTTTCCCTGCCCATGGCAAACACCAGCCTTTCCATCCTTACAGTCCTTCCTGACATCAGCACTAATGGAAAAAACATCCCACTGAAGTTTGCCATGTCTGGCAGAGGTTGCAGCTCTTTCTATTGCATCCCTCCAGCTTTCAAGTCAAGAGCTCCTGTATCACACAAGGAAAAGCAATCTTTTACCTGCTGTGCCATGCTCATGGCAACACCAATGCAGATGCCAGCAGCTGATGCCCACAAGGACAGCCAGCCTGGACTTATTTTCATTACATATCTTTGTCCTGATGTCCTTCTACAAGCTGGAACATTTCTCCATCTCAGCAGCAGAGGGCAGGAGGGGTCCAAGGTGAGGGCACACTCTCTCCTGTTTACCTGGCACTCAAAGAGAAAGAGAAAATGAAAACCAGATGTGTTTCCCTGCCCATGGCAAACACCAGCCTTTCCATCCTTACAGTCCTTCCTGACATCAGCACTAATTTAAACAACATCCCACTCACCTTTGCCATGTCTGGCAGAGGTTGCAGCTCTTTCTATTGCATCCCTCTAGCTTTCAAGTCAAGAGCTCCTGTATCACACAAGGAAAAGCAATCTTTTCCCTGCTGTGCCATGCTCATGGCAGCAGCAATGCAGATGCCAGCAGCTGATGCCCACAAGGACAGCCAGCCTGGACTTATTTTCATTACATATCTTTGTCCTGATGTCCTTCTACAAGCTGGAACATTTCTCCCTCTGAGCAGCAGAGGGCAGGAGGGGTCCAAGTAGCAGGCACACTCTCCTCTTTTTCTGGCACACAAAGAGAAGCTGAAAACCAGATGTGTTTCCCTGCCCATGGCAAACACCAGCCTTTCCATCCTTACAGTCCTTCCTGACATCAGCAGCAACTGAAACAACATCCCACTCACGTTTGCCATGTCTGGCAGAGGTTGCAGCTCTTTCTATTGCATCCCTCTAGCTTTCAAGTCAAGAGCTCCTGTGTCACACAAGGAAAAGCAATCTTTTACCTGCTGTGCCATGCTCATGGCAGCAGCAATGCAGATGCCAGCAGCTGATGCCCACAAGGACAGCCAGCCTGGACTTATTTTCATTACATATCTTTGTCCTGATGTCCTTCTACAAGCTGGAACATTTCTCCATCTCATCAGCACAGGGCTGGAGGGGTCCAAGTAGCAGGCACACGCTCCCCTGTTTATCTGGCAGACAAAGAGAAGATGAAAACCAGATGTGTTTCCCTGCCCATGGCAAACACCAGTCTTTCCATCCTTACAGTCCTTCCTGACGTCAGCACTAATTGAAACAACATCCCACTGAAGTTTGCCATGTCTGGCAGAGGTTGCAGCTCTTTCTATTGCATCCCTCTAGCTTTCCAGTCAAGAGCTCCTGTATCACACAAGGAAAAGCAATCTTTTAACTGCTGTGCCATGCTCATGGCAACACCAATGCAGATGCCAGCAGCTGAAGCCCACAAGGACAGCCAGCCTGGACTTATTTTCATTACATATCTTTGTCTTGATGTCCTTCTAGAAGCTGGAACATTTCTCCATCTCAGCAGAATCGGGCTGGAGGGGTACAAGTTTAGGTCACACTCTCCTCTTTTTCTGGCACTCAAAGAGAAAGAGAAGATTAAAACAATTTGTCTTTCCCTGCCCATGGCAAACACCAGCCTTTCCATCCTTACAGTCCTTCCTGACATCAGCAGCAACTGAAACAACATCCCACTCACCTTTGCCATGTCTGGCAGAGGTTGCAGATCTTTCTTTTGCATCCCTCCAGCTTTCAAGACAAGAGCTCCTGTATCACACAAGGAAAAGCAATCTTTTACCTGCTGTGCCATGCTCATGGCAGCAGCAATGCAGATGCCAGCAGCTGATGCCCACAAAGACAGCCAGCCTGGACTTATTTTCATTACATATCTTTGTCCTGATGTCCTTCCACAAGCTGGAACATTTCTCCCTCTGAGCAGCAGAGGGCAGGATGGGTCCAAGGTGAGGGCACACTCTCCTCTTTTTCTGGCACACAAAGAGAAGATGAAAACGAGATGTGTTTCCCTGCCCATGGCAAACACCAGCCTTTCCATCCTTACAGTCCTTCCTGACATCAGCAGCAATGGAAACAACATCCCACTCACCTTTGCCATGTCTGGCAGAGGTTGCAGCTCTTTCTGTTTCATCCCTCTAGTTTCAAATCAAGAGCTCCTGTGTTACACAAGGAAAAGCAATCTTTTACCTGCTTTGCCATGCTCATGGCAGCAGCAGTCCAGCTGCGAGCAGCTGATGCCCACAAGGACAGCCAGCCTGGACTTATTTTCATTACATATCTTTGTCCTGATGTCCTTCTACAAGCTGGAACATTTCTCCATCTCAGCAGAAGAGGGCAGGAGGGGTCCAAGGTGAGGGCACACTCTCCCCTGTTTACCTGGCACTCAAAGAGAAAGAGAAAATGATAAGCAGATGTGTTTCCCTGCCCATGGCAAACACCAGCCTTTCCATCCTTACAGTCCTTCCTGACATCAGCACTAATTGAAACAACATCCCACTCACCTTTGACATGTCTGCCAGAGGTTGCAGATCTTTCTATTGCATCCCTAGAGCGTTCCAGTCAAGAGCTCCTGTGTCACACAAGGAAAAGCAATCTTTTACCTGCTTTGCCATGCTCATGGCAGCAGCAGTCCAGCTGCCAGCAGTTAATGCCCAGAAGGACAGCCAGCCTGGACTTATTTTCATTACATATCTTTGTCCTGATGTCCTTCTACAAGCTGGAACATTTCTCCATCTCAGCAGAAGCGGGCTGGAGGGGTACAAGTTTAGGTCACACTCTCCTCTTTTTCTGGCACACAAAGAGAAGATGAAAACCAGATGTGTTTCCCTGCCCATGGCAAACACCAGCCTTTCCATCCTTACAGTCCTTCCTGACATCAGCAGCAACTAAAACAACATCCCACTGAAGTTTGCCATGTCTGGCAGAGGTTGTAGCTCTTTCTATTGCATCCCTCCAGCTTTCAAGTCAAGAGCTCCTGTATCACACAAGGAAAAGCAATCTTTTACCTGCTGTGCCATGCTCATGGCAGCAGCAGTGCAGATGCCAGCAGCTGATGCCCACAAGGACAGCCAGCCTGGACTTATTTTCATTACATATCTTTGTCCTGATGTCCTTCTACAAGCTGGAACATTTCTCCATCTCAGCAGAAGAGGGCAGGAGGGGTCCAAGGTGAGGGCACACTCTCCCCTGTTTACCTGGCACATAAAGAGAAAGAGAAAATGATAAGCAGATATGTTTCCCTGCCCATGGCAAACACCAGCCTTTCCATCCTTACAGTCCTTCCTGACATCAGCACTAATTGAAACAACATCCCACTCACCTTTGACATGTCTGCCAGAGGTTGCAGATCTTTCTATTGCATCCCTCTAGCTTTCCAGTCAAGAGCTCCTGTGTCACACAAGGAAAAGCAATCTTTTACCTGCTTTGCCATGCTCATGGCAGCAGCAATGCAGATGCCAGCAGCTGATGCCCACAAGGACAGCCAGCCTGGACTTATTTTCATTACATATCTTTGTCCTGATGTCCTTCTACAAGCTGGAACATTTCTCCATCTCAGCAGCAGAGGGCAGGAGGGGTCCAAGGTGAGGGCACACTCTCCTCTTTTTCTGGCACACAAAGAGAAGATGAAAACCAGATGTGTTTCCCTGCCCATGGCAAACACCAGCCTTTCCATCCTTACAGTCCTTCCTGACATCAGCAGCAACTGAAACAACATCCCACTCACCTTTGCCATGTCTGGCAGAGGTTGCAGATCTTTCTTTTGCATCCCTCTAGCTTTCAAGACAAGAGCTCCTGTATCACACAAGGAAAAGCAATCTTTTACCTGCTGTGCCATGCTCATGGCAGCAGCAATGCAGATGCCAGCAGCTGATGCCCACAAGGACAGCCAGCCTGGACTTATTTTCATTACATATCTTTGTCCTGATGTCCTTCTACAAGCTGGAACATTTCTCCCTCTGAGCAGCAGAGGGCAGGAGGGGTCCAAGGTTAGGGCACACTCTCCTCTTTTTCTGGCACACAAAGAGAAGATGAAAACCAGATGTGTTTCCCTGCCCATGGCAAACACCAGCCTTTCCATCCTTACAGTCCTTCCTGACATCAGTAGCAACTGAAACAACATCCCACTCACCTTTGCCATGTCTGGCAGAGGTTGCAGCTCTTTCTATTGCATCCCTCTAGCTTTCAAGTCAAGAGCTCCTGTATCACACAAGGAAAAGCAATATTTTACCTGCTGTGCCATGCTCATGGCAACACCAATGCAGATGCCAGCAGCTGATGCCCACAAGGACAGCCAGCCTGGACTTATTTTCATTACATATATTTGTCCTGATGTCCTTCTACAAGCTGGAACATTTCTCCATCTCAGCAGAAGAGGGCAGGAGGGGTCCAAGGTGAGGGCACACTCTCCCCTGTTTACCTGGCACTCAAAGAGAAAGAGAAAATGAAAACCAGATGTGTTTCCCTGCCCATGGCAAACACCAGCCTTTCCATCCTTACAGTCCTTCCTGACATCAGCAGCAACTGAAACAACATCCCACTGAAGTTTGCCATGTCTGGCAAAGGTTGCAGCTCTTTCTATTGCATCCCTCTAGCTTTCAAGTCAAGAGCTCCTGTATCACACAAGGAAAAGCAATCTTATACCTGCTGTGCCATGCTCATGGTAGCAGCAATGCAGATGCCAGCAGCTGATGCCCACAAGGACAGCCAGCCTGGACTTATTTTCATTACATATCTTTGTCCTGATGTCCTTCTACAAGCTGGAACATTTCTCCATCTCAGCAGCAGAGGGCAGGAGGGGTCCAAGGTGAGGGCACACTCTCCCCTGTTTACCTGGCACATAAAGAGAAAGAGAAAATGAAAACCAGATGTGTTTCCCTGCCCATGGCAAACACCAGCCTTTCCATCCTTACAGTCCTTCCTGACATCAGCAGCAACTGAAACAACATCCCAATGAAGTTTGCCATGTCTGGCAGAGGTTGCAGCTCTTTCTATTGCATCCCTCTAGCTTTCAAGTCAAGAGCTCCTGTGTCACACAAGGAAAAGCAACCTTTTACCTGCTGTGCCATGCTCATGGCAGCAGCAGTCCAGCTGCGAGCAGCTGATGCCCACAAGGACAGCCAGCCTGGACTTATTTTCATTACATATCTTTGTCCTGATGTCCTTCTACAAGCTGGAACATTTCTCCATCTCAGCAGCAGAGGGCAGGAGGGGTCCAAGGTGAGGGCACACTCTCCCCTGTTTACCTGGCACTCAAAGAGAAAGAGAAAATGATAAGCAGATGTGTTTCCCTGCCCATGGCAAACACCAGCCTTTCCATCCTTACAGTCCTTCCTGACATCAGCACTAATTGAAACAACATCCCACTCACCTTTGACATGTCTGCCAGAGGTTGCAGATCTTTCTATTGCATCCCTAGAGCGTTCCAGTCAAGAGCTCCTGTGTCACACAAGGAAAAGCAATCTTTTACCTGCTTTGCCATGCTCATGGCAGCAGCAGTCCAGCTGCCAGCAGTTAATGCCCAGAAGGACAGCCAGCCTGGACTTATTTTCATTACATATCTTTGTCCTGATGTCCTTCTACAAGCTGGAACATTTCTCCATCTCAGCAGAAGCGGGCTGGAGGGGTACAAGTTTAGGTCACACTCTCCTCTTTTTCTGGCACACAAAGAGAAGATGAAAACCAGATGTGTTTCCCTGCCCATGGCAAACACCAGCCTTTCCATCCTTACAGTCCTTCCTGACATCAGCAGCAACTAAAACAACATCCCACTGAAGTTTGCCATGTCTGGCAGAGGTTGTAGCTCTTTCTATTGCATCCCTCCAGCTTTCAAGTCAAGAGCTCCTGTATCACACAAGGAAAAGCAATCTTTTACCTGCTGTGCCATGCTCATGGCAGCAGCAGTGCAGATGCCAGCAGCTGATGCCCACAAGGACAGCCAGCCTGGACTTATTTTCATTACATATCTTTGTCCTGATGTCCTTCTACAAGCTGGAACATTTCTCCATCTCAGCAGAAGAGGGCAGGAGGGGTCCAAGGTGAGGGCACACTCTCCCCTGTTTACCTGGCACATAAAGAGAAAGAGAAAATGATAAGCAGATATGTTTCCCTGCCCATGGCAAACACCAGCCTTTCCATCCTTACAGTCCTTCCTGACATCAGCACTAATTGAAACAACATCCCACTCACCTTTGACATGTCTGCCAGAGGTTGCAGATCTTTCTATTGCATCCCTCTAGCTTTCCAGTCAAGAGCTCCTGTGTCACACAAGGAAAAGCAATCTTTTACCTGCTTTGCCATGCTCATGGCAGCAGCAATGCAGATGCCAGCAGCTGATGCCCACAAGGACAGCCAGCCTGGACTTATTTTCATTACATATCTTTGTCCTGATGTCCTTCTACAAGCTGGAACATTTCTCCATCTCAGCAGCAGAGGGCAGGAGGGGTCCAAGGTGAGGGCACACTCTCCTCTTTTTCTGGCACACAAAGAGAAGATGAAAACCAGATGTGTTTCCCTGCCCATGGCAAACACCAGCCTTTCCATCCTTACAGTCCTTCCTGACATCAGCAGCAACTGAAACAACATCCCACTCACCTTTGCCATGTCTGGCAGAGGTTGCAGATCTTTCTTTTGCATCCCTCTAGCTTTCAAGACAAGAGCTCCTGTATCACACAAGGAAAAGCAATCTTTTACCTGCTGTGCCATGCTCATGGCAGCAGCAATGCAGATGCCAGCAGCTGATGCCCACAAGGACAGCCAGCCTGGACTTATTTTCATTACATATCTTTGTCCTGATGTCCTTCTACAAGCTGGAACATTTCTCCCTCTGAGCAGCAGAGGGCAGGAGGGGTCCAAGGTTAGGGCACACTCTCCTCTTTTTCTGGCACACAAAGAGAAGATGAAAACCAGATGTGTTTCCCTGCCCATGGCAAACACCAGCCTTTCCATCCTTACAGTCCTTCCTGACATCAGTAGCAACTGAAACAACATCCCACTCACCTTTGCCATGTCTGGCAGAGGTTGCAGCTCTTTCTATTGCATCCCTCTAGCTTTCAAGTCAAGAGCTCCTGTATCACACAAGGAAAAGCAATATTTTACCTGCTGTGCCATGCTCATGGCAACACCAATGCAGATGCCAGCAGCTGATGCCCACAAGGACAGCCAGCCTGGACTTATTTTCATTACATATATTTGTCCTGATGTCCTTCTACAAGCTGGAACATTTCTCCATCTCAGCAGAAGAGGGCAGGAGGGGTCCAAGGTGAGGGCACACTCTCCCCTGTTTACCTGGCACTCAAAGAGAAAGAGAAAATGAAAACCAGATGTGTTTCCCTGCCCATGGCAAACACCAGCCTTTCCATCCTTACAGTCCTTCCTGACATCAGCAGCAACTGAAACAACATCCCACTGAAGTTTGCCATGTCTGGCAAAGGTTGCAGCTCTTTCTATTGCATCCCTCTAGCTTTCAAGTCAAGAGCTCCTGTATCACACAAGGAAAAGCAATCTTATACCTGCTGTGCCATGCTCATGGTAGCAGCAATGCAGATGCCAGCAGCTGATGCCCACAAGGACAGCCAGCCTGGACTTATTTTCATTACATATCTTTGTCCTGATGTCCTTCTACAAGCTGGAACATTTCTCCATCTCAGCAGCAGAGGGCAGGAGGGGTCCAAGGTGAGGGCACACTCTCCCCTGTTTACCTGGCACATAAAGAGAAAGAGAAAATGAAAACCAGATGTGTTTCCCTGCCCATGGCAAACACCAGCCTTTCCATCCTTACAGTCCTTCCTGACATCAGCAGCAACTGAAACAACATCCCAATGAAGTTTGCCATGTCTGGCAGAGGTTGCAGCTCTTTCTATTGCATCCCTCTAGCTTTCAAGTCAAGAGCTCCTGTGTCACACAAGGAAAAGCAACCTTTTACCTGCTGTGCCATGCTCATGGCAGCAGCAATGCAGATGCCAGCAGCTGATGCCCACAGGGACAGCCAGCCTGGACTTATTTTCATTACATATCTTTGTCCTGATGTCCTTCTACAAGCTGGAACATTTCTCCATCTCAGCAGCAGAGGGCAGGAGGGGTCCAAGTAGCAGGCACACTCTCCTCTTTTTCTGGCACACAAAGAGAAGCTGAAAACCAGATGTGTTTCCCTGCCCATGGCAAACACCAGCCTTTCCATCCTTACAGTCCTTCCTGACATCAGCAGCAACTGAAACAACATCCCACTCACCTTTGCCATGTCTGGCAGAGGTTGCAGCTCTTTCTATTGCATCCCTCCAGCTTTCAAGTCAAGAGCTCCTGTGTCACACAAGGAAAAGCAATCTTTTACCTGCTGTGCCATGCTCAAGGCAACACCAATGCAGATGCCAGCAGCTGATGCCCACATGGACAGCCAGCCTGGACTTATTTTCATTACATATCTTTGTCCTGATGTCCTTCTACAAGCTGGAACATTTCTCCCTCTGAGCAGCAGAGGGCAGGAGGGGTCCAAGGTGAGGGCACACTCTCCTCTTTTTCTGGCACACAAAGAGAAGATGAAAACCAGATGTGTTTCCCTGCCCATGGCAAACACCAGCCTTTCCATCCTTACAGTCCTTCCTGACATCAGCACTAATTTAAACAACATCCCACTCACATTTGCCATGTCTGGCAGAGGTTGCAGCTCTTTCTATTGCATCCCTCTAGCTTTCAAGTCAAGAGCTCCTGTGTCACACAAGGAAAAGCAATCTTTTACCTGCTGTGCAATGCTCATGGCAGCAGCAATGCAGATGCCAGCAGCTGATGCCCACAAGGACAGCCAGCCTGGACTTATTTTCATTACATATCTTTGTCCTGATGTCCTCCTACAAGCTGGAACATTTCTCCCTCTGAGCAGCAGAGGGCAGGAGGGGTCCAAGGTTAGGGCACACTCTCCTCTTTTTCTGGCACACAAAGAGAAGCTGAAAACCAGATGTGTTTCCCTGCCCATGGCAAACACCAGCCTTTCCATCCTTACAGTCCTTCCTGACATCAGCAGCAACTGAAACAACATCCCACTCACCTTTGCCATGTCTGGCAGAGGTTGCAGCTCTTTCTATTGCATCCCTCCAGCTTTCAAGTCAAGAGCTCCTGTGTCACACAAGGAAAAGCAATCTTTTACCTGCTGTGCCATGCTCATGGCAGCAGCAATGCAGATGCCAGCAGCTGATGCCCACAAGGACAGCCAGCCTGGACTTATTTTCATTACATATCTTTGTCCTGATGTCCTTCTACAAGCTGGAACATTTCTCCATCTCAGCAGAATCGGGCTGGAGGGGTCCAAAGTAGCAGGCACACGCTCCCCTGTTTATCTGGCAGACAAAGAGAAGATGAAAACCAGATGTGTTTCCCTGCCCATGGCAAACACCAGTCTTTCCATCCTTACAGTCCTTCCTGACATCAGCACTAATTGAAACAACATCCCACTGAAGTTTGCCATGTCTGGCAGAGGTTGCAGCTCTTTCTATTGCATCCCTCTAGCTTTCCAGTCAAGAGCTCCTGTATCACACAAGGAAAAGCAATCTTTTAACTGCTGTGCCATGCTCATGGCAACACCAATGCAGATGCCAGCAGCTGAAGCCCACAAGGACAGCCAGCCTGGACTTATTTTCATTACATATCTTTGTCTTGATGTCCTTCCACAAGCTGGAACATTTCTCCATCTCAGCAGAATCGGGCTGGAGGGGTACAAGTTTAGGTCACACTCTCCTCTTTTTCTGGCACTCAAAGAGAAAGAGAAGATTAAAACAATTTGTCTTTCCCTGCCCATGGCAAACACCAGCCTTTCCATCCTTACAGTCCTTCCTGACATCAGCAGCAACTGAAACAACATCCCACTCACCTTTGCCATGTCTGGCAGAGGTTGCAGATCTTTCTTTTGCATCCCTCCAGCTTTCAAGACAAGAGCTCCTGTATCACACAAGGAAAAGCAATCTTTTACCTGCTGTGCCATGCTCATGGCAGCAGCAATGCAGATGCCAGCAGCTGATGCCCACAAAGACAGCCAGCCTGGACTTATTTTCATTACATATCTTTGTCCTGATGTCCTTCCACAAGCTGGAACATTTCTCCCTCTGAGCAGCAGAGGGCAGGATGGGTCCAAGGTGAGGGCACACTCTCCTCTTTTTCTGGCACACAAAGAGAAGATGAAAACGAGATGTGTTTCCCTGCCCATGGCAAACACCAGCCTTTCCATCCTTACAGTCCTTCCTGACATCAGCAGCAATGGAAACAACATCCCACTCACCTTTGCCATGTCTGGCAGAGGTTGCAGCTCTTTCTGTTTCATCCCTCTAGTTTCAAATCAAGAGCTCCTGTGTTACACAAGGAAAAGCAATCTTTTACCTGCTTTGCCATGCTCATGGCAGCAGCAGTCCAGCTGCGAGCAGCTGATGCCCACAAGGACAGCCAGCCTGGACTTATTTTCATTACATATCTTTGTCCTGATGTCCTTCTACAAGCTGGAACATTTCTCCATCTCAGCAGAAGAGGGCAGGAGGGGTCCAAGGTGAGGGCACACTCTCCCCTGTTTACCTGGCACTCAAAGAGAAAGAGAAAATGATAAGCATATGTGTTTCCCTGCCCATGGCAAACACCAGCCTTTCCATCCTTACAGTCCTTCCTGACATCAGCAGCAACTAAAACAACATCCCACTGAAGTTTGCCATGTCTGGCAGAGGTTGTAGCTCTTTCTATTGCATCCCTCCAGCTTTCAAGTCAAGAGCTCCTGTATCACACAAGGAAAAGCAATCTTTTACCTGCTGTGCCATGCTCATGGCAGCAGCAGTGCAGATGCCAGCAGCTGATGCCCACAAGGACAGCCAGCCTGGACTTATTTTCATTACATATCTTTGTCCTGATGTCCTTCTACAAGCTGGAACATTTCTCCATCTCAGCAGCAGAGGGCAGGAGGGGTCCAAGTAGCAGGCACACTCTCCTCTTTTTCTGGCACACAAAGAGAAGATGAAAACGAGATGTGTTTCCCTGCCCATGGCAAACACCAGCCTTTCCATCCTTACAGTCCTTCCTGACATCAGCACTAATTGAAACAACATCCCACTCACCTTTGACATGTCTGCCAGAGGTTGCAGATCTTTCTATTGCATCCCTCTAGCTTTCCAGTCAAGAGCTCCTGTGTCACACAAGGAAAAGCAATCTTTTACCTGCTTTGCCATGCTCATGGCAGCAGCAATGCAGATGCCAGCAGCTGATGCCCACAAGGACAGCCAGCCTGGACTTATTTTCATTACATATCTTTGTCCTGATGTCCTTCTACAAGCTGGAACATTTCTCCATCTCAGCAGCAGAGGGCAGGAGGGGTCCAAGGTGAGGGCACACTCTCCTCTTTTTCTGGCACACAAAGAGAAGATGAAAACCAGATGTGTTTCCCTGCCCATGGCAAACACCAGCCTTTCCATCCTTACAGTCCTTCCTGACATCAGCAGCAACTGAAACAACATCCCACTCACCTTTGCCATGTCTGGCAGAGGTTGCAGATCTTTCTTTTGCATCCCTCTAGCTTTCAAGACAAGAGCTCCTGTATCACACAAGGAAAAGCAATCTTTTACCTGCTGTGCCATGCTCATGGCAGCAGCAATGCAGATGCCAGCAGCTGATGCCCACAAGGACAGCCAGCCTGGACTTATTTTCATTACATATCTTTGTCCTGATGTCCTTCTACAAGCTGGAACATTTCTCCCTCTGAGCAGCAGAGGGCAGGAGGGGTCCAAGGTTAGGGCACACTCTCCTCTTTTTCTGGCACACAAAGAGAAGATGAAAACCAGATGTGTTTCCCTGCCCATGGCAAACACCAGCCTTTCCATCCTTACAGTCCTTCCTGACATCAGTAGCAACTGAAACAACATCCCACTCACCTTTGCCATGTCTGGCAGAGGTTGCAGCTCTTTCTATTGCATCCCTCTAGCTTTCAAGTCAAGAGCTCCTGTATCACACAAGGAAAAGCAATATTTTACCTGCTGTGCCATGCTCATGGCAACACCAATGCAGATGCCAGCAGCTGATGCCCACAAGGACAGCCAGCCTGGACTTATTTTCATTACATATATTTGTCCTGATGTCCTTCTACAAGCTGGAACATTTCTCCATCTCAGCAGAAGAGGGCAGGAGGGGTCCAAGGTGAGGGCACACTCTCCCCTGTTTACCTGGCACTCAAAGAGAAAGAGAAAATGAAAACCAGATGTGTTTCCCTGCCCATGGCAAACACCAGCCTTTCCATCCTTACAGTCCTTCCTGACATCAGCAGCAACTGAAACAACATCCCACTGAAGTTTGCCATGTCTGGCAAAGGTTGCAGCTCTTTCTATTGCATCCCTCTAGCTTTCAAGTCAAGAGCTCCTGTATCACACAAGGAAAAGCAATCTTATACCTGCTGTGCCATGCTCATGGTAGCAGCAATGCAGATGCCAGCAGCTGATGCCCACAAGGACAGCCAGCCTGGACTTATTTTCATTACATATCTTTGTCCTGATGTCCTTCTACAAGCTGGAACATTTCTCCATCTCAGCAGCAGAGGGCAGGAGGGGTCCAAGGTGAGGGCACACTCTCCCCTGTTTACCTGGCACATAAAGAGAAAGAGAAAATGAAAACCAGATGTGTTTCCCTGCCCATGGCAAACACCAGCCTTTCCATCCTTACAGTCCTTCCTGACATCAGCAGCAACTGAAACAACATCCCAATGAAGTTTGCCATGTCTGGCAGAGGTTGCAGCTCTTTCTATTGCATCCCTCTAGCTTTCAAGTCAAGAGCTCCTGTGTCACACAAGGAAAAGCAACCTTTTACCTGCTGTGCCATGCTCATGGCAGCAGCAATGCAGATGCCAGCAGCTGATGCCCACAGGGACAGCCAGCCTGGACTTATTTTCATTACATATCTTTGTCCTGATGTCCTTCTACAAGCTGGAACATTTCTCCATCTCAGCAGCAGAGGGCAGGAGGGGTCCAAGTAGCAGGCACACTCTCCTCTTTTTCTGGCACACAAAGAGAAGCTGAAAACCAGATGTGTTTCCCTGCCCATGGCAAACACCAGCCTTTCCATCCTTACAGTCCTTCCTGACATCAGCAGCAACTGAAACAACATCCCACTCACCTTTGCCATGTCTGGCAGAGGTTGCAGCTCTTTCTATTGCATCCCTCCAGCTTTCAAGTCAAGAGCTCCTGTGTCACACAAGGAAAAGCAATCTTTTACCTGCTGTGCCATGCTCAAGGCAACACCAATGCAGATGCCAGCAGCTGATGCCCACATGGACAGCCAGCCTGGACTTATTTTCATTACATATCTTTGTCCTGATGTCCTTCTACAAGCTGGAACATTTCTCCCTCTGAGCAGCAGAGGGCAGGAGGGGTCCAAGGTGAGGGCACACTCTCCTCTTTTTCTGGCACACAAAGAGAAGATGAAAACCAGATGTGTTTCCCTGCCCATGGCAAACACCAGCCTTTCCATCCTTACAGTCCTTCCTGACATCAGCACTAATTTAAACAACATCCCACTCACATTTGCCATGTCTGGCAGAGGTTGCAGCTCTTTCTATTGCATCCCTCTAGCTTTCAAGTCAAGAGCTCCTGTGTCACACAAGGAAAAGCAATCTTTTACCTGCTGTGCAATGCTCATGGCAGCAGCAATGCAGATGCCAGCAGCTGATGCCCACAAGGACAGCCAGCCTGGACTTATTTTCATTACATATCTTTGTCCTGATGTCCTCCTACAAGCTGGAACATTTCTCCCTCTGAGCAGCAGAGGGCAGGAGGGGTCCAAGGTTAGGGCACACTCTCCTCTTTTTCTGGCACACAAAGAGAAGATGAAAACCGGATGTGTTTCCCTGCCCATGGCAAACACCAGCCTTTCCATCCTTACAGTCCTTCCTGACATCAGCACTAATTGAAACAACATCCCACTGAAGTTTGCCATGTCTGGCAGAGGTTGCAGCTCTTTCTATTGCATCCCTCCAGCTTTCAAGTCAAGAGCTCCTGTATCACACAAGGAAAAGCAATCTTTTACCTGCTGTGCCATGCTCATGGCAACACCAATGCAGATGCCAGCAGCTGATGCCCACAAGGACAGCCAGCCTGGACTTATTTTCATTACATATCTTTGTCCTGATGTCCTTCTACAAGCTGGAACATTTCTCCATCTCAGCAGCAGAGGGCAGGAGGGGTCCAAGGTGAGGGCACACTCTCCCCTGTTTACCTGGCACTCAAAGAGAAAGAGAAAATGAAAACCAGATGTGTTTCCCTGCCCATGGCAAACACCAGCCTTTCCATCCTTACAGTCCTTCCTGACATCAGCAGCAACTGAAACAACATCCCACTGAAGTTTGCCATGTCTGGCAGAGGTTGCAGCTCTTTCTATTGCATCCCTCCAGCTTTCAAGTCAAGAGCTCCTGTGTCACACAAGGAAAAGCAATCTTTTACCTGCTGTGCCATGCTCAAGGCAACACCAATGCAGATGCCAGCAGCTGATGCCCACAAGGACAGCCAGCCTGGACTTATTTTCATTACATATCTTTGTCCTGATGTCCTTCTACAAGCTGGAACATTTCTCCATCTCATCAGCACAGGGCAGGAGGGGTCCAAGGTGAGGGCACACTCTCCCCTGTTTACCTGGCACTCAAAGAGAAAGAGAAAATGAAAACCAGATGTGTTTCCCTGCCCATGGCAAACACCAGCCTTTCCATCCTTACAGTCCTTCCTGACATCAGCAGCAACTGAAACAACATCCCACTGAAGTTTGCCATGTCTGGCAGAGGTTGCAGCTCTTTCTATTGCATCCCTCTAGCTTTCAAGTCAAGAGCTCCTGTATCACACAAGGAAAAGCAATCTTTTACCTGCTGTGCCATGCTCATGGCAACACCAATGCAGATGCCAGCAGCTGATGCCCACAAGGACAGCCAGCCTGGACTTATTTTCATTACATATCTTTGTCCTGATGTCCTCCTACAAGCTGGAACATTTCTCCCTCTGAGCAGCAGAGGGCAGGAGGGGTCCAAGGTTAGGGCACACTCTCCTCTTTTTCTGGCACACAAAGAGAAGATGAAAACCGGATGTGTTTCCCTGCCCATGGCAAACACCAGCCTTTCCATCCTTACAGTCCTTCCTGACATCAGCAGCAACTGAAACAACATCCCACTGAAGTTTGCCATGTCTGGCAGAGGTTGCAGCTCTTTCTATTGCATCCCTCCAGCTTTCAAGTCAAGAGCTCCTGTATCACACAAGGAAAAGCAATCTTTTACCTGCTGTGCCATGCTCATGGCAACACCAATGCAGATGCCAGCAGCTGATGCCCACAAGGACAGCCAGCCTGGACTTATTTTCATTACATATCTTTGTCCTGATGTCCTTCTACAAGCTGGAACATTTCTCCATCTCAGCAGCAGAGGGCAGGAGGGGTCCAAGGTGAGGGCACACTCTCCCCTGTTTACCTGGCACTCAAAGAGAAAGAGAAAATGAAAACCAGATGTGTTTCCCTGCCCATGGCAAACACCAGCCTTTCCATCCTTACAGTCCTTCCTGACATCAGCAGCAACTGAAACAACATCCCACTGAAGTTTGCCTTGTCTGGCAGAGGTTGCAGCTCTTTCTATTGCATCCCTCTAGCTTTCAAGTCAAGAGCTCCTGTGTCACACAAGGAAAAGCAATCATTTACCTGCTGTGCCATGCTCATGGCAGCAGCAATGCAGATGCCAGCAGCTGATGCCCACAAGGACAGCCAGCCTGGACTCATTTTCATTACATATCTTTGTCCTGATGTCCTTCTACAAGCTGGAACATTTCTCCATCTCAGCAGCAGAGGGAAGGAGGGGTCCAAGTAGCAGGCACACTCTCCTCTTTTTCTGGCACACAAAGAGAAGATGAAAACCAGATGTGTTTCCCTGCCCATGGCAAACACCAGCCTTTCCATCCTTACAGTCCTTCCTGACATCAGCACTAATTGAAACAACATCCCACTGAAGTTTGCCATGTCTGGCAGAGGTTGCAGCTCTTTCTATTGCATCCCTCTAGCTTTCAAGTCAAGAGCTCCTGTATCACACAAGGAAAAGCAATCTTTTACCTGCTGTGCCATGCTCATGGCAGCAGCAATGCAGATGCCAGCAGCTGATGCCCACAAGGACAGCCAGCCTGGACTTATTTTCATTACATATCTTTGTCCTGATGTCCTTCTACAAGCTGGAACATTTCTCCCTCTGAGCAGCAGAGGGCAGGAGGGGTCCAAGTAGCAGGCACACTCTCCTCTTTTTCTGGCACACAAAGAGAAGATGAAAACCAGATGTGTTTCCCTGCCCATGGCAAACACCAGCCTTTCCATCCTTACAGTCCTTCCTGACATCAGTAGCAACTGAAACAACATCCCACTGAAGTTTGCCATGTCTGGCAGAGGTTGCAGCTCTTTCTATTGCATCCCTCCAGCTTTCAAGTCAAGAGCTCCTGTGTCACACAAGGAAAAGCAATCTTTTACCTGCTGTGCCATGCTCAAGGCAACACCAATGCAGATGCCAGCAGCTGATGCCCACAAGGACAGCCAGCCTGGACTTATTTTCATTACATATCTTTGTCCTGATGTCCTTCTACAAGCTGGAACATTTCTCCATCTCATCAGCACAGGGCAGGAGGGGTCCAAGGTGAGGGCACACTCTCCCCTGTTTACCTGGCACTCAAAGAGAAAGAGAAAATGAAAACCAGATGTGTTTCCCTGCCCATGGCAAACACCAGCCTTTCCATCCTTACAGTCCTTCCTGACATCAGCAGCAACTGAAACAACATCCCACTGAAGTTTGCCATGTCTGGCAGAGGTTGCAGCTCTTTCTATTGCATCCCTCTAGCTTTCAAGTCAAGAGCTCCTGTATCACACAAGGAAAAGCAATCTTTTACCTGCTGTGCCATGCTCATGGCAACACCAATGCAGATGCCAGCAGCTGATGCCCACAAGGACAGCCAGCCTGGACTTATTTTCATTACATATCTTTGTCCTGATGTCCTCCTACAAGCTGGAACATTTCTCCCTCTGAGCAGCAGAGGGCAGGAGGGGTCCAAGGTTAGGGCACACTCTCCTCTTTTTCTGGCACACAAAGAGAAGATGAAAACCGGATGTGTTTCCCTGCCCATGGCAAACACCAGCCTTTCCATCCTTACAGTCCTTCCTGACATCAGCACTAATTGAAACAACATCCCACTGAAGTTTGCCATGTCTGGCAGAGGTTGCAGCTCTTTCTATTGCATCCCTCCAGCTTTCAAGTCAAGAGCTCCTGTATCACACAAGGAAAAGCAATCTTTTACCTGCTGTGCCATGCTCATGGCAACACCAATGCAGATGCCAGCAGCTGATGCCCACAAGGACAGCCAGCCTGGACTTATTTTCATTACATATCTTTGTCCTGATGTCCTTCTACAAGCTGGAACATTTCTCCATCTCAGCAGCAGAGGGCAGGAGGGGTCCAAGGTGAGGGCACACTCTCCCCTGTTTACCTGGCACTCAAAGAGAAAGAGAAAATGAAAACCAGATGTGTTTCCCTGCCCATGGCAAACACCAGCCTTTCCATCCTTACAGTCCTTCCTGACATCAGCAGCAACTGAAACAACATCCCACTGAAGTTTGCCTTGTCTGGCAGAGGTTGCAGCTCTTTCTATTGCATCCCTCTAGCTTTCAAGTCAAGAGCTCCTGTATCACACAAGGAAAAGCAATCTTTTACCTGCTGTGCCATGCTCATGGCAGCAGCAATGCAGATGCCAGCAGCTGATGCCCACAAGGACAGCCAGCCTGGACTTATTTTCATTACATATCTTTGTCCTGATGTCCTTCTACAAGCTGGAACATTTCTCCCTCTGAGCAGCAGAGGGCAGGAGGGGTCCAAGTAGCAGGCACACTCTCCTCTTTTTCTGGCACACAAAGAGAAGATGAAAACCAGATGTGTTTCCCTGCCCATGGCAAACACCAGCCTTTCCATCCTTACAGTCCTTCCTGACATCAGTAGCAACTGAAACAACATCCCACTGAAGTTTGCCATGTCTGGCAGAGGTTGCAGCTCTTTCTATTGCATCCCTCCAGCTTTCAAGTCAAGAGCTCCTGTGTCACACAAGGAAAAGCAATCTTTTACCTGCTGTGCCATGCTCAAGGCAACACCAATGCAGATGCCAGCAGCTGATGCCCACATGGAAATCCAGCCTGGACTTATTTTCATTACATATCTTTGTCCTGATGTCCTTCTACAAGCTGGAACATTTCTCCCTCTGAGCAGCAGAGGGCAGGAGGGGTCCAAGTAGCAGGCACACTCTCCTCTTTTTCTGGCACACAAAGAGAAGCTGAAAACCAGATGTGTTTCCCTGCCCATGGCAAACACCAGCCTTTCCATCCTTACAGTCCTTCCTGACATCAGCAGCAACTGAAACAACATCCCACTGAAGTTTGCCATGTCTGGCAGAGGTTGCAGCTCTTTCTATTGCATCCCTCCTGCTTTCAAGTCAAGAGCTCCTGTGTCACACAAGGACAAGCAATCTTTTACCTGCTGTGCCATGCTCATGGCAACACCAATGCAGATGCCAGCAGCTGATGCCCACAAGGACAGCCAGCCTGGACTTATTTTCATTACATATCTTTGTCCTGATGTCCTTCTACAAGCTGGAACATTTCTCCCTCTGAGCAGCAGAGGGCAGGAGGGGTCCAAGTAGCAGGCACATTCTCCTCTTTTTCTGGCACACAAAGAGAAGATGAAAACCAGATGTGTTTCCCTGCCCATGGCAAACACCAGCCTTTCCATCCTTACAGTCCTTCCTGACATCAGCAGCAACTGAAACAACATCCCACTCACCTTTGACATGTCTGGCAGAGGTTGCAGCTCTTTCTATTGCATCCCTCTAGCTTTCAAGTCAAGAGCTCCTGTGTCACACAAGGAAAAGCAATCATTTACCTGCTGTGCCATGCTCATGGCAGCAGCAGTGCAGATGCCAGCAGCTGATGCCCACAAGGACAGCCAGCCTGGACTTATTTTCATTACATATCTTTGTCCTGATGTCCTTCTACAAGCTGGAACATTTCTCCCTCTGAGCAGCAGAGGGCAGGAGGGGTCCAAGGTTAGGGCACACTCCTCTTTTTCTGGCACACAAAGAGAAGATGAAAACCAGATGTGTTTCCCTGCCCATGGCAAACACCAGCCTTTCCATCCTTACAGTCCTTCCTGACATCAGCAGCAACTGAAACAACATCCCACTGAAGTTTGCCATGTCTGGCAGAGGTTGCAGCTCTTTCTATTGCATCCCTCCAGCTTTCAAGTCAAGAGCTCCTGTGTCACACAAGGACAAGCAATCTTTTACCTGCTGTGCCATGCTCATGGCAACACCAATGCAGATGCCAGCAGCTGATGCCCACAAGGACAGCCAGCCTGGACTTATTTTCATTACATATCTTTGTCCTGATGTCCTTCTACAAGCTGGAACATTTCTCCCTCTGAGCAGCAGAGGGCAGGAGGGGTCCAAGTAGCAGGCACACTCTCCTCTTTTTCTGGCACACAAAGAGAAGATGAAAACCAGATGTGTTTCCCTGCCCATGGCAAACACCAGCCTTTCCATCCTTACAGTCCTTCCTGACATCAGCAGCAACTGAAACAACATCCCACTGAAGTTTGCCATGTCTGGCAGAGGTTGCAGCTCTTTCTATTGCATCCCTCCAGCTTTCAAGTCAAGAGCTCCTGTATCACACAAGGAAAAGCAATCTTTTACCTGCTGTGCCATGCTCATGGCAGCAGCAATGCAGATGCCAGCAGCTGATGCCCACAAGGACAGCCAGCCTGGACTTATTTTCATTACATATCTTTGTCCTGATGTCCTTCTACAAGCTGGAACATTTCTCCCTCTGAGCAGCAGAGGGCAGGAGGGGTCCAAGTAGCAGGCACACTCTCCTCTTTTTCTGGCACACAAAGAGAAGATGAAAACCAGATGTGTTTCCCTGCCCATGGCAAACACCAGCCTTTCCATCCTTACAGTCCTTCCTGACATCAGCAGCAACTGAAACAACATCCCAATGAAGTTTGCCATGTCTGGCAGAGGTTGCAGCTCTTTCTATTGCATCCCTCTAGCTTTCAAGTCAAGAGCTCCTGTATCACACAAGGAAAAGCAATCTTTCACCTGCTTTGCCATGCTCATGGCAGCAGCAATGCAGATGCCAGCAGCTGATGCCCACAAGGACAGCCAGCCTGGACTTATTTTCATTACATATCTTTGTCCTGATGTCCTTCTAGAAGCTGGAACATTTCACCATCTCAGCAGAAGATGGCAGCAGGGGTCCAAGTTGCAGGCACACTCTCCTCTTTTTCTGGCACACAAAGAGAAGATGAAAACCAGATGTGTTTCCCTGCCCGATGGCAAACACCAGCCTTTCCATCCTTACAGTCCTTCCTGACATCAGCAGCAACTGAAACAACATCCCACTCACCTTTGACATGTCTGGCAGAGGTTGCAGCTCTTTCTATTGCATCCCTCTAGCTTTCAAGTCAAGAGCTCCTGTGTCACACAAGGAAAAGCAATCTTTTACCTGCTGTGCCATGCTCATGGCAGCAGCAATGCAGATGCCAGCAGCTGATGCCCACAAGGACAGCCAGCCTGGACTTATTTTCATTACATATCTTTGTCCTGATGTCCTCCTACAAGCTGGAACATTTCTCCCTCTGAGCAGCAGAGGGCAGGAGGGGTCCAAGGTTAGGGCACACTCTCCTCTTTTTCTGGCACACAAAGAGAAGATGAAAACCGGATGTGTTTCCCTGCCCATGGCAAACACCAGCCTTTCCATCCTTACAGTCCTTCCTGACATCAGCACTAATTGAAACAACATCCCACTGAAGTTTGCCATGTCTGGCAGAGGTTGCAGCTCTTTCTATTGCATCCCTCCAGCTTTCAAGTCAAGAGCTCCTGTATCACACAAGGAAAAGCAATCTTTTACCTGCTGTGCCATGCTCATGGCAACACCAATGCAGATGCCAGCAGCTGATGCCCACAAGGACAGCCAGCCTGGACTTATTTTCATTACATATCTTTGTCCTGATGTCCTTCTACAAGCTGGAACATTTCTCCATCTCATCAGCACAGGGCAGGAGGGGTCCAAGGTGAGGGCACACTCTCCCCTGTTTACCTGGCACTCAAAGAGAAAGAGAAAATGAAAACCAGATGTGTTTCCCTGCCCATGGCAAACACCAGCCTTTCCATCCTTACAGTCCTTCCTGACATCAGCAGCAACTGAAACAACATCCCACTGAAGTTTGCCATGTCTGGCAGAGGTTGCAGCTCTTTCTATTGCATCCCTCTAGCTTTCAAGTCAAGAGCTCCTGTATCACACAAGGAAAAGCAATCTTTTACCTGCTGTGCCATGCTCATGGCAACACCAATGCAGATGCCAGCAGCTGATGCCCACAAGGACAGCCAGCCTGGACTTATTTTCATTACATATCTTTGTCCTGATGTCCTCCTACAAGCTGGAACATTTCTCCCTCTGAGCAGCAGAGGGCAGGAGGGGTCCAAGGTTAGGGCACACTCTCCTCTTTTTCTGGCACACAAAGAGAAGATGAAAACCGGATGTGTTTCCCTGCCCATGGCAAACACCAGCCTTTCCATCCTTACAGTCCTTCCTGACATCAGCACTAATTGAAACAACATCCCACTGAAGTTTGCCATGTCTGGCAGAGGTTGCAGCTCTTTCTATTGCATCCCTCCAGCTTTCAAGTCAAGAGCTCCTGTATCACACAAGGAAAAGCAATCTTTTACCTGCTGTGCCATGCTCATGGCAACACCAATGCAGATGCCAGCAGCTGATGCCCACAAGGACAGCCAGCCTGGACTTATTTTCATTACATATCTTTGTCCTGATGTCCTTCTACAAGCTGGAACATTTCTCCATCTCAGCAGCAGAGGGCAGGAGGGGTCCAAGGTGAGGGCACACTCTCCCCTGTTTACCTGGCACTCAAAGAGAAAGAGAAAATGAAAACCAGATGTGTTTCCCTGCCCATGGCAAACACCAGCCTTTCCATCCTTACAGTCCTTCCTGACATCAGCAGCAACTGAAACAACATCCCACTGAAGTTTGCCTTGTCTGGCAGAGGTTGCAGCTCTTTCTATTGCATCCCTCTAGCTTTCAAGTCAAGAGCTCCTGTGTCACACAAGGAAAAGCAATCTTTTACCTGCTGTGCCATGCTCATGGCAGCAGCAATGCAGATGCCAGCAGCTGATGCCCACAAGGACAGCCAGCCTGGACTTATTTTCATTAAATATCTTTGTCCTGATGTCCTTCTACAAGCTGGAACATTTCTCCCTCTGAGCAGCAGAGGGCAGGAGGGGTCCAAGTAGCAGGCACACTCTCCTCTTTTTCTGGCACACAAAGAGAAGATGAAAACCAGATGTGTTTCCCTGCCCATGGCAAACACCAGCCTTTCCATCCTTACAGTCCTTCCTGACATCAGTAGCAACTGAAACAACATCCCACTGAAGTTTGCCATGTCTGGCAGAGGTTGCAGCTCTTTCTATTGCATCCCTCCAGCTTTCAAGTCAAGAGCTCCTGTGTCACACAAGGAAAAGCAATCTTTTACCTGCTGTGCCATGCTCAAGGCAACACCAATGCAGATGCCAGCAGCTGATGCCCACATGGAAATCCAGCCTGGACTTATTTTCATTACATATCTTTGTCCTGATGTCCTTCTACAAGCTGGAACATTTCTCCCTCTGAGCAGCAGAGGGCAGGAGGGGTCCAAGGTTAGGGCACACTCCTCTTTTTCTGGCACACAAAGAGAAGATGAAAACCAGATGTGTTTCCCTGCCCATGGCAAACACCAGCCTTTCCATCCTTACAGTCCTTCCTGACATCAGCAGCAACTGAAAGAATATCCCACTGAAGTTTGCCATGTCTGGCAGAGGTTGCAGCTCTTTCTATTGCATCCCTCTAGCTTTCAAGTCAAGAGCTCCTGTGTCACACAAGGAAAAGCAATCTTTTACCTGCTGTGCAATGCTCATGGCAGCAGCAATGCAGATGCCAGCAGCTGATGCCCACAAGGACAGCCAGCCTGGACTTATTTTCATTACATATCTTTGTCCTGATGTCCTTCTACAAGCTGGAACATTTCTCCCTCTGAGCAGCAGAGGGCAGGAGGGGTCCAAGTAGCAGGCACACTCTCCTCTTTTTCTGGCACACAAAGAGAAGCTGAAAACCAGATGTGTTTCCCTGCCCATGGCAAACACCAGCCTTTCCATCCTTACAGTCCTTCCTGACATCAGCAGCAACTGAAACAACATCCCACTCACCTTTGCCATGTCTGGCAGAGGTTGCAGCTCTTTCTATTGCATCCCTCTAGCTTTCAAGTCAAGAGCTCCTGTGTCACACAAGGAAAAGCAATCTTTTACCTGCTGTGCCATGCTCATGGCAGCAGCAGTGCAGATGCCAGCAGCTGATGCCCACAAGGACAGCCAGCCTGGACTTATTTTCATTACATATCTTTGTCCTGATGTCCTTCTACAAGCTGGAACACTTCTCCCTATGAGCAGCAGAGGGCAGGAGGGGTCCAAGTAGCAGGCACACTCTCCTCTTTTTCTGGCACACAAAGAGAAGCTGAAAACCAGATGTGTTTCCCTGCCCATGGCAAACACCAGCCTTTCCATCCTTACAGTCCTTCCTGACATCAGCAGCAACTGAAACAACATCCCACTGAAGTTTGCCATGTCTGGCAGAGGTTGCAGCTCTTTCTATTGCATCCCTCCAGCTTTCAAGTCAAGAGCTCCTGTGTCACACAAGGACAAGCAATATTTTACCTGCTGTGCCATGCTCATGGCAACACCAATGCAGATGCCAGCAGCTGATGCCCACAAGGACAGCCAGCCTGGACTTATTTTCATTACATATCTTTGTCCTGATGTCCTTCTACAAGCTGGAACATTTCTCCCTCTGAGCAGCAGAGGGCAGGAGGGGTCCAAGTAGCAGGCACATTCTCCTCTTTTTCTGGCACACAAAGAGAAGATGAAAACCAGATGTGTTTCCCTGCCCATGGCAAACACCAGCCTTTCCATCCTTACAGTCCTTCCTGACATCAGCAGCAACTGAAACAACATCCCACTCACCTTTGACATGTCTGGCAGAGGTTGCAGCTCTTTCTATTGCATCCCTCTAGCTTTCAAGTCAAGAGCTCCTGTGTCACACAAGGAAAAGCAATCTTTTACCTGCTGTGCCATGCTCATGGCAGCAGCAGTGCAGATGCCAGCAGCTGATGCCCACAAGGACAGCCAGCCTGGACTTATTTTCATTACATATCTTTGTCCTGATGTCCTTCTACAAGCTGGAACATTTCTCCATCTCATCAGCACAGGGCAGGAGGGGTCCAAGTAGGAGGCACACTCTCCTCTTTTTCTGGCACACAAAGAGAAGCTGAAAACCAGATGTGTTTCCGTGCCCATGGCAAACACCAGCCTTTCCATCCTTACAGTCCTTCCTGACATCAGCAGCAACTGAAACAACATCCCACTGAAGTTTGCCATGTCTGGCAGAGGTTGCAGCTCTTTCTATTGCATCCCTCTAGCTTTCAAGTCAAGAGCTCCTGTATCACACAAGGAAAAGCAATCTTTTACCTGCTGTGCCATGCTCATGGCAGCAGCAGTGCAGATGCCAGCAGCTGATGCCCACAAGGACAGCCAGCCTGGACTTATTTTCATTACATATCTTTGTCCTGATGTCCTTCTACAAGCTGGAACATTTCTCCCTCTGAGCAGCAGAGGGCAGGAGGGGTCCAAGTAGCAGGCACACTCTCCTCTTTTTCTGGCACACAAAGAGAAGATGAAAACCAGATGTGTTTCCCTGCCCATGGCAAACACCAGTCTTTCCATCCTTACAGTCCTTCCTGACATCAGCAGCAACTGAAACAACATCCCACTCACCTTTGACATGTCTGGCAGAGGTTGCAGCTCTTTCTATTGCATCCCTCTAGCTTTCAAGTCAAGAGCTCCTGTGTCACACAAGGAAAAGCAATCTTTTACCTGCTGTGCCATGCTCATGGCAGCAGCAGTGCAGATGCCAGCAGCTGATGCCCACAAGGACAGCCAGCCTGGACTTATTTTCATTACATATCTTTGTCCTGATGTCCTTCTACAAGCTGGAACATTTCTCCCTCTGAGCAGCAGAGGGCAGGAGGGGTCCAAGGTGAGGGCACACTCTCCCCTGTTTACCTGTCACTCAAAGAGAAAGAGAAAATGAAAACCAGATGTGTTTCCCTGCCCATGGCAAACACCAGCCTTTCCGTCCTTACAGTCCTTCCTGACATCAGCAGGAACTGAAAGAACATCCCACTCACCTTTGCCATGTCTGGCAGAGGTTGCAGCTCTTTCTTTTGCATCCCTCTAGCTTTCAAGTCAAGAGCTCCTGTGTCACACAAGGAAAAGCAATCTTTTACCTGCTGTGCCATGCTCATGGCAGCAGCAATGCAGATGCCAGCAGCTGATGCCCACAAGGACAGCCAGCCTGGACTTATTTTCATTACATATCTTTGTCCTGATGTCCTTCTACAAGCTGGAACATTTCTCCATCTCAGCAGCAGAGGGCAGGAGGGGTCCAAGTAGCAGGCACACTCTCCTCTTTTTCTGGCACACAAAGAGAAGATGAAAACCAGATGTGTTTCCCTGCCCATGGCAAACACCAGCCTTTCCATCCTTACAGTCCTTCCTGACATCAGCACTAATTGAAACAACATCCCACTTGAGTTTGCCATGTCTGGCAGAGGTTGCAGCTCTTTCTATTGCATCCCTCCAGCTTTCAAGTTAAGAGCTCCTGTGTCACACAAGGAAAAGCAATCTTTTTCCTGCTTTGCCATGCTCATGGCAGCAGCAGTCCAGCTGCCAGCAGCTGATGCCCACAAGGACAGCCAGCCTGGACTTATTTTCATTACATATCTTTGTCCTGATGTCCTTCTACAAGCTGGAACATTTCTCCATCTCAGCAGAAGAGGTCAGGAGGGGTCCAAGGTGAGGGCACACTCTCCCCTGTTTACCTGGCACTCAAAGAGAAAGAGAAAATGAAAACCAGATGTGTTTCCCTGCCCATGGCAAACACCAGCCTTTCCATCCTTACAGTCCTTCCTGACATCAGCAGCAACTGAAACAACATCCCACTCACCTTTGCCATGTCTGGCAGAGGTTGCAGCTCTTTCTGTTTCATCCCTCTAGTTTCAAATCAAGAGCTCCTGTGTTACACAAGGAAAAGCAATCTTTTACCTGCTTTGCCATGCTCATGGCAGCAGCAGTCCAGCTGCGAGCAGCTGATGCCCACAAGGACAGCCAGCCTGGACTTATTTTCATTACATATCTTTGTCCTGATGTCCTTCTACAAGCTGGAACATTTCTCCATCTCAGCAGAAGAGGGCAGGAGGGGTCCAAGGTGAGGGCACACTCTCCCCTGTTTACCTGGCACTCAAAGAGAAAGAGAAAATGATAAGCAGATGTGTTTCCCTGCCCATGGCAAACACCAGCCTTTCCATCCTTACAGTCCTTCCTGACATCAGCACTAATTGAAACAACATCCCACTCACCTTTGACATGTATGCCAGAGGTTGCAGATCTTTCTATTGCATCCCTAGAGCGTTCCAGTCAAGAGCTCCTGTGTCACACAAGGAAAAGCAATCTTTTACCTGCTTTGCCATGCTCATGGCAGCAGCAGTCCAGCTGCCAGCAGTTAATGCCCACAAGGACAGCCAGCCTGGACTTATTTTCATTACATATCTTTGTCCTGATGTCCTTCTACAAGCTGGAACATTTCTCCATCTCAGCAGAAGCGGGCTGGAGGGGTACAAGTTTAGGTCACACTCTCCTCTTTTTCTGGCACACAAAGAGAAGATGAAAACCAGATGTGTTTCCCTGCCCATGGCAAACACCAGCCTTTCCATCCTTACAGTCCTTCCTGACATCAGCAGGAACTAAAACAACATCCCACTGAAGTTTGCCATGTCTGGCAGAGGTTGTAGCTCTTTCTATTGCATCCCTCCAGCTTTCAAGTCAAGAGCTCCTGTATCACACAAGGAAAAGCAATCTTTTACCTGCTGTGCCATGCTCATGGCAGCAGCAGTGCAGATGCCAGCAGCTGATGCCCACAAGGACAGCCAGCCTGGATTTATTTTCATTACATATCTTTGTCCTGATGTCCTTCTACAAGCTGGAACATTTCTCCATCTCAGCAGCAGAGGGCAGGAGGGGTCCAAGTAGCAGGCACACTCTCCTCTTTTTCTGGCACACAAAGAGAAGATGAAAACCAGATGTGTTTCCCTGCCCATGGCAAACACCAGCCTTTCCATCCTTACAGTCCTTCCTGACATCAGCACTAATGGAAAAAACATCCCACTGAAGTTTGCCATGTCTGGCAGAGGTTGCAGCTCTTTCTATTGCATCCCTCCAGCTTTCAAGTTAAGAGCTCCTTTGCACACAAGGAAAAGCAATCTTTTTCCTGCTTTGCCATGCTCATGGCAGCAGCAGTCCAGCTGCCAGCAGCTGATGCCCACAAGGACAGCCAGCCTGGACTTATTTTCATTACATATCTTTGTCCTGATGTCCTTCTAGAAGCTGGAACATTTCTGCATCTCAGCAGCAGAGGGCAGGAGGGGTCCAAGTTTAGGGCACACTCTCCTCTTTTTCTGGCACACAAAGAGAAGATGAAAACCAGATGTGTTTCCCTGCCCATGGCAAACACCAGCCTTTCCATCCTTACAGTCCTTCCTGACATCAGCAGCAACTGAAACAACATCCCACTGAAGTTTGCCATGTCTGGCAGAGGTTGCAGCTCTTTCTATTGCATCCCTCCAGCTTTCAAGTCAAGAGCTCCTGTGTCACACAAGGACAAGCAATCTTTTACCTGCTGTGCCATGCTCATGGAAGCAGCAATGCAGATGCCAGCAGCTGATGCCCACAAGGACAGCCAGCCTGGACTTATTTTCATTACATATCTTTGTCCTGATGTCCTTCTACAAGCTGGAACATTTCTCCATCTCAGCAGAATCGGGCTGGAGGGGTAGAAGTTTAGGTCACACTCTCCTCTTTTTCTGGCACTCAAAGAGAAAGAGAAGATTAAAACAATTTGTCTTTCCCTGCCCATGGCAAACACCAGCCTTTCCATCCTTACAGTCCTTCCTGACATCAGCAGCAACTGAAACAACATCCCACTCACCTTTGACATGTCTGGCAGAGGTTGCAGATCTTTCTTTTGCGTCACTCTAGCTTTCAAGTCAAGAGCTCCTGTGTCACACAAGGAAAAGCAATCTTTTACCTGCTGTGCCATGCTCATGGCAGCAGCAGTGCAGATGCCAGCAGCTGATGCCCACAAGGACAGCCAGCCTGGACTTATTTTCATTACATATCTTTGTCCTGATGTCCTTCTACAAGCTGGAACATTTCTCCATGTCAGCAGAAGAGGGCAGCAGGGGTCCAAGTTGCAGGCACACTCTCCTCTTTTTCTGGCACACAAAGAGAAGATGAAAACCAGATGTGTTTCCCTGCCCATGGCAAACACCAGCCTTTCCATCCTTACAGTCCTTCCTGACATCAGCAGCAACTGAAACAACATCCCACTCACCTTTGCCATGTCTGGCAGAGGTTGCAGCTCTTTCTATTGCATCCCTCTAGCTTTCAAGTCAAGAGCTCCTGTGTCACACAAGGACAAGCAATCTTTTACCTGCTGTGCCATGCTCATGGCAGCAGCAATGCAGATGCCAGCAGCTGATGCCCACAAGGACAGCCAGCCTGGACTTATTTTCATTACATATCTTTGTCCTGATGTCCTTCTACAAGCTGGAACATTTCTCCCTCTGAGCTGCAGAGGGCAGGAGGGGTCCAAGTAGCAGGCACACGCTCCCCTGTTTATCTGGCAGACAAAGAGAAGATGAAAACCAGATGTGTTTCCCTGCCCATGGCAAACACCAGCCTTTCCATCCTTACAGTCCTTCCTGACATCAGCACTAATTGAAACAACATCCCACTGAAGTTTGCCATGTCTGGCAGAGGTTGCAGCTCTTTCTATTGCATCCCTCCAGCTTTCAAGTTAAGAGCTCCTGTGTCACACAAGGAAAAGCAATCTTTTTCCTGCTTTGCCATGCTCATGGCAGCAGCAGTCCAGCTGCCAGCAGCTGATGCCCACAAGGACAGCCAGCCTGGACTTATTTTCATTACATATCTTTGTCCTGATGTCCTTCTACAAGCTGGAACATTTCTCCATCTCAGCAGAAGAGGTCAGGAGGGGTCCAAGGTGAGGGCACACTCTCCCCTGTTTACCTGGCACTCAAAGAGAAAGAGAAAATGAAAACCAGATGTGTTTCCCTGCCCATGGCAAACACCAGCCTTTCCATCCTTACAGTCCTTCCTGACATCAGCAGCAACTGAAACAACATCCCACTGAAGTTTGCCATGTCTGGCAGAGGTTGCAGCTCTTTCTATTGCATCCCTCTAGCTTTCAAGTCAAGAGCTCCTGTATCACACAAGGAAAAGCAATCTTTTACCTGCTGTGCCATGCTCATGGCAGCAGCAGTGCAGATGCCAGCAGCTGATGCCCACATGGAAATCCAGCCTGGACTTATTTTCATTACATATCTTTGTCCTGATGTCCTTCTACAAGCTGGAACATTTCTCCCTCTGAGCAGCAGAGGGCAGGAGGGGTCCAAGTTTAGGGCACACTCTCCTCTTTTTCTGGCACACAAAGAGAAGATGAAAACCAGATGTGTTTCCCTGCCCATGGCAAACACCAGCCTTTCCATCCTTACAGTCCTTCCTGACATCAGCAGCAACTGAAACAACATCCCACTCACCTTTGCCATGTCTGGCAGAGGTTGCAGCTCTTTCTGTTTCATCCCTCTAGTTTCAAATTAAGAGCTCCTGTGTCACACATGGAAAAGCAATCTTTTACCTGCTTTGCCATGCTCATGGCAGCAGCAGTCCAGCTGCGAGCAGCTGATGCCCACAAGGACAGCCAGCCTGGACTTATTTTCATTACATATCTTTGTCCTGATGTCCTTCTACAAGCTGGAACATTTCTCCATCTCAGCAGAAGAGGGCAGGAGGGGTCCAAGGTGAGGGCACACTCTCCCCTGTTTACCTGGCACTCAAAGAGAAAGAGAAAATGATAAGCAGATGTGTTTCCCTGCCCATGGCAAACACCAGCCTTTCCATCCTTACAGTCCTTCCTGACATCAGCACTAATTGAAACAACATCCCACTCACCTTTGCCATGTCTGCCAGAGGTTGCAGATCTTTCTATTGCATCCCTCTAGCTTTCCAGTCAAGAGCTCCTGTGTCACACAAGGAAAAGCAATCTTTTACCTGCTTTGCCATGCATATGGCAGCAGCAGTCCAGCTGCCAGCAGTTAATGCCCAGAAGGACAGCCAGCCTGGACTTATTTTCATTACATATCTTTGTCCTGATGTCCTTCTACAAGCTGGAACATTTCTCCATCTCAGCAGAAGCGGGCTGGAGGGGTACAAGTTTAGGTCTCAGTCTCCTCTTTTTCTGGCACACAAAGAGAAGATGAAAACCAGATGTGTTTCCCTGCCCATGGCAAACACCAGCCTTTCCATCCTTACAGTCCTTCCTGACATCAGCAGCAACTGAAACAACATCCCACTGAAGTTTGCCATGTCTGGCAGAGGTTGCAGCTCTTTCTATTGCATCCCTCTAGCTTTCAAGTCAAGAGCTCCTGTGTCACACAAGGAAAAGCAATCTTTTACCTGCTGTGCCATGCTCATGGCAGCAGCAATGCAGATGCCAGCAGCTGATGCCCACAAGGACAGCCAGCCTGGACTTATTTTCATTACATATCTTTGTCCTGATGTCCTTCTAGAAGCTTGGACGTTTCTCACTCTGAGCAGCAGAGGGCAGGAGGGGTCCATGTTACAGGAACACTCTCCTCTGTTTCTGGAACACGAAGAGAACATGAAAACCAGATGTGTTTCCCTGCCCATGGCAAACAACAGCCTTTCCATCCTTACAGTCCTTCCTGACATCAGCACTAATTGAAACAACATCCCACTCACCTTTGCCTAATCTGGAAGGGAGGTGATGCTCTTTCTATTATACCCCTCTGGCTTTGAATTCACCAGTGCTTGTGTCACACAAGGAAATGCAACATTCCAGCTGTTCTGCCATTCCCATAGCAACAACTATGCAGATGTCAGCAGCTGATGTTCACAAGGACAGCCAACCTGGACTTATTTTCATTACATATCTTTGTCCTGAATTCCTTCTAGAAGGTTGAACACTTCTCCATCTCTGCTGCAATGGTCAAAAAGGGTCCAAGTTTCGGGCACACTCTCCTCATGGCCTCTTGCACTCAAAGGCAAAGAGAAGATGAAAACCAGAAGTGTTTCTTTGCCCATGGCAGACACTAGCCTTTCCGTCCTGACAGTCCTTCCTACATTCACCTGGAATTGAAACAACATCCCCCACATCTCTTTTTTGAACTTATTCATGCATGAATAGTAATAATGAGAATTTTACTGTAAATCTTATTTCTGCATGGAAACGATCAGATAACCGGAGCTTTTTTCTCTAAAACAATCCAGCAAATTTGCATTGCTTATCTATGTACGCAAAATGTTTTTGCCATTCATCTCAAATATCAATACATCTTGCAAAATAAGATAGAAAAAGTATTTACAAACCTTTTTGGACTTAGATTACTTCTGGTCAAGTGGGAAAGAATCCCTAAGCTGCAATCATGAAATTCTTTTATCAGTTTCTCTGATTTAGCCAGTGTTACTAAAAGGGAAATAAGACACAGGCTTTTGATAGCAGCTGCCAATTTAAGAACGATAATAACTTTTATTATTCTTGGCTAAGATCAAAGTCCTGCATTTCAGGTTTATCTCCAGCTCATCAAGTATAATTAACAGTTTTGGATTGCCACATTATTGTATAGCAATATTGTCTTCCTGCAAGGAATTTCATTGTTTTACACGTGCCACAGGTTGTTAATAGATTGCCTGATTACCATTTATTTTTTTTATTGGCTTATGATGACCACAGAAAATTATACAGCAGCACCATAAAAACTTTAAATCCTATCCCATGTATCTGCATTCATACGAAAATGATATTGGAAAGCACTGGTGAAACTAAGATTACAAAATAAAGCAGAGGACAATTTCAGTGAAAGCCTGCAGGTTTTACAGCTCTGCCCATTTCAAACCCCTGAAGACATGCACGGGTTTCCTGCTGTGGGACACAGGCACTCACCTGCAGCTCAGCACTGCCTGCTCATGCCTGCGCACACCTTCAGGCTGGAACCAAGGAAATCCTCAGCAAAGACATCAGTACGCTTTTGTTATGATGACTTTCATAAAGAAGCATCAAAGCATCAAATATTTCTTGATGAGAAATACTGCAAGTCCCTTTGACACTAACCCTTATTTTAAATGTTTAGATTTGTGCTTCATTCAGGCGTGCTGTCACTCACAAAAAGATTTTTATTCTTTTTCATTCTGAGGAACACAGTGATTTCTGCCTTGTTTACTGACTGTAGGCACAGCAATACTCCTGCACCTTCAGGGAAACAGCAAATCCATCTCTTTCACACCCTACTTCTATCAAGCTCATTCACCTTACAAGGTATTTATTGCAAGCAGCTCTTCCAAAAATGGAGATTAACAGAACCTGCAACCCAGGACACCTCAGTAAGCCAGTACTTTTCATCTCCTGAAGGTGTAGGTAGACACAGAGCTGGAACATCTTTTCCAGAGCTGTGTGATGCTATCTCATCTGTGTTCCTTTACTGTTGACTCAGTTTCACTTCTTATCTAACCTGGTTGCATCCCAGGATTTCTGGTGCCAAAAATAAACTGACAGCTTTCATCACTAGTTAAAAGGAAACTGCAATAGGAAAAGCCATTTTTCTGATTTCCCTGTTGATCAAAGATGCTTCCTGCAAGCCTGATGCGGTAGAAACAATATCAGCTTTAGAATGACAGTCATTAGAGCAGAATCCTTTCACTGATTAAATCCCACAGTCCTGATTCATACAACACTGACACTGGAGGACACAGTAGTTTAGATGAGAGCGCATTAAAAATGACTAAGTTAAGGTCTCAGAAATAGCAAAGAGTGACAAGTATGAAAAAAAGAAGTTGCAGAAACTGCTTCAGTTTGGCACTCTGGCATAAAGTATGACAACACACAACCTGCCTGTGCAGTTCCAGAAGCAGAAGAAAGCCGTCAACCAAGACTTGTTCTCATCTGCTCTGAAAGTCCACTGGGACAAGGCCACTTTTCTCTGACGTGCTTCCAGAAGTATCACTTCTGAGCACTGTGCCAGGGAGTTACAAGATACTGTTTGTGTGTACAGAGGAGAAAAAGACGTCTGTCTGGAAACAGACATTGACTTGAAGGAGAAGCAGCATTTCCAGAGTACTTCAGAAAGAACTGAGCACTGCCCCAAGAGCTTCAGAGCGGCAGGCTGTCACAGTGTGCCAACCAGCTCAGCTGTGAGTTGGCACTGAAGCTGCACCACAGGGAGAACAAAGCCCCCTGTGCACCCTTGGAGAGCCAAGGGTTGGAGATTCATGAACCTTGAGCTCCTTTCCAACCCGGGCCATGCTGTGATTCTGGGATTCTCACCTTTGCCTCATCTGGCAGAGGGAGGCAGCTCTTTCTCTTGTCTCCCTATGGCTGTCAGGTCACCAGGGCCAGTGTCACACAGGGAACTGCAAACACTGTGTGTGCTGTGCCCTGCCCATGGCAGCACAGAGGCAGCTGCCAGCAGCTGATGCCCACAAGGACAGCCAGCCTGGACTTCCTTTGATTCCTTCCCTTTGGATCAGCGTCCTTCAGGAAGGCGGAACATCTCTCCAGCTGAGCAGCAGAGGACAGCAGGGCTTCGTTGTCTGGGCATGTTCTCTTCTGGCCCTCTGGCCCTCACAGACACAGGAGGAGGACACAGAGGCTGCTGTCACACAGCCAGCCCTGCCTCTCAGGTCAGCTCTCAGGCCATCCTCTCTCCCCTCAGCAGCAGCTCACTGTTCTGCACTCCTCTGGCCTGGGCTGGCAGAGGTGTGCAGCAGTTCTGCTGATCTCCCAGTGCTGGCCATGTCTGCAGTGCCTGTGTGAAAGACACAGGAAGCTGCCAGCATTGCACTGCTCTGCTGTGCCCCTGCCATCACCGAGTTTGCTGTCAGCAGCTGCTGCTACACGTCCATTCAGGCACAGGCCTTTCCTTCCTGGCCCTCTTTCCCCCCCTCTCTCCTCTGCTCTCTCTCGTGCTCCCCTTTGGCCTGGGCTGGCTGAGCAGTGCAGGCCTTGTTGTTGCTCCCTGGGCCAACTACGTCACGGTTCCCCGTGACTCTGCCAGCTGCTCTGACACAGCGACTGCGTCCTCAGTGTGGATTCCAGAATGCGACAGACGTCCAGAGAAGACTTCCAGGGCTGATTGGAACATGCTGCCATCAAGAACTGCCATGGCTCAGGCCCCCTGGGAATCTGCTCACAGCGAAAGCTGCTGTCACTCTGTGTGGGCACAGCCTTGTCTGTGTAGGCCTGCTCACACTGCAGCCCCTGTCTGCACCAGAACCGTGCCGATCCACCTTCTCTTGGCCTCCTTGCCTGCATGGAAAAGGGCAGCTTGGGCTGAAGTCCCTCAACTTTCAGATGGCCGAGTGAAGTCTCTGAGCCCTGGTGACCCACTCAGCTCTTCAGCCTGCTGACCTGCTCTGCTGGGGCTGTCTTAAAAGGCAGAGGGCACGTTATCCTTATGTCCCCACATCCATCCCTCTTAGCATACTGTAGGCCAGTTCCTAAAAGGACACCTGCACAATCTCTCTGAATGTTAATCAACACGTAGTTGGTCTGTGCACTGCAGAAATTGCACCTAGGTTTTCAGTGGTGATTAGCTATGTGTTTAGTCAGAGGTGCAATGGTTCTAATGGTGAGAGAAAGACATTCCCAGTTGTCATCAGGTGGAACACACTTCAGACTGGAATCCTCAAGCAGACTGCAGTCAAGCTTTCTTAATTACTCGTTGTTGTTATCAATTCAGACGCATCTCTGAATTCCTGCTTGAATGAACATTCTGTAATAATCTGCTGAGACAGTGCAAGGCCTGACAATGAGACTATAGTTTATGAAAGCAGCACTTTTTACTTCCTTTACAAGTTCTTATCTGAATGCTAAATACAACATCACTTCACTTATCACTGGGTTGAACGTTTTAAATATTTGGTAAACATAATGGTTCTAATTCTGACATTTAATATGAAAATATTAAAATTCCTTGTAAGTACTTTTTTGTTAGAATGCCAGATGCTAAAGGGATGAAGTGGCACAAGAAAGCAAAATGTCTCTGCTGATGGCAGGAAGGACTGTAAGGATGGAAAGGCTGGTGTTTGCCATGGGCAGGGAAACACATCTGGTTTTCTTTTTCCCTTTGTCTTTGAGTGCCAGAAAAATAGAGGAGAGCGTGCCCTCACCTTGGACCCCTCCTGCCCTCTGCTGCTGAGATGGAGAAATGTCCCAGCTCCTACAAGGACATCAGGACAAAGATAAGTATTGGAAATAAGTCCAGGCTGGCTGTACTTGTGGGCATCTGTTGCTGGAAAATTTAATGGCAGTAAACTGCCTAGATAATGACAGAATGAGGGTGACAATAGAATGGTACGTAATCACAGTGCAATGAAAAAAGTATGCAGGGTGCAGGAAGGGAGGTGTGGACATTCTGAGGTGCAACTCTTTATTTGCTCCAGAAAGCTCTATCAGAATGGAAGACTGAAGGAAATACTTTGAGGGGTTTTTTAATGTGACTGGATAAAAGATCCACGTGGCAAATTGAATAACTGGGTGGTAAAGGGACATAGATACCTCACTGTTTCATGGAACCTTTCAATTAAGCATCTGAGCACTGTGTACAGGACTTGGGAATATAAGTATTAGAGGATGATGGAATATCTTTATTTGGAAGGGACCTCGAGGATCATGTATTCCACCTCCTGGTTCCACACCGGACCTCCTATGGGTCAAGCCCTGTGTCTGAGAGCATTGTGCAAATGCTCTTTGGCCTTTGTCAGCTCAGTGCCAAACCACTGCCCTGGGGAGCCAGTGCCAAATTCCATGTATCTAGTTCATCCTACAGAATGATGCCAAGAACAGTTATAGAGATCGACTTACAAACAAAATTCTTGTCTTGAATTAATGGTACACTCACTATTTAAAAAAAAAAAAAAGAAGAAGAAGAAGAAGAAAAAAAATAAAAAAATGAAAGCCGCATTCTTACGCTGGCATTTTACAGTATTGTCAGATTTTTGTAATTCTGTTTTGTCATATAAGATTCTCTCATCATGAAATAATGACCAAATTCTCTTTTCAGATCTAAACATACAAATGCTAAAGGCAACAGTGCTGTTCAAGAGTACATTACCAGCTCAAACACTGCTTTGGCTATAAAACTGAAGGCAGTCAGGAATTTTATCAAGGAGTTAGCATGTAAGTGTAGATTTAAAAGCAACCTGTATTGTTACTTAGAGTTTGATATAGTGTAATCCAATGCACAGTACTTGTAACGTGTGTTTTACAAAATGCTTTGCAATGTAGGCATCTATTAAGATAAATGCTGCAAGTTCTAATATGTCCATGACCTTTTCAAACTGTTCCTTACTCCTACACATCACTACGAGTAGTTCTTCTGTCAGGAAGGATCACATGAGTAATTAACCTGTGACCTTAAGTTTGGAATTAAATGCATACAGTGGAAGTAAGAGCTGTGGGTTATTTTGCTCTTTCAGTGTTGAACAGCCGAGGTGTTTTGTTTTGGAGGGTGGACGGTGATGGGACAAGTGGGGAATGGCTGCTCAGCGGTAGATTTGTTCCTGCTCAGTGCTAACAGGAAACTCACACAGCATTTCTGTTTCAGCTGTGCCAACGCTTTGATCCCTTGCTGCTTGGATGGGGCGTTTGAAGAATGATGCCTGTGCTGATGTCCAGCCAGGCTTTGGGGATGAGTCTCCACACCAGGGTCCGTCTGACAGGACTGAGGGTTGGGGATCCAGCCAGGTCGAGTCCAGCGTGCTTTGCTCTTGCTCTTAGTGCTTGTTTTTGCTCAGGAGGGCAGGAGGTGAACCTCGTGAACCAATGCCTGCAGACGGGGTTTGCAGAGAAAGAGGTCCTGCAGGCCTTGTGTGACAGCCACGGAGCTGCAGCGAGGCTGCATCAGTGTAAAACACCAGAGATCCACGGAGGTGTGAAGGGGAGCTGCGGGCTGCAGTCACGCAGGAAGGGATGTGCATGCTTGGGGTTTGGTTGTTGTGTGTGTGTTAAGTGACTGTGATACCACTGCTGGGTCAGTGTGAGTGTACGGAACAAGTGTGACAGCCTTTTTGATGGAGTCCTGTGAAAGGAGTCCTATGGACTTGAGATCCAACTATCAGCCCGTGGGCATCATCCAGGAGTTGGGGTAGGGGATGAGGCAAGGGAAGTTGGGCTGAGAAAGGGATAAAGCAGTCTGGCAGTAGTTCTGTGTTTCTCCCATCTCCTCCTTTATTTCCTTCCAGGTGAAATAGATGGGTGCTGCAACATGCCCTTGAATGTAACAAAACCCACTCTAGTGTGGATTTGACATGGGCCCAGCACTGCAAGGTACGCTGCTGGGAGGAAGCGTCCATCTGGCTGAGGGCAGGAAGGCCCTCCAGAGGGATGCACTGAGGCCAGTTGTGCGAGGCTCAACAAGAGCAAGCGCCAGGTCCTGCGCTTTGGTCATGACGACCCCGTGCCAGCTTCTCCAGGATTTGGCTGGGGTAGAATTCCAAGCAGCCCCTGATTCCAGAACGTTGGGCTGGGCTGTTGGAATCTTCTGCCCTTGTGACTGGTCTTGCCTCCCCACCCTGTCCGTCGTGGTGGAGCAGCCTGGTGGCCCTCAGTGATGTCATAAGGGCTAGAATGAGGGGAGGAGCAGTGCGTGCTGCGTCCCTTCATTGGAGCGCTGGAGCTCTGACTGAGCAGCTCGCTTGTTGCACTTGTGCACCGACTGCGTCCCTTTGTCTTCACACCGTCCTGTGCAGCACCTTGTAGGTAAGCTGAGACAGTGTGGGAGAGACGGGGGGACAGTGAGTGCTGAGAACTGCTGGCTGGCGGAGCTCATAGGATCACATTATCTCCATCAGCAGAGGGGTGGCCATGAGGGACAGGGAGGTGATCGTCCCCCCCTGCTCTGCTCTTGTGAGGCCCCAGCTGCAGTACAGTGTCCAGAAAGACAGGGAGCTGTTGGAGAGGGTCCAGAGGCGAGCCACAGAGATGATCAGGGGACAGGAGCACCTCCCCTGCAAAGACAGGCTGAGGGAGCTGGGCTTGTTCAGCCTGGAGAAATGAAGGCTGTGGGGTGACCTCATGGCAGCCTTCAGTACCTAAAGGGAGCCTAAAAAGAGGAGGGGAATCAACTCTTTGAAAGGGTAGATAACAGCAGGACAAGGGGAAATGGTTTTAAGTTGAAAACTTAAGTTTTTAAGTTGAGGGAGGGCAGATTTTGGATTTTCCCTCGTAGTCTTTGCTAAACCGTGGAAGCAAACTGACCTGCTCTTTCTCTCTCCTCTCTCCACCCTCTGCCTGCTTCCCTGCTGCAGCTTTTGCTCGTGGAAGATCAGAGCAAAGTGACAAGGAACGGCTGCGGATTCGTGAGATTTCTCTCCCTCGTTCTGATCTCTTGCCAGGTACCTGCCATGCTTTGTCCCCCCACATGCTTTAGCAGCCCGTGACGCCCCGTGTTTAGTAACACAGCCTCATCCAGCTTTGATGGGACGCTGGTCACGTGTGGGTTTTCTCCACGTGCTCTGCAGCTCAGCCCTCAGAAGGATGCTGTCTGTGGTGCTGTGACCAGCTGGTCTACAGGAAAGCAATCCCTTAGGCAAAGAGTCCCAGCCCCAGCTTGTGCAGAGCTGCACAGCATCACCAGGGACACCAGCAGGCGTGCTTGGGCTGTGTGAGTGTGCCCGACAGCTGTAGGGAGCACAGCAGAGATGTGAACAGAGAAAATAAAAGTGTGTTTCTTTTCAGTTCCAGCTTGTCACACCTACGCTGATGGCTGTGGCGTGCAGCGAGATCAGCTGTGGGCCTGACCTGGCATGGACAGAGGTAGAGTATGAAGCTCTGATTGGTCTTTGTTCCCTGACTGCAGCCAGCAGAGTGAGCCGCAGATGTGCTCTCCTGCTTTCCAAGAGAGCTCCTCTGTGGCAAGACAGTAGTGCAAGAGTGGCAAGTTTATAAAAGTACCAGAGCCATCTCGGCTGTTGTGTTTGTCCTCTACTGACTTTTCCCTTGAAATGGCTGCAGAAACAACAATCATTCTCTGCTCTGTTTGGCCTCGCTGTTGGTTGGACTGCTCAAGAGAGCTGCTTGGTGCTTGCAATGGCACTGTTTGCACCTTGTAACTGCAGCCGTAGCTTTGGTTTCCCTCTTCACGGTCTCCTAGCATCTGAAACAGTCAGCCTTCCTGCACAAAGAGCGCAGGAAAGGTGGGGGCAAAATGGACAAGGCCACCTGTCTGCATCAGTGCCATTGCTGATTAGTCTGGGTGGGGAGAGATGCATCTTTGCTGGCGTGTGCCTGCTGCACACCAGGGAGAGAAACAGCCGTTATTAGACTTGCAGTTCCTTCTGAAGTGCCCATGATAAGGACCGAGTGCATTTCCTGCAGCTTTCTCTGCAGATGTGCTCCTCACCTTGAAGTCCTCCTTGTTGGTTCCCAGCTCCTCACCGTGGCCTGTGCTCTCTGTTTCAGACTGAGAACAAGGGGAAGCCCCTGCTGGACCATGAGGTGGCACCTGTGAATGTTCCAGCTATTGCTGCTGCCCATGCTATTAAGAGACACGTTGCCCAGGCAGCGGATGAACTCTCCTTTGAGGTAAGCAGTTCAAGGCGTTCCTTGTTGCTCAATTTTACAATGGCAAATGCCTTCAGAGCTGCACTGGTTCAAGTGCTCTCATGCTCGGCGATGTTTGGCAGTGCAGAAGAATGCAGTCATTTGAGCTGTGCTTTCCTCCCAGCCGTGCTGAAGCTGGGATTGACGTTGCAATCTCTTGCAGGTGGGAGACATCATCTGTGTCATCGACATGCCACCAAAGGAGCTGAGCCCCTGGTGGAGAGGCAAGCTCGGCTTCCAGGTAGGCACAAGCTTCAGACTGGAGAGTGCAACTTCAGTAAAGGCAGGAATCTCAGCTTAGAGCTGCTCTGCCTGCACAGGATGCCTAGTGGACATAAACAGTTTCCCTGTGTCGGTGTCAGAGGACCTTGCCTTTGGCTGCAAATGTTGAAAAATTATTACCTTTATGCTGTGAACTATGGCCATTTTCTGCTGGATAGACTTATGGAACGTCAGGCAAGCACGTTCCGAGGGAAATGTTACGTGGCTTTTGGTTTAACAGTTCAGATCTGAGAAGTGCTGCATGCAATAGTTGGCCTCTCTTTTCTTCTTGTTACAGGTTGGATTTTTCCCAGGGGAGTGTGTGGAACTCATTAATAAGAACATTCCTGAGGCACTCATCAACTCTGTGCCAAAGCCAGGTATGGATGTTACATTTGATGGTGTGGGGAAGCAAAATGAAGTCTTTTTTGGGGTGCGTTCCATGTTTAGTACCTCCTTTATCCATCCCAGATTGTCCTCTGGGTTGATGATTCTTCATGCACACCATGGGGCAGAGATTTGGCCCAATCCTCCTATGTTTATGATTGGACTTGGCAAAACTATAGAATCTTCATAGAATGGCTTGGTTTAGAAGGGACCTCAGGGATCATCATGCTCCAACCCTCCCGCCTCAGGATGGTCTCCCAGCCCCCACATTTAATGTGAGACTAGACCAGGCTGCCCAGGGCCCCATCCAGCCTGGCCTTGGGCTCCTCCAGAGATGGGGAAAATCCCTTTTTGTATGTACTGGTTGGTAATGTTCTTCCCGTTCTGACGTGCTCTGTAGAATGTGCTGCGCTCAGCCTCTTCCAACGGAGCCAGACCTGAAATGACCTGGTTTCTTCCTTTTGTTGTGCAGTGCCCAAGAAACGCAGCAAGATCCTCACCTTCCTTCGTTCCTTGGTGAAGGCCCGCCCAAAGAAACCGACCGAGCGGGAGGTGGAGAAGGAAAGGGTGTTTGGCGGTGACCTGGGAGAGCATCTTCTCCACTCCGGTCGTGATGGTAAGGAGCTGCCCATTCCTGAGATCTTCCTCTGCTGGGCATCTAAAGAAGATGAAAGGGAGCTCATATCTAGCAGGGGGCAGGCTGACAGCAGTGGAGACACGTGTAATGGGAGTTGATGGCTGAAGGATAAAGTGAGGCGGATGCTCCTAAGAGACAAGCACATCTGTATTTGCTTCAGCCAAGCCTGGCTGGGCTTAGTGGATGGGATGTGAAGCACAGCCTGCAGCACGATTGAATCAGGAGCTCCACTGACGGCTGGCACGTGTTCTTCAGTCCCCCAGGTCCTCCAGAGCTGCGCTGAGTTCATTGAGCAGCACGGCGTGGTGCAGGGGATATACCGCCTGTCCGGCGTCGCGTCCAACATCCAGAGACTGCGGTAAGAGTGCTGCGACTGACACAGCCTGAGTGCATCTGGTGTGGCTTTGGGCTTGCCTTCCTCTCGCTCAACCGGGTTTGCGTCCCTCTCTCCAGGCAGGAATTTGAGTCGGAGCAGATTCCTGAGCTCACCGTCCGTGACATTCACAGCGTGAGCTCCCTCTGCAAGATGTACTTCAGGGAGCTCCCGAACCCTCTGCTCACCCACCAGCTGTACGGCAAGTTCTCGGTAAGCACAAGGCCACAAGGTCTTTCATTTCCCTCTTCCTGGGCCTCTTGGCAGATGGCTGCAGCAGTGCCCCAGCTCGGAGGCCCTTTTGCTGTCAGCCCCACGAGGTTTACTCGCAGTGGTGTACTAGCCTGATTGGTGTCTCGCTCCCTTTCTGCACTACTCCAGGATGCTGTTGGTGCCGCTACAGAGGAGGAGCGGCTGCTCAGAATGCAGGACGTCATCCAGCAGCTGCCCGCTCCTCACTACAGGTCAGTGCTGCCCTCAGCCTGCTGAGCTCAGCCCTGCTGCATTGCAGAGGGCAACGATGCGGTTCCAGGCTCTGTCTCACGCCGGCAACACGATGCCTGTGTATGCTGAAGGGTTGAAGGCTCCATGGGCTTACTTTATGGGGTCAGTTCCTGGGCACGGGGGCACGCTTGGTGCAGCTGATGGCTGCGGCTGTGCTGTGCTGGGGCTTGGTGCTGCAGCGTGGCACTCAGTCAAGTTGGATCTACTTCATCTTCGGTGACAGTAGCAATCACAAGAAGTAGCATGAATGGAGGTTTGCTTTCTGAATTGCAGCACGGCATGCTCGTTGGTGCTGAACATTTGCCTCTCTTGTTTTCCAGGACTCTGGAGTACCTGATGAGACACTTGGCGTGTCTGGCTGGGAGCTCCACCACCACAAACATGCATGCCAAGAACCTAGCCATTGTGTGGGCTCCAAACCTCTTAAGGTAAACTGCTGGTTCTGTTTCAACACAATGCTTACATCTGTTCTCCAGTAGAAAAAAAAAACAGTCCTCCCTTTTTCTCCATCAAATGTGCTCTTCTCCTGTAAAATCTGTGGCTGACAGAAGCGCAGGAGCCTGGGCTGTTCTCCATCCCCACGGGCACAATGTCTAGGTGACAATTTCTGCAGTCTTGTTGAGATGGGACTGACGTGTCCTTGATCATCCAGGGGAATTTCTGCAGTGGCATCACTGATTGCCCACTGCGGAAGTCTCCAGAGCCTCAGCTGACAGCTTTTGGCTGCAACAATTCAGACTCGGGGAAACGGTCTTGGAGAAATGACTTCTAAAATCTGCCATTTCTACAGATCACAGCAGAACGAGTCTGCCTGCGCCAGCGGAAGAGCTGCCTGCATGGAGCTGCAGACGCAGTCGGATGTGGTGGAATTCATCATCAACCACACAGACGTCCTCTTCTGCTCCAAATCCGGAGCAGACATCGCAGATGCAGCAGGTGAGTGTCTTCCTCCATTAGCTTGATCTTGACCTGACACCTTGACCAAATGCAGGCCTTCTCCAGGAACTTTGAGATACTCTTTTACCATCAAGGGGACAGCAGACCTCTGGGCTTCCATTAGGGTGTGGCATCCTGTTGCTGGATGCTGAGAATGTCCAAGCCCAAACTTTACAAGGAAGAAACTGTCATTATTATGGTTTGCATGCAGGAAAAGCTTGATGCAAGTGTGGCAGTGAAGCTTTCTCAGTTCCCTGCCCCCATTTCCTTGGATTTTTCCTTGCCTATTTTGATACAGTAAGCTGCTCTTAATGATGACCGTGTCCTTTGCCATAAACACACATCTGACGTTATGGTTATTTTGAGCTCCTCTTCTTCCAGTTGCTCGGATAAGCAAGCCTGAGAAAAATACAGCACCTCCCCCAGAACTCTGGTGGCTGTGCTGCTGCTTTTCTGCTGCTGATCCTCGCTCTTACCTGTGGTTTTCCCTTACAGGCCAGAATTCTCTCCCAGGGCCCAAGTCTGTGGGAGTCTCTTCTGCTGCCAGAAAGCTGCTCAGCCTGGAGGAGGCACAGGCACAGAGGCGAGGCCACAGCACCTCTTCTGTGGTAACAGAGAGCAGCAGGGACATTGAAGTGGAAGAAAGCCCTGCAGCTGGGCAGGGCAAATTCCACACAGTCATCGACTTTCCATCTGACAGGTAAAGAGGACTTTCTTTTCCAGCACCTAGCATCATTGTTTGGGTGGGTTTTTGTGTTTTCCTGCAGAAACCAGGCAGTGCTAGGAACAAGCAACTGCTGCCAAGAGCTCAGTGCTGCTCTTCCCTCACCCTGCACCACGCACGACTCACAGCATTGGCTGTTTTCTCTCTCCAGGCAAAATCCACCCAGCAAGACTGAGGAATCACCAGCTAGCAGTTGGTGTTGCTGCTTCAGCCTCAGAAAGCCATCCTCTGGCAGCAAACGCCAACTGCAGCGCAATGCCAGGCAGCCCTCAGAAACAGCAGTGGTAGTCCTGGCAGGTAAGGGTGCAAATGCAGCTTCCAAATCCCTGCTTTTCAGGAACATAGAATTCAAGCTTGCTCTGCACTTGTATCTCCTTCTGGCATTCCAGCCCCTGCCTAGCATCTTCACCCCTGATCAAGAACCACTGTCGTAATTCAGCTTCTGAAAGTTTGACACTAACCCCTGTGTATCCTTTCTAGGTGAATCGAGCCCTTGCCAACCCATAAGATCCAGGGCAAGCAGCGAGGATGCTCTCTGTGCTTCGATCAGTGGAGGGCTCTTAGGAAGCACAAACTGCTGCAGTTCCAACAGCAGCCTTCCATCTAACAACATTAATGGAGAGAAGGAGATCATCGAAGTCCATGCTCTCATCACACCTGGCTCTGCTGAAGTTGGTGACGTGAGCCTCCCAGACACCACAGTCACAAGTGTGGTCTGTCACCCAGAGTCTCTGCAGTGCAGCCCATCCCAAGAGCAGTGTGAGTGCCCCGACAGCAGCACCTCCATGCAGGAGCAGGTCAGTGTCAGGGAGGAGGAGCAGAGCCTCTTGCAGGAGGACTTTCAATCAGGCCTCCAGTCCCAGGCACCGGACAGCAGCACTGAGAGCTCTGAGCCACTCTCTCCATGACAAGACAGGATGAGTCCCATCTTCACCATGGACCTCTCACATCCTCCTGTCCTTTATACAGTAATAAAAGCACACTTGTGCTCAATCAACGCCTTGACTGCCTCCAGTGCCTTCATTGAAACAGATTGGGATGAATGCAGCACAAAGCAAGGCACCTCAGCTTGCAATGCTGTGGCCGTGGGGTGCGTGCAGCACAGCTCCGGGTTTGTTCCTGTTTTGTCTGGCTTTGGGATGTCTGCAGGGGGAGCTCTGCTTCCATTTGGCATGGTAGCAAATAATCTCTCGCATCCTGGATGCTGCTCATGATACTCCCAAGCTTCCTGGCTGTGGCTTTGTGATGCTTTTCAGGGCTTTCTGATGCATTTTCATGCCTTGGATGTTGCTTAACACCTCCCTCCTCCCATCATGTCCTTTCCTGGCTCCCATCTACGAACTGGCCCTGCAGATCATCTCCAGACCTGTCATCAGCACACTGCGGCAGTAGAAGCTCCCCCTGGCCAACGTCAGGCAGTACTGCTTGGTCTGCAGCTCAGTGGCCATTTCCCTTTTAGGTGGCTCCTGCAGAAGAACCAAGCAGCAGAACCTTTTGCTCACCCTGCAGCACACAAATGCTACAAAAGCAGAAACAACCTGGGAATCTCTGGGTCTGCAAGACTTCACAGACACTCACCGACTGTGTCTGATGTTTCCCTCCCATCCTTGATTTCCTTCTCCCCTTCTCCTCGTCTGATCCCACTGCTGAGCCATGATCAAGCTGCCCAGTGTGGCAGAGCATCGTGCAGAGCCGTGCTGGCACCTCCTCCCCTTCCTCTCCTGCAGCTCAGCGTGCAACCTGAGCAAGTTTTTTTCTGAGAAAGTGACCAGCTCTTTTCCATCCCTTTGCCCCTACAAACAGTTGTCCAGAGGATCTCATCCAAGGATTCCTGGAACAGCCTGCAGCTGGCTCTCCTGAAGTTCAGGCTCCTGCCTTTGCTTCCTGCCAGGCCCGCATTCCTTGAGATCACAAGCTCAAGGAGGGCATGGTCACTGCAGCCCTGACCGCCTCCTGTCGTAACCCCTGGTGTGCACCATGTCCAGCAATGCTTCCCTTCTGCTTGCTGTGCCCAATGCCTGCACCACAGAGTGATTCTCACTGCACTCCAGGAGTCTGTCAGATTGCTTGCAGCCAGCCATGCTGACTTCCCAGACTGACTGGAATCCCCCATCAGGATGAGAGTCAGTGAGTGCGATGCTTCTGCTGGCTGCAGTAAGCAGCTCCCACCAACAGGCTCTCTTTCCAGGCGGCTGTAGCAGACCCTCACCTCCAGAAGCCCTGCACTGCTGCAGTTCCTAATTTTACCCACAAGTTCACAACCTGCTCATGGCTCTTCTTATTTCTTTGCACTCAACTTCTCATCATAGAGGGCAAATCCCTTGCCTTCCAGAATTCCATAGTATCAACTGTGTCTGCTTTATGTCAGGATTTTTTGTCTTTCTTTTCTTTTCCCATTTTCTAGGTAGGAAAATGAATTTCTGAGCCAGGAGAAGCAGAAGTGAAACAGTCTTCCTGGCACTGCTCAGGTTGCAGGAGTTGCCAAGTGCTCCTCAGGTAATGTGTGCTGAAGAGCTGACCTTGGTGGCAGGGGCTGTGGCTGCATTTTGTGCCTGTCATGCGGGAATCCAAGAAAGCCTATTCAGAGCAGGAGCTGCAGAGCGAGATAAACATCACGAGAAGGTAAGGCTGAGAAGCAAGGACACCTCCAGAAAGAAGAGAAAAACTGAGTCAAGTGAGCTGCGTGACGGCCGTGTGATGCTGACCATGATTGGAGGAAGAGCGCATGGCTGGGAATGACTGATGGCTCTGGTTGGATGGGTGCCTGTGTGCACAGAGTTAAGGAGTGTTTGTGGGATGTTTTGCTGGCATCTAACGGCTGTAAGGGGAAGTCAAGAGAGAAAACTTGTGAATGCATAGAAGGGATGTTAAAATCTGGAACAGACTGTTTGGATCATTCACAGCTGAGTCCATGCCAGATTGCCACGCTGCCAGAACCTGGGGCCTAGGATTTTCCTTTAAGAGTGCCAACTGCTTATTTTAAATGATAAAAAGTAACATTGATAGAAGCTTCCCTCCTTGCATTAGAATAAGGCATTGATATTTGATGTTTCTGTCTTTCCATTCCTTTAGCAGCCTGGGTGTTGATGCAGCTGCATGCATCTGCTGCCCTCTCCTTCTGTTTTGTGTAAAAGAACAGTAAAATATGCAATCAGTGTGAGATCTTCCTGAAGTATTTTACTTTATTTGCCCCTAGGCTGCAATGGCTGGGAAATGGCAGTGTCACCCAGGAGCCCACACGGCGACCTGATGTCTCATTGTTGGGGTCTATTGGGAACCACCACGATGACAAAAGAATGCCTGGGATTCCTCCGGCCCAAATGCCAAACCTTGCACTTGGCTGTGCTGAACCTCATGAGGTTCACCCAGGCCCACCTCTCAAGTCTGCTGAGCTCAAACAGATGTCATTTTTCTCGTGTCCTTCCATTCCGAGTCCATCTGTTCCCCAAAGCAAAAGAATTTGGAGGGAACCACCGACAGTTATGTGAGCGATTTCAGCGTCTATTTCTGATCATGGCAACAACTTCAGAGGTCACACTTAATTTACGGTGCCCGTTGTAATTCTGACCAAGGCTGCAGTTGCAGCTGACTTCCCAAGGCTGCAAGACGTGGTGGTGACACAGCCTTGTGCTTCTGCATTGGTGCTCATCCCACGTTTCCTTTCTCTGTCTCGCAGGTCAGCTCCTGCTGGAAGCAGATGGTATCCCAGTGTGAATGAAGGTCAGTGCAGGAGCAGCTGCTGATGGGAGGAAGGAAGTCCATGCTGAAGAGCTCTGAAGCATCTGCAGGTATGGTTCTGGAGGAGGCAGCAGTGATGTCGGAGGGCTCCCAGCAGGAAGCTGTCTCATCCAAATGCTTGCTGAGTGGTTGGAAGGGAGCTTTCTGCATGACAGCAGCACCAGCTGCTTGCTTCAAATGTTGCAAAGACAAGGATTAGCACGAGTTCCAGTATCTACAGTATCATCACGAATCACGATAGGATTACAATGTGTCCTCATACAAACGCAGCCATTTCTCTCTGAGTCCAAAGGCTGTCCGGAAAGCATCTTTGAGGTCTCTCACACCAAACCACTGCTGTCCGTGTGGGATCTGACTCATTAGGGTATAGGGGTTAGGAACCACAGGCTGTCTTTTGAGAACGGGTTCAGTCATTTCCTTACATCTTGCACCAGCCGATACGTGCCGTCTGCCTTCCGTGCCGATAGGATTGGGGTGTTATAAGGCCACAGACAAGGTTCCAGAAGACCATCCTTAACCAGTGTCTGTGTTACAGCTTTTAGACCCACTCTCCCTTCTAAGGCTATGGGATATTGTTGCTGTTTCACAGCTCCACTCCCTCCTTGGGCAGTTCTTTGTAAGGGAAAATTGTGAGTCCACCCCGATTTCCTTCCCCTGCCCACACCTTTGGATTCATTTCTTCTCATCACCAGCTGTTAACACATTCATTGACACCTGATATCTGTTTAACAGACTTGCAGCTGTAATCCTCATTTAACTGTAAAATCTCTCCCCCATAAATCGGTCCCTGCTTCAGGCACAGAGAACAATTGCCCTGCAACTATTTTATCTTTCCATTTTAGTTCTGTGGTCTCCAAGAGTGGAGCTGTCATTTCTGATCCCTCAGCCCCAGTTATGCACAACAGCCACATCCAGATAAATGCCTGGTACCTCTGAAGTAGCTAATGCTGTAGGATGGAATGTTGTTTCTGCACTGGCTATCAAATGTGGGATTGCTCTGAAGCAGTACAGCACAATGTGTTTTGTAATTTGCCCTTAGAAACAGTTTGAAAAAGTAGAAAGACTTTATTAGTATTAGTAAAAAGAAGTTATTTCATAACATATTTTAGAAATACAGTTGTTCAATCATGTGATCAATTCTCACTTACAGAACTGTAATAGTTACAAATTGCATGGGTATAGCATTAAGGACCAGAAAGCATGTTGTAAAGCCATTCTGTTTGGATAGGAGAAGCTCAGCAAAAGAAAAACAGACTCCAAAGAAGCCAGGGCCTCCACACAAGGCCGAAGTGACTCACTCTGTGGGCAGGTTGGGATGCAACAGGCAGGCATCAGGAGACTCCCCTCTGTCCTCCTTCCAAACTTCTCTCTATTCAGGGATGAGCAGCTGTCCAGAAATAGTGGCCAAGTGTTGATAAGCAGCTGTCAGACGTTCAATAATTAGCAGTATACCTGCTGAGCTAGCAACAATTGGTGTTTAGCCAGTCACACACACACACACAGAATGGCCCGGGATGGAAGGGACCTCAAGGATCAGGAATCTCCAACTCCCTGCCACAGGCAGGGCCACCAACCTCTGTAGCACTGCACATATGCACATTGCTGGATAGAAACAGCAGTGTGGGATAAATCTGTATGCTGTGGATGAAAAGGGTGAATCAGAATGGCTTAACAGCTGTCCCACAAGGAAAAGCAATCCCTTACCTGCTGTGACATGCTCATGTCAGCAGCAATGCAGATGCCAGCAGCTGATGCCCACAAGGACAGCCAGCCTGGACTTATTTTCATTACATACCTTTGTCCTGATGTCCTTCCAGAAGCTGGGACATTTCTCCCTCTCAGCAGCAGAGGGCAGGAGAGTTGCAAGGTGAGGGCACACTCTATCCTGTTTATCTGGCACTCAAAGAGAAAGAGAAAATGAAAACCAGATGTGTTTCCCTGCCCATGGCAAACACCAGCCTTTCCATCCTTACATTCCTTCCTGCCATCACCACTAATTGAAACAACATCCCACTCACCTTTGCCATGTCTGCCAGAGGTTGCAGCTCTTTCTATTGCATCCCTCAAACTTTCAAGTCAAGAGCTCCTGTGTCACACTAGGAAAAGCAATCTGTTACCTGCTGTGCCATGCTCATGTCAGCAGCAATGCAGATGCCAGCAGCTGATGCCCACAAGGACAGCCAGCCTGGACTTATATTCATTACATACCTTTGTCCTGATGTCCATCCAGAAGCTGGGACATTTCTCCCTCTCAGCAGCAGAGGGCAGGAGAGTTGCAAAGTGAGGGCACACTCTCCCCTGTTTATCTGGCACTCAAAGAGAAAGAGAAAATGAAAACCAGATGTGTTTCCCTGCCCATGGCAAACAACAGCCTTTCCATCCTTACAGTCCTTCCTGAAATCAGCAGCAATGGAAACAACATCACACTCACCTTTGCCATGTCTGGCAGAGGTTGCAGCTCTGTCTATTGCATCCCTCTAGCTTTCAAGTCAAGAGCTCCTGTGTCACACAAGGAAAAGCAATCTTTTACCTGCTTTGCCATGCTCATGGCAACACCAATGCAGATGCCAGCAGCTGATGCCCACAAGGACAGCCAGCCTGGACTTATTTTCATTACATATCTTTGTCGTGATGTCCTTCTAGAAGCTGGGACATTTCACCATCTCAGCAGCAGAGGGCAGGGGAGTTACAAGGTGAGGGCACACTCTCCCCTGTTTATCTGGCACTCAAAGTGAAAGAGAAAATGAAAACCAGATGTGTTTCCCTGCCCACGGCAAACACCAGCCTTTCCATCCTTACAGTCCTTCCTGACATCAGGACTAATTGAAACAACATCCCACTCACCTTTGCCATGTCTGGCAGAGGTTGCAGCTCTGTCTATTGCATCCCTCTAGCTTTCAACTTAAGTGCTCCTGTGTAACACCAGGAAAAGCAATCTGTTACCTGCTGTGCCATGCTCATGTCAACACCAATGCAGATGCCAGCAGCTGATGCCCACAAGGACAGCCAGCCTGGACTTATTTTCATTACATATCTTTGTCCTGATTTGCTTCTAGAATCTGGGACATTTCCCCATCTCAGCAGAAGAAGGCAGGGGAGTTACAAGGTGAGGGCACACTCTCCCCTGTTTATCTGGCACTCAAAAAGAAAGATAAAATGAAAACCAGATGTGTTTCCCTGCCCATGGCAAACACCAGCCTTTCCATCCTTACAGTCCTTCCTGACATCAGCAGCAACTGAAACAACATCCCACTCACCTTTGCCATGTCTGGCAGAGGTTGCAGCTCTGTCTATTGCATCCCTCTAGCTGTCAAGTCAAGAGCTCCTGTGTCACACAAGGAAAAGCAATCTGTTACCTGCTGTGCCATGCTCATGGCAGCAGCAATGCAGATGCCAGCAGCTGATGCCCACAAGGACAGCCAGCCTGGACTTATTTTCATTACATATCTTTGTCCTGATGTCCTTCTAGAAGCTGGGACATTTCACCATCTCAGCAGCAGAGGGCAGGGGAGTTACAAGGTGAGGGCACACTCTCCCCTGTTTATCTGGCACTCAAAGAGAAAGAGAAAATGAAAACCAGATGTGTTTCCCTGCCCATGGCAAACACCAGCCATTCCATCCTTACAGTCCTTCCTGACATCAGCACTAATTGAAACAACATCCCACTCACCTTTGCCATGTCTGGCAGAGGTTGCAGCTCTGTCTATTGCATCCCTCTAGCTTTCAAGTCAAGAGCTCCTGTGTCACACAAGGAAAAGCAATCTGTTACCTGCTGTGCCATGCTCATGTCAGCAGCAATGCAGATGCCAGCAGCAGATGCCCACAAGGACTGCCAGCCTGGTCTTATTTTCATTACATACCTTTGTCCTGATGTCCTTCCAGAAGCTGGGACATTTCTCCCTCTCAGCAGCAGTGGGCAAGAGAGTTGCAAGGTGTGGGCACACTCTCCCCTGTTTATCTGGCACTCAAAGAGAAAGAGAAAATGAAAACCAGATGTGTTTCCCTGCCCATGGCAAACACCAGCCTTTCCATCCTTACAGTCCTTCCTGACATCAGCAGAAATGGAAACAACATCCCACTCACCTTTGCCATGTCTGGCAGAGGTTGCAGCTCTGTCTATTGCATCCCTCTAGCTGTCAAGTCAAGAGCTCCTGTGTCACAGAAGGAAAAGCAATCTGTTACCTGCTTTGCCATGCTCATGGCAACACCAATGCAGATGCCAGGAGCAGATGCCCACAAGGACTGCCAGCCTGGACTTATTTTCATTACATACCTTTGTCCTGATGTCCTTCCAGAAGCTGGGACATTTCTCCCTCTCAGCAGCAGAGGGCAGGAGAGTTGCAAGGTGAGGGCACACTCTCCCCTGTTTATCTGGCACTCAAAGAGAAAGAGAAAATGAAAACCAGATGTGTTTCCCTGCCCATGGCAAACACCAGCCTTTATCCTTACAGTCCTTCCTGACATCAGCACTAATTGAAACAACATCCCACTCACCTTTGCCATGTCTGGCAGAGGTTGCAGCTCTGTCTATTGCATCCCTCTAGCTTTCAACTCCAGAGCTCCTGTGTCACACAAGGAAAAGCAACCTTTTACCTGCTTTGCCATGCTCATGGCAGCAGCAATGCAGATGCCAGCAGCTGATGCCCACAACGACTACCAGCCTGGACTTATTTTCATTACATATCTTTGTCCTGATGTCCTTCCAGAAGCTGGGACATTTCACCATCTCAGCAGCAGAGGGCAGGGGAGTTACAAGGTGAGGGCACACTCTCCCCTGTTTATCTGGCACTCAAAGAGAAAGAGAAAATGAAAACCAGATGTGTTTCCCTGCCCATGGCAAACACCAGCCTTTCCATCCTTACAGTCCTTCCTGACATCAGCACTAATTGAAACAACATCCCACTCACCTTTGCCATGTCTGGCAGAGGTTGCAGCTCTGTCTATTGCATCCCTCTAGCTGTCAAGTCAAGAGCTCCTGTGTCACACAAGGAAAAGCAATCTGTTACCTGCTGTGCCATGCTCATGTCAGCAGCAATGCAGATGCCAGCAGCTGATGCCCACAAGGACTGCCAGCCTGGACTTATTTTCATTACATATCTTTGTCCTGATGTCCTTCCAGAAGCTGGGACATTTCTCCCTGTCAGCAGCAGAGGGCAGGAGAGTTGCAAGGTGAGGGCACACTCTCCCCTGTTTATCTGGCACTCAAAGAGAAAGAGAAAATGAAAACCAGATGTGTTTCCCTGCCCATGGCAAACACCAGCCTTTCCATCCTTACAGTCCTTCCTGACATCAGCACTAATTGAAACAACATCCCACTCACCTTTGCCATGACTGGCAGAGGTTGCAGCTCTGTCTATTGCATCCCTCTAGCTTTCAACTCAAGAGCTCCTGTGTCACACAAGGAAAAGCAACCTTTTACCTGCCTTGCCATACTCATGGCAGCAGCAATGCAGATGCCAGCAGCTGATGCCCACAACGACTACCAGCCTGGACTTATTTTCATTACATATCTTTGTCCTGATGTCCTTCTAGAAGCTGGGACGTTTCACCATCTCAGCAGAAGAGGGCAGGGGAGTTACAAGGTGAGGGCACACTCTCCCCTGTTTATCTGGCACTCAAAGAGAAAGAGAAAATGAAAACCAGATGTGTTTCCCTGCCCATGGCAAACACCAGCCTTTCCATCCTTACAGTCCTTCCTGACATCAGCACTAATTGAAACAACATCCCACTCACCTTTGCCATGTCTGGCAGAGGTTGCAGCTCTGTCTATTGCATCCCTCTAGCTGTCAAGTCAAGAGCTCCTGTGTCACACAAGGAAAAGCAATCTTTTACCTGCTGTGCCATGCTCATGTCAGCAGCAATGCAGATGCCAGCAGCTGATGCCCACAAGGACTGCCAGCCTGGACTTATTTTCATTACATATCTTTGTCCTGATGTCCTTCCAGAAGCTGGGACATTTCTCCCTCTCAGCAGCAGAGGGCAGGAGAGTTGCAAGGTGAGGGCACACTCTCCCCTGTTTATCTGGCACTCAAAGAGAAAGAGAAAATGAAAACCAGATGTGTTTTTCTGCCCATGGCAAACACCAGCCTTTCCATCCTTACAGTCCTTCCTGACATCAGCACTAATTGAAACAACATCCCACTCACATTTGCCATGTCTGGCAGAGGTTGCAGCTCTTTCTATTGCATCCCTCTAGCTTTCAAGTCAAGAGCTCCTGTGTCACACAAGGAAAAGCAATCTTTTACCTCCTGTGCCATGCTCATGGCAGCAGCAATGCAGATGCCAGCAGCTGATGCCCACAAGGACAGCCAGCCTGGACTTATTTTCATTACATATCTTGTAATGTCCTGATGTATTTCTAGAAGCTGGAACATTTCTCCATCTCAGCAGAAGAGGGCAGGAGGGGTCCAAGGTGAGGGCACACTCTCCTCTTTTTCTGGCACACAAACAAAACATGAAAACCAGATGTGTTTCCCTGCCCATGGCAAACACCAGCCTTTCCATCCTTACAGTCCTTCCTGACATCAGCACTAATTGAAACAACATCCCCCTCACCTTTGCCATATCTGGCAGAGGTTGCAGCTCTTTCTATTGCATACCTCGAGCTTTCAAGTCATGAGCTCCTGTGTCACACAAGGAAAAGCAATCTTTTACCTGCTGTGCCATGCTCATGGCAGCAGCAATGCAGATGCCAGCAGCTGATGCCCACAAGGACAGCCAGCCTGGACTTATTTTAATTACATATCTTTGTCCTGATGTCCTTCTACAAGCTGGAACATTTCTCCATCTCAGCAGAAGAGGGCAGGAGGGGTCCAAGGTGAGGGCACACTCTGCTCTTTATCTGGCACTCAAAGAGAAAGAGAAAATGAAAACCTGATGTGTTTCCCTGCCCATGGAAAACACCAGACTTTCCATCCTTACAGTCCTTCCTGCAATCATCAGCAATGGAAACAACATCCCACTCACCTTTGCCATGTCTGGCAGAGGTTGCAGCTCTTTCTATTGCATCCCTCTAGCTTTCAAGTCAAGAGCTCCTGTGTCACACAAGGAAAAGCAATCTTTTACCTCCTGTGCCATGCTCATGGCAGCAGCAATGCAGATGCCAGCAGCTGATGCCCACAAGGACAGCCAGCCTGGACTTATTTTCATTACATATCTTTGACCGGATTTCCTTCTAGAAGCTGGAACATTTCTCCCTCTGAGCAGCAGAGGGCAGGATGGGTCCAAGGTGAGGGCACACTCTGCTCTTTATCTGGCACTCAAAGAGAAAGAGAAAATGAAAACCAGCTGTGTTTCCCAGCCCATGGCAAACACCAGCCATTCCATCCTTACAGTCCTTCCTGCAATCATCAGCAACTGAAACAACATCCCACTCACCTTTGCCATGTCTGGCAGAGGTTGCAGCTCTTTCTATTGCATCCCTCTAGCTTTCAAGTCAAGAGCTCCTGTGTCACACAAGGAAAAGCAATCTTTTACCTGCTTTGCCATGCTCATGGCAGCAGCAATGCAGATGCCAGCAGCTGATGCCCACAAGGACAGCCAGCCTGGACTTAATTTCATTACATGTCTTTGTCCTGATTTCCTTCTAGAAGCTTGGACATTTCTCCCTCTGAGCAGCAGAGGGCAGGATGGGTCCAAGGTGAGGGCACACTCTCCTCTTTTTCTGGAACACAAAGAGAAAATGAAAACAAGATGTGTTTCCCAGCCCATGGCAAACACCAGACTTTCCATCCTTACAGTCCTTCCTGACATCAGCACTAATTGAAACAACATCCCACTCACCTTTGCCATATCTGGCAGAGGTTGCAGCTCTTTCTATTGCATCCCTCTAGCTTTCAAGTCACGAGCTCCTGTGTCACACAACGAAAAGCTATCTTTTACTTGTTGTGCCATGCTCATGGCAGCAGCAATGCAGATGCCAGCAGCTGATGCCCACAAGGACAGCCAGCCTGGACTTATTTTCATTACATATCCTTGTCCTGATGTCCTTCTAGAAGCTGGAACATTTCTCCATCTCAGCAGAAGAGGGCAGGAGGGGTCCAAGGTGAGGGCACACTCTGCTCTTTATCTGGCACTCAAAGAGAAAGAGAAAATGAAAACAAGATGTGTTTCCCAGCCCATGGCAAACACCAGCCTTTCCATCCTTACAGTCCTTCCTGACATCAGCACTAATTGAAACAACATCCCACTCACCTTTGCCATGTCTGGCAGAGGTTGCAGCTCTTTCTATTGCATCCCTCTAGCTTTCAAGTCAAGAGCTCCTGTGTCACACAAGGAAAAGCAATCTTTTACCTTCTTTGCCATGCTCATGGCAGCAGCAATGCAGATGCCAGTAGCTGATGCCCACAGGGACAGCCAGCCTGGACTTATTTTCATTACGTATCTTTGTCCTGATGTCTTTCTAGAAGCTGGAACATTTTTCCATCTCAGCAGAAGAGGGCAGGATGGGTCCAAGGTGAGGGCACACTCTCCTCTTTTTCTGGAACACAAAGAGAAAATGAAAACAAGATGTGTTTCCCTGCCCATGGCAAACACCAGCCTTTCCATCCTTACAGTCCTTCCTGCAATCATCAGCAACTGAAACAACATCCCACTCACCTTTGCCATGTCTGGCAGAGGTTGCAGCTCTTTCTATTGCATCCCTCTAGCTTTCAAGTCAAGAGCTCCTGTGTCACACAAGGAAAAGCAATCTTTTACCTGCTGTGCCATGCTCATGGCAGCAGCAATGCAGATGCCAGCAGCTGATGCCCACAAGGACAGCCAGCCTGGACTTATTTTCATTACATATCTTTTTCCTGATGTCTTTCTAGAAGCTGGAACATTTTTCCATCTCAGCAGAAGAGGGCAGGATGGGTCCAAGGTGAGGGCACACTCTCCTCTTTTTCTGGAACACAAAGAGAAAATGAAAACAAGATGTGTTTCCCTGCCCATGGCAAACACCAGCCTTTCCATCCTTACAGTCCTTCCTGACATCAGCACTAATTGAAACAACATCCCACTCACCTTTGCCATGTCTGGCAGAGGTTGCAGCTCTTTCTATTGCATCCCTCTAGCTTTCAAGTCAAGAGCTCCTGTGTCACACAAGGAAAAGCAATCTTTTACCTGCTTTGCCATGCTCATGGCAGCAGCAATGCAGATGCCAGTAGCTGATGCCCACAGGGACAGCCAGCCTGGACTTATTTTCATTACATATCTTTGTCCTGATGTCTTTCTAGAAGCTGGAACATTTTTCCATCTCAGCAGAAGAGGGCAGGATGGGTCCAAGGTGAGGGCACACTCTCCTCTTTTTCTGGAACACAAAGAGAAAATGAAAACAAGATGTGTTTCCCTGCCCATGGCAAACACCAGCCTTTCCATCCTTACAGTCCTTCCTGCAATCATCAGCAACTGAAACAACATCCCACTCACCTTTGCCATATCTGGCAGAGGTTGCAGCTCTTTCTATTGCATACCTCGAGCTTTCAAGTCATGAGCTCCTGTGTCACACAAGGAAAAGCAATCTTTTACCTGCTGTGCCATGCTCATGGCAGCAGCAATGCAGATGCCAGCAGCTGATGCCCACAAGGACAGCCAGCCTGGACTTATTTTAATTACATATCTTTGTCCTGATGTCCTTCTACAAGCTGGAACATTTCTCCATCTCAGCAGAAGAGGGCAGGAGGGGTCCAAGGTGAGGGCACACTCTGCTCTTTATCTGGCACTCAAAGAGAAAGAGAAAATGAAAACCTGATGTGTTTCCCTGCCCATGGAAAACACCAGACTTTCCATCCTTACAGTCCTTCCTGCAATCATCAGCAATGGAAACAACATCCCACTCACCTTTGCCATGTCTGGCAGAGGTTGCAGCTCTTTCTATTGCATCCCTCTAGCTTTCAAGTCAAGAGCTCCTGTGTCACACAAGGAAAAGCAATCTTTTACCTCCTGTGCCATGCTCATGGCAGCAGCAATGCAGATGCCAGCAGCTGATGCCCACAAGGACAGCCAGCCTGGACTTATTTTCATTACATATCTTTGACCGGATTTCCTTCTAGAAGCTGGAACATTTCTCCCTCTGAGCAGCAGAGGGCAGGATGGGTCCAAGGTGAGGGCACACTCTGCTCTTTATCTGGCACTCAAAGAGAAAGAGAAAATGAAAACCAGCTGTGTTTCCCAGCCCATGGCAAACACCAGCCATTCCATCCTTACAGTCCTTCCTGCAATCATCAGCAACTGAAACAACATCCCACTCACCTTTGCCATGTCTGGCAGAGGTTGCAGCTCTTTCTATTGCATCCCTCTAGCTTTCAAGTCAAGAGCTCCTGTGTCACACAAGGAAAAGCAATCTTTTACCTGCTTTGCCATGCTCATGGCAGCAGCAATGCAGATGCCAGCAGCTGATGCCCACAAGGACAGCCAGCCTGGACTTAATTTCATTACATGTCTTTGTCCTGATTTCCTTCTAGAAGCTTGGACATTTCTCCCTCTGAGCAGCAGAGGGCAGGATGGGTCCAAGGTGAGGGCACACTCTCCTCTTTTTCTGGAACACAAAGAGAAAATGAAAACAAGATGTGTTTCCCAGCCCATGGCAAACACCAGACTTTCCATCCTTACAGTCCTTCCTGACATCAGCACTAATTGAAACAACATCCCACTCACCTTTGCCATATCTGGCAGAGGTTGCAGCTCTTTCTATTGCATCCCTCTAGCTTTCAAGTCACGAGCTCCTGTGTCACACAACGAAAAGCTATCTTTTACTTGTTGTGCCATGCTCATGGCAGCAGCAATGCAGATGCCAGCAGCTGATGCCCACAAGGACAGCCAGCCTGGACTTATTTTCATTACATATCCTTGTCCTGATGTCCTTCTAGAAGCTGGAACATTTCTCCATCTCAGCAGAAGAGGGCAGGAGGGGTCCAAGGTGAGGGCACACTCTGCTCTTTATCTGGCACTCAAAGAGAAAGAGAAAATGAAAACAAGATGTGTTTCCCAGCCCATGGCAAACACCAGCCTTTCCATCCTTACAGTCCTTCCTGACATCAGCACTAATTGAAACAACATCCCACTCACCTTTGCCATGTCTGGCAGAGGTTGCAGCTCTTTCTATTGCATCCCTCTAGCTTTCAAGTCAAGAGCTCCTGTGTCACACAAGGAAAAGCAATCTTTTACCTTCTTTGCCATGCTCATGGCAGCAGCAATGCAGATGCCAGTAGCTGATGCCCACAGGGACAGCCAGCCTGGACTTATTTTCATTACGTATCTTTGTCCTGATGTCTTTCTAGAAGCTGGAACATTTTTCCATCTCAGCAGAAGAGGGCAGGATGGGTCCAAGGTGAGGGCACACTCTCCTCTTTTTCTGGAACACAAAGAGAAAATGAAAACAAGATGTGTTTCCCTGCCCATGGCAAACACCAGCCTTTCCATCCTTACAGTCCTTCCTGCAATCATCAGCAACTGAAACAACATCCCACTCACCTTTGCCATGTCTGGCAGAGGTTGCAGCTCTTTCTATTGCATCCCTCTAGCTTTCAAGTCAAGAGCTCCTGTGTCACACAAGGAAAAGCAATCTTTTACCTGCTGTGCCATGCTCATGGCAGCAGCAATGCAGATGCCAGCAGCTGATGCCCACAAGGACAGCCAGCCTGGACTTATTTTCATTACATATCTTTTTCCTGATGTCTTTCTAGAAGCTGGAACATTTTTCCATCTCAGCAGAAGAGGGCAGGATGGGTCCAAGGTGAGGGCACACTCTCCTCTTTTTCTGGAACACAAAGAGAAAATGAAAACAAGATGTGTTTCCCTGCCCATGGCAAACACCAGCCTTTCCATCCTTACAGTCCTTCCTGACATCAGCACTAATTGAAACAACATCCCACTCACCTTTGCCATGTCTGGCAGAGGTTGCAGCTCTTTCTATTGCATCCCTCTAGCTTTCAAGTCAAGAGCTCCTGTGTCACACAAGGAAAAGCAATCTTTTACCTGCTTTGCCATGCTCATGGCAGCAGCAATGCAGATGCCAGTAGCTGATGCCCACAGGGACAGCCAGCCTGGACTTATTTTCATTACATATCTTTGTCCTGATGTCTTTCTAGAAGCTGGAACATTTTTCCATCTCAGCAGAAGAGGGCAGGATGGGTCCAAGGTGAGGGCACACTCTCCTCTTTTTCTGGAACACAAAGAGAAAATGAAAACAAGATGTGTTTCCCTGCCCATGGCAAACACCAGCCTTTCCATCCTTACAGTCCTTCCTGCAATCATCAGCAACTGAAACAACATCCCACTCACCTTTGCCATGTCTGGCAGAGGTTGCAGCTCTTTCTATTGCATCCCTCTAGCTGTCAAGTCAAGAGCTCCTGTGTCACACAAGGAAAAGCAATCTTTTACCTCCTGTGCCATGCTCATGGCAGCAGCAATGCAGTTGCCAGCAGCTGATGCCCACAAGGACAGCCAGCCTGGACTTATTTTCATTACATATCTTTGTCCTGATTTCCTTCTAGAAGCTTGGATATTTCTCCCTCTGAGCAGCAGAGGGCAGGATGGGTCCAAGGTGAGGGCACACTCTGCTCTTTATCTGGCACTCAAAGAGAAAGAGAAAATGAAAACAAGATGTGTTTCCCAGCCCATGGCAAACACCAGCCTTTCCATCCTTACAGTCCTTCCTGCAATCATCAGCAACTGAAACAACATCCCACTCACCTTTGCCATGTCTGGCAGAGGTTGCAGCTCTTTCTATTGCATCCCTCTAGCTGTCAAGTCAAGAGCTCCTGTGTCACACAAGGAAAAGCAATCTTTTACCTGCTTTGCCATGCTCATGGCAGCAGCAATGCAGATGCCAGTAGCTGATGCCCACAAGGACAGCCAGCCTGGACTTATTTTCATTACATATCTTTTTCCTGATGTCTTTCTAGAAGCTGGAACATTTTTCCATCTCAGCAGAAGAGGGCAGGATGGGTCCAAGGTGAGGGCACACTCTCCTCTTTTTCTGGAACACAAAAAGAAAATGAAAACCAGATGTGTTTCCCTGCCCATGGCAAACACCAGCCTTTCCATCCTTACAGTCCTTCCTGCAATCATCAGCAATGGAAACAACATCCCACTCACCTTTGCCATGTCTGGCAGAGGTTGCAGCTCTGTCTATTGCATCCCTCTAGCTGTCAAGTCAAGAGCTCCTGTGTCACACAAGGAAAAGCAATCTGTTACCTGCAGTGCCATGCTCATGTCAGCAGCAATGCAGATGCCTGCAGCTGATGCCCACAAGGACAGCCAGCCTGGACTTATTTTCATTACATATCTTTGTCCTGATGTCCTTCTACAAGCTTGGCCATTCTCCCTCTGAGCAGCAGGGGGCAGGAGAGTTCCAAGGTGAGGGCACACTCTCCCCTGTTTATCTGGCACTCAAAGAGAAAGAGAAAATGAAAACCAGATGTGTTTCCCTGCCCATGGCAAACACCAGACTTTCCATCCATACAGTCCTTCCTGACATCAGCAGCAATGGAAACAACATCCCACTCACCTTTGCCATGTCTGGCAGAGGTTGCAGCTCTTTCTATTGCATCCCTCTAGCTTTCAAGTCAAGAGCTCCTGTGTCACACAAGGAAAAGCAATCTTTTACCTGCTGTGCCATGCTCATGGCAGCAGCAATGCAGATGCCAGCAGCTGATGCCCACAAGGACAGCCAGCCTGGACTTATTTTCATTACATATCTTTGTCCTGATGTCCTTCTACAAGCTGGAACATTTCTCCGTCGCAGCAGAAGAGGGCAGGAGAGTTCCTAGGTGAGGGCACACTCTTTTCTATTTATCTAGCATTGAAGGATTAAGACAAAATGAAAAGCAAATGTGTTTCCCTGCCCATGGCAAACACCAGACTTTCCATCCTTACAGTCCTTCCTGCCATCAGCACTAATTGAAACAACATCCCACTCACCTTTTCCTAATCTGGCAGGGAGCTGATGCTCTTTCTAATATACCCCTCTTGCTTTGAATTCACCAGTGCTTGTGTCACACAAGGAAATGCAACATTCCAGCTGTTCTGCCATTCCCATAGCAACAACTATGCAGATGCGAGCAGCTGATGCCCACAAGGACAGCCAGCCTGGACTTATTTTCATTACATATCTTTGTCCTGAATTCCTTCTAGAAGGTTGAACACTTCTCCATCTCTGCTGCAATGGTCAAAAAGGGTCCAAGTTTAGGGCACTCTCTCCTCATGGCCTCTTCCACTCAAAGACAAAGGGAACATGAAAACCAGAAGTGTTTCTTTTCCCATGCAGACACTAGCCTTTCCATCCTGACAGTCCTTCCTACAATCACCTGGAATTGAAACAACATCCCCCACATCTCTTTTTTGAACTTATTCATGCATGAATAATAATAATGAGAATTTTTCTGTAAATCTTATTTCTGCATGGAAACGATCTGATAACCAGAGCTTTTTTCTCTAAAACAATCCAGCGAATTTGCATTGCTTATCTATGTACGCAAAATGTTTTTGCCATTCATCTCAAATATCAATTCATCTGGCAAAATAAGATAGAAAAAGTATTTACAGACATTTTTGGACATTGATTACTTCTGGTCAAGTGGGAAAGAATCCCTAAGCTGCAATCATGAAATTCTTTTATCACTTTCTCTGATTTAGCCAGTGTTACTAAAAGGGAAATAAGACACAGGCTTTTGATAGCAGCTGCCAATTTAAGAATGATAATACGGTTTATTTTTCTTGGCTAAGATCAAAGTCCCGCATTTCAGGATTATCTCCAGCTCATCAAGTATAATTAACAGTTTTGGATAGCCACATTATTATATAGCAATATTGTCTTCCTGCAAGGAATCTCATTGTTTTGACACGTGCCACAGGTTGTTAATAGATTGCCTGATTACCATTTATTTTTTTTATTGGCTTATGATGACTACAGAAAACTATACAACAGCACCATAAAAACTTTAAATCCTATCCCATGTATCTGCATTCATACGAAAATCATATTGGAAAGCATTGGTGAAACTAAGATTACAAAATAAAGCAGAGGACAATTTCAGTGAAAGCCTGCAGGTTTTACAGCTCTGCCCATTTCAAACCCCTGAAGACATGCACGGGTTTCCTGCTGTGGGACACAGGCACTCACCTGCAGCTCAGCACTGCCTGCTCATGCCTGCGCACACCTTCAGGCTGGAACCAAGGAAATCCTCAGCAAAGACATCAGTACACTTTTGTTATGATGACTTTCCTAAAGAAGCATCAAATATTTCTTCACGAGAAATACTGCAAGTCCCTTTGACACTAGCCCTTATTTTAAATGTTTAGATTTGTGCTTCATTCAGGCGTGCTGTCACTCCCAAAAAGATTTTTATTCTTTTGTTTTTCATTCTGAGGAACACAGTGATTTCTGCCTTGTTTACTGACTGTAGGCACAGCAATACTCCTGCACCTTCAGGGAAACAGCAAATCCATCTCTTTCACACCCTACTTCTATCAAGCTCATTCACCTTACAAGGTATTTACTGCAAGCAGCTCTTCCAAAAATGGAGATTAACAGAGCCTGCAACCCAGGACACCTCAGTAAGCCAGTACTTTTCCTCTCCTGAAGGTGTAGGTAGACACAGAGCTGGAACATCTTTACCAGAGCTGTGTGATGCTATCTCATCTGTGTTCCTTTACTGACAGCTTTCATCACTAGTTAAAAGGAAACTGCAATAGGAAAAGCAATTTTTCTGATTTCTCTGTTGATCAAAGATGCTTCATGCAAGCCTGATGCGGTAGAAACAATATCAGCTTTAGAATGACAGTCATTAGAGCAGAATCCTTTCACTGATGAAATCCCACAGTCCCGATTCATACAACACTGACACTGGAGGACACAGTAGTTTAGATGAGAGCGCATTAAAAATGACTAAGTTAAGGTCTCAGAAATAGCAAAGAGTGACAAGTATGAAAAAAAGAGGTTGCAGAAACTGCTTCAGTTTGGCACTCTGGCATAAAGTATGACAACACACAACCTGCCTGTGCAGTTCCAGAAGCAGAAGAAAGCCGTCAACCAAGACTTGTTCTCATCTGCTCTGAAAGTCCACTGGGACAAGGCCACTTTTCTCTGACGTGCTTCCAGAAGTATCACTTCTGAGCACTGTGCCAGGGAGTTACAAGATACTGTTTGTGTGTACAGAGGAGAAAAAGACGTCTGTCTGGAAACAGACTTGGTGAAGGAGAAGCAGCACTTTCCAGAGTACTTCAGAAAGAACTGAGCACTGCCCCAAGAGCTTCAGAGCGGCAGGCTGTCACAGTGTGCCAACCAGCTCAGCTGTGAGTTGGCACTGAAGCTGCACCACAGGGAGAACAAAGCCCCCTGTGCACCCTTGGAGAGCCAAGGGTTGGAGATTCATGAACCTTGAGCTCCTTTCCAACCCGGGCCATGCTGTGATTCTGGGATTCTCACCTTTGCCTCATCTGGCAGAGGGAGGCAGCTCTTTCTCTTGTCTCCCTATGGCTGTCAGGTCACCAGGGCCAGTGTCACACAGGGAACTGCAAACACTGTGTGTGCTGTGCCCTGCCCATGGCAGCACAGAGGCAGCTGCCAGCAGCTGATGCCCACAAGGACAGCCAGCCTGGACTTCCTTTGATTCCTTCCCTTTGGATCAGCGTCCTTCAGGAAGGCGGAACATCTCTCCAGCTGAGCAGCAGAGGACAGCAGGGCTTCGTTGTCTGGGCATGTTCTCTTCTGGCCCTCTGGCCCTCACAGACACAGGAGGAGGACACAGAGGCTGCTGTAACACAGCCAGCCCTGCCTCTCAGGTCAGCTCTCAGGCCATCCTCTCTCCCCTCAGCAGCAGCTCACTGTTCTGCACTCCTCTGGCCTGGGCTGGCAGAGGTGTGCAGCAGTTCTGCTGATCTCCCAGTGCTGGCCATGTCTGCAGTGCCTGTGTGAAAGACACAGGAAGCTGCCAGCATTGCACTGCTCTGCTGTGCCCCTGCCATCACCGAGTTTGCTGTCAGCAGCTGCTGCTACACGTCCATTCAGGCACAGGCCTTTCCTTCCTGGCCCTCTTTCCCCCCTCTCTCCTCTGCTCTCTCTCGTGCTCCCCTTTGGCCTGGGCTGGCTGAGCAGTGCAGGCCTTGTTGTTGCTCCCTGGGCCAACTACGTCACGGTTCCCCGTGACTCTGCCAGCTGCTCTGACACAGCGACTGCGTCCTCAGTGTGGATTCCAGAATGCGACAGACGTCCAGAGAAGACTTCCAGGGCTGATTGGAACATGCTGCCATCAAGAACTGCCATGGCTCAGGCCCCCTGGGAATCTGCTCACAGCGAAAGCTGCTGTCACTCTGTGTGGGCACAGCCTTGTCTGTGTAGGCCTGCTCACACTGCAGCCCCTGTCTGCACCAGAACCGTGCCGATCCACCTTCTCTTGGCCTCCTTGCCTGCATGGAAAAGGGCAGCTTGGGCTGAAGTCCCTCAACTTGCAGATGGCCGAGTGAAGTCTCTGAGCCCTGGTGACCCACGCAGCTCTTCAGCCTGCTGACCTGCTCTGCTGGGGCTGCCTTAAAAGGCAGAGGGCACGTTATCCTAATGTCCCCACATCCATCCCTCTTAGCATACTGTAGGCCAGTTCCTAAAAGGACACCTGCACAATCTCTCTGAATGTTAATCAACATGTAGTTAGTTTTCAGTGGTGATTAGCTATGTGTTTAGTCAGAGGTGTAATGGTTCTAATGGTGAGAGAAAGACATTCCCAGTTGTCATCAGGTGGAACACACTTCAGACTGGAATCCTCAAGCAGACTGCAGTCAAGCTTTCTTAAATACTCGTTGTTGTTATCAATTCAGACGCATCTCTGAATTCCTGCTTGAATGAGCATTCTGTAATAATCTGCTGAGACAGTGCAAGGCCTGACAATGAGACTATAGTTTATGAAAGCAGCACTTTTTACTTCCTTTACAAGTTCTTATCTGAATGCTAAATACAACATCAATTCACTTCTCACTGGGTTGAACGTTTTAAATATTTGGTAAACATAATGGTTCTAATTCTGACATTTAATATGAAAATATTAAAATTCCTTGTAAGTACTTTTTTGTTAGAATGCCAGATGCTAAAGGGATGAAGTGGCACAAGAAAGCAAAATGTCTCTGCTGATGGCAGGAAGGACTGTAAGGATGGAAAGGCTGGTGTTTGCCATGGGCAGGGAAACACATCTGGTTTTCTTGTTCCCTTTGTCTTTGAGTGCCAGAAAAATAGAGGAGAGCGTGCCCTCACCTTGGACCCCTCCTGCCCTCTTCTGCTGAGATGGAGAAATGTTCCAGCTTCTAGAAGGACATCAGGACAAAGATATGTAATGAAAATAAGTCCAGGCTGGCTGTCCTTGTGGGCATCAGCTGCTGGCATCTGCATTTCTGTTGCCATGAGCATGGCAAAGCAGGTAAAAGATTGCTTTTCCTTGTGTGACACAGGAGCTCTTGACTTGACAGCTAGAGTGATGCAATGGAAAGAGCTGCAACCTCTGCCAGACATGGCAAAGGTGAGTGGGATGTTGTTTCAATTAGTGCTGATGTCAGGAAGGACTGTAAGGATGGAAAGGCTGGTGTTTGCCATGGGCAGGGAAACACATCTGGTTTTCATCTTCTGTTTGTCTTTGAGTGCCAGAGGCCAGGAGGATTCCTGTTTCCATGGACTATCAGCAAATTGTCTTTCACTTTGGCAATCACACATTCTTCTGGACCCTGTGGATCCACCTGACAATTTGCCCATAGTTCAGACTAGACAAACACAGACTGAAGAATCTCTCAGTTTTCAGCAGGTCCTCATCAGGTGTCACTTTGGTCCTCTCCTCCAGGCTGCATGACATCTCTGGATTATTACCAGAAAGTGAAAACCCAAGTAAGTTGTGGATGCCCCACTCCTGTATGCATTCAAGGCCAGGCTGGATTTGGCTCTGGGCAGCCTGGTCTAGTGGTTGGCTGCCCTGCACAGAGCTGGGGGTTGAAACTAGTTGATCATTGTAGTCCTTTTCAACGCAGGCCATTCTGTGATTCTATGATTTAATCAGAATGTAAATGCTGTAGTATCTCCTCATAGGATGCCAAAAATTAGTCAAATCCTGCAGTACTGCAGAATAAACACTGCAAATACACTGCAGTTCATTTAATCCATCCAGTTATTCAGTGCACTCTTTTTCTAGCCAGGCTACTTGGTCCTCTACAGCTTCTGGTCTTCTGAAAAACATCAGTGTTTTGTTATTCATTTGGAAGCTCAGTGTTACGTCCTGTGATCTCTCTAGATTTCTCCATGAGAATATGTAGAAATCTGTAAAGCTCTGATGTCCCTCAGTTCACTACACAAAATTTAAGGGCAGTGCCAAATTCCGTACATCTAGTTCATCCTGCAGAATGATGCCATTTTTTTATCTCAGTGAAAAGTATAGCAGTCAAAACAGGACTGGATTTTTGTTCCAGCGCAGACCAAATTTCCTGCCTACCTTCAAGAAAAGCTCATTGTGTGCAGCTACAGTTATGTACAGATGCAGCTCCTCTGTTAAAATGTACAGAGAGAATGTTCTCTAACCTTGATATGAGATATTTACTGATCTTGTAGCATGAGTGACCTCCTGATTCTTCACACGTGACAATTTTTAAATAATGAGAAATAAAAACACATATTTTTCAAAACAGGTATAGAGATTGACTTACAAAAAAATGTTTATCTTGAATCAATCATACACTCACCATTGCAATACGGAAAAAAAAAAAAAAAAAAGAAAAGAAAAAAAAAAGAAAGAAGAAAAGCCACATTCTTACAGTGGCATTTTACAGTATTGTAATTCTGTTGTGTGAAATCAAGGTTCTCTCATCGTGAAATAATGACCAAGTTCTCTTTTCATATCTAAACATACAAATGCTAAAGGCAGCAGTGCTGTTCAAGAATACATTACCAGCTCAAACACTGCTTTGGCTATAAAACTGAAGGTAGTAAGGAATTTTATCAAGGAATCACAGAATCACAGAATTGCCAGGGTTGGAAGGGACCTCAAGGGTCATGAATCTCCAACCCCCCTGCCACATGCAGGGCCACCACCATTCCACCTAATGCTAGACCAGACTGCCCAGGGCCCCATCCAACCTGGCCTTGAACACCTCCAGGGACGGGGCATCCACAACCTCCCTGGGCAGCTGTTCCAGTACAGTACAGTCATGTTTTAATTTCAGTCTGAGTCAGGACACACTGCATAGCAGAATACTTGTATTTGTACTGTATTAATTGTGACTTTCAGAGTTACAGTTAAACAGTTTGGGCCCTGATGACTTCAGCTGTTGAAAATAATGCATCCTTGGACGGTGACAGCAGTAGAAATGTGAAATTGCTGCCTTCCCTTTTCTTTTTCATGGTTTAGACTCTAAGGTTAGTGTTGCTAGCTAGGTTTGTCATGTTTCTAATGTTATTAGAAATGTAGCAGCAGAGCTCCAGATAGACACCAAAAGAAGTGAAGCTTCTATCTTCATGTGGGCTGGACTCTTAACTGTACGCTTTTTAATAAAGGAGATTATTTTGTATGCCAGCATTTTCTACAATAGAGATTAGTGTGTGTAATACTTTCCATGTATCATCTTTCCTCCTTTCTCACAAGGGAGAGCAGAGGCTCTCCCTCAGCTGAGGTCATTCCCTGCTTGGAATTCCGCATGGAACCGGAACCCCAGAGCCGAGTGCATCACAGAACATGCTGCGTTTGGGGGCCTGCAGGGCTGCCCTGCGTGCTGCCTGGTCCCCAGCCATTCCCTGTGAGGTGACACTGCGCTGTGATGTCACAGTGGTACCTCGTGCGCCCTCGTGGCAGCGGTGGGAGCGGTGGCTCAGTCCGCTTGTGGGACCCGCAGGAAGCGGAACCAGAGAGAGCGTTGCGTCTACCTGGAGATTTCCTGCTGTCATGGAGCGGCTGAGAGCCCTTCGAGGTGAGTCCCTCCACCTCTCCGCACGCCGTGACGCCGCCCGAGCGCACGTGTGCCTCCAGAGTCAGTTCAGGCCGCGCCGGCAGCACCGTCCTCGCTCTGCTGAGCGCAGCTGCCCGCCGTGGTTTCCCCGGCACCCCAGCAAGGGGAAAGCTCCCTCCCCCGTCCCCGCCAACCGTGGGGCTGGAGGAGCGTTCCTCCCAGAGCCGGCCGGATGCTCGGCCCTGGCTCCGAGCGACACCGGCGGCAGCTGCTCCGCTCTTTGCTTCCAGGTCTCTTTGCCTGTGTGGGCTGCGTGCCCAGACGTACGCGTCGCAGGGAGAGAAGCAGGGTGCCGAGCCCTGTCCCTGTCTCCGCTGTGACTGTGCTGCAACAGCGCCTGCAAGACCGGGAGGTGAGCTGGGGACGTCCGGCTGTGAATCCTTGCCGTGGCGCAGTGCCGTGGTCCTGTGGGTGCCGGGCCGCGGCACCACACCGGCACGGTGATGGGTGGCAGTGGGCGGCTCCCCGAGAGCAAGGGCAAAGCAAAGCATGACTGGTCCCTGTCCCCAGGGTGATCGAGCACAGGTGTACCGCGAGCTGGAGGGCGCCCTGTGGGAAGACGACAGCCGCCCGCCGTGCGGAGTGGTGAACCGGCTGCTGGCAGAGGTGTCCCGGGACCTGACGGCAGCCCAGGTGAGGGGTTACAGCCAAAGGCAAAGGGAGCCGCTGCCCGTGCTGGTGTTGTGCTGGTGGACGGCGGTGGCTCAGCCCTTCCCAGGGTCTCAGGCAGTCTCCTGGACGGTGTGTCACCAGTGACTCCTTTTCAGGGTGTCAGGGACAACGTGAGGACGGCTGCCAGCAATGTCCTGGTGGCTCTGGCCCGGATGCATTTCAGCTTGGTGATGGCTGAGCTCCAGGGCCAGCTGAAGGCCATCGGTGAGGTATCCAAGGATTTCGTGCTCATCACCCTCAGCAAACTGTTCGGCATCTACGGTAGAGTGCTCTCAGCCACCCTACACCTATGACAACTGGGGAAAGGGGTCTTTCCTCTCTGGGGGATGCAGGGCTTCGCCCCCTCCTCTGTTGCTGCCAGGGCTCTGACTGTGGACCTCTCCTTCCTCTCTGCAGCTCCACAGTGCATCCCCTTCATGTGGCTGATGCTGGCTGGCCTGCGCAGTGTGGTGGGCCAGGTGAGGAGCGGCCGGACCCTGCGCCTCGCTTGTGCTGGTGAGTGCTGGCTCCAGAGCAGGGGGCCTTGGGACAGCCCTTGCACCTCGCCCTGCTGCAGGCTCTCACAGGCTGCCTTTTCTCTCACTCTCTTTAAACACAGAAAATAACAATTACTATTCATATATGTTTCTTTAATTTTGTTTTCTCAGTTGTGAAACAGTGGCTGGAAGGAGTGAAGATTCACTTGTCCTCTGGATCCCAATGCCCCTGGCCTGCCATGGAGAAAGAGCAGATCTATGAGAACCTTCAGGAACTGCTCTTCTCTGTGCTGAGGAACTGGCAGGACTGCCAGGAGGAGGAGGTGAGCCTTGCTGCGCTCCCAGCCCAGGGTGGCAGCGGGGGCACCCATGTGGCAGCTCTGTCTGTGCCCAGTGGGCTGGCAGCTGAGCAGTGATGGGAGGGAGTGGGCTGGCTCTGCAAAGGGCCCCAAAGTGGCTCTGTGGCACGGAGCAGCTGCATGTCACAGCACTGTGGCAGGAAGAGCTGGGGATGAGGGTCTGGGGAAAACCTGCCTGCCCTCCAGAGCGAGCCCATCTCCTGCTGGGCGTGGGGGTTGGGGAAGGGGAAGGGAAAGAGAAAGCCTTCTCTGTAGGAAGGGCAGACCTTCGGTCTTTGATGCCGGGCCTCTGCCATCCCTCTCCAGGACAAACAGGCCGTCCTCGGGGCCGTGGCTGCCATGCTGGATGTTCTCCTGCAAGAGGAGCTGCACCAAGAGCACGTCTGGGAGCAGCTCCTCTGGCTTGTGCACCCGTGTCAGGAGATCCAAGACACCTGCAGGGTGGCCAAGGTGAGACGCTGTGCAGGGCTCAGGGTGGACGTGGGGTCAGTGCAAGTGCCACGAGGGGTCGGGGGGTGCAGGGAGGAGGTGGGGAGCCCTTGGAGAAAGGAGGAATGGGTGCCTCAGAGCCTGAGGAGCTTTGTGCTAGCAATTGGGGGGACCACATCCAGTTGCATCTGACTGGAGGAGAAGAGGGCTGCTGGGTGGGAAATGCCTGCAAATGATGCCCAAACATGGCTCAATTGAGAGCAGAGAGACTCTCGGTGCTGCTGGGAGGTGGGGAATAAACAAGAATGCCTGTGCAGGAGCTTCTCCCTGCGGAGGAACAGTTGGAAAACAATTTCTCCACTCCCAAGTGGCTAGATGTGGCTTCATCCCTTTCCTCCTCTCCTGGTCTCTTGCAGAGTCTCACTGTCTTCCTGGAGGCCTTAGAGGGCATTGAGTCTGTCATCCAGAAGGACAAGTTTCTGGACGTCACGAGTGCCGTGTTCTACCAGGTAAGGGGAGCCTATCCTTGTGCCCACAGCAGTTTCCCTCTTACCTAAGTCTCAGGAGGAGTGCAAAGGTCTGAGCCCCTGACTAATGCAGCTGAGCCTTGGCTCCTGCATGCTCATGGCTGTTCCAGAGCCGTGCCTGTCCCCCCGGGGATGCTGTGAGGCAGGCTGGGTTTTGTCTGCCTGTCCTCTTCCTGAGAGTGCCCAGGGAGATGAGAGCAGCAGCACAGCGTCTTTTCCGTCCTCAGTGCTGATGTGATTTTCTCATATGGACTTTGTTCCCACAGCTCTATGACAACACCAGGCAGCACAGCGAGGCTGATTGTGCACAGCTGACCCACTGCATCCTGCTGCAGGGTAAGGAGAGGAGCTTTGGCAATGCTTGGCGGTGCCCTGGCCAAAACCCCTCTCACAAACCTCAGGAATGGGCGTGAGTTTCTTGCTAACATAGTGTGGGATTTCCTCCCTGCAGCCCGGATCTGCCCAGAGGAAATGGTCCTGTTTCTGCAGTCACAGCTGGGCGAGGACTGGGAGGCTGGACGCGTGGCAGCACTGGGTCTGCTCGGTGCTCTGGCTCGCTCTGATGGTCAGTAGCACAGGCTGGGACTTCCAGGGATCCCCTCTGCCATCGGGGTTGTGGCTCCGCTCATGCTTCTGTGCATCTCTTGCAGAGCCCGTGATGATGGAGAAGCTGCCCCAGGTGGTTGAGGCTGTGCAGTGTCTGTGCAGCGACCTCAGGATCCGGGTGAGCTGCTTTGGGAATAGAAAGTGTTGTTGGGGTGGTGATGCTGCTGCCAACACGGGCAGGGCTGGGGTGACTAGAGAGGTGCTGGGGCATTGACCACACGGTCGCGATGGCTCCTGTGGGGAGAGCAGGCAGAGTGGAGCGGGCAGGTCCCTGTGCTGTGCTTGGAAAGTGCACAGCCTGCTGCTACGGCCTGGCCCTCACCTCAGGAGCCAAGGCTCCTCCTCTGCTCCTGTTGTCTCTGCTCGTGCCCAAAGGGCTGCCCCAATGAGCAGGTGGCTTCCCTTTGCCTTCTGACCTGAAAAATCACACCCTCAATTGACCCCTGGCAGGTGAGGACGGCAGTTCTGCACTTCATCAAGGACCTGCTCAGTTCAAACACCCGGAGCTGCTCAGCCTGGGATGTGGTGGGGCACATCTTCACTGAGTTCAGCCGCACCGCTGGAAGAAGGGTAAGGACAGTGGGCAGCATCTTCTTTGGGAAGACCTGTGCTGCTCAGAGGGTGGCACAGAAGCACCGCTGGGGCCGCACCTGAGCCTCCTGAGAGGCTCTGAGAACTGAGGTAACCGGGTTTCAACACCGTTGTTGTGCAGGCAGCTGGAGACCTTTCTGCCCGGGAAGCCCAGGAGGAAGGAGCTCTGCAGGACCTGTGCATGGACATCCTGGGGTCTCTGGACGTCTCTGCGACAGGGATGTCCAAAGTAAGTCACATCTGCCCTGCTGCTGCTCCTTGCCTTCGCACCACCTGTTCCTCATCCCACCACCCCAGGTCTCTCCTCCAGCGTGCTCTGAAGCACGCAAGGCTCAGGGAAATTCGCAGAGTCCTCTTCATCTCTGAGCGGAGGCAGGAATGCTGACACGCTCAACTGCCTCGTTCCCGACAGCTCCTGTGGCCACGGCTGCTGCTGTTCGTGGTGCCAGCCCAGCACACCGGCATGCTGATCCCGGTCTCGCGCTGTGTCCGAGCCCTGGCCGAGAGAGAGGATCTGACAGGACGGCGAGTAGAGGAGCTGGATCCCCATTTCCTCAGCTCCATGTTTCAAGGTAGGAGCAGAAACTCTGCTAGTGAGCTCTGCTGACCTGTGCTACCACCCAGAAGGGACAGCGGAGCTGCGCGTGGCTGGGCACGGAGCGTCTTGGAGTCTGACTCAGCACTTTTTTCTCCTCACAGGCCCACGACTGACTCCCCAGACACTGCTGGCGCGCCTGCTGGTGAGTAGATGCTCCAGAGCCCAGTGCCACCAGCCCCCGGGAGGAAGCAGCACGGCCACGGGCAGAGCTGTTGGCTGCTCCTTGCCCGCCAGGGCAGAGCCACGCTGCTTCCATCCTGGGGGGAAGCCGCTGCTCTTGCTGCAGAAGTGACCCTGCTTCTCCTTGCTCTCGCTCAGGTGGTGGCAGGGAGCCCTGTTGCAGGCAGCGAACTCCAGGCCGCTGCCTTACAGCTGATGCAAAACCTCCACAGCAGGTTCCACAGAGCTGTGGGGGCCATGTGGGCTGCTGAGATCCCCCTGCTGCTGCAGTGTCTCCAAGGTAAAGTGCTGGTGGGGAGGGAGAGGCGGAGGCAGGGAAGGGCGGGAGTGAAAATGCAGCTCTCTCTGCAGGGTGGCAGAGGGGAAGCATTGCCTGCAGCCCAGTGCTTGCTCTGCTGCTGTTCCCATTCCAGGGAGACAGCGCTGAGGCCCGGGGATCTTTCCCCGCGGGGATCTGCCCCTTCCAGGACACGGATGGGCCCTTCACGTCCCCTCAGTTAGTTCTGTGTTCCTGCGGGGACAGTGTTTGTGGGGAGGGACAGGTCATGGTGGAGGGGGTGCGCGTCCCAGCTTGGCAGTGTCAAGTGCCCAGGCCAAGCCAGGTTTGCAGCAGCTCTTCTTCTGTGCCTTGATCCCAAGTAAGGGTCTTTTTCTTCCTGTTGCTGTGCAGGGAAAGATGAGAGCTTCCTGGACGCTGCAGGGTGGGAGCGCCGTCTGCTGAAGGTACAGCACTGCTGGGTGCAGAGAAGTGCTTGCCTGCCCCAAGTAGCCCCGCTCCCATATGAGCCACCACGGGACAGGAACAGCCTCTCCAGTGCTGCTGAGGAGCCTTTGAGGCGCTGCCTCTTCCGCTCTGTCCCAAGCCCAAGGGGGGTCTTAGGAGAAGAGCGGCAGGAGGCTTAAATGGAGGGAATGCTGGGGAGCTGGGAGAGGAACTGTTCTTCCAGACACCTCTCCCCAGAGGGCTGCAGCAATTGGGAGTGAGGGAAGAGGCAAAGGGCGAGGGAACATCGTCTTCTCCTGTTCTCCAACAGTTCCTCGGGGCGTCAATGGACACCATACGGGATGAGGCCTGGATCGAGGCCCTGAGCTGTGAGCTGAGCCGGTGGCTGAGCAGCTCTGCCAGCAGCTCTGCAGAAAAGGTGAGTTCCCCCCGGCTCCACCCAGCGGTGCAGCTGCAGGTGTCCAACTGGGGCTGGGGCTGCGGCTGGTGCTCTGCCCACGCGGGATGCTGATGCTGCTTCCCCAGTCTGTGCCCCCAGAGGGCCTTTCCCTGCAATCTGCCCAGGGATGGATAAAGCTCGGCCCTGCAGCTGCTCTCAGTGACTCCCAGGGAGCGTGGGTCCTTCCACCTGGCCCTCCCCCAACAGGTTAAGCTGCTGCCACATCTCAGCTTCTTCCTTCCCTTCCCCTGTAGTCTTTCCTGTACAAGGCTCTGGGCACAGTGCTGGGAGCCTGTAAGGGAGTCCTCCACATCCAGGAGAAGCTGCTGCAGCACCTGGAGGAAGCAAACGCGGAGGACCCATGTGAGGCCCAGGTGAGCCCTGCTCTCCTCCAGCTCCTGCGAGCATCCCCGCTCCGTCCCTGGGGCAGAGGGCTTCTCCTGGCCCTGCTCCGCGCCTTTCCATCTCCTCCCTGCTGCCCTTTTCCTCAGGAGTGGATCTGTAGATTCAGGCCTGTGCCAACTGCCCCTTGTTCTTTTGTGCAGGGAATGGTCTCTCTTCTCAGCCACGCGGCTGAGAGTAACTTCCAAGCAGTCCTGGCCACGCTCACCACGTTTGCGTCCAGGCTGTGCAAAGGCCGCAACGCGAGGATTTCCAGGCGCAAGAAGGTAAAGCGTTACGGGTTTCCATCTTGGCATTCTTCTGCCTTATTTTCTGCCCTGGAGCCCAGGTGCATTGCGGGGCACTGGGGGCCGTTGAGCGAGTGTCTCAAGGCATTTCTTCCCACACAGATGGAGCTGGACAGCACGAGAGCTCAGGCCACACGCAGCGCTCTCGTGCTCGCCCACGGCAGCTTGGCACTGCGTGCCTCCAAGGAACAGCTGCTCGCCCACCTGGAGGGAGACATCGTGGGCAACATCCTGATGCTCTACAGCTGCAGCTGCCGGGTGAGAGTCAAAGCGTGGCAGGTGTCTGAGCGCCCAGCTGCAGCCCCTCCACATGGGGGGATGCTGAGAGGGGCCTTCCCTTTCCAAAGGTCCCCCGGGGAATGGTTTGTGCCCAGATGAAGACCCAAGCCCTTCCCTTAGCGTTGCCCCCACGTGTCCCCCTTGCAGCCCTTGTCCCGTCCCGCAGTTCAAAGAATGTTCTTCTCTCTTGGGCCTCAGGACCTGCAGAACAACCTCGCACTGGTGCAGAGCATCACCGACTTCAGCTCTGCCTTCCAAGCAGTCGTGGGTGATTCTGCATCCTTTAACCCCTCCTTGAAGGGAAAGCTTCTGGAGATCCTGATGGTGAGTGCCTAGAGGCAGGGCTGCCTGCAGAGTTCTGGGCTGTGCCACGCGGCCCACTTCCCTGGGGGCACACAGGTCTCCATCAGCCACACGTCTCCAGCTGGTGGGGACTTTGGGTGCTGGAGGCAGCAGCTGTGCAGCGGGCTAGGTGCACCAGCTGTCGAGCTGCTGCATCCTGCAGTGCTTCCATGGGAAACATGGGAGTGATGGGGCTGGTGTGTAACAGTTGTGCCTGTCTCGGGGCTGGGTGGAAAAGCTCTCATGTGCCCCCTGCCCACCTTGACAGTGTCTCTCTGGGACTTGCAGGACCTGATGAAGAAATATTATTCGGGCATTCCTGTCTCCCCAGTGCCCCTCAAGGTGGTCCTGGCCCTGGAGCAGTTGAGGTAAGGTCCCCATTTTGGGTAGCTCCTGAAGGTCTGGAGGGGGTAGGGGGCAAGGAGCCGCATCTATAGGAGTGAAGACTGGGCTGTTGTGCCCAGCAGAGCTGAGGTTCTGGGCAGGGAGAAAGGCCCTGGTGCTCCTGTCCCCTGGCAGGGAAGAGAAGGGAGAGATGGGGTTTCCTTCCCTTCAGAGCGGGAGGTGGTTCACTGCTGCCAGGGAGGAGGTGGGCGCTGCTGGAACTGAAGACAGTGCTCAGCAGCAGGAGCTGGGGGTATTGGCTTAGTAGCTGTTGATTAGGAGAAAGTCAGATGCTGTCTGAACCAGGCTGGAGAGCACTGCTAAAGGCCCTTTCTGATTTCTCTTCCTTTCTTCCTCCTGTCAGCAAGCTGAAGCCCTGTTTTGAAAGCAAGGACATGCGGGAGATGTTGGTCCTGTGCTGCAAGAACATCGTGACGCACCCTTCAGCAGAGATGATGCTGAAGATCAGGAAGTCACAGCACGCAGCGCAGTACCTGCAGGTAACCTGCCGTAAATTTCCCGGCCACCTCTCGGTCAAACCCGACCTCAGCACACACAGCCTATGCTCTGGCAGCAGCCGTGATGCTAAACCTCACTGCCCTCTTCTGCTTTCAGCTTCAGCAAACGTCCCTGAAAGCTCTGGGCCGGCTCATGGCGGTTCTGCTCCAGACAGAGCCCAGCGGCGGCTTCTTTCAGAACATAGTGCATGTGAGTATGTGTGGGGCAAGGGAGAAAGCATGGTGCCTGTCGGCAGTGGGGGCAGATCTGGGGACTGAGGGGGTGATCAGAGGGGAGCAATCTCCTGCTGACGTGCCAGCTCACTGCGAGCTCAGAAATGGGCAGAGCGATGGGCCCTGCAGGGGAAAGGCAGGAGCCAGCCCCTGGCAGGCCACAGCCGAGGAAAAGCTCCCGGGTTAGCAGGCAGGATGACTGCAGAGAGCGGGGGCAGCAGTGCCGGTGCTCAGTCAGGCTGGAGGCCACGTGGAGCCACAGGGCAGCCTTGGGGGAAAGTGCTGGGGAAGGAGGGACAGGGAGAGGGGCGGCTGGAGGGAAAGCAAAGACTCCTCAGTGAGACAGATGCTCTACCCCAGGTCCTGCAGAAATCCTTGGTGTCGCAGAACGTGTGGGAGCGCAAGAGGGCCCTGCAGACCTGCTCCCAGCTTCTGGCTGTTTGTGAAGAGCTTCAAGTGAGTAAAGAGCCCCACCGCATGCCCCCTGCTCCCTCCCCAGAGCCCCTGAGCTGGAAGGCGAGCTCCGCCCAGCTGTGCATGCTGTGCCACGGCGTGAGGAAGGCACAGGCGGAGAAGCCAGGGAGAGCCGGGGCTGCCTACAGCTTTCTTCCTGCCTCTCACCCCTGCAGAGAGCAGATGCCTGCGAGCACTTTGGCTCCCTGGTGGGATTGCTGGCGCCTCTGACGTGCGACCCCATGCCCGCATCCCGCCAGTTGGCTGCCACGTGTCTGAGCTCCCTTCTCCGAATCCAAGGTGAGCAGAGCAGGTTGCACCAGCCCTCTGCCCTCCTCCGTGGCACTGCCAGACCCCATGGGCTGGGCCCTGTTTACAGGAGGGAGAGGCACCGTGCACAGCTCTCTTCTCGTCCCCACCCTGTCCTCTGTCTCTCCCCCGTGGAGAGCGGTTCCATTTCCAGAAGCATGACTTCCCTTTTCTCCCTGGGCTCTTTCCAGCCAAAGCAGCCAACAGGGAGCCAGGAGACATCGGGAGCCTGTCTGAGGGACTGCATGCCTGCAGCACTGTCTCTCAGCTCCAGACCACGTCCAAAATGGCCATGGTAAGTGGACCCAGAAAGGGGTGGTGGGATCTCTGTGCGGAGGCTTCTGCACGACTCTGTGCTGCTCCCAGCCTTTCACACCGTTTCCAAAATGAGCTGTCACCCTAAGACCGCTGTTCTCAGCAAGCAGCAGGAGGCTCTGAGCTATGGCTGGCCTTCAGGCACGCAGTGCAAGGGGCTGACTCCATGATGTGTGTGTGTGTGTGTGTGTGTGTGCGCACTTGTGTGCATGTGTGACTGTGGCTGCTGGGAGGTAGGCTTTGCATGTCAGCAGACACCATGGGTGCAGAAGCTGAGCGAAGGCTCAGCCGCCTTCCGTGTAAATAGCAGGGTACGGACAGCAGGAGCGTTGTGAATGGCCGGCAAGCCACTGAGCTAAGAATGCCCTCCAGCCTGCTTTGTGCTCTGAAGAGCTGCGCAGAGCAGTGATGGGATCTCTCCTGCTTCTCATCTCTCTGCAGATCTTGTGCAGAAACTTCCCCGTCGAACGCACCGTCGACTTCATGATGGCCACCAAGGAGACCATCCGGAAAGCCACAGGAGTGCGCGTGCGTGCTGCTGGGAAGTGGGTGACCACCTTTCTGCAGATGCATGGGAAGGACATCTGTTGGAACGTAAGAGACTTTCTTTCTTCCACGTGTCTTGGTTTGTTTCTGGCTGTTGCACCATGCCCTGTGCCGTCTGCTCTGGTACTAAAGCAGCACAGCCTGAGCGCAGAGCCAGGGCTTGGACAGGGGGGCTGGTTTGAAATTTAGGCTTAGGCGCTGGCAGCATGTCAAGGGAGCAGGCACTGCTCACGCGCTGAATGTCCGTGGTTAGGCCCTGCAGAGTCCAGGATGCAGCAAGTCATTCCTTCTCCCCTTCTTCTTCCAGGTGCCACCCATCCTCTACATCCTGCGCAGCTGCGCGTCATCTACGCAGCAGAGCACGTTCGTGCCCTTCCTGTGCCAGGCGGTGGTCATCCTCACCCGCTGTCACACTGAGGCCGTGATGAACAACTTCTCCCGGCCGCCTGGACCCACAGACAGGTACTGGCACTCCTGCCTTTGCTGTTGTTGTAGCTTGCCTCTGCCAGAGGGATCCAGGGAGGAGGCAGCTTTTCTTTTTTCCTCTCAAAGTCTGTGTGAGGTGGAAATTACTCAGTCACAACTTGAGACTCTCCATTTTCTAGTGAGACGTGGAAGAGAATAAGAGAGTTTTGCCTTCAACGGTGGAGCCAGTAGAAGAAAAAGGAAGAAAAAGAAAAGGAAACGAAAGGAAAAAGAGAAAATGAAAGAAGAGAAAAAAGAAAAAAAGAGAAGAAGATGAGAAGGGGAGTAGAAGGGAGAGGAGGGAAAAGGGAAAGGAGAGGGAATGAGGAGGAATGAGAGGAAAGGGGAGGGAAGAAAAAGGGAATGAAAAAGAGAAATTTAAAATGAGCAGAGGAGAAGAGAGGAGAGGAGAGGAGAGGAGAGGAGAGGAGAGGAGAGGAGAGGAGAGGAGAGGAGAGGAGAGGAGAGGAGAGGAGAGGAGAGGAGAGGAGAGGAGAGGAGAGGAAAAAGGGAAGGAAAAAGGGAAGGAAAAAGGGAAGGAGGGGAAAGGAGGAGAGAAAAGAGGAGAGGAGAGGAGAGGAAAAAGGGAAGGAAAAAGAGAAGGAGGGGAAAGGAGGAGAGAAGAGAAAAAATAGAAATGAAGAGAAGAGAAGAGAAGAGAAGAGAAAAGAGAAGAGAAGAGAAGAGAAGAGAAGAGAAGAGAAGAGAAGAGAAGAGAAGAGAAGAGAAGAGAAGAGAAGAGAAGAGAAGAGAAGAGAAGAGAAGAGAAGAGAAGAGAAGAGAAGGGAGGAGAGGGGAGGAGAGGGGAGGAGAGGGGAGGAGTGGGGAGGAGTGGGGAGGAGTGGGGAGGGGAAGAGAGGAGAGGAAAGAAAATGAAAAGAGAGAAGGGGAGGAGAAGGGAGAGGAGGGAAAAGGGAAAGGAGAGGGAATGAGGAGGAAACAGAGAGGGAAGGAAAAAGGGAATGAAAAAGAAATTTAAAATGAGAGGAGTAGAAGAAAAAGGGAAGGGAAAATGGAAGGAGAAAGGGAAAGGAAAAGGGAAGGAAAAAGGGAAGGAGGGGAAAGGAGAAGAGAGGAGAAGAGAGGAGAAAGAAAGAGAAGAGAGGAGAAGAGAGGAGAAAGAAGAGAAGAGAGGAGAAAGAAGAGAGGAGAAAGAAGAGAAGAGAAGAGAAGAGAAGAGAAGAGAAGAGAAGAGAAGAGAAGAGAAGAGAAGAGAAGAGAAGAGAAGAGAAGAGAAGAGAAGAGAAGAGAAGAGAAGAGAAGAGAAGAGAAGAGGAGAAGATTGTATCATTTATTATAAATAAATAAATGCGAGAATCCTGGCTGAGATGTGAAAAGGGTATTTTTTTAGCAGTCTTCCTATTTATAGCTGAAGGAACCTGGGAAGCTCATCGAGTGCAATCCCCTGCCTTAGCAGAACTCCTAGATTAGGTCACTCAGGAACGCATCCAGGCAGGTTTTGAGTAATGTCTCCAGAGAAGGAGACCCACAGCCTCTCTGGGCAACCTGCTCCAGTGCTCCATCACCCTTACTGAAGGGTCTGAAAGTCTGAGTGGCCTTCAGAATTGAAAAACTAGTTGAGCTATGAACTGTACAAGTTTACCTCAGCAGTCTAAGTGCATGTGTCTCTCATGAAACTAGGACACATCTACACGTCTCTTTTTCCCCCTTAAATTCCTCACATCCCTAGCATCTATGACAAAGTGTGTCATAATATGTTGGCAGATAGTGCTTGGTGGCAGGCTTTAATTTTAACAGTCTTTCAGACCAGAAGCTGTGTAGCTCAGCTCTAGATTCAGACACTTACATTTAGACACTCAAATGTAGTTGCTGCAGACGCCTTAAATTTGGAGGCTCCTCAGTTGTGCAGTCAGACATGAGTACCACTGAGAGAATCTGGTCCATGTTGGAGCTGTGGGTGGTTCCTCACTGAGTGGCTGACGCTCGTTCAAAGCTCAGCAATGTCTCTTGGCAACTCAGATGCCAAAGAGGTATTTATCTGCTAGCTCTGCTTATCTTGGCAGCAAATCTGGAAATATTCACACAATAATTTGCATTATTTTGGCAACAGCACGAAATGTGAACCAACAGTAATAGAAGCCACTCTCAGCAGTGGCAGATGGGCTGCACAGCTAAGGGTGGAATTAGGCTGCAAGTTCACACATCTCTCACAACTACGCTGTGCTCCTAGTTAGATTCAGTGGGTTTACAGACTTCCAGAAGCAAAAGCAGCTGTCAGCCACGCTCAATTAGACAGGTTGGCAGATGTTTGGCCTCACTAGAACATCGTGAGGACACAGAACAAACTCCAAGGTAGCCCAGCAATAGCATTTCTCACACTGGAGAAGAGTAAGGAGGCTGTGGATGCCCATCCCTGGAGGTATTCGAGGCCAGGCTGGATGTGGCTCTGGGCAGCCTGGTTGAGTGCTTGGTGCCCTGCACACAGCAGGGGCGTTGAAACTGTGTGATCACTGTTCCTTTCAACCCAGGCTATTCTGTGATTCTATGATTCTCTGATACATTTTATTCACAGACAAAGGTCGCATGTCTTAAAGCATAATAAAGCTATGTTTTAATTTATGCACTGAAAGAAACACTACAACAGCAAAAATGCACAACTTGGTTTTGATTTTGATTTCTTTTTATTTTCTTTTTTTTTTTTTCTCTCTCTCTCCTTTTTAACCTTAGAATATCATATAGGGAAGAACCACTGGTGTCCCCACACAATATGACATAACCCCACTGACACAGCAGTACTGGTTAATGTCTTTTTTTTAAGGCTGCCAAATATGCAAACAGAAACAGGCTAGGCTTCTAATGTGGCCGAATATTTCCCTTTCCAGGTAACAACTCCATTAATCACGTACCTTCATCTACCTGTCCACCAGTTCATTGTTTTTCTGCTGAAGGAGACTTTGCAATTAAAATCGTACTGAAATGAGAGCCATAGTTTTCCAGCATGAAGACTCAGAATGCCCTCAGTGAAAAACAACCTATTTCTTTTAAAAAAGATTTCTCATTTGCACCATGGCTTATTATACATGTAGAAGTATGTTCATTTTGTGTGTGTCTCAAGTTTACCACCAACATGCAGCATAAGAAATGCACACATTTTTTATTCTAAATGAAGTTGAAACAAATTATTTTCAAAGATTTCTTAATACAATCCTTGTGAAATGTTCCGTATTTACGAATCTCTATTTTCTCACTGAAGGTGGTTCCATAGTGCTGCTCACTGGACAAGAGGAATAATTTATTGCATTATTTGGTGGCTGTTTTTCACAGCCTGATGTTAAAACAGCTGGTCTTGTCCTACTGCCTCTTCCTCCCTGAAAAGCAAACTAAACAAATCAACAAATAAATAAAAGGGAATGTACAGACAGAAACTTAATTCACACCATTACCTTATCCAGCTATCAAACTCCATTCAGACGAGGTGATTTTAAGAGTAGTTCCTCCCATGAACTACAACTCTGACTCTCAACAGAAATTATTTCTGTTCTCAACAATTTCAGTGCCTGTAAGTGCAGCCTTGCCTTACCTTATTGGAGAGTTCTAATGAAATCTTAGGAAAACTTGCCTCCCCCACTTTCAAGATCTCCAATCTTTAAGTCCGTGTCAGCATTCACTTTTTGCTACCGCCTCTTCAGTGACAGAAAGCCAGCATGCATGTTTCAGTTTGTTTTCCAAGCTTGCCCTTTGACAACAGAATGATGAAAAGACACCACGTTTCTCCAGCCGGTTGCTGATTTGAACACAAGCTGGAGTGGTGTGAGCGGTTTCCCATGAAGTAACTTGGCAGTTTAATTATCAAATGCATTAGTTGTGTTTTCTAGTTTCAATTAGTAGGGGAGAGAAAGCTGAAACTTCAAGTAAGCTTCATGTGCTGTTAGGAAAGACCCTGGATAACGGTGCTTCTCATTAGTACAAGGTGTCACCGCCTGGGAGTTAAGTTTTTGTGTAGCGAAAACCACCAGCAGAAAAGTCAGTCTGCCCTTCATATTCATTTCCTTTATTGCCACATTCCAGCATTTTTTCCTGTAAATACCACGGCCAAAAGAATATTTAGGGCAGTTTCGGCATATGTGGGGAGATTCAAGTCATCGTTCCATCAATCAGTGTCTCTTATTCTGCCAGCATCTGACAGGTGACAAACTGGTCTTCTGTTTTTCTAGGGTAGACATCACTGAGCAATGATAAAGAGGAAGCAATCCTATACAATTAAGGAGGAAATTAAGAAGAAATTAAGAAGAAAAGAATTGAGAAGAAAAATGTATGAGATCTGCTCATTCTGGGAGTGAAGCAAGTCTTGTGGTCAGTAGACGAAAAGATGATTCAGAAACATGGAAGATATATTTCTGTATATCAGAAGTATAGTTAATGGGAAGATACATGAGTTAAGTGACAGGTAACCATAATTTCAGTGTTAAAATGTCCGTTTGGATCGTTGTTAATTTGTTTAATGTACTTAGCAGTGTATTAGCAGAAGATATTTTCAGGTACATATTTTAGTGTCTCTGTGGCAGATGCTTGGTTTTCATAAACCACACATATATTTTACTTTTAAAATAAAAGCAGGGTGCCTCATCCAGGGACTAATTATACTGCAAAGCAAAACCAGCATGTTGCTCTACACAGGTTACCAAAGCCATCCTCCTTCAGCTAGATCTGGCTACTTAATAGCTTTCATTAGCTGGGAACAGTTTCCAAAGCACTCTGTTAAAGCCATTTCCAAACCATTCTGTCCCAGGGCAGGAAGAAAAATTAGCATGTGTCCAAACAAAAATTGCTACAACTTTTTTTGTTCCCAAAAGAGAGATGAAATGGACAAATTTGTATTTTCTCATTCCTGACATGAGAATACAGCACAGCTAAAGAGAACAGGTAGTCAGAGCTTCACTGACCATAAACCATTCTGTAATGAATAATTCCTTTATTTTTTTGTTCTACCAGATAGCAAACCCCTGAATAACAACTGTCCCACTGACTCTGTGTCAATGTGAGGATTAGAGGGAAGAGTGGAGAAAAGTGGCTTAATTGTATTTGTATGAATGAAGAAGATTAAATCATTTCATCAGTATCTGTAACACAGTTTACTTGCTTTCAGGTAACATAAGCAATCTCCATTTTAAGCAGTACCTCCTGACCTGGGGAAAGAACATCCAGCAGTTCTGGAGGCTAACATACACTATATAAGTGCTCTCACAAAAAGTACTGGTGCTGTGATGAGCTCAACCTTCCCCTCTTTCACGTCACCAGTGCTGTAGAGCAAGGGGCAAGTTCTCAGAGCAAACACGGTAAGAACAATCCATGCACTGAAAGGCACACTCATACAGTGCTATACAATGCAAAATAGTTTTCTTACTAACAGTGATGGTGAAGATAAGAGCCAACTTACCTACGATCTACAGAACATTTCTACCAATACATCCATGTGAACCTCCCTTCTCCACTCTTTGCCCTCTCCTTTCAGACACAGGACACTCACCTGAGACGCAGTGTAGACAGGAATCTTTCAAATAAGCACAGGACATCTAACACCAATTAAGCCTCCCCAGCTTTTCTCTTGGCCTGTAACTTTCTCTCCACAAGGATACAGATCTTCTGTAGGATCCATGGCATGTTTGCAGGCTTCTGAATGTTTCAGGTGTCCCAAGGCATCTAAAATAGTTCTAGCCATTCATGCATAAGCACCTGAATTCTACTCAGCGATCTGCAAGGAGAAAATCTCAAGAGTAACATGAGCGTACTTTGTTTGCAAGAACATCATCTGCAGGTTTCTGTTCCTTCCGTTACTGTTTCCTACTTTCACACTGCCAAGAAAAAGCACAGCAACAGAAAAAGGGCACAGGAATATACATCCTTCATTTCTAAGCCCTTGGTGAACTGAATTTCCCACACTGTCTGGAGATGCCTCGGCAAACTTCTTTCTAAATCACACCCAGCTGCACAGTGCCAAAGGGCTGCCGTCCTGTAACCAAGTGCTGTCAGAACATGGAAGCATGACTTTCTACATCTACTACATGTACTTTCTTTCCATTGAGCCAGAAATGTCGTACCTTCCAAATCATGATGCTGGTAGAGACCACAGACAGTGCCAACAGCTTCCAGGACAAGCCATGTAACAGCAACTTCAATCAAGGAGTAAAAATTACAAGAGATAGGAAGTGCAGCTGATGGTTCCCTCATACTGTAAATAATCTAGAAATGGGAACAAAACACAGCTTTTAGCAATATTAGATGTCGCACAAGGAAAACTGTATTGAAATGTTTTTCAGAGTTTGCAAGGAGCAAAATTTGCAGATAGGACAACTCTTGTGCTCCCATTTTTTTTCCTGCAGATGAAGCTGCTAAAGAGAGAATTGATATATGCAGGAATTGCAGTCAGAGGTACATAAAAGTGTGAATAAATGATAGCCCAGAATCCACAAAACAGCATAATATCTTTTCAATATTGAAAAAAAAAAAAAAAGGAAAATATTTTTTAAACTTAAATAGACATTTTATGTAAAATATGTGCTTCAGTGATAACTGTAACATGCAATCTTACCTGTATCCTTCAATAAGCCAAAATGTAACAAAAGAAATGGACTATGTTTCTAGAGAACTGATTTTCTAGGTCACACCTGCACTATGTTCATCCTAAAATACTGAATTATGAAAACATTTAGCTTTGTACTTTGAAACTCATTTGCTCAAACTATGTACTGCAATGAATGCACATAATATCAATCAAGTATCCATGAAGCAGCAGACTGTCAAGAAAGAGGTAATCACAGTGTTTTTTGCTAAACATACTCCTATGATTTCATCACAGTTTTCAAATTACGCTGGCTTTGAAATTCGGAGTATTTGCTGGCTTTGAGTCATCAGTGTCAGAGCTCTCTTTCTTTCTACTTCAAGCTGCTGAAGAGGTTGCAGCTCTTCCTATTGCATCCCTCTAGCTTTCAACTCAAGAGCTCCTGTGTCACACAAGGAAAAGCAATCATTTACCTGCTGTGCCATGCTCATGGCAACACCAATGCAGATGTCAGCAGCTGATGCCCACAAGGACAGCCAGCCTGGACTTATTTTCATTACATATCTTTGTCCTGATGTCCTTATACAAGCTGGAACATTTCTCCCTCTGAGCAGAAGAGGGCAGGAGGGGTCCAAGGTGAGGGCACAGTCTCCCCTGTTTATCTGGCTCTCAAAGAGAAAGAGAAGATGAAAACCAGATGTGTTTCCCTGCCCAGGGCAAACACCAGCCTTTCCATCCTTACAGTCCTTCCTGACATCAGCAATAACTGAAACAACATCCTTCTCACCTTTGCCATGTCTGGCAGAGGTTGCAGCTCTTTCTATTGCATCCCTCTAGCTTTCAAGTCAAGAGCTCCTGTGTCACACAAGGAAAAGCAATCTTTTACCTGCTGTGCCATGCTCATGGCAGCAGCAATGCAGATGCCAGCAGCTGATGCCCACAAGGACAGCCAGCCTGGACTTATTTTCATTACATATCTTTGTCCTGATGTCCTTCTAGAAGCTGGAACATTTCTCCATCTCAGCAGAAGAGGGCAGGAGGGTTCCAAGTTGCAGGCACACTGTCCTCTTTTTCTGGCACACAAAGAGAAAGAGAAGATGAAAACCAGCTGTGTTTCCCTGCCCATGGCAAACACCAGCCGTTCCATCCTTACAGTCCTTCCTGCCATCAGCAGCAACTGAAACAAAATCCCACTCAACCTTTTCCATGTCTGGCAGAGGTTGCACCACTGTCTATTGCATCCCTCTTGCTTTCAAGTCAACAGAACCTGTGTCACTCAAGGAAAAGCAATCTTTTACCTGCTGTGCCATGCTCATGGCAGCAGCAATGCAGATGCCAGCATCTGATGCCCACAAGGACAGCCAGCCTGCACTTATTTTCATTACATATCTTTGTCCTGATGTCCTTCTACAAGCTGGAACATTTCTCCATCTCAGCAGAAGAGGGCAGGAGGGGTCCAAGGTTAGGGCACACTCTCCTTTTTTTCTGGCACACAAAGAGAAAGAAAAGATGAAAACCAGATGTGTTTCCCTGCCCATGGCAAACACCAGCCTTTCCATCCTTACAGTCCTTCCTGACATCAGCACTAATTGAAACAACATCCCTCTCACCTTTGCCATGTCTGGCAGAGGTTGCAGCTCTTTCTATTGCATCCCTCTAGCTGTCAAGTCAAGAGCTCCTGTGTCACACAAGGAAAAGCAATCTTTTACCTGCTGTGCCATGCTCATGGCAGCAGCAATGCAGATGCCAGCAGCTGATGCCCACAAGGACAGCCAGCCTGGACTTATTTTCATTACATATCTTTGTCCTGATGTCCTTCTACAAGCTGGAACATTTCTCCCTCTGAGCAGCAGAGGGCAGGAGGGGTCCAAGTAGCAGGCACACTCTCCTCTTTTTCTGGCACACAAAGAGAAGATGAAAACCAGATGTGTTTCCCTGCCCATGGCAAACACCAGCCTTTCCATCCTTACAGTCCTTCCTGACATCAGTAGCAACTGAAACAACATCCCACTGAAGTTTGCCATGTCTGGCAGAGGTTGCAGCTCTTTCTATTGCATCCCTCCAGCTTTCAAGTCAAGAGCTCCTGTGTCACACAAGGAAAAGCAATCTTTTACCTGCTGTGCCATGCTCAAGGCAACACCAATGCAGATGCCAGCAGCTGATGCCCACATGGAAATCCAGCCTGGACTTATTTTCATTACATATCTTTGTCCTGATGTCCTTCTACAAGCTGGAACATTTCTCCCTCTGAGCAGCAGAGGGCAGGAGGGGTCCAAGTAGCAGGCACACTCTCCTCTTTTTCTGGCACACAAAGAGAAGCTGAAAACCAGATGTGTTTCCCTGCCCATGGCAAACACCAGCCTTTCCATCCTTACAGTCCTTCCTGACATCAGCAGCAACTGAAACAACATCCCACTCACCTTTGACATGTCTGGCAGAGGTTGCAGCTCTTTCTATTGCATCCCTCTAGCTTTCAAGTCAAGAGCTCCTGTGTCACACAAGGAAAAGCAATCATTTACCTGCTGTGCCATGCTCATGGCAGCAGCAGTGCAGATGCCAGCAGCTGATGCCCACAAGGACAGCCAGCCTGGACTTATTTTCATTACATATCTTTGTCCTGATGTCCTTCTACAAGCTGGAACATTTCTCCCTCTGAGCAGCAGAGGGCAGGAGGGGTCCAAGGTTAGGGCACACTCCTCTTTTTCTGGCACACAAAGAGAAGCTGAAAACCAGATGTGTTTCCCTGCCCATGGCAAACACCAGCCTTTCCATCCTTACAGTCCTTCCTGACATCAGCAGCAACTGAAACAACATCCCACTGAAGTTTGCCATGTCTGGCAGAGGTTGCAGCTCTTTCTATTGCATCCCTCCAGCTTTCAAGTCAAGAGCTCCTGTGTCACACAAGGACAAGCAATCTTTTACCTGCTGTGCCATGCTCATGGCAACACCAATGCAGATGCCAGCAGCTGATGCCCACAAGGACAGCCAGCCTGGACTTATTTTCATTACATATCTTTGTCCTGATGTCCTTCTACAAGCTGGAACATTTCTCCCTCTGAGCAGCAGAGGGCAGGAGGGGTCCAAGTAGCAGGCACACTCTCCTCTTTTTCTGGCACACAAAGAGAAGATGAAAACCAGATGTGTTTCCCTGCCCATGGCAAACACCAGCCTTTCCATCCTTACAGTCCTTCCTGACATCAGTAGCAACTGAAACAACATCCCACTGAAGTTTGCCATGTCTGGCAGAGGTTGCAGCTCTTTCTATTGCATCCCTCTAGCTTTCAAGTCAAGAGCTCCTGTGTCACACAAGGAAAAGCAATCTTTTACCTGCTGTGCCATGCTCATGGCAGCAGCAGTGCAGATGCCAGCAGCTGATGCCCACAAGGACAGCCAGCCTGGACTTATTTTCATTACATATCTTTGTCCTGATGTCCTTCTACAAGCTGGAACATTTCTCCATCTCATCAGCACAGGGCAGGAGGGGTCCAAGTAGGAGGCACACTCTCCTCTTTTTCTGGCACACAAAGAGAAGCTGAAAACCAGATGTGTTTCCCTGCCCATGGCAAACACCAGCCTTTCCATCCTTACAGTCCTTCCTGACATCAGCAGCAACTGAAACAACATCCCACTGAAGTTTGCCATGTCTGGCAGAGGTTGCAGCTCTTTCTATTGCATCCCTCCAGCTTTCAAGTCAAGAGCTCCTGTATCACACAAGGAAAAGCAATCTTTTACCTGCTGTGCCATGCTCATGGCAGCAGCAATGCAGATGCCAGCAGCTGATGCCCACAAGGACAGCCAGCCTGGACTTATTTTCATTACATATCTTTGTCCTGATGTCCTTCTACAAGCTGGAACATTTCTCCCTCTGAGCAGCAGAGGGCAGGAGGGGTCCAAGTAGCAGGCACACTCTCCTCTTTTTCTGGCACACAAAGAGAAGATGAAAACCAGATGTGTTTCCCTGCCCATGGCAAACACCAGCCTTTCCATCCTTACAGTCCTTCCTGACATCAGCAGCAACTGAAACAACATCCCAATGAAGTTTGCCATGTCTGGCAGAGGTTGCAGCTCTTTCTATTGCATCCCTCTAGCTTTCAAGTCAAGAGCTCCTGTATCACACAAGGAAAAGCAATCTTTCACCTGCTTTGCCATGCTCATGGCAGCAGCAATGCAGATGCCAGCAGCTGATGCCCACAAGGACAGCCAGCCTGGACTTATTTTCATTACATATCTTTGTCCTGATGTCCTTCTAGAAGCTGGAACATTTCACCATCTCAGCAGAAGATGGCAGCAGGGGTCCAAGTTGCAGGCACACTCTCCTCTTTTTCTGGCACACAAAGAGAAGATGAAAACCAGATGTGTTTCCCTGCCCGATGGCAAACACCAGCCTTTCCATCCTTACAGTCCTTCCTGACATCAGCAGCAACTGAAACAACATCCCACTCACCTTTGACATGTCTGGCAGAGGTTGCAGCTCTTTCTATTGCATCCCTCTAGCTTTCAAGTCAAGAGCTCCTGTGTCACACAAGGAAAAGCAATCTTTTACCTGCTGTGCCATGCTCATGGCAGCAGCAATGCAGATGCCAGCAGCTGATGCCCACAAGGACAGCCAGCCTGGACTTATTTTCATTACATATCTTTGTCCTGATGTCCTCCTACAAGCTGGAACATTTCTCCCTCTGAGCAGCAGAGGGCAGGAGGGGTCCAAGGTTAGGGCACACTCTCCTCTTTTTCTGGCACACAAAGAGAAGATGAAAACCGGATGTGTTTCCCTGCCCATGGCAAACACCAGCCTTTCCATCCTTACAGTCCTTCCTGACATCAGCACTAATTGAAACAACATCCCACTGAAGTTTGCCATGTCTGGCAGAGGTTGCAGCTCTTTCTATTGCATCCCTCCAGCTTTCAAGTCAAGAGCTCCTGTATCACACAAGGAAAAGCAATCTTTTACCTGCTGTGCCATGCTCATGGCAACACCAATGCAGATGCCAGCAGCTGATGCCCACAAGGACAGCCAGCCTGGACTTATTTTCATTACATATCTTTGTCCTGATGTCCTTCTACAAGCTGGAACATTTCTCCATCTCATCAGCACAGGGCAGGAGGGGTCCAAGGTGAGGGCACACTCTCCCCTGTTTACCTGGCACTCAAAGAGAAAGAGAAAATGAAAACCAGATGTGTTTCCCTGCCCATGGCAAACACCAGCCTTTCCATCCTTACAGTCCTTCCTGACATCAGCAGCAACTGAAACAACATCCCACTGAAGTTTGCCATGTCTGGCAGAGGTTGCAGCTCTTTCTATTGCATCCCTCTAGCTTTCAAGTCAAGAGCTCCTGTATCACACAAGGAAAAGCAATCTTTTACCTGCTGTGCCATGCTCATGGCAACACCAATGCAGATGCCAGCAGCTGATGCCCACAAGGACAGCCAGCCTGGACTTATTTTCATTACATATCTTTGTCCTGATGTCCTCCTACAAGCTGGAACATTTCTCCCTCTGAGCAGCAGAGGGCAGGAGGGGTCCAAGGTTAGGGCACACTCTCCTCTTTTTCTGGCACACAAAGAGAAGATGAAAACCGGATGTGTTTCCCTGCCCATGGCAAACACCAGCCTTTCCATCCTTACAGTCCTTCCTGACATCAGCACTAATTGAAACAACATCCCACTGAAGTTTGCCATGTCTGGCAGAGGTTGCAGCTCTTTCTATTGCATCCCTCCAGCTTTCAAGTCAAGAGCTCCTGTATCACACAAGGAAAAGCAATCTTTTACCTGCTGTGCCATGCTCATGGCAACACCAATGCAGATGCCAGCAGCTGATGCCCACAAGGACAGCCAGCCTGGACTTATTTTCATTACATATCTTTGTCCTGATGTCCTTCTACAAGCTGGAACATTTCTCCATCTCAGCAGCAGAGGGCAGGAGGGGTCCAAGGTGAGGGCACACTCTCCCCTGTTTACCTGGCACTCAAAGAGAAAGAGAAAATGAAAACCAGATGTGTTTCCCTGCCCATGGCAAACACCAGCCTTTCCATCCTTACAGTCCTTCCTGACATCAGCAGCAACTGAAACAACATCCCACTGAAGTTTGCCTTGTCTGGCAGAGGTTGCAGCTCTTTCTATTGCATCCCTCTAGCTTTCAAGTCAAGAGCTCCTGTATCACACAAGGAAAAGCAATCTTTTACCTGCTGTGCCATGCTCATGGCAGCAGCAATGCAGATGCCAGCAGCTGATGCCCACAAGGACAGCCAGCCTGGACTTATTTTCATTACATATCTTTGTCCTGATGTCCTTCTACAAGCTGGAACATTTCTCCCTCTGAGCAGCAGAGGGCAGGAGGGGTCCAAGTAGCAGGCACACTCTCCTCTTTTTCTGGCACACAAAGAGAAGATGAAAACCAGATGTGTTTCCCTGCCCATGGCAAACACCAGCCTTTCCATCCTTACAGTCCTTCCTGACATCAGTAGCAACTGAAACAACATCCCACTGAAGTTTGCCATGTCTGGCAGAGGTTGCAGCTCTTTCTATTGCATCCCTCCAGCTTTCAAGTCAAGAGCTCCTGTGTCACACAAGGAAAAGCAATCTTTTACCTGCTGTGCCATGCTCAAGGCAACACCAATGCAGATGCCAGCAGCTGATGCCCACATGGAAATCCAGCCTGGACTTATTTTCATTACATATCTTTGTCCTGATGTCCTTCTACAAGCTGGAACATTTCTCCCTCTGAGCAGCAGAGGGCAGGAGGGGTCCAAGTAGCAGGCACACTCTCCTCTTTTTCTGGCACACAAAGAGAAGCTGAAAACCAGATGTGTTTCCCTGCCCATGGCAAACACCAGCCTTTCCATCCTTACAGTCCTTCCTGACATCAGCAGCAACTGAAACAACATCCCACTGAAGTTTGCCATGTCTGGCAGAGGTTGCAGCTCTTTCTATTGCATCCCTCCTGCTTTCAAGTCAAGAGCTCCTGTGTCACACAAGGACAAGCAATCTTTTACCTGCTGTGCCATGCTCATGGCAACACCAATGCAGATGCCAGCAGCTGATGCCCACAAGGACAGCCAGCCTGGACTTATTTTCATTACATATCTTTGTCCTGATGTCCTTCTACAAGCTGGAACATTTCTCCCTCTGAGCAGCAGAGGGCAGGAGGGGTCCAAGTAGCAGGCACACTCTCCTCTTTTTCTGGCACACAAAGAGAAGATGAAAACCAGATGTGTTTCCCTGCCCATGGCAAACACCAGCCTTTCCATCCTTACAGTCCTTCCTGACATCAGCAGCAACTGAAACAACATCCCACTCACCTTTGACATGTCTGGCAGAGGTTGCAGCTCTTTCTATTGCATCCCTCTAGCTTTCAAGTCAAGAGCTCCTGTGTCACACAAGGAAAAGCAATCATTTACCTGCTGTGCCATGCTCATGGCAGCAGCAGTGCAGATGCCAGCAGCTGATGCCCACAAGGACAGCCAGCCTGGACTTATTTTCATTACATATCTTTGTCCTGATGTCCTTCTACAAGCTGGAACATTTCTCCCTCTGAGCAGCAGAGGGCAGGAGGGGTCCAAGGTTAGGGCACACTCCTCTTTTTCTGGCACACAAAGAGAAGATGAAAACCAGATGTGTTTCCCTGCCCATGGCAAACACCAGCCTTTCCATCCTTACAGTCCTTCCTGACATCAGCAGCAACTGAAAGAATATCCCACTGAAGTTTGCCATGTCTGGCAGAGGTTGCAGCTCTTTCTATTGCATCCCTCTAGCTTTCAAGTCAAGAGCTCCTGTGTCACACAAGGAAAAGCAATCATTTACCTGCTGTGCCATGCTCATGGCAGCAGCAGTGCAGATGCCAGCAGCTGATGCCCACAAGGACAGCCAGCCTGGACTTATTTTCATTACATATCTTTGTCCTGATGTCCTTCTACAAGCTGGAACATTTCTCCATCTCATCAGCACAGGGCAGGAGGGGTCCAAGTAGGAGGCACACTCTCCTCTTTTTCTGGCACACAAAGAGAAGCTGAAAACCAGATGTGTTTCCCTGCCCATGGCAAACACCAGCCTTTCCATCCTTACAGTCCTTCCTGACATCAGCAGCAACTGAAACAACATCCCACTGAAGTTTGCCATGTCTGGCAGAGGTTGCAGCTCTTTCTATTGCATCCCTCCAGCTTTCAAGTCAAGAGCTCCTGTATCACACAAGGAAAAGCAATCTTTTACCTGCTGTGCCATGCTCATGGCAGCAGCAATGCAGATGCCAGCAGCTGATGCCCACAAGGACAGCCAGCCTGGACTTATTTTCATTACATATCTTTGTCCTGATGTCCTTCTACAAGCTGGAACATTTCTCCCTCTGAGCAGCAGAGGGCAGGAGGGGTCCAAGTAGCAGGCACACTCTCCTCTTTTTCTGGCACACAAAGAGAAGATGAAAACCAGATGTGTTTCCCTGCCCATGGCAAACACCAGCCTTTCCATCCTTACAGTCCTTCCTGACATCAGCAGCAACTGAAACAACATCCCAATGAAGTTTGCCATGTCTGGCAGAGGTTGCAGCTCTTTCTATTGCATCCCTCTAGCTTTCAAGTCAAGAGCTCCTGTATCACACAAGGAAAAGCAATCTTTCACCTGCTTTGCCATGCTCATGGCAGCAGCAATGCAGATGCCAGCAGCTGATGCCCACAAGGACAGCCAGCCTGGACTTATTTTCATTACATATCTTTGTCCTGATGTCCTTCTAGAAGCTGGAACATTTCACCATCTCAGCAGAAGATGGCAGCAGGGGTCCAAGTTGCAGGCACACTCTCCTCTTTTTCTGGCACACAAAGAGAAGATGAAAACCAGATGTGTTTCCCTGCCCGATGGCAAACACCAGCCTTTCCATCCTTACAGTCCTTCCTGACATCAGCACTAATTGAAACAACATCCCACTTGAGTTTGCCATGTCTGGCAGAGGTTGCAGCTCTTTCTATTGCATCCCTCCAGCTTTCAAGTTAAGAGCTCCTGTGTCACACAAGGAAAAGCAATCTTTTACCTGCTTTGCCATGCTCATGGCAGCAGCAGTCCAGCTGCCAGCAGCTGATGCCCACAAGGACAGCCAGCCTGGACTTATTTTCATTACATATCTTTGTCCTGATGTCCTTCTACAAGCTGGAACATTTCTCCATCTCAGCAGAAGAGGTCAGGAGGGGTCCAAGGTGAGGGCACACTCTCCCCTGTTTACCTGGCACTCAAAGAGAAAGAGAAAATGAAAACCAGATGTGTTTCTCTGCCCATGGCAAACACCAGCCTTTCCATCCTTACAGTCCTTCCTGACATCAGCAGCAACTGAAACAACATCCCACTGAAGTTTGCCATGTCTGGCAGAGGTTGCAGCTCTTTCTATTGCATCCCTCTAGCTTTCAAGTCAAGAGCTCCTGTATCACACAAGGAAAAGCAATCTTTTACCTGCTGTGCCATGCTCATGGCAACACCAATGCAGATGCCAGCAGCTGATGCCCACAAGGACAGCCAGCCTGGACTTATTTTCATTACATATCTTTGTCCTGATGTCCTTCTACAAGCTGGAACATTTCTCCATCTCAGCAGAATCGGGCTGGAGGGGTCCAAGTAGCAGGCACACGCTCCCCTGTTTATCTGGCAGACAAAGAGAAGATGAAAACCAGATGTGTTTCCCTGCCCATGGCAAACACCAGTCTTTCCATCCTTACAGTCCTTCCTGACATCAGCACTAATTGAAACAACATCCCACTGAAGTTTGCCATGTCTGGCAGAGGTTGCAGCTCTTTCTATTGCATCCCTCCAGCTTTCAAGTCAAGAGCTCCTGTGTCACACAAGGAAAAGCAATCTTTTACCTGCTGTGCCATGCTCATGGCAACACCAATGCAGATGCCAGCAGCTGATGCCCACAAGGACAGCCAGCCTGGACTTATTTTCATTACATATCTTTGTCCTGATGTCCTTCTAGAAGCTGGAACATTTCTCCCTCTGAGCAGCAGAGGGCAGGAGGGGTCCAAGGTGAGGGCACACTCTCCCCTGTTTACCTGGCACTCAAAGAGAAAGAGAAAATGAAAACCAGATGTGTTTCCCTGCCCATGGCAAACACCAGCCTTTCCGTCCTTACAGTCCTTCCTGACATCAGCAGGAACTGAAAGAACATCCCACTCACCTTTGCCATGTCTGGCAGAGGTTGCAGCTCTTTCTATTGCATCCCTCTAGCTTTCAAGTCAAGAGCTCCTGTATCACACAAGGAAAAGCAATCTTTTACCTGCTGTGCCATGCTCATGGCAACACCAATGCAGATGCCAGCAGCTGATGCCCACAAGGACAGCCAGCCTGGACTTATTTTCATTACATATCTTTGTCCTGATGTCCTTCTACAAGCTGGAACATTTCTCCCTCTGAGCAGCAGAGGGCAGGAGGGGTCCAAGTTGCAGGCACACTCTCCTCTTTTTCTGGCACACAAAGAGAAGATGAAAACCAGATGTGTTTCCCTGCCCATGGCAAACACCAGCCTTTCCATCCTTACAGTCCTTCCTGACATCAGTAGCAACTGAAACAACATCCCACTGAAGTTTGCCATGTCTGGCAGAGGTTGCAGCTCTTTCTATTGCATCCCTCCAGCTTTCAAGTCAAGAGCTCCTGTGTCACACAAGGAAAAGCAATCTTTTACCTGCTGTGCCATGCTCAAGGCAACACCAATGCAGATGCCAGCAGCTGATGCCCACATGGAAATCCAGCCTGGACTTATTTTCATTACATATCTTTGTCCTGATGTCCTTCTACAAGCTGGAACATTTCTCCCTCTGAGCAGCAGAGGGCAGGAGGGGTCCAAGTAGCAGGCACACTCTCCTCTTTTTCTGGCACACAAAGAGAAGCTGAAAACCAGATGTGTTTCCCTGCCCATGGCAAACACCAGCCTTTCCATCCTTACAGTCCTTCCTGACATCAGCAGCAACTGAAACAACATCCCACTGAAGTTTGCCATGTCTGGCAGAGGTTGCAGCTCTTTCTATTGCATCCCTCCTGCTTTCAAGTCAAGAGCTCCTGTGTCACACAAGGACAAGCAATCTTTTACCTGCTGTGCCATGCTCATGGCAACACCAATGCAGATGCCAGCAGCTGATGCCCACAAGGACAGCCAGCCTGGACTTATTTTCATTACATATCTTTGTCCTGATGTCCTTCTACAAGCTGGAACATTTCTCCCTCTGAGCAGCAGAGGGCAGGAGGGGTCCAAGTAGCAGGCACATTCTCCTCTTTTTCTGGCACACAAAGAGAAGATGAAAACCAGATGTGTTTCCCTGCCCATGGCAAACACCAGCCTTTCCATCCTTACAGTCCTTCCTGACATCAGCAGCAACTGAAACAACATCCCACTCACCTTTGACATGTCTGGCAGAGGTTGCAGCTCTTTCTATTGCATCCCTCTAGCTTTCAAGTCAAGAGCTCCTGTGTCACACAAGGAAAAGCAATCATTTACCTGCTGTGCCATGCTCATGGCAGCAGCAGTGCAGATGCCAGCAGCTGATGCCCACAAGGACAGCCAGCCTGGACTTATTTTCATTACATATCTTTGTCCTGATGTCCTTCTACAAGCTGGAACATTTCTCCCTCTGAGCAGCAGAGGGCAGGAGGGGTCCAAGTAGCAGGCACACTCTCCTCTTTTTCTGGCACACAAAGAGAAGATGAAAACCAGATGTGTTTCCCTGCCCATGGCAAACACCAGCCTTTCCATCCTTACAGTCCTTCCTGACATCAGCAGCAACTGAAACAACATCCCACTGAAGTTTGCCATGTCTGGCAGAGGTTGCAGCTCTTTCTATTGCATCCCTCCAGCTTTCAAGTCAAGAGCTCCTGTATCACACAAGGAAAAGCAATCTTTTACCTGCTGTGCCATGCTCATGGCAACACCAATGCAGATGCCAGCAGCTGATGCCCACAAGGACAGCCAGCCTGGACTTATTTTCATTACATATCTTTGTCCTGATGTCCTTCTACAAGCTGGAACATTTCTCCATCTCAGCAGCAGAGGGCAGGAGGGGTCCAAGGTGAGGGCACACTCTCCCCTGTTTACCTGGCACTCAAAGAGAAAGAGAAAATGAAAACCAGATGTGTTTCCCTGCCCATGGCAAACACCAGCCTTTCCATCCTTACAGTCCTTCCTGACATCAGCAGCAACTGAAACAACATCCCACTGAAGTTTGCCTTGTCTGGCAGAGGTTGCAGCTCTTTCTATTGCATCCCTCTAGCTTTCAAGTCAAGAGCTCCTGTGTCACACAAGGAAAAGCAATCTTTTACCTGCTGTGCCATGCTCATGGCAGCAGCAATGCAGATGCCAGCAGCTGATGCCCACAAGGACAGCCAGCCTGGACTTATTTTCATTAAATATCTTTGTCCTGATGTCCTTCTACAAGCTGGAACATTTCTCCCTCTGAGCAGCAGAGGGCAGGAGGGGTCCAAGTAGCAGGCACACTCTCCTCTTTTTCTGGCACACAAAGAGAAGATGAAAACCAGATGTGTTTCCCTGCCCATGGCAAACACCAGCCTTTCCATCCTTACAGTCCTTCCTGACATCAGTAGCAACTGAAACAACATCCCACTGAAGTTTGCCATGTCTGGCAGAGGTTGCAGCTCTTTCTATTGCATCCCTCCAGCTTTCAAGTCAAGAGCTCCTGTGTCACACAAGGAAAAGCAATCTTTTACCTGCTGTGCCATGCTCAAGGCAACACCAATGCAGATGCCAGCAGCTGATGCCCACATGGAAATCCAGCCTGGACTTATTTTCATTACATATCTTTGTCCTGATGTCCTTCTACAAGCTGGAACATTTCTCCCTCTGAGCAGCAGAGGGCAGGAGGGGTCCAAGGTTAGGGCACACTCCTCTTTTTCTGGCACACAAAGAGAAGATGAAAACCAGATGTGTTTCCCTGCCCATGGCAAACACCAGCCTTTCCATCCTTACAGTCCTTCCTGACATCAGCAGCAACTGAAAGAATATCCCACTGAAGTTTGCCATGTCTGGCAGAGGTTGCAGCTCTTTCTATTGCATCCCTCTAGCTTTCAAGTCAAGAGCTCCTGTGTCACACAAGGAAAAGCAATCTTTTACCTGCTGTGCAATGCTCATGGCAGCAGCAATGCAGATGCCAGCAGCTGATGCCCACAAGGACAGCCAGCCTGGACTTATTTTCATTACATATCTTTGTCCTGATGTCCTTCTACAAGCTGGAACATTTCTCCCTCTGAGCAGCAGAGGGCAGGAGGGGTCCAAGTAGCAGGCACACTCTCCTCTTTTTCTGGCACACAAAGAGAAGCTGAAAACCAGATGTGTTTCCCTGCCCATGGCAAACACCAGCCTTTCCATCCTTACAGTCCTTCCTGACATCAGCAGCAACTGAAACAACATCCCACTCACCTTTGCCATGTCTGGCAGAGGTTGCAGCTCTTTCTATTGCATCCCTCTAGCTTTCAAGTCAAGAGCTCCTGTGTCACACAAGGAAAAGCAATCTTTTACCTGCTGTGCCATGCTCATGGCAGCAGCAGTGCAGATGCCAGCAGCTGATGCCCACAAGGACAGCCAGCCTGGACTTATTTTCATTACATATCTTTGTCCTGATGTCCTTCTACAAGCTGGAACATTTCTCCCTCTGAGCAGCAGAGGGCAGGAGGGGTCCAAGTAGCAGGCACACTCTCCTCTTTTTCTGGCACACAAAGAGAAGCTGAAAACCAGATGTGTTTCCCTGCCCATGGCAAACACCAGCCTTTCCATCCTTACAGTCCTTCCTGACATCAGCAGCAACTGAAACAACATCCCACTGAAGTTTGCCATGTCTGGCAGAGGTTGCAGCTCTTTCTATTGCATCCCTCCAGCTTTCAAGTCAAGAGCTCCTGTGTCACACAAGGACAAGCAATCTTTTACCTGCTGTGCCATGCTCATGGCAACACCAATGCAGATGCCAGCAGCTGATGCCCACAAGGACAGCCAGCCTGGACTTATTTTCATTACATATCTTTGTCCTGATGTCCTTCTACAAGCTGGAACATTTCTCCCTCTGAGCAGCAGAGGGCAGGAGGGGTCCAAGTAGCAGGCACATTCTCCTCTTTTTCTGGCACACAAAGAGAAGATGAAAACCAGATGTGTTTCCCTGCCCATGGCAAACACCAGCCTTTCCATCCTTACAGTCCTTCCTGACATCAGCAGCAACTGAAACAACATCCCACTCACCTTTGACATGTCTGGCAGAGGTTGCAGCTCTTTCTATTGCATCCCTCTAGCTTTCAAGTCAAGAGCTCCTGTGTCACACAAGGAAAAGCAATCTTTTACCTGCTGTGCCATGCTCATGGCAGCAGCAGTGCAGATGCCAGCAGCTGATGCCCACAAGGACAGCCAGCCTGGACTTATTTTCATTACATATCTTTGTCCTGATGTCCTTCTACAAGCTGGAACATTTCTCCATCTCATCAGCACAGGGCAGGAGGGGTCCAAGTAGGAGGCACACTCTCCTCTTTTTCTGGCACACAAAGAGAAGCTGAAAACCAGATGTGTTTCCGTGCCCATGGCAAACACCAGCCTTTCCATCCTTACAGTCCTTCCTGACATCAGCAGCAACTGAAACAACATCCCACTGAAGTTTGCCATGTCTGGCAGAGGTTGCAGCTCTTTCTATTGCATCCCTCTAGCTTTCAAGTCAAGAGCTCCTGTATCACACAAGGAAAAGCAATCTTTTACCTGCTGTGCCATGCTCATGGCAGCAGCAGTGCAGATGCCAGCAGCTGATGCCCACAAGGACAGACAGCCTGGACTTATTTTCATTACATATCTTTGTCCTGATGTCCTTCTACAAGCTGGAACATTTCTCCCTCTGAGCAGCAGAGGGCAGGAGGGGTCCAAGTAGCAGGCACACTCTCCTCTTTTTCTGGCACACAAAGAGAAGATGAAAACCAGATGTGTTTCCCTGCCCATGGCAAACACCAGCCTTTCCATCCTTACAGTCCTTCCTGACATCAGCAGCAACTGAAACAACATCCCACTCACCTTTGACATGTCTGGCAGAGGTTGCAGCTCTTTCTATTGCATCCCTCTAGCTTTCAAGTCAAGAGCTCCTGTGTCACACAAGGAAAAGCAATCTTTTACCTGCTGTGCCATGCTCATGGCAGCAGCAGTGCAGATGCCAGCAGCTGATGCCCACAAGGACAGCCAGCCTGGACTTATTTTCATTACATATCTTTGTCCTGATGTCCTTCTACAAGCTGGAACATTTCTCCCTCTGAGCAGCAGAGGGCAGGAGGGGTCCAAGGTGAGGGCACACTCTCCCCTGTTTACCTGGCACTCAAAGAGAAAGAGAAAATGAAAACCAGATGTGTTTCCCTGCCCATGGCAAACACCAGCCTTTCCGTCCTTACAGTCCTTCCTGACATCAGCAGGAACTGAAAGAACATCCCACTCACCTTTGCCATGTCTGGCAGAGGTTGCAGCTCTTTCTTTTGCATCCCTCTAGCTTTCAAGTCAAGAGCTCCTGTGTCACACAAGGAAAAGCAATCTTTTACCTCCTGTGCCATGCTCATGGCAGCAGCAATGCAGATGCCAGCAGCTGATGCCCACAAGGACAGCCAGCCTGGACTTATTTTCATTACATATCTTTGTCCTGATGTCCTTCTACAAGCTGGAACATTTCTCCATCTCAGCAGCAGAGGGCAGGAGGGGTCCAAGTAGCAGGCACACTCTCCTCTTTTTCTGGCACACAAAGAGAAGATGAAAACCAGATGTGTTTCCCTGCCCATGGCAAACACCAGCCTTTCCATCCTTACAGTCCTTCCTGACATCAGCACTAATTGAAACAACATCCCACTTGAGTTTGCCATGTCTGGCAGAGGTTGCAGCTCTTTCTATTGCATCCCTCCAGCTTTCAAGTTAAGAGCTCCTGTGTCACACAAGGAAAAGCAATCTTTTTCCTGCTTTGCCATGCTCATGGCAGCAGCAGTCCAGCTGCCAGCAGCTGATGCCCACAAGGACAGCCAGCCTGGACTTATTTTCATTACATATCTTTGTCCTGATGTCCTTCTACAAGCTGGAACATTTCTCCATCTCAGCAGAATCGGGCTGGAGGGGTCCAAGTAGCAGGCACACGCTCCCCTGTTTTTCTGGCAGACAAAGAGAAGATGAAAACCAGATGTGTTTCCCTGCCCATGGCAAACACCAGTCTTTCCATCCTTACAGTCCTTCCTGACATCAGCACTAATTGAAACAACATCCCACTGAAGTTTGCCATGTCTGGCAGAGGTTGCAGCTCTTTCTATTGCATCCCTCTAGCTTTCCAGTCAAGAGCTCCTGTATCACACAAGGAAAAGCAATCTTTTACCTGCTGTGCCATGCTCATGGCATCACCAATGCAGATGCCAGCAGCTGAAGCCCACAAGGACAGCCAGCCTGGACTTATTTTCATTACATACCTTTGTCTTGATGTCCTTCTACAAGCTGGAACATTTCTCCATCTCAGCAGAATCGGGCTGGAGGGGTACAAGTTTAGGTCACACTCTCCTCTTTTTCTGGCACTCAAAGAGAAAGAGAAGATTAAAACAATTTGTCTTTCCCTGCCCATGGCAAACACCAGCCTTTCCATCCTTACAGTCCTTCCTGACATCAGCAGCAACTGAAACAACATCCCACTCACCTTTGCCATGTCTGGCAGAGGTTGCAGATCTTTCTTTTGCATCCCTCTAGCTTTCAAGACAAGAGCTCCTGTATCACACAAGGAAAAGCAATCTTTTACCTGCTGTGCCATGCTCATGGCAGCAGCAATGCAGATGGCAGCAGCTGATGCCCACAAGGACAGCCAGCCTGGACTTATTTTCATTACATATCTTTGTCCTGATGTCCTTCTACAAGCTGGAACATTTCTCCATCTCAGCAGAAGAGGGCAGGAGGGGTCCAAGGTGAGGGCACACTCTCCCCTGTTTACCTGGCACTCAAAGAGAAAGAGAAAATGATAAGCAGATGTGTTTCCCTGCCCATGGCAAACACCAGCCTTTCCATCCTTACAGTCCTTCCTGACATCAGCAGCAATGGAAACAACATCCCACTCACCTTTGCCATGTCTGGCAGAGGTTGCAGCTCTTTCTGTTTCATCCCTCTAGTTTCAAATCAAGAGCTCCTGTGTTACACAAGGAAAAGCAATCTTTTACCTGCTTTGCCATGCTCATGGCAGCAGCAGTCCAGCTGCGAGCAGCTGATGCCCACAAGGACAGCCAGCCTGGACTTATTTTCATTACATATCTTTGTCCTGATGTCCTTCTACAAGCTGGAACATTTCTCCATCTCAGCAGAAGAGGGCAGGAGGGGTCCAAGGTGAGGGCACACTCTCCCCTGTTTACCTGGCACTCAAAGAGAAAGAGAAAATGATAAGCAGATGTGTTTCCCTGCCCATGGCAAACACCAGCCTTTCCATCCTTACAGTCCTTCCTGACATCAGCACTAATTGAAACAACATCCCACTCACCTTTGACATGTATGCCAGAGGTTGCAGATCTTTCTATTGCATCCCTAGAGCGTTCCAGTCAAGAGCTCCTGTGTCACACAAGGAAAAGCAATCTTTTACCTGCTTTGCCATGCTCATGGCAGCAGCAGTCCAGCTGCCAGCAGTTAATGCCCACAAGGACAGCCAGCCTGGACTTATTTTCATTACATATCTTTGTCCTGATGTCCTTCTACAAGCTGGAACATTTCTCCATCTCAGCAGAAGCGGGCTGGAGGGGTACAAGTTTAGGTCACACTCTCCTCTTTTTCTGGCACACAAAGAGAAGATGAAAACCAGATGTGTTTCCCTGCCCATGGCAAACACCAGCCTTTCCATCCTTACAGTCCTTCCTGACATCAGCAGGAACTAAAACAACATCCCACTGAAGTTTGCCATGTCTGGCAGAGGTTGTAGCTCTTTCTATTGCATCCCTCCAGCTTTCAAGTCAAGAGCTCCTGTATCACACAAGGAAAAGCAATCTTTTACCTGCTGTGCCATGCTCATGGCAGCAGCAGTGCAGATGCCAGCAGCTGATGCCCACAAGGACAGCCAGCCTGGACTTATTTTCATTACATATCTTTGTCCTGATGTCCTTCTACAAGCTGGAACATTTCTCCATCTCAGCAGCAGAGGGCAGGAGGGGTCCAAGTAGCAGGCACACTCTCCTCTTTTTCTGGCACACAAAGAGAAGATGAAAACCAGATGTGTTTCCCTGCCCATGGCAAACACCAGCCTTTCCATCCTTACAGTCCTTCCTGACATCAGCACTAATGGAAAAAACATCCCACTGAAGTTTGCCATGTCTGGCAGAGGTTGCAGCTCTTTCTATTGCATCCCTCCAGCTTTCAAGTTAAGAGCTCCTTTGCACACAAGGAAAAGCAATCTTTTTCCTGCTTTGCCATGCTCATGGCAGCAGCAGTCCAGCTGCCAGCAGCTGATGCCCACAAGGACAGCCAGCCTGGACTTATTTTCATTACATATCTTTGTCCTGATGTCCTTCTAGAAGCTGGAACATTTCTGCATCTCAGCAGCAGAGGGCAGGAGGGGTCCAAGTTTAGGGCACACTCTCCTCTTTTTCTGGCACACAAAGAGAAGATGAAAACCAGATGTGTTTCCCTGCCCATGGCAAACACCAGCCTTTCCATCCTTACAGTCCTTCCTGACATCAGCAGCAACTGAAACAACATCCCACTGAAGTTTGCCATGTCTGGCAGAGGTTGCAGCTCTTTCTATTGCATCCCTCCAGCTTTCAAGTCAAGAGCTCCTGTGTCACACAAGGACAAGCAATCTTTTACCTGCTGTGCCATGCTCATGGAAGCAGCAATGCAGATGCCAGCAGCTGATGCCCACAAGGACAGCCAGCCTGGACTTATTTTCATTACATATCTTTGTCCTGATGTCCTTCTACAAGCTGGAACATTTCTCCATCTCAGCAGAATCGGGCTGGAGGGGTAGAAGTTTAGGTCACACTCTCCTCTTTTTCTGGCACTCAAAGAGAAAGAGAAGATTAAAACAATTTGTCTTTCCCTGCCCATGGCAAACACCAGCCTTTCCATCCTTACAGTCCTTCCTGACATCAGCAGCAACTGAAACAACATCCCACTCACCTTTGACATGTCTGGCAGAGGTTGCAGATCTTTCTTTTGCGTCACTCTAGCTTTCAAGTCAAGAGCTCCTGTGTCACACAAGGAAAAGCAATCTTTTACCTGCTGTGCCATGCTCATGGCAACACCAATGCAGATGCCAGCAGCTGATGCCCACAAGGACAGCCAGCCTGGACTTATTTTCATTACATATCTTTGTCCTGATGTCCTTCTACAAGCTGGAACATTTCTCCCTCTGAGCAGCAGAGGGCAGGAGGGGTCCAAGGTGAGGGCACACTCTCCTCTTTTTCTGGCACACAAAGAGAAGATGAAAACCAGATGTGTTTCCCTGCCCATGGCAAACACCAGCCTTTCCATCCTTACAGTCCTTCCTGACATCAGCACTAATTGAAACAACATCCCACTGAAGTTTGCCATGTCTGGCAGAGGTTGCAGCTCTTTCTATTGCATCCCTCTAGCTTTCAAGTCAAGAGCTCCTGTATCACACAAGGAAAAGCAATCTTTTACCTGCTGTGCCATGCTCATGGCAACACCAATGCAGATGCCAGCAGCTGATGCCCACAAGGACAGCCAGCCTGGACTTATTTTCATTACATATCTTTGTCCTGATGTCCTTCTACAAGCTGGAACATTTCTCCATGTCAGCAGAAGAGGGCAGCAGGGGTCCAAGTTGCAGGCACACTCTCCTCTTTTTCTGGCACACAAAGAGAAGATGAAAACCAGATGTGTTTCCCTGCCCATGGCAAACACCAGCCTTTCCATCCTTACAGTCCTTCCTGACATCAGCAGCAACTGAAACAACATCCCACTCACCTTTGCCATGTCTGGCAGAGGTTGCAGCTCTTTCTATTGCATCCCTCTAGCTTTCAAGTCAAGAGCTCCTGTGTCACACAAGGACAAGCAATCTTTTACCTGCTGTGCCATGCTCATGGCAGCAGCAATGCAGATGCCAGCAGCTGATGCCCACAAGGACAGCCAGCCTGGACTTATTTTCATTACATATCTTTGTCCTGATATCCTTCTACAAGCTGGAACATTTCTCCCTCTGAGCTGCAGAGGGCAGGAGGGGTCCAAGTAGCAGGCACACGCTCCCCTGTTTATCTGGCAGACAAAGAGAAGATGAAAACCAGATGTGTTTCCCTGCCCATGGCAAACACCAGCCTTTCCATCCTTACAGTCCTTCCTGACATCAGCAGCAACTGAAACAACATCCCACTGAAGTTTGCCATGTCTGGCAGAGGTTGCAGCTCTTTCTATTGCATCCCTCCAGCTTTCAAGTTAAGAGCTCCTGTGTCACACAAGGAAAAGCAATCTTTTTCCTGCTTTGCCATGCTCATGGCAGCAGCAGTCCAGCTGCCAGCAGCTGATGCCCACAAGGACAGCCAGCCTGGACTTATTTTCATTACATATCTTTGTCCTGATGTCCTTCTACAAGCTGGAACATTTCTCCATCTCAGCAGAAGAGGTCAGGAGGGGTCCAAGGTGAGGGCACACTCTCCCCTGTTTACCTGGCACTCAAAGAGAAAGAGAAAATGAAAACCAGATGTGTTTCCCTGCCCATGGCAAACACCAGCCTTTCCATCCTTACAGTCCTTCCTGACATCAGCAGCAACTGAAACAACATCCCACTGAAGTTTGCCATGTCTGGCAGAGGTTGCAGCTCTTTCTATTGCATCCCTCTAGCTTTCAAGTCAAGAGCTCCTGTATCACACAAGGAAAAGCAATCTTTTACCTGCTGTGCCATGCTCATGGCAGCAGCAGTGCAGATGCCAGCAGCTGATGCCCACATGGAAATCCAGCCTGGACTTATTTTCATTACATATCTTTGTCCTGATGTCCTTCTACAAGCTGGAACATTTCTCCCTCTGAGCAGCAGAGGGCAGGAGGGGTCCAAGTTTAGGGCACACTCTCCTCTTTTTCTGGCACACAAAGAGAAGATGAAAACCAGATGTGTTTCCCTGCCCATGGCAAACACCAGCCTTTCCATCCTTACAGTCCTTCCTGACATCAGCAGCAACTGAAACAACATCCCACTCACCTTTGCCATGTCTGGCAGAGGTTGCAGCTCTTTCTGTTTCATCCCTCTAGTTTCAAATTAAGAGCTCCTGTGTCACACATGGAAAAGCAATCTTTTACCTGCTTTGCCATGCTCATGGCAGCAGCAGTCCAGCTGCGAGCAGCTGATGCCCACAAGGACAGCCAGCCTGGACTTATTTTCATTACATATCTTTGTCCTGATGTCCTTCTACAAGCTGGAACATTTCTCCATCTCAGCAGAAGAGGGCAGGAGGGGTCCAAGGTGAGGGCACACTCTCCCCTGTTTACCTGGCACTCAAAGAGAAAGAGAAAATGATAAGCAGATGTGTTTCCCTGCCCATGGCAAACACCAGCCTTTCCATCCTTACAGTCCTTCCTGACATCAGCACTAATTGAAACAACATCCCACTCACCTTTGCCATGTCTGCCAGAGGTTGCAGATCTTTCTATTGCATCCCTCTAGCTTTCCAGTCAAGAGCTCCTGTGTCACACAAGGAAAAGCAATCTTTTACCTGCTTTGCCATGCATATGGCAGCAGCAGTCCAGCTGCCAGCAGTTAATGCCCAGAAGGACAGCCAGCCTGGACTTATTTTCATTACATATCTTTGTCCTGATGTCCTTCTACAAGCTGGAACATTTCTCCATCTCAGCAGAAGCGGGCTGGAGGGGTACAAGTTTAGGTCTCAGTCTCCTCTTTTTCTGGCACACAAAGAGAAGATGAAAACCAGATGTGTTTCCCTGCCCATGGCAAACACCAGCCTTTCCATCCTTACAGTCCTTCCTGACATCAGCAGCAACTGAAACAACATCCCACTGAAGTTTGCCATGTCTGGCAGAGGTTGCAGCTCTTTCTATTGCATCCCTCTAGCTTTCAAGTCAAGAGCTCCTGTGTCACACAAGGAAAAGCAATCTTTTACCTGCTGTGCCATGCTCATGGCAGCAGCAATGCAGATGCCAGCAGCTGATGCCCACAAGGACAGCCAGCCTGGACTTATTTTCATTACATATCTTTGTCCTGATGTCCTTCTAGAAGCTTGGACGTTTCTCACTCTGAGCAGCAGAGGGCAGGAGGGGTCCATGTTACAGGAACACTCTCCTCTGTTTCTGGAACACGAAGAGAACATGAAAACCAGATGTGTTTCCCTGCCCATGGCAAACAACAGCCTTTCCATCCTTACAGTCCTTCCTGACATCAGCACTAATTGAAACAACATCCCACTCACCTTTGCCTAATCTGGAAGGGAGGTGATGCTCTTTCTATTATACCCCTCTGGCTTTGAATTCACCAGTGCTTGTGTCACACAAGGAAATGCAACATTCCAGCTGTTCTGCCATTCCCATAGCAACAACTATGCAGATGTCAGCAGCTGATGTTCACAAGGACAGCCAACCTGGACTTATTTTCATTACATATCTTTGTCCTGAATTCCTTCTAGAAGGTTGAACACTTCTCCATCTCTGCTGCAATGGTCAAAAAGGGTCCATGTTTCGGGCACACTCTCCTCATGGCCTCTTGCACTCAAAGGCAAAGAGAAGATGAAAACCAGAAGTGTTTCTTTGCCCATGGCAGACACTAGCCTTTCCGTCCTGACAGTCCTTCCTACATTCACCTGGAATTGAAACAACATCCCCCACATCTCTTTTTTGAACTTATTCATGCATGAATAGTAATAATGAGAATTTTACTGTAAATCTTATTTCTGCATGGAAACGATCAGATAACCGGAGCTTTTTTCTCTAAAACAATCCAGCAAATTTGCATTGCTTATCTATGTACGCAAAATGTTTTTGCCATTCATCTCAAATATCAATACATCTTGCAAAATAAGATAGAAAAAGTATTTACAAACCTTTTTGGACTTAGATTACTTCTGGTCAAGTGGGAAAGAATCCCTAAGCTGCAATCATGAAATTCTTTTATCAGTTTCTCTGATTTAGCCAGTGTTACTAAAAGGGAAATAAGACACAGGCTTTTGATAGCAGCTGCCAATTTAAGAACGATAATAACTTTTATTATTCTTGGCTAAGATCAAAGTCCTGCATTTCAGGTTTATCTCCAGCTCATCAAGTATAATTAACAGTTTTGGATTGCCACATTATTGTATAGCAATATTGTCTTCCTGCAAGGAATTTCATTGTTTTACACGTGCCACAGGTTGTTAATAGATTGCCTGATTACCATTTATTTTTTTTATTGGCTTATGATGACCACAGAAAATTATACAGCAGCACCATAAAAACTTTAAATCCTATCCCATGTATCTGCATTCATACGAAAATGATATTGGAAAGCACTGGTGAAACTAAGATTACAAAATAAAGCAGAGGACAATTTCAGTGAAAGCCTGCAGGTTTTACAGCTCTGCCCATTTCAAACCCCTGAAGACATGCACGGGTTTCCTGCTGTGGGACACAGGCACTCACCTGCAGCTCAGCACTGCCTGCTCATGCCTGCGCACACCTTCAGGCTGGAACCAAGGAAATCCTCAGCAAAGACATCAGTACGCTTTTGTTATGATGACTTTCATAAAGAAGCATCAAAGCATCAAATATTTCTTGATGAGAAATACTGCAAGTCCCTTTGACACTAACCCTTATTTTAAATGTTTAGATTTGTGCTTCATTCAGGCGTGCTGTCACTCACAAAAAGATTTTTATTCTTTTTCATTCTGAGGAACAGAGTGATTTCTGCCTTGTTTACTGACTGTAGGCACAGCAATACTCCTGCACCTTCAGGGAAACAGCAAATCCATCTCTTTCACACCCTACTTCTATCAAGCTCATTCACCTTACAAGGTATTTATTGCAAGCAGCTCTTCCAAAAATGGAGATTAACAGAACCTGCAACCCAGGACACCTCAGTAAGCCAGTACTTTTCATCTCCTGAAGGTGTAGGTAGACACAGAGCTGGAACATCTTTTCCAGAGCTGTGTGATGCTATCTCATCTGTGTTCCTTTACTGTTGACTCAGTTTCACTTCTTATCTAACCTGGTTGCATCCCAGGATTTCTGGTGCCAAAAATAAACTGACAGCTTTCATCACTAGTTAAAAGGAAACTGCAATAGGAAAAGCCATTTTTCTGATTTCCCTGTTGATCAAAGATGCTTCCTGCAAGCCTGATGCGGTAGAAACAATATCAGCTTTAGAATGACAGTCATTAGAGCAGAATCCTTTCACTGATTAAATCCCACAGTCCTGATTCATACAACACTGACACTGGAGGACACAGTAGTTTAGATGAGAGCGCATTAAAAATGACTAAGTTAAGGTCTCAGAAATAGCAAAGAGTGACAAGTATGAAAAAAAGAAGTTGCAGAAACTGCTTCAGTTTGGCACTCTGGCATAAAGTATGACAACACACAACCTGCCTGTGCAGTTCCAGAAGCAGAAGAAAGCCGTCAACCAAGACTTGTTCTCATCTGCTCTGAAAGTCCACTGGGACAAGGCCACTTTTCTCTGACGTGCTTCCAGAAGTATCACTTCTGAGCACTGTGCCAGGGAGTTACAAGATACTGTTTGTGTGTACAGAGGAGAAAAAGACGTCTGTCTGGAAACAGACATTGACTTGAAGGAGAAGCAGCATTTCCAGAGTACTTCAGAAAGAACTGAGCACTGCCCCAACAGCTTCAGAGCGGCAGGCTGTCACAGTGTGCCAACCAGCTCAGCTGTGAGTTGGCACTGAAGCTGCACCACAGGGAGAACAAAGCCCCCTGTGCACCCTTGGAGAGCCAAGGGTTGGAGATTCATGAACCTTGAGCTCCTTTCCAACCCGGGCCATGCTGTGATTCTGGGATTCTCACCTTTGCCTCATCTGGCAGAGGGAGGCAGCTCTTTCTCTTGTCTCCCTATGGCTGTCAGGTCACCAGGGCCAGTGTCACACAGGGAACTGCAAACACTGTGTGTGCTGTGCCCTGCCCATGGCAGCACAGAGGCAGCTGCCAGCAGCTGATGCCCACAAGGACAGCCAGCCTGGACTTCCTTTGATTCCTTCCCTTTGGATCAGCGTCCTTCAGGAAGGCGGAACATCTCTCCAGCTGAGCAGCAGAGGACAGCAGGGCTTCGTTGTCTGGGCATGTTCTCTTCTGGCCCTCTGGCCCTCACAGACACAGGAGGAGGACACAGAGGCTGCTGTAACACAGCCAGCCCTGCCTCTCAGGTCAGCTCTCAGGCCATCCTCTCTCCCCTCAGCAGCAGCTCACTGTTCTGCACTCCTCTGGCCTGGGCTGGCAGAGGTGTGCAGCAGTTCTGCTGATCTCCCAGTGCTGGCCATGTCTGCAGTGCCTGTGTGAAAGACACAGGAAGCTGCCAGCATTGCACTGCTCTGCTGTGCCCCTGCCATCACCGAGTTTGCTGTCAGCAGCTGCTGCTACACGTCCATTCAGGCACAGGCCTTTCCTTCCTGGCCCTCTTTCCCCCCCTCTCTCCTCTGCTCTCTCTCGTGCTCCCCTTTGGCCTGGGCTGGCTGAGCAGTGCAGGCCTTGTTGTTGCTCCCTGGGCCAACTACGTCACGGTTCCCCGTGACTCTGCCAGCTGCTCTGACACAGCGACTGCGTCCTCAGTGTGGATTCCAGAATGCGACAGACGTCCAGAGAAGACTTCCAGGGCTGATTGGAACATGCTGCCATCAAGAACTGCCATGGCTCAGGCCCCCTGGGAATCTGCTCACAGCGAAAGCTGCTGTCACTCTGTGTGGGCACAGCCTTGTCTGTGTAGGCCTGCTCACACTGCAGCCCCTGTCTGCACCAGAACCGTGCCGATCCACCTTCTCTTGGCCTCCTTGCCTGCATGGAAAAGGGCAGCTTGGGCTGAAGTCCCTCAACTTTCAGATGGCCGAGTGAAGTCTCTGAGCCCTGGTGACCCACTCAGCTCTTCAGCCTGCTGACCTGCTCTGCTGGGGCTGTCTTAAAAGGCAGAGGGCACGTTATCCTCATGTCCCCACATCCATCCCTCTTAGCATACTGTAGGCCAGTTCCTAAAAGGACACCTGCACAATCTCTCTGAATGTTAATCAACATGTAGTTAGTTTTCAGTGGTGATTAGCTATGTGTTTAGTCAGAGGTGCAATGGTTCTAATGGTGAGAGAAAGACATTCCCAGTTGTCATCAGGTGGAACACACTTCAGACTGGAATCCTCAAGCAGACTTCAGTCAAGCTTTCTTAATTACTCGTTGTTGTTATCAATTCAGACGCATCTCTGAATTCCTGCTTGAATGAACATTCTGTAATAATCTGCTGAGACAGCGCAAGGCTTGACAATGAGACTATAGTTTATGAAAGCAGCACTTTTTACTTCCTTTACAAGTTCTTATCTGAATGCTAAATGCAACATCAATTCACTTCTCACTGGGTTGAACGTTTTAAATATTTGGTAAACATAATGGTTCTAATTCTGACATTTCATATGAAAATATTAAAATTCTTTGTAAGTACTTTTTTGTTAGAATGCCAGATGCTAAAGGGATGAAGTGGCACAAGAAAGCAAAATGTCTGTGCTGATGGCAGGAAGGACTGTAAGGATGGAAAGGCTGGTGTTTGCCATGGGCAGGGAAACACATCTGGTTTTCTTGTTCCCTTTGTCTTTGAGTGCCAGAAAAATAGAGGAGAGCGTGCCCTCACCTTGGACCCCTCCTGCCCTCTGCTGCTGAGATGGAGAAATGTCCCACCTCCTACAAGGACATCAGGACAAAGGTAAGTATTGGAAATAAGTCCAGGCTGGCTGTACTTGTGGGCATCTGTTGCTGGAAAATTTAATGGCAGTAAACTGCCTAGATAATGACAGAATGAGGGTGACAATAGAATGGTACGTAATCACAGTGCAATGAAAAAAGTATGCAGGGTGCAGGAAGGGAGGTGTGGACGTTCTGAGTTGCAACTCTATTTGCTCCAGAAAGCTCTGTCAGAATAGAAGACCGAAGGAAATACTTTGAGTGTTTTTTTTAATGTGTCTGGATAAAAGATCCATGTGGCAAATTGAATAACTGAGTGGTAAAGGGACATAGATACCTCACTGTTTCATGGAACCTTTCAATTAAGCACCTGAGCACTGTGTACAGGACTTGGGAATATAAGTATTAGAGGATGATGGAATATCTGTATTTGGAAGGGACCTCGAGGATCATGTATTCCACCTCCTGGTTCCACACCGGACCTCCTATGGGTCAAGCCCTGTGTCTGAGAGCATTGTGCAAATGCTCTTTGGCCTTTGTCAGCTCAGTGCCAAACCACTGCCCTGGGGAGCCAGTGCCAAATTCCATGTATCTACTTCATCCTACAGAATGATGCCAAGAACAGTTATAGAGATCGACTTACAAACAAAATTCTTGTCTTGAATTAATGGTACACTCAGCATTAAAAAAAAAAAAAAAAAAAAAAAAAAAGAAGAAAAAGAAAAATCAAAGCCACATTCTTAGGCTGGCATTTTACAGTATTGTCAGATTTTTGTAATTCTGTTTTGTCATATAGGATTCTCTCATCGTGAAATAATGACCAAGTTCTCTTTTCAGATCTAAACATACAAATGCTGAAGGCAGCAGTGCTGTTCAAGAGTACATTACCAGCTCAAACACTGCTTTGGCTATAAAACTGAAGGTAGTAAGGAATTTTATCAAGGAGTTAGAAGAAAACATGTAAGTGTAGATTTAAAAGCAACCTGTATTGTTACTTAGAGTTTGATATAGTGTAATCCAATGCACAGTACTTGTAACGTGTGTTTTACAAAATGCTTTGCAATGTAGGCATCTATTAAGATAAATGCTGCAAGTTCTAATATGTCCATGACCTTTTCAAACAGTTCCTTACTCCTACACATCACTACGAGTAGTTCTTCTGTCAGGAAGGATCACATGAGTAATTAACCTGTGACCTTAAGTTTGGAATTAACTGCATACAGTGGAAGTAAGAGCTGTGGGTTATTTTGCTCTTTCAGTGTTGAACAGCCGAGGTGTTTTGTTTTGGAGGGTGGACAGTGATGGGACAAGTGGGGAATGGCTTTAAACTGAGACGGGGGGTGTTGAGGTTTAGGTTGGATGTGAAGAGGAAGTTTTTCAGCCAGAGGGTGGTGAGGCACTGGAACAGGTTGCCCAGGGAGGCTGTGGATCCCCATCCCTGCAGGCATCCAAGGCCAGGCTGGAGGTGGCTCTGGGCAGCCTGGGCTGCTGGTTGGCAGGTTAGAAAGCCCACAGGACTTTATTGCAGCCCTGGGTGCAGGGGGATCACTGCTCCTAGCATTTACACAGAAGAGCTGGAGAAACAGGTGATGTACATTCCACTTGTGAACATTCCTGCAATTGCAGAGAGCGTGCGCCTGTTCCAATCACTGCTGCACAGATTAAAAACTGATTGCAGATGAGCTGTTTTGGTATGGGGTTCTTGCCAACGGTCTGCAGTGGCTGTGTGATTCCTCGGGGAGTTGCTCTCCAGCCCAAAGGTCATGTCCTAAGTCGACCAGATCCCGTTTGTGTCCAGAAATGGCTTACAACAGATCAGCTGCTGGTCAAGTTTCTAACATCACACTGGCCTTGCTCCAGTGTCTGTGTCATCAGCCCCAGCACATACGGTGCACCTCTTCAAGGCTTTGCAACACTGAGACTCTGCACTTGGGCTCCAGACATCCTGCTGCACCAAGAGGTTATTCTAGCTTTGGTATCTTGCAACTTTGTATATAACTACATCACTGTAATCATAAATGTCTAGGAGCATGGAGATGGAGAAATTAATCTTCCTGTAATTCTCTGTACTGCAGCCCCGTGGTTGTCAACACCTAATGCAATATTGAAATTTCAGTTGAGAAATTGAAAGCTGTCCCTAACAAAAAAACATCTGCATTTGTTATTGAAATCACACTAAGGATCAATAAATCCAAATGCTTCTAGCATAACCACGATTATAGGCAGTGTTTAGACAAGCTCTTACAGGAAAACCATGAACACAAGGCTAAAGAGAGACTAAGTGATGCACTCTGCAGGAATACTCATGGAAGTCTTCACAGTGCAGGAGTCTGATCTGATTACAGATGCTGTGCTTTAAGTACCCCTTATCATATCGTTTTTTTCACTGTTGTGCAGGGGTTGGACTCTGTGATTTCTGGAGGCTGGAGATGCTGTTTGCTCATGGAAGATGGAGAGAGGAAAAGCAAGTGAAAGGCATGCTGTGCATAGCCACCACATGGCATCTGCACCATTTCCCCCTGCACCAAGGAGGAGCAGCTCACAAGCTTGGCCTGGGCCAGGGAAGGGAGCAGACAAACATCTGGACCGACCCCAAACGAGCTGGTTCTGCAGGTTGGGTGTCTTCTGCTGCTTGTCTCACATCCTGCTGCTCAGCGGTAGATTTGTTCCTGCTCAGTGCTAACAGGAAACTCACACAGCATTTCTGTTTCAGCTGTGCCAACGCTTTGATCCCTTGCTGCTTGGATGGGGCGTTTGAAGAATGATGCCTGTGCTGATGTCCAGCCAGGCTTTGGGGATGAGTCTCCACACCAGGGTACGACTGACAGGACTGAGGGTTGGGGATCCAGCCAGGTCGAGTCCAGTGTGCTTTGCTCTTGTTCTTAGTGCTTGTTTTTGCTCAGGAGGGCAGGAGGTGAACCTCGTGCAGCAATGCCTGCAGACGGGGTTTGCAGAGAAAGAGGTCCTGCAGGCCTTGTGTGACAGCCACGGAGCTGCAGCGAGGCTGCATCCGTGTAAAACACCAGAGATCCACGGAGGTGTGAAGGGGAGCTGTGGGCTGCAGTCACGCAGGAAGGGATGTGCATGCTCGGGGTTTGGTTGTTGTGTGTGTGTTAAGTGACTGTGATACCACTGCTGGGTCAGTGTGAGTGTACGGAACAAGTGTGACAGCCTTTTTGATGGAGCCCTGTGAAAGGAGTCCTATGGACTTGAGATCCAACTATCAGCCCGTGGGCATCATCCAGGAGTTGGGGTAGGGGATGAGGCAAGGGAAGTTGGGCTAAGAAAGGGATAAAGCAGTCTGGCAGTAGTTCTGTGTTTCTCCCATCTCCTGCTTTATTTCCTTCCAGGTGAAATAGATGGGTGCTGCAACATGCCCTTGAATGTAACAAAACCCACTCTAGTGTGGATTTGACATGGGCCCAGCACTGCAAGGTACGCTGCTGGGAGGAAGCGTCCATCTGGCTGAGGGCAGGAAGGCCCTCCAGAGGGATGCACTGAGGCCAGTTGTGCGAGGCTCAACAAGAGCAAGCGCCAGGTCCTGCGCTTTGGTCATGACGACCCCGTGCCAGCTTCTCCAGGATTTGGCTGGGGTAGAATTCCAAGCAGCCCCTGATTCCAGAACGTTGGGCTGGGCTGTTGGAATCTTCTGCCCTTGTGACTGGTCTTGCCTCCCCAGCCTGTCCGTGGTGGTGGAGCAGCCTGGTGGCCCTCAGTGATGTCATAAGGGCTAGAATGAGGGGAGGAGCAGTGCGTGCTGCGTCCCTTCATTGGAGCGCTGGAGCTCTGACTGAGCAGCTCGCTTGTTGCACTTGTGCACCGACTGCGTCCCTTTGTCTTCACACCGTCCTGTGCAGCACCTTGTAGGTAAGCTGAGACAGTGTGGGAGAGACGGGGGGACAGTGAGTGCTGAGAACTGCTGGCTGGCGGAGCTCATAGGATCACATTATCTCCATCAGCAGAGGGGTGGCCATGAGGGACAGGGAGGTGATCGTCCCCCCCTGCTCTGCTCTTGTGAGGCCCCAGCTGCAGTACAGTGTCCAGAAAGTCAGGGAGCTGTTGGAGAGGGTCCAGAGGCGAGCCACAGAGATGATCAGGGGACAGGAGCACCTCCCCTGCAAAGACAGGCTGAGGGAGCTGGGCTTGTTCAGCCTGGAGAAATGAAGGCTGTGGGGTGACCTCATGGCAGCCTTCAGTACCTAAAGGGAGCCTAAAAAGAGGAGGGGAATCAACTCTTTGAAAGGGTAGATAACAGCAGGACAAGGGGAAATGGTTTTAAGTTGAAAACTTAAGTTTTTAAGTTGAGGGAGGGCAGATTTTGGATTTTCCCTCGTAGTCTTTGCTAAACCGTGGAAGCAAACTGACCTGCTCTTTCTCTCTCCTCTCTCCACCCTCTGCCTGCTTCCCTGCTGCAGCTTTTGCTCGTGGAAGATCAGAGCAAAGTGACAAGGAACGGCTGCGGATTCGTGAGATTTCTCTCCCTCGTTCTGATCTCTTGCCAGGTACCTGCCATGCTTTGTCCCCCCACATGCTTTAGCAGCCCGTGACGCCCCGTGTTTAGTAACACAGCCTCATCCAGCTTTGATGGGACGCTGGTCACGTGTGGGTTTTCTCCACGTGCTCTGCAGCTCAGCCCTCAGAAGGATGCTGTCTGTGGTGCTGTGACCAGCTGGTCTACAGGAAAGCAATCCCTTAGGCAAAGAGTCCCAGCCCCAGCTTGTGCAGAGCTGCACAGCATCACCAGGGACACCAGCAGGCGTGCTTGGGCTGTGTGAGTGTGCCCGACAGCTGTAGGGAGCACAGCAGAGATGTGAACAGAGAAAATAAAAGTGTGTTTCTTTTCAGTTCCAGCTTGTCACACCTACGCTGATGGCTGTGGCGTGCAGCGAGATCAGCTGTGGGCCTGACCTGGCATGGACAGAGGTAGAGTATGAAGCTCTGATTGGTCTTTGTTCCCTGACTGCAGCCAGCAGAGTGAGCCGCAGATGTGCTCTCCTGCTTTCCAAGAGAGCTCCTCTGTGGCAAGACAGTAGTGCAAGAGTGGCAAGTTTATAAAAGTACCAGAGCCATCTCGGCTGTTGTGTTTGTCCTCTACTGACTTTTCCCTTGAAATGGCTGCAGAAACAACAATCATTCTCTGCTCTGTTTGGCCTCGCTGTTGGTTGGACTGCTCAAGAGAGCTGCTTGGTGCTTGCAATGGCACTGTTTGCACCTTGTAACTGCAGCCGTAGCTTTGGTTTCCCTCTTCACGGTCTCCTAGCATCTGAAACAGTCAGCCTTCCTGCACAAAGAGCGCAGGAAAGGATGTGGCAAAATACACAAGGCCACCTGTCTGCGTCAGTGCCATTGCTGATTAGTCTGGATGGGGAGAGATGCATCTTTGCTGGCGTGTGCCTGCTGCACACCAGGGAGAGAAACAGCCGTTATTAGACTTGCAGTTCCTTCTGAAGTGCCCATGATAAGGACCGAGTGCATTTCCTGCAGCTTTCTCTGCAGATGTGCGCCTCACCTTGAAATCCTCCTTGTTGGTTCCCAGCTCCTCACCGTGGCCTGTGCTCTCTGTTTCAGGCTGAGAACAAGGGGAAGCCCCTGCTAGACCATGAGGTGGCACCTGTGAATGTTCCAGCTATTGCTGCTGCCCATGCTATTAAGAGATACGTTGCCCAGGCAGCGGATGAACTCTCCTTTGAGGTAAGCAGTTCAAGGCGTTCCTTGTTGCTCAATTTTACAATGGCAAATGTCTTCAGAGCTGCACTGGTGCAAGTGCTCTCAGGCTCGGCGATGTTTGGCAGTGCAGAAGAATGCAGTCATTTGAGCTGTGCTTTCCTCCCAGCTGTGCTGAAGCTGGGATTGACGTTGCAATCTCTTGCAGGTCGGAGACATCGTGTGTGTCACCGACATGCCACCAAAGGAGCTGACTCCCTGGTGGAGAGGCAAGCTCGGCTTCCAGGTAGGCACAAGCTTCAGACTGGAGAGTGCAACTGCAGTAAAGGCAGGAATCTTAGCTTAGAGCTGCTCTGCCTGCACAGGATGCCTAATGGACGTAAACAGTTTCCCTGTGTCGGTGTCAGGGGACCTTGCCGTTGGCTGCAAATGTTGAAAAATTATTACCTTTATGCTTCGAACTATGGCCATTTTCTGCTGGATAGTCTTATGGAACGTCAGGCAAGCACGTTCCGAGGGAAATGTTATGTGGCTTTTGGTTTAACAGTTCAGACCTGAGAAGTGCTGCATGCAATAGTTGGCTTCTCTTCTTGTTACAGGTTGGATTTTTCCCAGGGGAGTGTGTGGAACTCATTAATAAGAACATTCCTGAGGCACTCATCAACTCTGTGCCAAAGCCAGGTAGGGATGTTACATTTGATGGTGTGGGGAAGCAAAATGAAGTCTTTTTGGGGGTGCGTTCCATGTTTAGTACCTCCTTTATCCATCCCACATTGTCCTCTGGGTTGATGATTCTTCATGCACACCATGGGGCAGAGATTTGGCCCAATCCTCCTGTGTTTTTGATTGGACTTGGGGAAACTATAGAATCTTCATAGAATGGCTTGGGATGGTAGGGTCCTTAAGGATCCTCAAGCTTCCACTTCCTTGCATCAGGCTGTGCTGCCAGCCCCCACATTTATTGTCAGATTAGACCAGGCTGCCCAGGGCCCCATCCAACCTGGCCTTGGGCTCCTCCAGAGATGGGGAAAATCCCTTTTTGTATGTACTGGTTGGTAATGTTCTTCCCGTTCTGACGTGCTCTGTAGAATGTGCTGTGCTCGGCCTCGTCCAACGGAGCCAAACCGGAAATGACCTGGTTTCTTCCTTTTGTTGTGCAGTGCCCAAGAAACGCAGCAAGATCCTCACCTTCCTTCGTTCCTTGGTGAAGGCCCACCCAAAGAAACCGACCGAGCGGGAGGTGGAGAAGGAAAGGGTGTTTGGCGGTGACCTGGGAGAGCATCTTCTCCACTCCGGTCGTGATGGTAAGGAGCTGCCCATTCCTGAGATCTTCCTCTGCTGGGCATCTAAAGAAGATGAAAGGGAGCTCATATCTAGCAGGGGGCAGGCTGATAGCCGTGGAGACACGTGTAATGGGAGTTGATGGCTGAAGGATCAAGTGAGGCGGATGCTCCTAAGAGACAAGCACATCTGTATTTGCTTCAGCCAAGCCTGGCTGGGCTTAGTGGATGGGATGTGAAGCACAGCCTGCAGCACGATTGAATCAGGAGCTCCACTGACGGCTGGCACGTGTTCTTCAGTCCCCCAGGTCCTCCAGAGCTGCGCTGAGTTCATTGAGCAGCACGGCGTGGTGCAGGGGATATACCGCCTGTCCGGCGTCGCGTCCAACATCCAGAGACTGCGGTAAGAGTGCTGCGACTGACACAGCCTGAGTGCATCTGGTGTGGCTTTGGGCTTGCCTTCCTCTCGCTCAACCGGGTTTGCGTCCCTCTCTCCAGGCAGGAATTTGAGTCTGAGCAGATTCCTGAGCTCACCGTCCGGGACATTCACAGCGTGAGCTCCCTCTGCAAGATGTACTTCAGGGAGCTCCCGAACCCTCTGCTCACCCACCAGCTGTACGGCAAGTTCTCGGTAAGCACAAGGCCACGTCTTTCATTTCCCTCTTCCTGGGCCTCTTGGCAGATGGCTGCAGCAGTGCCCCAGCTCAAAGGCCCTTTTGCTGTCAGCCCCACGAGGTTTACTCGCAGTGGTGTACTAGCCTGATTGGTGTCTCGCTCCCTTTCTGCACTACTCCAGGATGCTGTTGGTGCCGCTACAGAGGAGGAGCGGCTGCTCAGAATGCAGGACGTCATCCAGCAGCTGCCCGCTCCTCACTACAGGTCAGTGCTGCCCTCAGCCTGCTGAGCTCAGCCCTACTGCATTGCAGAGGGCAACGATGCGGTTCCAGGCTCTGTCTCACGCCGGCAACACGATGCCTGTGTATGCTGAAGGGTTGAAGGCTCCATGGGCTTACTTTATGGGGTCAGTTCCTGGGCACGGGGGCACGCTTGGTGCAGCTGATGGCTGCGGCTGTGCTGTGCTGGGGCTTGGTGCTGCAGCGTGGCACTCAGTCAAGTTGGATCTACTTCATCTTCGGTGACAGTAGCAATCACAAGAAGTAGCATGAATGGAGGTTTGCTTTCTGAATTGCAGCACGGCATGCTCGTTGGTGCTGAACGTTTGCCTCTCTTGTTTTCCAGGACACTGGAGTTCCTGATGAGACACTTGGCGTGTCTGGCTGGGAGCTCCACCATCACAAACATGCATGCCAAGAACCTAGCCATTGTGTGGGCTCCAAACCTCTTAAGGTAAACTGCTGGTTCTGTTTCAACACAACGCTTACATCTGTTCTCCATTAAAAAAAAAAACAGTGCTCCCTTTTTCTCCATCAAATGTGCTCTTCTCCTGTAAAATCTGTGGCTGACAGAAGAGCAGGAGCCTGAGCTGTTCTCCATCCCCACGGGCACAATGTCTAGGTGACAATTTCTGCAGTCTTGTTGAGATGGGACTGACGTGTCCTTGATCATCCAGGGGAATTTCTGCAGTGGCATCACTGATTGCCCACTGCGGAAGTCTCCAGAGCCTCAGCTGACAGCTTTTGGCTGCAACAATTCAGACTCGGGGAAACGGTCTTGGAGAAATGACTTCTAAAATCTGCCTTTTCTACAGATCACAGCAGAACGAGTCTGCCTGCGCCAGCGGAAGAGCTGCCTGCATGGAGCTGCAGACGCAGTCGGATGTGGTGGAATTCATCATCAACCACACCGACGTCCTCTTCGGCTCCAAATCCGGAGCAGACATCGCAGATGCAGCAGGTGAGTGTCTTCCTCCATTAGCTTGATCTTGACCTGACACCTTGACCAAATGCAGGCCTTCTCCAGGATGTTTGAGATACTCTTTTACCATCAAGGGGACAGCAGACCTCTGGACTTCCATTAGGGTATGGCATCCTGTTGCTGGATGCTGAGAATGTCCAAGCCCAAACTTCACAAGGAGGAAACCGTCATTATTATGGTTTGCACGCAGGAGAAGCTTGATGCAAGTGTGGCAGCGAAGCTTTCTCAGTTCCCTGCCCCCATTTCCTTGGGTTTTTCCTTGCCTATTTTGATACAGTAAGCTGCTCTTAATGATGACCGTGTCCTTTGCCATAAACACACCTCTTCCCACATGGTTATTTTGGGCTCCTCTTCTTCCAGTGGCTCGGACAAGCAAGCCTGAGAAAAATACAGCACCTCCCCCAGAACTGTGGTGGCTCTGCTGCTGCTTTCTGATCCTCGCTCTTACCTGTGGTTTTCCCTGACAGGGCACAATTCTCTCCCAGGGCCCAAGTCTGTGGGGGTCTCTTCTGCTGCCACAAAGCTGCTCAGCCTGGAGGAGGCACAGGCACAGAGGCGAGGCCACAGCACCTCTTCTGTGGTAACAGAGAGCAGCCGGGACATTGAAGTGGAAGAAAGCCCTGCAGCTGGGCAGGGCAAATTCCACACCGTCGTTGACTTTCCATCTGACAGGTAAAGAGGACTTTCTTTTCCAGCACCTAGCATCATTGTTTGGGTGGGTTTTTGTGTTTTCCTGCAGAAACCAGGCAGTGCTAGGAACAAGCAACTGCTGCCAAGAGCTCAGTGCTGCTCTTCCCTCACCCTGCACCACGCACGACTCACAGCATTGGCTGTTTTCTCTCTCCAGACAAAATCCACCCAGCAAGAATGAGGAATCACCAGCTAGCAGTTGGTGTTGCTGCTTCAGCCTCAGGAAGCCATCCTCTGGCAGCAAACGCCAACTGCAGCGCAATGCCAGGCAGCCCTCAGAAACAGCAGTGGTAGTCCTGGCAGGTAAGGGTGCAAATGCAGCTTCCAAATCCCTGCTTTTCAGGAACATACAATTCAAGCTTGCTCTGCACATGTATCTCTTTCTAGCGTTCAATCCCGTGCCTAAATCTTCACCCCTGATCAAGTACCACTGTCGTAATTCAGCTTGTGAAAGTTTGACACTAACCCCTGTGTATCCTTTCTAGGTGAATCGAGCCCTTGCCAAGCCACAAGATCCAGGGCAAGTAGCGAGGATGCTCTGTGTGCTTCCATCAGTGGAGAGCTCATAGGAAGCACAAATTGCTGCAGTTCTAATAGCAGCCTTCCATCTAACAACATTAATGGGGAGAAGGAGCTCATCGAAGTCCATGCTCTCATTACACCTGGCTCTGCTGAAGTTGCTGACCTGAGCCTCCCAGACACCACAGTCACAAGTGTGGATTTTAACCCAGAGTCTCTGCAGTGCAGCCCATCTGAAGCACAGTGTGAGTGCCCCGACAGCAGCACCTCCATGCAGGAGCAGGTCAGCATCAGTGAAGAGGAGCAGAGCCTTTTGCAGGGGGACTTTCAATCAGACCTCCAGTCCCAGGCACCGGACAGCAGCACTGAGAGCTCTGAGCCACTCTCGCCATGACAAGACAGGATGAGTCCCATCTTCACCGTGGACCTCTCACACCCTCCTGTCCTTTATATAATAATAAAAGCACACTCGTGCTCAACCAACGCCTTGACTGCCTCCAGAGTCTTCATTCACACGGACTGCGATGAATGCAGCACACAGCAAGGCACCCCAGCTTGCAATGCTGTGGCTGTGGGGTGCATGCAGCTCAGCTCCGGGTTTGTTTCTGTTTTGTCTGGCTTTGGGATGTCTGCAGGGGGAGCTCTGCTACCATTTGGCATGGTAGCAAATAATCTCTCGCATCCTGGATGCTGCTCATGATACTCCCAAGCTTCCTGGCTGTGGCTTTGTGACGCTTTTCAGGGCTTTCTGATGCATTTTGATGCCTTGGATGTTGCTTAACACCTCCCTCCTCCCATCATGTCCTTTCCTGGCTCCCATCTACGAACTGGCCCTGCAGATCATCTCCAGACCTGTCATCAGCACACTGCGGCAGGAGAAGCTCCCCCTGGCCAACGTCAGGCAGTACTGCTTGGTCTGCAGCTCAGTGGCCATTTCCCTTTTAGGCGGCTCCTGCAGAAGAATCAAGCAGCAGAACCTTTTGCTCACCCTGCACCACACAAATGCTGCAAAAGCAGAAACAACCTGGGAATCTCTGGTTTGCAAGACTTCACAGACACTTATTGACTGTGTCTGATGGTTCCCTCCCATCCTTGATTTCCTTCTCCCCTTCTCCTCGTCTGATCCCACTGCTGAGCCATGATCAAGCTGCCCAGTGTGGCAGAGCATCGTGCAGAGCCGTGCTGGCACCTCCTCCCCTTCCTCTCCTGCAGCTCAGCGTGCAACCTGAGCAAGTTTTTTTCTGAGAAAGTGACCAGCTCTTTTCCATCCCTTTGCCCCTACAAACAGTTGTCCAGAGGATCTCGTCCAAGAATTCCTGGAACAGCCTGCAGCTGGCTCTCCTGAAGTTCAGGCTCCTGCCTTTGCTTCCTGCCAGGCCCGCATTCCTTGAGATCACCAACTCAAGGAGGGCATGGTCACTGCAGCCCTGACCGCCTCCTGTCGTAACCCCTGGTGTGCACCATGTCCAGCAATGCTTCCCTTCTGCTTGCTGTGCCCAATGCCTGCACCACAGAGTGATTCTCACTGCACTCCAGGAGTCTGTCAGATTGCTTGCAGCCAGCCATGCTGATTTCCCAGACTGACTGGAATCCCCCATCAGGATGAGAGTCAGTGAGTGTGATGCTTCTGCTGGCTGCAGTAAGCAGCTCCCACCAACAGGCTCTCTTTCCAGGCGGCTGTAGCAGACCCTCACCTCCAGAAGCCCTGCACTGCTGCACTTCCTAATTTTACCCACAAGTTCACAACCTGCTCATGGCTCTTCTTAGTTCTTTGCACTCAACTTCTCATCATAGAGGGCAAATCCCTTGCCTTCCAGAATTCCATAGTATCAATTGTGTCTGCTAATGTCAGGATTTATTTTCTTTCTTTTCTTTTTCCATTTTCTAGGTAGGAAAATGAATTTCTGAGCCAGGAGAAGCAGAAGTGAAAGAGTCTTCCTGGCACTGCTCAGGTTGCAGGAGTTGCCAAGTGCTCCTCAGGTAATGTGTGCTGAAGAGCTGACCTTGGTGGCAGGGGCTGTGGCTGCATTTTGTGCCTGTCATGCGGGAATCCAAGAAAGCCTATTCAGAGCAGGAGCTGCAGAGCGAGATAAACATCACGAGAAGGTAAGGCTGAGAAGCAAGGACACCTCCAGAAAGAAGAGAAAAACTGAGTCAAGTGAGCTGCGTGACGGCCGTGTGATGCTGACCATGATTGGAGGAAGAGCGCATGGCTGGGAATGACTGGTGGCTCTGGTTGGATGGGTGCCTGTGTGCACAGAGGTAAGGAGTGTTTGTGGGATGTTTTGCTGGCATCTAACAGCTGTAAGGGGAAGTCAAGAGAGAAAACTTGTGAATGCATAGAAGGGATGTTAAAATCTGGAACAGACTGTTTGGATCAGTCACAGCTGAGTCCAGATTGCCACACTGTCAGAACCTGGGGCCTAGGATTTTCCTTTAAGAGTGCCAACTGCTCATTTTGAATGATAAAAAGTAACATTGATAGAAGCTTCCCTCCTTGCATTAGAATAAGGCATTGATATTTGATGTTTCTGTCTTTCCATTCCTTTAGCAGCCTGGGTGTTGATGCAGCTGTATGCATCTGCTGCCCTCTCCTTCTGTTTTGTGTAAAAGAACAGTAAAATATGCAATCAGTGTGAGATCTTTCTGAAGTATTTTACTTTATTTGCCCCTAGGCTGCAATGGCTGGGAAATGGCAGTGTCACCCAGGAGCCCACACGGCGACCTGATGTCTCATTGTTGGGGTCTATTGGAAACCACCACGATGACAAAAGAATGCCTGGGATTCCTCCGGCCCAAATGCCAAACCTTGCACTTGGCTGTGCTGAACCTCATGAGGTTCACCCAGGCCCACCTCTCAAGTCTGCTGAGCTCAAACAGATGTCATTTTTCTCGTGTCCTTCCATTCCGAGTCCATCTGTTCCCCAAAGCAAAAGAATTTGGAGGGAACCACCGACAGTTATGTGAGCGATTTCAGCGTCTATTTCTGATCATGGCAACAACTTCAGAGGTCACACTTAATTTACGGTGCCCGTTGTAATTCTGACCAAGGCTGCAGTTGCAGCTGACTTCCCAAGGCTGCAAGACGTGGTGGGACACAGCCTTGTGCTTCTGCATTGGTGCTCATCCCACGTTTCCTTTCTCTGTCTCCCAGGTCAGCTCCTGCTGGAAGCAGATGGTATCCCAGTGTGAATGAAGGTCAGTGCAGGAGCAGCTGCTGATGGGAGGAAGGAAGTCCATGCTGAAGAGCTCTGAAGCATCTGCAGGTATGGTTCTGGAGGAGGCAGCAGTGATGTCGGAGGGCTCCCCAGCAGGAAGCTGTCTCATCCAAATGCTTGCTGAGTGGTTGGAAGGGAGCTTTCTGCATGACAGCAGCACCAGCTGCTTGCTTCACATGCTGCAAAGACAAGGATTAGCACGAGTTCCAGTATCTACAGTATCATCACGAATCACGATAGGATTACAATGTGTCCTCATACAAACGCAGCCATTTCTCTCTGAGTCCAAAGGCTGTCCGGAAAGCATCTTTGAGGTCTCTCACACCAAACCACTGCTGTCCGTGTGGGATCTGACTCATTAGGGTATAGGGGTTAGGAACCACAGGCTGTCTTTTGAGAACGGGTTCAGTCATTTCCTTACATCTTGCACCAGCCGATACGTGCCGTCTGCCTTCCGTGCCGACAGGATTGGGGTGTTATAAGGCCACAGACAAGGTTCCAGAAGACCATCCTTAACCAGTGTCTGTGTTACAGCTTTTAGACCCACTCTCCCTTCTAAGGCTATGGGATATTGTTGCTGTTTCACAGCTCCACTCCCTCCTTGGGCAGTTCTTTGTAAGGGAAAATTGTGAGTCCACCCCGATTTCCTTCCCCTGCCCACACCTTTGGATTCATTTCTTCTCATCACCAGCTGTTAACACATTCATTGACACCTGACATCTGTTTCACAGACTTGCAGCTGTAATCCTCATTTAACTGTTAAATCTCTCCCCCATAAATCGGTCCCTGCTTCAGGCACAGAGAACAATTGCCCTGCAACTATTTTATCTTTCCATTTTAGTTCTGTGGTCTCCAAGAGTGGAGCTGTCATTTCTGATCCCTCAGCCCCAGTTATGCACAACAGCCACATCCAGATACACGTCTGGTACCTCTGAACTAGCTAATGCTGTAGGATGGAATGTTGTTTCTGCACTGGCTATCAAATGTGGGATTGCTCTGAAGCAGTACAGCACAATGTGTTTTGTAATTTGCCCTTAGAAACAGTTTGAAAAAGTAGAAAGACTTTATTAGTATTAGTATTAGTAAAAAGAAGTTATTTCATAACATATTTTAGAAATACAGTTGTTCAATCATGTGATCAATTCTCACTTACAGAACTGTAATAGTTACAAATTGCATGGGTATAGTATTAAGGACCAGAAAGCATGTTGTAAGGCCATTCTGTTTGGATAGGAGAAGCTCAGCAAAAGAAAAACAGACTCCAGAGAAGCCAGGGCCTCCACACAAGGCCGAACTGACTCACTCTGTGGGCAGGTTGGGATGCAACAGGCAGGCATCAAGAGACTCCCCTCTGTCCTCCTTCCAAACTTCTCTCTCTTCAGGGATGAGCAGCTGTCCAGAAATAGTGGCCAAGTGTTGATAAGCAGCTGTCAGGCGTTCAATAATTAGCAGTATACCTGCTGAGCTAGCAACAATTGGTGTTTAGCCAGTCACACACACACACACAGAATGGCCCGGGTTGGAAGGGACCTCAAGGATCAGGAATCTCCAACTCCCTGCCACAGGCAGGGCCACCAACCTCTGTAGCACTGCACATATGCACACTGCTGGATAGAAACAGCAGTGTGGGAAAAAACTGTATGCTGTGGATGCAAAGGGTGAATCAGAATGGCTTAACAGCTGTCCCACAAGGAAAAGCAATCCCTTACCTGCTGTGACATGCTCATGGCAACACCAATGCAGAAGCTAGCAGCTGATGCCCACAAGGACAGCCAGCCTGGACTTATTTTCACTACATATCTTTGTCCTGATGTCCTTGTAGAACCTGGGACATTTCTCCATCTCAGCAGAAGAGGGCAAGAGGGGTAGAAAGCATGCACACTCTCCTCTATTTTTCTGGCACTCAAAGAGAAAGAGAAGATGAAAACCAGCATTGTTTCCCTGCCCATGGCAAACACCAGCCTTTCCATCCTTACAGTCCTCCTGACATCAGCACTAATTGAAACAACATCCCACTCACCTTTGCCATGTCTGGCAGAGGTTGCAGCTCTTTCTATTGCATCCCTCTAGCTTTCAAGTCAAGAGCTCCTGTGTCACACAAGGAAAAGCAATCTTTTACCTGCTGTGCCATGCTCATGGCAGCAGCAATGCAGATGCCAGCAGCTGATGCCCACAAGGATAGCCAGCCTGGACTTATTTTCATTACATATCTTTGTTCTGATTTCCTTCTAGAAGCTTGGACATTTCTCCCTCTGAGCAGCAGAGAGCAGGATGCGTCCAAGGTGAGGGCACACTCTGCTCTTTATATGGCACAAAAAGAGAAAGAGAAAATGAAAACAAGATGTGTTTCCCTGCCCATGGCAAACACCAGACTTTCCATCCTTACAGTCCTTCCTGACATCAGCAGCAACTGAAACAACATCCCACTCACCTTTGCCATGTCTGGCAGAGGTTGCAGCTCTTTCTATTGCATCCCTCTAGCTGTCAAGTCAAGAGCTCCTGTGTCACACAAGGAAAAGCAATCTTTTACCTGCTTTGCCATGCTCATGGCAGCAGCAATGCAGATGCCAGCAGCTGATGCCCACAAGGACAGCCAGCCTGGACTTATTTTCATTACATATCCTTGTCCTGATGTCCTTCTACAAGCTGGAACATTTCTCCATCTCAGCAGGAGAGGGCAGGAGGGGTCCAAGGTGAGGGCACACTCTGCTCTTTATCTGGCACTCAAAGAGAAAGAGAAAATGAAAACCAGCTGTGTTTCCCTGCCCATGGCAAACACCAGCCTTTCCATCCTTCCAGTCCTTCCTGACATCAGCACTAATTGAAACAACATCCCACTCACCTTTGCCATGTCTGGCAGAGGTTGCAGCTCTTTCTGTTACATCCCTCTAGCTGTCAAGTCAAGAGCTCCTGTGTCACACAAGGAAAAGCAATCTTTTACCTGCTGTGCCATGCTCATGGCAGCAGCAATGCAGATGCCAGCAGCTGATGCCCACAAGGACAGCCAGCCTGGACTTATTTTCATTACATATCTTTGTCCTGATTTCCTTCTAGAAGCTTGGACATTTCTCCATCTCAGCAGAAGAGGGCAGGAGGGGTCCAAGGTGAGGGCACACTCTGCTCTTTATCTGGCACTCAAAGAGAAAGAGAAAATGAAAACCAGCTGTGTTTCCCTGCCCATGGCAAACACCAGCCTTTCCATCCTTACAGTCCTTCCTGACATCAGCAGCAACTGAAACAACATCCCACTGAAGTTTGCCATGTCTGGCAGAGGTTGCAGCTCTTTCTATTGCATCCCTCTAGCTTTCAAGTCAAGAGCTCCTGTGTCACACAAGGAAAAGCAATCTTTTACCTGCTTTGCCATGCTCATGGCAGCAGCAATGCAGATGCCAGCAGCTGATGCCCACAAGGACAGCCAGCCTGGACTTATTTTCATTACATATCTTTGTCCTGATTTCCTTCTAGAAGCTTGGACATTTCTCCATCTCAGCAGAAGAGGGCAGGAGGGGTCCAAGGTGAGGGCACACTCTGCTCTTTATCTGGCACTCAAAGAGAAAGAGAAAATGAAAACCAGATGTGTTTCCCTGCCCATGGCAAACACCAGCCTTTCCATCCTTACAGTCCTTCCTGACATCAGCAGCAACTGAAACAACATCCCACTCACCTTTGCCATGTCTGGCAGAGGTTGCAGCTCTTTCTATTGCATCCCTCTAGCTTTCAAGTCAAGAGCTCCTGTGTCACACAAGGAAAAGCAATCTTTTACCTGCTTTGCCATGCTCATGGCAGCAGAAGTCCAGATGCCAGCAGGTGATACCCACAAGGACAGCCAGCCTGGACTTATTTTCATTACATATCTTTGTCCTGATGTCCTTCTACAAGCTGGAACATTTCTCCCTCTGAGCAGCAGAGGGCAGGAGGGGTCCAAGGTGAGGGCACACTCTGCTCTTTATCTGGCACTCAAAGAGTAAGAGAAAATGAAAACCAGCTGTGTTTCCCTGACCATGGCAAACACCAGCCTTTCCATCCTTACAGTCCTTCCTGCAATCATCAGCAATGGAAACAACATCCCACTCACCTTTGCCATGTCTGGCAGAGGTTGCAGCTCTTTCTATTGCATCCCTCTAGCTTTCAAGTCAAGAGCTCCTGTGTCACACAAGGAAACGCAATCTTTTACCTGCTTTGCCATTCTCATGGCAGCAGCAATGCAGATGCCAGCAGCTGATGCCCACAAGGATAGCCAGCCTGGACTTATGTTCATTACATATCTTTGTCCTGATGTCCTTCTAGATGCTGGAACATTTTTCCATCTCAGCAGCAGAGGGCAGGAGAGTTGCAAGGTGAGGGCACACTCTCCCCTGTTTATCTGGCACTCAAAGAGAAAGAGAAAATGAAAACAAGATGTGTTTCCCAGCCCATGGCAAACACCAGCCTTTCCATCCCTACAGTCCTTCCTGCAATCATCAGCAATGGAAACAACATCCCACTCACCTTTGCCATGTCTGGCAGAGGTTGCAGCTCTTTCTATTGCATCCCTCTAGCTGTCAAGTCAAGAGCTCCTGTGTCACACAAGGAAAAGCAATCTTTTACCTGCTGTGCCATGCTCATGGCAGCAGCAATGCAGATGCCAGCAGCTGATGCCCACAAGGACAGCCAGCCTGGACTTATTTTCATTACATATCCTTGTCCTGATGTCCTTCTACAAGCTGGAACATTTCTCCATCTCAGCAGAATCGGGAAGGAGGGGTCCAAGGTGAGGGCACACTCTCCCCTGTTTATCTGGCACTCAAAGAGAAAGAGAAAATGAAAACCAGATGTGTTTCCCTGCCCATGGCAAACACCAGCCTTTCCATCCTGCCAGTCCTTCCTGACATCAGCACTAATTGAAACAACATCCCACTCACCTTTGCCATGTCTGGCAGAGGTTGCAGCTCTTTCTATTGCATCCCTCTAGCTTTCAAGTCAAGAGCTCCTGTGTCACACAAGGAAAAGCAATCTTTTACCTGCTTTGCCATGCTCATGGCAGCAGCAATGCAGATGCCAGCAGCTGATGCCCACAAGTACAGCCAGCCTGGACTTATTTTCATTACATATCTTTGTCCTGATGTCCTTCTAGAAGCTGGGACATTTCTCACTCTGAGCAGCAGAGGGCAGGTGTCATGGTTTTGGTTTTTGCTTATTTGACTTTCAGTATTCAACATCAAAACATCGTGTACTGGAAGTGTTAATATTCTAACTCCACGTTCCTATCCCTATACATTGCGGAAGTCACGGGATCTGACCCTTCCGGGGGGGGCGGTCTCTTACTGCCTGGCAGTGGGTGCTGGAGGGTGCTTTCCTAGCCGTTCCAAGCTTTTTCAGGTTTGACTCGGTCTCGGGAACTCTCTCTCATATCTTATTTCATTCATTAGTCTCAATTTCAATTAGATTGTATTATATTGTATTATTTTGTATTCCGATATCATAGTTAGTAAAATAAGTTTACCTCCATAGATTGTTGCCGCTGTTTCTTTCCTTTTCCCCCTTCCTTCCCATTTTGTGGGCCCAGGTGGGGGGTGGGGAGGGCACGGGCATACTGCCCCCTGTCACGGGCATAAACTGTTCCAGTTAATTCCGTGACAGATTTTGGTGGAGAATGCGGGCATAGCTGCCTTTTGTTTTTGGTTTTTGCTTTTTGGCTCTTAGAACGAATCTCGCTCTCTGCTCTTAGAGAGCTTCGTTAGGGAGCATTATCAGTAGTTCAGGTTTTGTGCTGGGAAACTTGACCTTGAAAGGCCAGGCGTACTGCCAGTATTCTGGGATATTTGTAAACTTTGAGCACTGCTTAGTCTGGGTAGTGCCTTTTTTTCCTTTCCCCCCCCCTCTTGTTAGTTTCAATTCATTAACCCTTTTTGAGCAGAAATCAGCGATGAACCCATTCTTTTTCGTGGGAGCGCTGAGTAAGGGATTAAAAGCTATGGTGTTTCTCGCGACCTACTGGCGAATCATCAATGTCATCATTACTTGTTGTGGACTTGTGTACATATATAACTACATATGGGCACTGACGGAGACGCCTGTATGGTACCTATCTTGGTACCTATATGCAATGTTTAATACGAATTTTGACACTTGCATCCCGGATGGAATGGCTAATTTCACAAGCAACTACATCCCAGATGGAATAGCTAATTTTACAAACCACACGATGTTCAAACCAGTTTCCAGGTTTTCCTTTTGGTTTATCAGACGCTTTTCCAATGCTGAGTTAACTCTCATGCTTGTGGTCGTAACAGTCTTGTTCATATCACTCTCCCTGAATGTATTCCAATACAGGAATAGTAAGCAGAAGGAGTCTCCTCCAGAACCAGAGAATGCTGACTGGCAGGGAATATGGAGAGGTTTAGGAAAAATCTTAGAAGCATGGGGACCCGCAATGTCATGGGATTTCACTCTTGAGCACCTGTGGGATCCCCAGAAACTTAGCCAGTATTTGGAACAGGGGCAGTGCGGCTCAGGTAAATCTAAGGAGGTACAACTTCTTTGGGGTTTGGCTTGTGCTTACCGTGCCATATATAATACTGTTTTGGAGAGAGAGAGTTTCCGAGCTGAGGTTCAAGCCAAAGGGAAAGTCAAATCTGATCAATTACAGGAGACACCAGTAACAATATCAGTTGCCCCTGTGGAGGGCAAGAAATGGAAACGAGTGTCCTCGCGTCTAGAACGGAAAAAAGAAGAAGAGGAGGAGGAGGAGGTGGAGGAAGATCCAGGTGAGGGGCCCTCCTCGAAACCACCAACATCAAGAAAGGCAAAAGGAAAAACTAAGAGACATGCAGAAGAGAGTGATGAAGAGGAAGTTTCTATTACTACTCGTCGGCCTCTGAAGATGACTGAAATCCAAGGCTCAAGAAAGGAATTTATACGGCGCCCAAATGAAGCTATCGTTTCCTGGTTAGTTCGCTGTTGGGACGATGGGGCCAGTAGCTTGTCTCTAGATGGTAACGAAGCTCGCCAATTAGGAGCCATTGCCAGAGATCCAGCTATTGACAGAGGAATTAGTCGATGTCTGGATGGGGCTGCCTCCCTCTGGGAACGAGTATTAACAGCTGTGAAGGAAAGGTACCCCTTCAAAAGCGGCTTGAAGCCTGTGACGAAAAGATGGGATACAGTTGAACAGGGTATCCAGTATTTGAGGGAAATAGCCGTGGTGGAAATGTTGTATGATCCTAACTGTGTTTTTAACGACCCACAAGGCCATGACCCTGAGAGAGTGAGAACAACGCGTGAAATGTGGCAGCAACTCACATCAACAGCACCAGCCAGATACGCCTCTGCACTATTGGCAGCCTCGGACAGATACCAGGACCAACAGAGAAGCCCCTTAGTTTATGAATTGATTCTTATGCTCCAAAGCTATGAACAACAGCTACCCCCAACTCGCGCCGCCATCGCCGCCATCTCACAAATGACGGAGCAACTGAATAAAGTGCAAGAGCAAATGTCTTCACTGATGAATCGTGACAAACCTGTAGAAGTATCAGAAACGCTTGATGAAGATCAGAATAGTCAAAAGAGTCTACTGAAGGAGCTGATGAAACTAATACGGATCGAACTAACTAAAGACGATGAACCCTCCTTCTCAGGTGCAAAATCAAAAATCTCAGCTGTTAGAGGCAAACGCTCTCCAGCTCCAGGAAGGAATCCTACATCGCGACTTGCCTTGTGGCGTTACTTACGTGACCATGGAGAAGACATGAGGAAGTGGCACGACCAAGCTACTCATGTACTACGAGCACGGGTGAGAGAATTACAAAGCAGATCAACTGCCAGTGCAGTTGCTCCGGTTACCACAGGTAATGAATAGAGGGGCCCTGCCCTCAGTCAGGGGGGGGAAAGGGATAATAGAGTTTATTGGACTGTGTGGATCCGATGGCCTGGCACATCAGAACCACTGAAATATAAGGCATTGGTGGATACCGGTGCACAGTGCACTCTGATGCCCTCGACTTATGAAGGGACAGAATCAATCCATATTTCTGGAGTGACTGGGGGCTCTCAAGAATTGACTGTGTTGGAGGCCGAGATAAGCCTCACTGGTAGGAACTGGCAAAAGCACCCTATTGTGACTGGTCCAGGGGCTCCATGTATACTTGGTATTGATTACCTCAGAAGGGGGCATTTCAAGGATCCTAAGGGGTATCGATGGGCCTTTGGAATAGCTGCTATAGACACAAACAACATTAAGCAGCTGTCTGTTTTGCCTGGCCTGTCAGAAGATCCGTCTGTTGTGGGGTTGCTACAGGTAAAAGAGCAACAGGTACCAATTGCTACAAAAACGGTGCACAGACGGCAGTACCGCACCAACAGGGATTCCTTGCTCCCCATTCATAAGTTGATTCGTCAACTAGAGAGTCAGGGAGTGATCAGCAAAACTCACTCGCCTTTTAATAGTCCCATATGGCCAGTGCGTAAAGCCAGTGGAGAATGGAGGCTGACGGTGGACTATCGTGGCCTGAATGAGGTCACACCCCCACTGAGTGCTGCTGTGCCGGACATGTTAGAACTCCAGTATGAACTGGAATCAAAAGCAGCCAAATGGTATGCCACCATTGACATTGCTAATGCCTTTTTCTCCATTCCTTTGGCCAAAGAATGTAGGCCACAGTTCGCTTTCACCTGGAGGGGTGTTCAGTATACTTGGAACCGTTTGCCCCAGGGGTGGAAACACAGCCCAACCATTTGCCACGGGTTGATCCAAACTGCATTAGAACAGGGCAGTGCCCCTGAGCACTTGCAGTACATTGATGATATCGTTGTGTGGGGTGATACAGCAGAAGAAGTCTTCACAAAAGGAGAGCGAATAATCCAGATTCTTCTGCGTGCTGGTTTTGCTGTTAAGCGGAGCAAAGTGAAAGGACCTGCTCAGGAGATTCAGTTCCTAGGTATAAAGTGGCAAGATGGCCGTCGTCACATCCCGACAGATGTGATCAACAAAATCACCGCTATGTCTCCACCCACTAGTAAGAAAGAGACACAATCTTTTTTGGGTGTAGTGGGCTTTTGGAGAATGCATGTTCCAAACTATAGCTTCATTGTAAGCCCCCTTTATCATGTGACGCGAATGAAGAATGAGTTTACATGGGGCCCTGAGCAGCAGCAGGCTTTTGAACAGATTAAACAGGAGATAGCCCGTGCCGTGGCCTTAGGGCCAGTACGGACAGGGCAGGATATAAAGAACATCCTCTACACTGCTGCTGGAGAGAAAGGTCCCACTTGGAGTTTGTGGCAGAGAGCCTCAGGAGAGACCCGAGGCCGACCCCTGGGATTCTGGAGTCGGGCCTACAAGGGGTCGGAAGAGGGCTACACTCCAACTGAAAAGGAGATCTTAGCTGCGTATGAGGGGGTTCGGGCTGCTTCTGAAGTGGTCGGTACTGAAACACAGCTCCTTCTGGCACCTCGACTACCAGTGTTGAACTGGATGTTTAAAGGAAAGGTTCCCCCTACCCATCACGCAACTGATGCCACTTGGAGTAAGTGGATTGCGTTGATTACGCAAAGAGCGCGGATGGGGAACCTCAGCCGTCCAGGAATCCTAGAGGTGATCATGGACTGGCCTGAAGGTAAAAAGTTTGGAACACCAGCAGAAGAAGTATCACGAGCTAAAGAGGCCCCACCATACAACGAATTACCAGAAAATGAAAGAAAGTATGCCCTGTTCACTGATGGATCCTGTCGTATTGTGGGAAAGCATCGCAGATGGAAATCTGCTGTGTGGAGCCCCACACGACAAGTTGCAGAGGCCACTGAAGGGAAAGGAGAATCAAGCCAATTTGCAGAGGTAAAGGCTGTCCAACTGGCCTTGGATGTGGCTGAACGGGAGAGGTGGCCAATGCTTTATCTTTACACTGACTCGTGGATGGTGGCGAATGCTTTGTGGGGGTGGTTACAGCAGTGGGAGCAAAATAACTGGCAAAGAAGGGGTAAACCTATTTGGGCTGCTGAACTGTGGAAAGATATTGCTGCCCGAACAAAGAATATGGTCGTGAAGGTGCGCCATGTAGATGCTCATGTGCCCAAAAGACGGGCTACTGAAGAACAGCAAAATAACCATCAGGTGGACCGAGCTGCCAAAATTGAGGTGGCTCAGATAGACCTGGACTGGCAGAACAAGGGTGAATTATTTCTAGCTCGGTGGGCTCATGAGACCTCGGGCCATCAGGGGAGAGATGCAACATATAAGTGGGCTAGAGACCGAGGGGTGGACTTAACTGTGGATGCTATTGCACAGGTTATTCATGACTGTGAAACATGTGCTATAATCAAACAAGCCAAGAAGATGAAACCACTCTGGGAGGAAGGGCGATGGCAAAAGTATAAATATGGGGAGGCATGGCAGGTTGATTATATCACCTTGCCACGATCCCGCAGTGGTAAGTGTTATGTGCTTACCATGGTAGAGGCGACCACTGGGTGGCTTGAAACATATGCAGTACCCCATGCTACCGCCCGAAACACCATATTAGGTCTTGAGAAACAAGTCCTTTGGCGACATGGCACCCCAGAAAGAATTGAGTCAGATAATGGGACTCATTTCAAAAATTCTCTTGTAAATACTTGGGCCAAAGATCATGGCATTGAGTGGATTTACCATATTCCCTATCATGCACCAGCTTCTGGTAAAATCGAACGATACAATGGGTTGTTAAAAACAATGCTGAAAGCAATGGGTGGCGGAACATTTAAGCACTGGGAAAAGCATTTGGCAGAAGCCACCTGGTTAGTCAATACCAGAGGATCTATCAATCGTGATGGTCCTACCCAATCCAGCTCTCTACATACCGTAGAGGGAGATAAGGTCCCTGTTGTACACGTAAAGAGCATGTTGGGAAAAGCAGTTTGGGTTCTTCCAGCTTCTGGAAAGGGCAGACCTCTCCGCGGTACTGTTTTTGCCCAGGGACCTGGATCTACTTGGTGGGTAATGCAGGAAAATGGGGATGTTCAATGTGTACCACAAGGAAACTTGATGCTGGGGGAGTGCAGACAGTAATTCCATGTATATAGACGTGTGCGTGTGATGCATTTGTAATCATTTTGTTTGTTTGCATATGTGTGTATATATATATATATATTAAGCGTGATGTAGTGATGTAGAATAAGGGGTGGAATGTCATGGTTTTGGTTTTTGCTTATTTGACTTTCAGTATTCAACATCAAAACATCGTGTACTGGAAGTGTTAATATTCTAACTCCACGTACCTATCCCTATACATTGCGGAAGTCACGGGATCTGACCCTTCCGGGGGGACGGTCTCTTACTGCCTGGCAGTGGGTGCTGGAGGGTGCTTTCCTAGCCGTTCCAAGCTTTTTCAGGTTTGACTCGGTCTCGGGAACTCTCTCTCATATCTTGTTTGACTTATTAGTCTCAATTCCAATTAGATTGTATTATATTGTATTATTTTGCATTCCGATATCATAGTTAGTAAAATAAGTTTACCTCCATAGTTTGTTGCCGCTGTTTTTTTCCTTTTCCCCCTACTTTCCCATTTGTGGGCCCAGGCGGGGGGTGGGGAAGGCAGGGGCCTACTGCCCCCTGTCACGGGCATAAACTGATCCAGTTAATTCCGTGACAAGTTTATGAAAGCAGCACTTTTTACTGACTTTACAAGTTCTTATCTGAATGCTAAATACAACATCAATTCACTTCTCACTGGGTTGAACGTTTTAAATATTTGGTAAACATAATGGTTCTAATTCTGACATTTAATATGAAAATATTAAAATTCCTTGTAAGTACTTTTTTGTTAGAAAGCCAGATGCTAAAGGGATGAAGTGGCACAAGAAAGCAAAATATCTCTGCTGATGGCAGGAAGGACTGTAAGGATGGAAAGGCTGGTGTTTGCCATGGGCAGGGAAACACATCTGGTTTTCTTGTTCCCTTTGTCTTTGAGTGCCAGAAAAATAGAGGAGAGCATGCCCTCACCTTGGACCCCTCCTGCCCTCTGCTGCTGAGATGGAGAAATGTCCCACCTCCTACAAGGACATCAGGACAAAGGTAAGTATTGGAAATAAGTCCAGGCTGGCTGTACTTGTGGGCATCTGTTGCTGGAAAATTTAATGGCAGTAAACTGCCTAGATAATGACAGAATGAGGGTGACAATAGAATGGTACGTAATCACAGTAGAATGAAAAAAGTATGCAGGGTGCAGGAAGGGAGGTGTGGACATTCTGAGTTGCAACTCTTTATTTGCTCCAGAAAGCTCTATCAGAATGGAAGACTGAAGGAAATACTTTGAGTGTTTTTTAATGTGACTGGATAAAAGATCCATGTGGCAAATTGAATAACTGCGTGGTAAAGGGACATAGATACCTCACTGTTTCATGGAACCTTTCAATTAAGCACCTGAGCACTGTGTACAGGACTTGGGAATATAAGTATTAGAGGATCATGGAATATCTGTATTTGGAAGGGACCTCGAGGATCATGTATTCCACCTCCTGGTTCCACACCGGACCTCCTATGGGTCAAGCCCTGTGTCTGAGAGCATTGTGCAAATGCTCTTTGGCCTTTGTCAGCTCAGTGCCAAACCACTGCCCTGGGGAGCCAGTGCCAAATTCCATGTATCTAGTTCATCCTCCAGAATGATGCCAAGAACAGTTATAGAGATCGACTTACAAACAAAATTCTTGTCTTCAATTAATGGTACACTCACCATTTAAAAAAAAAAAAAGAAAAAAAAAAATCAAAGCCACATTCTTACGCTGGCATTTTACAGTATTGTCAGATTTTTGTAATTCTGTTTTGTCATATAAGATTCTCTCATCGTGAAATAATGACCAAGTTCTCTTTTCAGATCTAAACATACAAATGTTAAAGGCAACAGTGCTGTTCAAGAGTACATTACCTGCTCAAACACTGCTTTGGCTATAAAACTGAAGGTAGTAAGGAATTTTATCTAGGAGTTAGAAGAAAACATGTAAGTGTAGATTTAAAAGCAACCTGTATTGTTACTTAGAGTTTGATATAGTGTAATCCAATGCACAGTACTTGTAACGTGTGTTTTACAAAATGCTTTGCAATGTAGGCATCTATTAAGATAAATGCTGCAAGTTCTAATATGTCCATGACCTTTTCAAACAGTTCCTTACTCCTACACATCACTACGAGTAGTTCTTCTGTCAGGAAGGATCACATGAGTAATTAACCTGTGACCTTAATTTGGAATTAAATGCATACAGTGGAAGTAAGAGCTGTGGGTTATTTTGCTCTTTCAGTGTTGAACAGCCGAGGTGTTTTGTTTTGGAGGGTGGACAGTGATGGGACACGTGGGGAATGGCTTTAAACTGAGACGGGGAGTGTTGAGGTTTAGGTTGGATGTGAGGAGGAAGTTTTTCAGGCAGAGGGTGGTGAGGCACTGGAACAGGTTGCCCAGGGAGGCTGTGGATGCCCCATCCCTGCAGGCATCCACGGCCAGGCTGGATGTGGCTCTGGGCAGCCTGGGCTGCTGGTGGGCAGGTTAGAAAGCCCACAGGACTTTATTGCAGCCCTGGGTGCAGGGGGATCACTGCTCCTAGCATGCACACAGAAGAGCTGGAGCACACAGGTGATGTACATTCCACTTGTGAACATTCCTGCAATTGCAGAGAGCGTGCGCCTGTTCCAATCACTGCTGCACAGATTAAAAACTGATTGCAGATGAGCTGTTTTGGTATGGGGTTCTTGCCAACGGTCTGCAGTGGCTGTGTGATTCCTCGGGGAGTTGCTCTCCAGCCCAAAGGTCATGTCCTAAGTCGACCAGATCCCGTTTGTGTCCAGAAATGGCTGACAACAGATCAGCTGCTGGTCAAGTTTCTAACATCACACTGGCCTTGCTCCAGTGTCTGTGTCATCAGCCCCAGCACATACGGTGCACCTCTTCAAGGCTTTGCAACACTGAGACTCTGCACTTGGGCTCCAGACATCCTGCTGCACCAAGAGGTTATTCTAGCTTTGGTATCTTGCAACTTTGTATATAACTACATCACTGTAATCATAAATGTCTAGGAGCATGGAGATGGAGAAATGAATCTTCCTGTAATTCTCTGTACTGCAGCCCCGTGGTTGTCAACACCTAATGCAATATTGAAATTTCAGTTGAGAAATTGAAAGCTAACCCTAAAAAAAAACATCTAAATTTGTTATTGAAATCACACTAAGGATCAATAAATCCAAATGCTTCTAGCATAACCACGATTACAGGCAGTGTTTAGACAAGCTCTTACAGGAAAACCATGAACACAAGGCTAAAGAGAGACTAAGTGATGCACTCTGCAGGAATACTCATGGAAGTCTTCACAGTGCAGGAGTCTGATCTGATTACAGATGCTGTGCTTTAAGTACCCCTTATCATATCTTTTTTTTCACTGTTGTGCAGGGGTTGGACTCAGTGATCTCTGGAGGCTGGAGATGCTGTTTGCTAATGGAAGATGGAGATAGGAAAAGCAAGTAAAAGGCATGCTGTGCATAGCCACCACATGGCATCTGCACCATTTCCCCCTGCACCAAGGAGGAGCAGCTCACAAGCTTGGCCTGGGCCAGGGAAGGGAGCAGACAAACATCTGGACCGACCCCAAACGAGCTGGTTCTGCAGGTTGGGTGTCTTCTGCTGCTTGTCTCACATCCTGCTGCTCAGCGGTAGATTTGTTCCTGCTCAGTGCTAACAGGAAACTCACACAGCATTTCTGTTTCAGCTGTGCCAACGCTTTGATCCCTTGCTGCTTGGATGGGGCGTTTGAAGAATGATGCCTGTGCTGATGTCCAGCCAGGCTTTGGGGATGAGTCTCCACACCAGGGTACGACTGACAGGACTGAGGGTTGGGGATCCAGCCAGGTCGAGTCCAGTGTGCTTTGCTCTTGTTCTTAGTGCTTGTTTTTGCTCAGGAGGGCAGGAGGTGAACCTCGTGAACCAATGCCTGCAGACGGGGTTTGCAGAGAAAGAGGTCCTGCAGGCCTTGTGTGACAGCCACGGAGCTGCAGCGAGGCTGCATCAGTGTAAAACACCAGAGATCCACGGAGGTGTGAAGGGGAGCTGTGGGCTGCAGTCACGCAGGAAGGGATGTGCATGCTCGGGGTTTGGTTGTTGTGTGTGTGTTAAGTGACTGTGATACCACTGCTGGGTCAGTGTGAGTGTACGGAACAAGTGTGACAGCCTTTTTGATGGAGCCCTGTGAAAGGAGTCCTATGGACTTGAGATCCAACTATCAGCCCGTGGGCATCATCCAGGAGTTGGGGTAGGGGATGAGGCAAGGGAAGTTGGGCTGAGAAAGGGATGAAGCAGTCTGGCAGCAGTTCTGTGTTTCTCCCATCTCCTGCTTTATTTCCTTCCAGGTGAAATAGATGGGTGCTGCAACATGCCCTTGAATGTAACAAAAGCCACTCTAGTGTGGATTTGACATGGGCCCAGCACTGCAAGGTACGCTGCTGGGAGGAAGCGTCCATCTGGCTGAGGGCAGGAAGGCCCTCCAGAGGGATGCACTGAGGCCAGTTGTGCGAGGCTCAACAAGAGCAAGCGCCAGGTCCTGCGCTTTGGTCATGACGACCCCGTGCCAGCTTCTCCAGGATTTGGCTGGGCTAGAATTCCAAGCAGCCCCTGATTCCAGAACGTTGGGCTGGGCTGTTGGAATCCTCTGCCCTTGTGACTGGTCTTGCCTCCCCACCCTGTCCGTCGTGGCGGAGCAGCCTGGTGGCCCTCAGTGATGTCATAAGGGCTAGAATGAGGGGAGGAGCAGTGCGTGCTGCGTCCCTTCATTGGAGCGCTGGAGCTCTGACTGAGCAGCTCGCTTGTTGCACTTGTGCACCGACTGCGTCCCTTTGTCTTCACACCGTCCTGTGCAGCACCTTGTAGGTAAGCTGAGACAGTGTGGGAGAGACGGGGGGACAGTGAGTGCTGAGAACTGCTGGCTGGCGGAGCTCATAGGATCACATTATCTCCATCAGCAGAGGGGTGGCCATGAGGGACAGGGAGGTGATCGTCCCCCCCTGCTCTGCTCTTGTGAGGCCCCAGCTGCAGTACAGTGTCCAGAAAGACAGGGAGCTGCTGGAGAGGGTCCAGAGGCGAGCCACAGAGTTGATCAGGGGACAGGAGCACCTCCCCTGCAAAGACAGGCTGAGGGAGCTGGGCTTGTTCAGCCTGGAGAAATGAAGGCTGTGGGGTGACCTCATGGCAGCCTTCAGTACCTAAAGGGAGCCTAAAAAGAGGAGGGGAGTCAACTCTTTGAAAGGGTAGATAACAGCAGAACAAGGGGAAATGGTTTTAAGTTGAAAACTTAAGTTTTTAAGTTGAGTGAGGGCAGATTTTGGATTTTCCCTCGTATTCTTTGCTAAACCGTGGAAGCAAACTGACCTGCTCTTTCTCTCTCCTCTCTCCACCCTCTGCCTGCTTCCCTGCTGCAGCTTTTGCTCGTGGAAGATCAGAGCAAAGTGACAAGGAACGGCTGCGGATTCGTGAGATTTGTCTCCCTCGTTCTGATCTCTTGCCAGGTACCTGCCATGCTTTGTCCCCCCACATGCTTTAGCAGCCCGTGACGCCCCGTGTTTAGTAACACAGCCTCATCCAGCTTTGATGGGACGCTGGTCACGTGTGGGTTTTCTCCACGTGCTCTGCAGCTCCGCCCTCAGAAGGATGCTGTCTGTGGTGCTGTGACCAGCTGGTCTACAGGAAACCAATCCCTTAGGCAAAGAGTCCCAGCCCCAGCTTGTGCAGAGCTGCACAGCATCACCAGGGACACCAGCAGGCGTGCTTGGGCTGTGTGAGTGTGCCCGACAGCTGTAGGGAGCACAGCAGAGATGTGAACAGAGAACATAAAAGTGTGTTTCTTTTCCGTTCCAGCTTGTCACACCTACGCTGATGGCTGTGGCGTGCAGCGAGATCAGCTGTGGGCCTGACCTGGCATGGACAGAGGTAGAGTATGAAGCTCTGATTGGTCTTAGTTCCCTGACTGCAGCCAGCAGAGTGAGCCGCAGATGTGCTCTCCTGCTTTTCAGGAGAGGCAGAATCCTAGAGGCTCCTTACACTCCTCTTTGGCAAGACAGCAGTGCAAGCGTGGCAAGTTTATAAAAGTACCAGAGCCATCTCAGTTGTGTTTGTCCTCTACTGATTTTTCCCTTGAAATGGCTGCAGAAACAACAATCATTCTCTGCTCTGTTTGGCCTCGCTGTTGGTTGGACTGCTCAAGAGAGCTGCTTGGTGCTTGCAATGGCACTGTTTGCACCTTGTAACTGCAGCCGTAGCTTTGGTTTCCCTCTTCACGGTCTCCTAGCATCTGAAACAGTCAGCCTTCCTGCACAAAGAGCGCAGGAAAGGTGGGGGCAAAATGGACAAGGCCACCTGTCTGCGTCAGTGCCATTGCTGATTAGTGTGGGCGGGGAGAGATGCATCTTTGCATTGCCTGGCGTGTGCCTGCTGCACACCAGGGAGAGAAACAGCCGTTATTAGACTTGCAGTTCCTTCTCAATTGCCCATGATAAGGACCGAGTGCATTTCCTGCAGCTTTCTCTGCAGATGTGCTCCTCACCTTGAAATCCTCCTCGCTTGTTCTCTGCTCCTCACTGTGGCCTGTGCTCTCTGTTTCAGGCTGAGAACAAGGGGAAGCCCCTGCTAGACCATGAGGTGGCACCTGTGAATGTTCCAGCTATTGCTGCTGCCCATGTCGTTAAGAGATACGTTGCCCAGGCAACAGATGAACTCTCCTTTGAGGTAAGCAGTTCAAGGCGTTCCTTGTTGTTCAGTTTTACAATGGCAAATGCCTTCAGAGCTGCACTGGTGCAAGTGCTTTAATGCTCGGCGATGTTTGGCAGTGCAGAAGAATGCAGACATTTGAGCTGTGCTTTCCTCCCAGCTGTGCTGAAGCTGGGATTGACGTTGCAATCTCTTGCAGGTGGGAGACATCATCTGTGTCATCGACATGCCACCAAAGGAGCTGACCCCCTGGTGGAGAGGCAAGCTCGGCTTCCAGGTAGGCACAAGCTTCAGACTGGAGAGTGCAACTTCAGTAGAGGCAGGAATCTCAGCTTAGAGCTGCTCTGCCTGCATAGGATGCCTAGTGGACATAAACAGTTTCCCTGTGTCGGTGTCAGAGGACCTTGTCTTTGGCTGCAAATGTTGAAAAATTATGACCTTTATGCTGTGAACTCTGGCCATTTTCTGCTGGATAGTCTTATGGAACGTCAGGCAAGCACGTTCCGAGGGAAATGTTACGTGGCTTTTGGTTTAACAGTTCAGATCTGAGAAGTGCTGCATGCAATAGTTGGCCTCTCTTTTCTTCTTGTTACAGGTGGGATTTTTCCCAGGGGAGTGTGTGGAACTCATTAATAAGAACATTCCTGAGGCACTCATCAACTCTGTGCCAAAGCCAGGTACGGATGTTACATTTCATGGTGTGGGGAAGCAAAATGAAGTCTTTTTTGGGGTGTGTTCCATGTTTAGTACCTCCTTTATCCATGCCACATTGTCCTCTGGGTTGATGATTCTTCATGCACACCATGGGGCAGGGATTTGGCCCAATCCTCCTGTGTTTATGATTGGACTTGGGGAAACTATAGAATCTTCACAGAATGGCTTGGGATGGAAGGGATTTCGGAGATCATCATGCTCCAACCCTCCCGCCTCAGGATGGTCTCCCAGCCCCCACATTTAATGTGAGACTAGATCAGGCTGCCCAGGGCCCCATCCAACCTGGCCTTGGGCTCCTCCAGAGATGGGGAAAATCCCTTTTTGTATGTACTGGTTGGTAATGTTCTTCCCGTTCTGACGTGCTCTGTAGAATGTGCTGTGCTCGGCCTCGTCCAACGGAGCCAAACCTGAAATGACCTGGTTTCTTCCTTTTGTTGTGCAGTGCCCAAGAAACGCAGCAAGATCCTCACCTTCCTTCGTTCCTTGGTGAAGGCCCGCCCAAAGAAACCGACCGAGCGGGAGGTGGAGAAGGAAAGGGTGTTTGGCGGTGACCTGGGAGAGCATCTTCTCCACTCCGGTCGTGATGGTAAGGAGCTGCCCATTCCTGAGATCTTCCTCTGCTGGGCATCTAAAGAAGATGAAAGGGAGCTCATATCTAGCAGGGGGCAGGCTGATAGCCGTGGAGGCACGTGTAATGGGAGTTGATGGCTGAAGGATAAAGTGAGGCGGATGCTCCTAAGAGACAAGCACATCTGTATTTGCTTCAGCCAAGCCTGGCTGGGCTTAGTGGATGGGATGTGAAGCACAGCCTGCAGCAGGACTTGAATCAGGAGCTCCACTGACGGCTGGCACGTGTTCTTCAGTCCCCCAGGTCCTCCAGAGCTGCGCTGAGTTCATTGAGCAGCACGGCGTGGTGCAGGGGATATACCGCCTGTCCGGCGTCGCGTCCAACATCCAGAGACTGCGGTAAGAGTGCTGCGACTGACACAGCCTGAGTGCATCTGGTGTGGCTTTGGGCTTGCCTTCCTCTCGCTCAACCGGGTTTGCGTCCCTCTCTCCAGGCAGGAATTTGAGTCGGAGCAGATTCCTGAGCTCACCGTCCGTGACATTCACAGCGTGAGCTCCCTCTGCAAGATGTACTTCAGGGAGCTCCCGAACCCTCTGCTCACCCACCAGCTGTACGGCAAGTTCTCGGTAAGCACAAGGCCACGTCTTTCATTTCCCTCTTCCTGGGCCTCTTGGCAGATGGCTGCAGCAGTGCCCCAGCTCGGAGGCCCTTTTGCTGTCAGCCCCACGAGGTTTACTCGCAGTGGTGTACTAGCCTGATTGGTGTCTCACTCCCTTTCTGCACTACTCCAGGATGCTGTTGGTGCCGCTACAGAGGAGGAGCGGCTGCTCAGAATGCAGGACGTCATCCAGCAGCTGCCCGCTCCTCACTACAGGTCAGTGCTGCCCTCAGCCTGCTGAGCTCAGCCCTGCTGCATCGCAGAGGGCAACGATGCGGTTCCAGGCTCTGTCTCACGCCGGCAACACGATGCCTGTGTATGCTGAAGGGTTGAAGGCTCCATGGGCTTACTTTATGGGGTCAGTTCCTGGGCACGGGGGCACGCTTGGTGCAGCTGATGGCTGCGGCTGTGCTGTGCTGGGGCTTGGTGCTGCAGCGTGGCACTCAGTCAGGTTGGATCTACTTCATCTTCGGTGACAGTAGCAATCACAAGAAGTAGCATGAATGGAGGTTTGCTTTCTGAATTGCAGCACGGCATGCTCGTTGGTGCTGAACGTTTGCTTCTCTTGTTTTCCAGGACACTGGAGTACCTGATGAGACACTTGGCGTGTCTGGCTGGGAGCTCCACGGTAACAAACATGCATGCCAAGAACCTAGCCATTGTGTGGGCTCCAAACCTCTTAAGGTAAACTTCTGGTTCTGTTTCAACACTTCCTCTGTTCTCCAGTTAAGAAAAGCAGTCCTCCCTTTTTCTCCATCAAATGTGCTCTTCTCCTGTAAAATCTGTGGCTGACAGAAGCGCAGGAGCCTGGGCTGTTCTCCATCCCCACGGGCACAATGTCTAGGTGACAATTTCTGCAGTCTTGTTGAGATGGGACTGACGTGTCCTTGATCATCCAGGGGAATTTCTGCAGTGGCATCACTGATTGCCCACTGCGGAAGTCTCCAGAGCCTCAGCTGACAGCTTTTGGCTGCAACAATTCAGACTCGGGGAAACGGTCTTGGAGAAATGACTTCTAAAATCTGCCTTTTCTACAGATCACAGCAGAACGAGTCTGCCTGCGCCAGCGGAAGAGCTGCCTGCATGGAGCTGCAGACGCAGTCGGATGTGGTGGAATTCATCATCAACCACACAGACGTCCTCTTCGGCTCCAAATCCGGAGCAGACATTGCAGATGCAGCAGGTGAGTGTCTTCCTCCATTAGCTTGATCTTGACCTGACACCTTGATCAAATGCAGGCCTTCTCCAGGACCTCTGAGATACTCTTTTACCATCAAGGGGACAGCAGACCTCTGGGCTTCCATTAGGGTATGGCATCCTGTTGCTGGATGCTGAGAATGTCCAAGCCCAAACTTCACAAGGAGGAAACTGTCATTATTATGTTTGCACGCAGGAGAAGCTTGATGCAAGCGTTGCAGCGAAGCTTTCTCAGTTCCCTGCCCCTTTTATCTAGGGGTGAGCTCTCTTAATGATGACCGTGTCCTTTGCCATAAACAGACCTCTGCCCACATGGTTAGTTTGAGCTCCTCTTCTTCCAGTGGCTCGGATAAGCAAGCCTGAGAAAAATACAGCACCTCCCCCAGAACTGTGGTGGCTGTGCTGCTGCTTTCTGATCCTCGCTCTTACCTGTGGTTTTCCCTGACAGGGCACAATTCTCTCCCAGGGCCCAAGTCTGTGGGGGTCTCTTCTGCTGCCACAAAGCTGCTCAGCCTGGAGGAGGCACAGGCACAGAGGCGAGGCCACAGCACCTCTTCTGTGGTAACAGAGAGCAGCCGGGACATTGAAGTGGAAGAAAGCCCTGCAGCTGGGCAGGGCAAATTCCACACCGTCGTTGACTTTCCATCTGACAGGTAAAGAGGACTTTCTTTTCCAGCACCCAGCATCATTGTTTGGGTGGGTTTTTGTGTTTTCCTGCAGAAACCAGGCAGTGCTAGGAACAAGCAACTGCTGCCAAGAGCTCAGTGCTGCTCTTCCCTCACCCTGCACCACGCACGACTCAATGCATTGGCTGTTTTCTCTCTCCAGACAAAATCCACCCAGCAAGAATGAGGAATCACCAGCTAGCAGTTGGTGTTGCTGCTTCAGCCTCAGAAAGCCATCCTCTGGCAGCAAACGCCAACTGCAGCGCAATGCCAGGCAGCCCTCTGAAACAGCAGTGGTAGTCCTGGCAGGTAAGGGTGCAAATGCAGCTTCCAAATCCCTGCTTTTCAGGAACATACAATTCAAGCTTGCTCTGCACATGTATCTCTTTCTAGCGTTCAATCCCGTGCCTAAATCTTCACCCCTGATCAAGTACCACTGTCGTAATTCAGCTTGTGAAAGTTTGACACTAACCCCTGTGTATCCTTTCTAGGTGAATCGAGCCCTTGCCAAGCCATAAGATCCAGGGCAAGTAGCGAGGATGCTCTGTGTGCTTCCATCAGTGGAGAGCTCTTAGGAAGCACAAATTGCTGCAGTTCCAACAGCAGCCTTCCATCTGACATCAGTAATGGAGAGAAGGAGCTCATCGAAGTCCATGCTCTCATTACACCTGGCTCTGCTGAAGTTGCTGACCTGAGCCTCCCAGACACCACAGTCAGAAGTGTGGATTTTAACCCAGAGTCTCTGCAGTGCAGCCCATCTGAAGCACAGTGTGAGTGCCCTGACAGCAGCACCTCCATGCAGGAGCAGGTCAGCATCAGTGAAGAGGAGCAGAGCCTCTTGCAGGGGGACTTTCAATCAGGCCTCCAGTCCCAGGCACCGGACAGCAGCACTGAGAGCTCTGAGCCACTCTCTCCATGACAAGACAGGATGAGTCCCATCTTCACCGTGGACCTCTCACACCCTCCTGTCCTTTATATAATAATAAAAGCACACTCGTGCTCAATCAACGCCTTGACTGCCTCCAGAGTCTTCATTCACACGGACTGGGATGAATGCAGCACACAGCAAGGCACCCCAGCTTGCAATGCTGTGGCTGTGGGGTGCGTGCAGCACAGCTCCGGGTTTGTTCCTGTTTTGTCTGGCTTTGGGATGTCTGCAGGGGGAGCTCTGCTACCATTTGGCATGGTAGCAAATAATCTCTCGCATCCTGGATGCTGCTCATGATACTCCCAAGCTTCCTGGCTGTGGCTTTGTGATGCTTTTCAGGGCCTTCTGATGCATTTTGATGCCTTGGATGTTGCTTAACACCTCCCTCCTCCCATCATGTCCTTTCCTGGCTCCCATCTACGAACTGGCCCTGCAGATCATCTCCAGACCTGTCATCAGCACACTGCGGCAGGAGAAGCTCCCCCTGGCCAACGTCAGGCAGTACTGCTTGGTCTGCAGCTCAGTGGCCATTTCCCTTTTAGGCGGCTCCTGCAGAAGAATCAAGCAGCAGAACCTTTTGCTCACCCTGCACCACACAAATGCTGCAAAAGCAGAAACAACCTGGGAATCTCTGGTTTGCAAGACTTCACAGACACTTATTGACTGTGTCTGATGGTTCCCTCCCATCCTTGATTTCCTTCTCCCCTTCTCCTCGTCTGATCCCACTGCTGAGCCATGATCAAGCTGCCCAGTGTGGCAGAGCATCGTGCAGAGCCGTGCTGGCACCTCCTCCCCTTCCTCTCCTGCAGCTCAGCGTGCAACCTGAGCAAGTTTTCCTGAAAAAGTGACCAGCTCTGTTCCATCCCTTTGCCCCTACAAACAGTTGTCCAGAGGATCTCGTCCAAGAATTCCTGGAACAGCCTGCAGCTGGCTCTCCTGAAGTTCAGGCTCCTGCCTTTGCTTCCTGCCAGGCCCGCATTCCTTGAGATCACCAACTCAAGGAGGGCATGGTCACTGCAGCCCTGACCGCCTCCTGTCGTAACCCCTGGTGTGCACCATGTCCAGCAATGCTTCCCTTCTGCTTGCTGTGCCCAATGCCTGCACCACAGAGTGATTCTCACTGCACTCCAGGAGTCTGTCAGATTGCTTGCAGCCAGCCATGCTGATTTCCCAGACTGACTGGAATCCCCCATCAGGATGAGAGTCAGTGAGTGCGATGCTTCTGCTGGCTGCAGTAAGCAGCTCCCACCAACAGGCTCTCTTTCCAGGCGGCTGTAGCAGACCCTCACCTCCAGAAGCCCTGCACTGCTGCACTTCCTAATTTTACCCACAAGTTCACAACCTGCTCATGGCTCTTCTGAGTTCTTTGCAGTCAACTTCTCATCACAGAGGGCAAATCCCTTGCCTTCCAGAATTCCATAGTATCAATTGTGTCTGCTTTATGTCAGGATTTTTTTTCTTTCCTTTCTTTTTCCATTTTCTAGGTAGGAAAATGAATTTCTGAGCCAGGAGAAGCAGAAGTGAAACAGTCTTCCTGGCACTGCTCAGGTTGCAGGAGTTGCCAAGTGCTCCTCAGGTAATGTGTGCTGAAGAGCTGACCTTGGTGGCAGGGGCTGTGGCTGCATTTTGTGCCTGTCATGCGGGAATCCAAGAAAGCCTATTCAGAGCAGGAGCTGCAGAGCGAGATAAACATCACGAGAAGGTAAGGCTGAGAAGCAAGGCCACCTCCAGAAAGAAGAGAAAAACTGAGTCAAGTGAGCTGCGTGACGGCCGTGTGATGCTGACCATGATTGGAGGAAGAGCGCATGGCTGGGAATGACTGATGGCTCTGGTTGGATGGGTGCCTGTGTGCACAGAGGTAAGGAGTGTTTGTGGGATGTTTTGCTGGCATCTAACGGCTGTAAGGGGAAGTCAAGAGAGAAAACTTGTGAATGCATAGAAGGGATGTTAAAATCTGGAACAGACTGTTTGGATCAGTCACAGCTGAGTCCGTGCCAGATTGCCACACTGCCAGAACCTGGGGCCTAGGATTTTCCTTTAAGAGTGCCAACTGCTTATTTTAAATGATAAAAAGTAACATTGAAAAAAGCTTCCCTCCTTGCATTAGAATAAGGCATTGAGATTTGATGTTTCTGTCTTTCCATTCCTTTAGCAGCCTGGGTGTTGATGCAGCTGCATGCATCTGCTGCCCTCCCCTTCTGTTTTGTGTAAAAGAACAGTAAAATATGCAATCAGTGTGAGATCTTTCTGAAGTATTTTACTTTATTTGCCCCTAGGCTGCAATGGCTGGGAAATGGCAGTGTCACCCAGGAGCCCACACGGCGACCTGATGTCTCATTGTTGGGGTCTATTGGAAACCACCACGATGACAAAAGAATGCCTGGGATTCCTCCGGCCCAAATGCCAAACCTTGCACTTGGCTGTGCTGAACCTCATGAGGTTCACCCAGGCCCACCTCTCAAGTCTGCTGAGCTCAAACAGATGTCCTTTTTCTCGTGTCCTTCCATTCCGAGTCCATCTGTTCCCCAAAGCAAAAGAATTTGGAGGGAACCACCGACAGTTATGTGAGCGATTTCAGCGTCTATTTCTGATCATGGCAACAACTTCAGAGGTCACACTTAATTTACGGTGCCCGTTGTAATTCTGACCAAGGCTGCAGTTGCAGCTGACTTCCCAAGGCTGCAAGACGTGGTGGTGACACAGCCTTGTGCTTCTGCATTGGTGCTCATCCCACGTTTCCTTTCTCTGTCTCGCAGGTCAGCTCCTGCTGGAAGCAGATGGTATCCCAGTGTGAATGAAGGTCAGTGCAGGAGCAGCTGCTGATGGGAGGAAGGAAGTCCATGCTGAAGAGCTCTGAAGCATCTGCAGGTATGGTTCTGGAGGAGGCAGCAGTGATGTCGGAGGGCTCCCAGCAGGAAGCTGTCTCATCCAAATGCTTGCTGAGTGGTTGGAAGGGAGCTTTCTGCATGACAGCAGCACCAGTTGCTTGCTTCAAATGCTGCCAAGACAAGGATTAGCACGATTTCCAGTATCTACAGTATCATCACGAATCACAATAGGATTACAATGTGTCCTCATACAAACGCAGCCATTTCTCCCTGAGTCCAAAGGCTGTCCGGAAAGCATCTGTGAGGTCTCTCACACCAAACCACTGCTGTCCGTGTGCGATCTGACTCATTAGGGTATAGGGGTTAGGAACCACAGGCTGTCTTTTGAGAACGGGTTCAGTCATTTCCTTACATCTTGCACCAGCCGATACGTGCCGTCTGCCTTCCGTGCCGACAGGATTGGGGTGTTATAAGGCCACAGACAAGGTTCCAGAAGACCATCCTTAACCACTGTCTGTGTTACAGCTTTTAGACCCACTCTCCCTTCTAAGGCTATGGGATATTGTTGCTGTTTCACAGCTCCACTCCCTCCTTGGGCAGTTATTTGTAAGGGAAAATTGTGAGTCCACCCCGATTTCCTTCCCCTGCCCACACCTTTGGATTCATTTCTTCTTCATCACAGCTGTTAACACATTCATTGACCCCTGATATCTGTTTCACAGACTTGCAGCTGTAATCCTCATTTAACTGTTAAATCTCTCCCCCATAAATCGGTCCCTGCTTCAGGCACACAGAACAATTGCCCTGCAACTATTTTATCTTTCCATTTTAGTTCTGTGGTCTCCAAGAGTGGAGCTGTCACTTCTGATCCCTCAGCCCCAGTTATGCACAACAGCCACATCCAGATACACGTCTGGTACCTCTGAACTAGCTAATGCTGTAGGATGGAATGTTGTTTCTGCACTGGCTATCAAATGTGGGATTGCTCTGAAGCAGTACAGCACCATGTGTTTTGTAATTTGCCCTTAGAAACAGTTTGAAAAAGTAGAAAGACTTTATTAGTATTAGTATTAGTAAAAAGAAGTTATTTCATAACATATTTTAGAAATACAGTTGTTCAATCATGTGATCAATTCTCACTTACAGAACTGTAATAGTTACAAATTGCATGGGTATAGCATTAAGGACCAGAAAGCATGTTGTAAGGCCATTCTGTTTGGATAGGAGAAGCTCAGCAAAAGAAAAACAGACTCCAAAGAAGCCAGGGCCTCCACACAAGGCCGAAGTGACTCACTCTGTGGGCAGGTTGGGATGCAACAGGCAGGCATCAAGAGACTCCCCTCTGTCCTCCTTCCAAACTTCTCTCTCTTCAGGGATGAGCAGGTGTCCAGAAATAGTGGCCAAGTGTTGATAAGCAGCTGTCAGGCGTTCAATAATTAGCAGTATACCTGCTGAGCTAGCAACAATTGGTGTTTACCCAGTCACACACACACACACAGAATGGCCCGGGTTGGAAGGGACCTCAAGGATCACGAATCTCCAACCCCCTGCCACAGGCAGGACCACCAACATCTGTAGCACTGCACACATGCACACTGCTGGATAGAAACAGCAGTGTGGGAAAAAACGGTATGCTGTGGATGCAAAGGGTGAATCAGAATGGCTTAACAGCTGTCCAACAAGGAAAAGCAATCCCTTACCTGCTGTGACATGCTCATGGCAGCAGCAATGCAGATGCCAGCAGCTGATGCCCACAAGGACAGCCAGCCTGGACTTATTTTCATTACATATCTTTGTCCTGATTTCCTTCTAGCAGCTGGAACACTTCTCCATCTCAGTAGAAGAGGGCAGGAGGGGTCCAAGGTAAGGGCACACTCTACTCTTTATCTGGCACTCAAAGAGAAAGAGAAGATGAAAACCAGATGTGTTTCCCTGCCCATGGCAAACACCAGCCTTTCCATCCTTACAGTCTTCCTGACTTCAGCACTAATTGAAACAACATCCCACTCACCTTTGCCATGTCTGGCAGCGGTTGCATCCCTTTCCATTGCATCCCTCTAGCTTTCAAGTCAAGAGCTCCAGTGTCACACAAGGAAAAACAATCTTTTACCTGCTTTGCCATGCTCATGGCAGCAGCAATGCAGATGCCAGCAGCTGATGCCCACAAGGACAGCCACCCTGGACTTATTTTCAATACACATCTTTGTCCTGATGTCCTTCTAGAAGCTGGAACATTTCTCCATCTCAGCAGAAGAGGCCAGGAGGGGTCCAAGGTGAGGGCACACTCTGCTCTTTATCTGGCACTCAAAGAGAAAGAGAAGATGAAAACCAGATGTGTTTCCCTGCCCATGGCAAACACCAGCCTTTCCATCCTTACAGTCCTTCCTGCCATCAGCAGAAACTGAAACAACATCCCACTCACCTTTGCCATGTCTGGCAGAGGTTGCAGCTCTTTCTATTGCATCCCTCTAGCTTTCAAGTCAAGAGCTCCTGTGTCACTCAAGGAAAAGCAATCTTTTACCTGCTGTGCCATGCTCATAGCAGCAGAATTCCAGATGCCAGCAGCTGATGCCCACAAGGACAGCCAGCCTGGACTTATTTTCATTACATATCTTTGTCCTGATGTCCTTCTAGAAGCTGGAACATCTCTCCATCTCAGCAGAAGATGGCTGGATGGCTTATAGGTGAGGGCACACTCTCCCCTGTTTATCTGGCACTCAAAGAGAAAGAGAAAATGAAAACCAGATGTGTTTCCCTGCCCATGGCAAACACCAGCCTTTCCATCCTTACAGTCCTCCCTGACATCAGCAGCAACTGAAACAACATCCCACTCACCTTTGCCATGTCAGGCAGAGGTTGCAGCTCTTTCTATTGCATCCCTCTAGATTTCAAGTCAAGAGCTCCTGTGTCACACAAGGAAAAGCAATCTTTTACCTGCTTTGCCATGCTCATGGCAGCAGCAATGGAGATGCCTGCAGCTGATACCCACAAGGACAGCCAGCCTGGACTTATTTTCATTACATATCTTTGTCCTGATGTCCTTCTAGAAGCTGGAACATTTCTCCATCTCAGCAGAAGAGGGTATGATGGGTTCAAGGTGAGGGCACACTCTCCCCTGTTTATCTGGCACTCAAAGAGAAAGAGAAAATGAAAACTAAATGTGCTTCCCTGCCCATGGCAATCACCAGCATTTCCATCCTTACAGTCCTTCCTGACATCAGCAGCAACTGAAACAACATCCCACTCACCTTTGCCATGTCTGGCAGAGGTTGCTGCTCTTTCTATTGCATCCCTCTAGCTTTCAAGTCAAGAGCTCCTGTGTCACACAAGGAAAAGCAACCTTTTACCTGCTTTGCCATGCTCATGGCAGCAGCAATGCAGATGCCTGCAGCTGATGCCCACAGGCACAGCCAGCCTGGACTTATTTTCATTACATATCTTTGTCCTGATGTCCTTCTACAAGCTGGAAGATTTCTCCATCTCAGCAGAAGATGGCTGGATGGCTTCAAGGTGAGGGCACACTCTCCCCTGTTTATCTGGCACTCAAAGAGAAAGAGAAAATGAAAACCAGATGTGTTTCCCTGCCCATGGCAAACACCAGCCTTTCCATCCTTAAAGTCTTCCTGACATCAGCAGCAACTGAAACAACATCCCACTCACCTTTGCCATGTCTGGCAGAGGTTGCAGCTCTTTCTATTGCATCCCTCTAGCTTTCAAGTCAAGAGCTCCTGTGTCACACAAGGAAAAGCAATCTTTTACCTGCTGTGCCATGCTCATGGCAGCAGCAATGCAGATGCCAGCAGCTGATGCCAACAAGGACAGCCAGCCTGGACTTATTTTCATTACATATCTTTGTCCTGATGTCCTTCTACAAGCTGGAACATTTCTCCATCTCAGCAGAAGAGGGCAGGAGTATTCCAAGGTTAGGGCACACTCTGCTCTTTATCTGGCACTCAAAGAGAAAGAGAAAATGAAAACCAGATGTGTTTCCCTGCCCATGGCAAACACCAGCCTTTCCATCCTTACAGTCCTTCCTGACATCAGCACTAATTGAAACAACATCCCACTCACCTTTGCCATGTCTGGCAGAGGTTGCAGCTCTTTCTATTGCATCCCTCTAGCTTTCAAGTCAAGAGCTCCTGTGTCACTCAAGGAAAAGCAATCTTTTACCTGCTGTGCCATGCTCATGGCAGCAGCAATGCAGTTGCCAGCAGCTGATGCCCACAAGGGCAGCCAGCCTGGACTTATTTTCATTACATATCTTTGTCCTGATGTCCTTCTACAAGCTGGAACATTTCTCCATCTCAGCAGAAGAGGGCAGGAGTATTCCAAGGTTAGGGCACACTCTGCTCTTTATCTGGCACTCAAAGAGAAAGAGAAAATGAAAACCAGATGTGTTTCCCTGCCCATGGCAAACACGAGACTTTCCATCCTTACAGTCCTCCCTGACATCAGCAGCAACTGAAACAACATCCCACTCACCTTTGCCATGTCTGGCAGAGGTTGCAGCTCTTTCTATTGCATACCTCTAGCTTTCATGTCAAGAGCTCCTGTGTCACACTAGGAAAAGCAACCTTTTACCTGCTTTGCCATGCTCATGGCAGCAGCAATGCAGATGCCTGCAGCTGATGCCAACAAGGACAGCCAGCCTGGACTTATTTTCATTACATATCTTTGTCCTGATGTCCTTCTACAAGCTGGAAGATTTCTCCATCTCAGCAGAAGATGGCTGGATGGCTTCAAGGTGAGGGCACACTCTCCCCTGTTTATCTGGCACTCAAAGAGAAAGAGAAAATGAAAACCAGATGTGTTTCCCTGCCCATGGCAAACACCAGCCTTTCCATCCTTACAGTCCTTCCTGACATCAGCACTAATTGAAACAACATCCCACTCACCTTTGCCATGTCTGGCAGAGGTTGCAGCTCTTTCTATTGTATCCCTCTAGCTTTCAAGTCAAGAGCTCCTGTGTCACACAAGGAAAAGCAATCTTTTACCTGCTGTGCCATGCTCATGGCAGCAGCAATGCAGATGCCTGCAGCTGATGCCAACAAGGACAGCCAGCCTGGACTTATTTTCATTACATATCTTTGTCCTGATGTCCTTCTACAAGCTGGAACATTTCTCCATCTCAGCAGAAGATGGCTGGATGGAGGGCAGGAGTATTCCAAGGTTAGGGCACACTCTGCTCTTTATCTGGCACTCAAAGAGAAAGAGAAAATGAAAACCAGATGTGTTTCCCTGCCCATGGCAAACACCAGCCTTTCCATCCTTACAGTCCTTCCTGACATCAGCACTAATTGAAACAACATCCCACTCACCTTTGCCATGTCTGGCAGAGGTTGCAGCTCTTTCTATTGTATCCCTCTAGCTTTCAAGTCAAGAGCTCCTGTGTCACACAAGGAAAAGCAATCTTTTACCTGCTGTGCCATGCTCATGGCAGCAGCAATGCAGATGCCTGCAGCTGATGCCAACAAGGGCAGCCAGCCTGGACTTATTTTCATTACATATCTTTGTCCTGACGTCCTTCTAGAAGCTTGGACATTTCTCCCTCTGAGCAGCAGAGGGCAGGAGAGTTCCAAGGTGAGGGCACACTCTCCCCTGCTTATCTGGCACTCAAAGAGAAAGAGAAAATGAAAACAAGATGTGTTTCCCTGCCCATGGCAAACACCAGCCTTTCCATCCTTAAAGTCTTCCTGACATCAGCACTAATTGAAACAACATCCCACTCACTTTTGCCATGTCTGGCAGAGGTTGCAGCTCTTTCTATTGCATCCCTGTAGCTTTCAAGTCAAGAGCTCCTGTGTCACACAAGGAAAAGCAATCTTTTACCTGCTGTGCCATGCTCATGGCAGCAGCAATGCAGATGCCTGCAGCTGATGCCAACAAGGGCAGCCAGCCTGGACTTATTTTCATTACATATCTTTGTCCTGACGTCCTTCTAGAAGCTTGGACATTTCTCCCTCTGAGCAGCAGAGGGCAGGAGAGTTCCAAGGTGAGGGCACACTCTCCCCTGCTTATCTGGCACTCAAAGAGAAAGAGAAAATGAAAACAAGATGTGTTTCCCTGCCCATGGCAAACACCAGCCTTTCCATCCTTAAAGTCTTCCTGACATCAGCACTAATTGAAACAACATCCCACTCACTTTTGCCATGTCTGGCAGAGGTTGCAGCTCTGTCTATTGCATCCCTCTAGCTTTCAAGTCAAGAGCTCCTGGGTCACACAAGGAAAAGCAACCTTTTACCTGCTTTGCCATACTCATGGCAGCAGCAATGCAGATGCCTGCAGCTGATGCCCACAGGCACAGCCAGCCTGGACTTATTTTCATTACATATCTTTGTCCTGATGTCCTTCTACAAGCTGGAAGATTTCTCCATCTCAGCAGAAGATGGCTGGATGGATTCAAGGTGAGGGCACACTCTCCCCTGTTTATCTGGCACTCAAAGAGAAAGAGAAAATGAAAACCAGATGTGTTTCCCTGCCCATGGCAAACACCAGCCTTTCCATCCTTACAGTCCTTCCTGACATCAGCACTAATTGAAACAACATCCCACTCACCTTTGCCATGTCTGGCAGAGGTTGCAGCTCTTTCTATTGCATCCCTCTAGCTTTCAAGTCAAGAGCTCCTGTGTCACACAAGGAAAAGCAATCTGTTACCTGCTGTGCCATGCTCATGGCAGCAGCAATGCAGTTGCCAGCAGCTGATGCCAACAAGGACAGCCAGCCTGGACTTATTTTCATTACATATCTTTGTCCTGATGTCCTTCTACAAGCTGGAACATTTCTCCCTCTGAGCAGCAGAGGGCAGGAGAGTTCCAAGGTGAGGGCACACTCTCCTCTATTTACCTAGCACTGAAAGATTAAGAGAAAATGAAAATATATGTTTTTCCCTGCCCATGGAAAACACCAGCCTTTCCATCCTTACAGTCCTTCCTGACATCAGCACTAATTGAAACAACATCCCACTCACCTTTGCCATGTCTGGCAGAGGTTGCAGCTCTTTCTATTGCATCCCTCTAGCTTTCAAGTCAAGAGCTCCTGTGTCACACAAGGAAAAGCAATCTTTTACCTGCTTTGCCATGCTCATGGCAGCAGCAATGCAGATGCCTGCAGCTGATGCCCACAAGGACAGCCAGCCTGGACTTATTTTCATTACACATCTTTGTCCTGATGTCCTTCTACAAGCTGGAACATTTCTCCATCTCAGCAGAAGAGGGCAGGAGGGGTCCAAGGTGAGGGCACACTCTGCTCTTTATCTGGCACTCAAAGAGAAAGAGAAAATGAAAACCAGATGTGTTTCCCTGCCCATGGCAAACACCAGCCTTTCCATCCTTACAGTCCTTCCTGACATCAGCACTAATTGAAACAACATCCCACTCACCTTTGCCATGTCTGGCAGAGGTTGCAGCTCTTTCTATTGCATCCCTCTAGCTTTCAAGTCAAGAGCTCCTGTGTCACACAAGGAAAAGCAATCTTTTACCTGCTTTGCCGTGCTCATGGCAGCAGCAGTGCAGATGCCTGCAGCTGATGCCCACAAGGACAGCCAGCCTGGACTTATTTTCATTACATATCTTTGTCCTGATGTCCTTCTACAAGCTTGGCCATTCTCCCTCTGAGCAGCAGGGGGCAGGAGAGTTCCAAGGTGAGGGCACACTCTCCCCTGTTTATCTGGCACTCAAAGAGAAAGAGAAAATGAAAACAAGATGTGTTTCCCAGCCCATGGCAAACACCATCCTTTCCATCCTTACAGTCCTTCCTGACATCAGCACTAATTGAAACATCATCCCACTCACCTTTGCCATGTCTGGCAGAGGTTGCAGCTCTTTCTATTGCATCCCTCTAGCTTTCAAGTCAAGAGCTCCTGTGTCACACAAGGAAAAGCAATCTTTTACCTGCTGTGCCATGCTCATGGCAGCAGCAATGCAGATGCCAGCAGCTGATGCCCACAAGGACAGCCAGCCTGGACTTATTTTCATTACATATCTTTGTCCTGATGTCCTTCTACAAGCTGGAACATTTCTCCGTCGCAGCAGAAGAGGGCAGGAGAGTTCCTAGGTGAGGGCACACTCTTTTCTATTTATCTAGCATTGAAGGATTAAGACAAAATGAAAAGCAAATGTGTTTCCCTGCCCATGGCAAACACCAGACTTTCCATCCTTACAGTCCTTCCTGCCATCAGCACTAATTGAAACAACATCCCACTCACCTTTTCCTAATCTGGCAGGGAGGTGATGCTCTTTCTAATATACCCCTCTTGCTTTGAATTCACCAGTGCTTGTGTCACACAAGGAAATGCAACATTCCAGCTGTTCTGCCATTCCCATAGCAACAACTATGCAGATGCGAGCAGCTGATGCCCACAAGGTCAGCCAGCCTGGACTTATTTTCATTACATACCTTTGTCCTGATGTCCTTCCAGAAGCTGGGACATTTCTCCCTCTCAGCAGCAGAGGGCAGGAGAGTTGCAAGGTGAGGGCACACTCTCCCCTGTTTATCTGGCACTCAAAGAGAAAGAGAAAATGAAAACCAGATGTCTTACCCTGCCCATGGCAAACACCAGCCTTTCCATCCTTACAGTCCTTCCTGACATCAGCACTAATTGAAACAACATCCCACTCACCTTTGCTATGTCTGGCAGAGGTTGCAGCTCCGTCTATTGCATCCCTCTAGCTGTCAAGTCAAGAGCTCCTGTGTCACACAAGGAAAAGCAATCTGTTACCTGCTTTGCCATGCTCATGGCAGCAGCAATGCAGATGCCAGCAGCTGATGCCCACAAGGACAGCCAGCCTGGACTTATTTTCATTACATATCTTTGTCCTGATGTCCTTCTAGAAGCTGGGACATTTCACCATCTCAGCAGAAGGGGGCAGGGGAGTTAAAAGGTGAGGGCACACTCTCCCCTGTTTATCTGGCACTCAAAGAGAAAGAGAAAATGAAAACCAGATGTGTTTCCCTGCCCATGGCAAACACCAGCCTTTCCATCCTTACAGTCCTTCCTGACATCAGCACTAATTGAAACAACATCCCACTCACCTTTGCCATGTCTGGCAGAGGTTGCAGCTCTGTCTATTGCATCCCTAGAGCTTTCAACTCAAGAGCTCCTGTGTCACACAAGGAAAAGCAATCTGATACCTGCTGTGCCATGCTCATGTCAGCAGTAATGCAGATGCCAGCAGCTGATGCCCACAAGGACTGCCAGCCTGGACTTATTTTCATTACATACCTTTGTCCTCATGTCCTTCCAGAAGCTGGGACATTTCTCCCTCTCAGCAGCAGAGGGCAGGAGAGTTGCAAGGTGAGGGCACACTCTCCCCTGTTTATCTGGCACTCAAAGAGAAAGAGAGAATGAAAACCAGATGTCTTACCCTGCCCATGGCAAACACCAGCCTTTCCATCCTTACAGTCCTTCCTGACATCAGCACTAATTGAAACAACATCCCACTCACCTTTGCCATGTCTGGCAGAGGTTGCAGCTCTGTCTATTGCATCCCTCTAGCTGTCAAGTCAAGAGCTCCTGTGTCACACAAGGAAAAGCAATCTTTTACCTGCTGTGCCATGCTCATGGCAGCAGCAATGCAGATGCCAGCAGCAGATGCCCACAAGGACTGCCAGCCTGGACTTATTTTCATTACATACCTTTGTCCTGATGTCCTTCTAGATGCTGGGACATTTCACCATCTCAGCAGAAGAGGGCAGGGGAGTTACAAGGTGAGGGCACACTCTCCCCTGTTTATCTGGCACTCAAAGAGAAAGAGAAAATGAAAACCAGATGTGTTTCCCTGCCCATGGCAAACACCAGCCTTTCCATCCTTACAGTCCTTCCTGACATCAGCACTAATTGAAACAACATCCCACTCACCTTTGCCATGTCTGGCAGAGGTTGCAGCTCTGTCTATTGCATCCCTAGAGCTTTCAACTCAAGAGCTCCTGTGTCACACAAGGAAAAGCAATCTGATACCTGCTGTGCCATGCTCATGTCAGCAGTAATGCAGATGCCAGCAGCTGATGCCCACAAGGACAGCCAGCCTGGACTTATTTTCATTACATATCTTTGTCCTGATGTCCTTCTAGAAGCTGGGACATTTCACCATCTCAGCAGAAGGGGGCAGGGGAGTTGCAAGGTGAGGGCACACTCTCCCCTGTTTATCTGGCACTCAAAGAGAAAGAGAAAATGAAAACCAGATGTGTTTCCCTGCCCATGGCAAACACCAGCCTTTCCATCCTTACAGTCCTTCGTGCCATCAGCACTAATTGAAACAACATCCCACTCACCTTTGCCATGTCTGGCAGAGGTTGCAGCTCTGTCTATTGCATCCCTAGAGCTTTCAACTCAAGAGCTCCTGTGTCACACAAGGAAAAGCAATCTGATACCTGCTGTGCCATGCTCATGTCAGCAGCAATGCAGATGCCAGCAGCTGATGCCCACAAGGACAGCCAGCCTGGACTTATTTTCATTACATACCTTTGTCCTGATGTCCTTCCAGAAGCTGGGACATTTCTCCCTCTCAGCAGCAGAGGGCAGGAGAGTTGCAAGGTGAGGGCACACTCTCCCCTGTTTATCCGGCACTCAAAGAGAAAGAGAAAATGAAAACCAGATGTGTTTCCCTGCCCATGGCAAACACCAGCCTTTCCATCCTTACAGTCCTTCCTGACATCAGCAGCACTAATTGAAACAACATCCCACTCACCTTTGCCTAATCTGGCAGGGAGGTGATGCTCTTTCTAGTATACCCCTCTGGCTTTGAATTCACCAGTGTTTGTGTCACACAAGGATATGCAAGATTCCACCTGTTCTGCCATTCCCATAGCAACAACTATGCAGATGCGAGCAGCTGATGCCCACAAGGACTGCCAACCTGGACTTATTTTCATTACATATCTTTGTCCTGAAGTCCTTCTAGAAGGTTGAACACTTCTCCATCTCTGCTGCAATGGTCAAAAAGGGTCCAAGTTTAGGGCACACTCTCCTCATGGCCTCTTGCTCTCAAAGACAAAGGGAACATGAAAACCAGAAGTGTTTCTTTGCCCATGCAGACACTAGCCTTTCCATCCTGACAGTCCTTCCTACAATCACCTGGAATTGAAACAACATCCCCCACATCTCTTTTTTGAACTTATTCATGCATGAATAATAATAATGAGAATTTTTCTGTAAATCTTATTTCTGCATGGAAACGATCTGATAACCAGAGCTTTTTTCTCTAAAACAATCCAGCAAATTTGCATTGCTTATCTATGTACGCAAAATGTTTTTGCCATTCATCTCAAATATCAATACATCTGGCCAAATAAGATAGAAAAAGTATTTACAGACATTTTTGGACATTGATTACTTCTGGTCAAGTGGGAAAGAATCCCTAAGCTGCAATCATGAAATTCTTTTATCACTTTCTCTGATTTAGCCAGTGTTACTAAAAGGGAAATAAGACACAGGCTTTTGATAGCAGCTGCCAATTTAAGAATGATAATACGGTTTATTTTTCTTGGCTAAGATCAAAGTCCCGCATTTCAGGATTATCTCCAGCTCATCAAGTATAATTAACAGTTTTGGATAGCCACATTATTGTATAGCAATATTGTCTTCCTGCAAGGAATTTCATTGTTTTGACACGTGCCACAGGTTGTTAATAGATTGCCTGATTACCATTTATTTTTTATATTGGCTTATGATGACTACAGAAAATTATACAGCAGCACCATAAAAACTTTAAATCCTATCCCATGTATCTGCATTCATACGAAAATCATATTGGAAAGCATTGGTGAAACTAAGATTACAAAATAAAGCAGGGGACAATTTCAGTGAAAGCCTGCAGGTTTCACAGCTCTGCCCATTTCAAACCCCTGAAGACATCCACGGGTTTCCTGCTGTGGGACACAGGCACTCACCTGCAGCTCAGCACTGCCTGCTCATGCCTGCGCACACCTTCAGGCTGGAACCAAGGAAATCCTCAGCAAAGACATCAGTACACTTTTGTTATGATGACTTTCGTAAAGAAGCATCAAATATTTCTTCACGAGAAATACTGCAAGTCCCTTTGACACTAGCCCTTATTTTAAATGTTTAGATTTGTGCTTCATTCAGGCGTGCTGTCACTCCCAAAAAGATTTTTATTCTTTTGCTTTTCATTCTGAGGAACACAGTGATTTCTGCCTTGTTTACTGACTGTAGGCACAGCAATTCTCCTGCACCTTCCGGGAAACAGCAAATCCATCTCTTTCACACCCTACTTCTATCAAGCTCATTCACCTTACAAGGTATTTATTGCAAGCAGCTCTTCCAAAAATGGAGATTAACAGAACCTGCAACCCAGGACACCTCAGTAAGCCAGTACTTTTCATCTCCTGAAGGTGTAGGTAGACACAGAGCTGGAACATCTTTTCCAGAGCTGTGTGATGCTATCTCATCTGTGTTCCCTAACTGTTGACTCAGTTTCACTTCTTCTCTAACCTGGTTGCATCCCAGGATTTCTGGTGCCAAAAATAAACTGACAGGTTTCATCACTAGTTAAAAGGAAACTGCAATAGGAAAAGCCATTTTTCTGATTTCTCTGTTGATCAAAGATGCTTCATGCAAGCCTGATGCGGTAGAAACAATATCAGCTTTAGAATGACAGTCATTAGAGCAGAATCCTTTCACTGATGAAATCCCACAGTCCTGATTCATACAACACTGACACTGGAGGACACAGTAGTTTAGATGAGAGCGCATTAAAAATGACTAAGTTAAGGTCTCAGAAATAGCAAAGAGTGACAAGTATGAAAAAAAGAAGTTGCAGAAACTGCTTCAGTTTGGCACTTTGGCATAAAGTATGACAACACACAAGCTGGCTGTGCAGTTCCAGAAGCAGAAGAAAGCCGTCAACCAAGACTTGTTCTCATCTGCTCTGAAAGTCCACTGGGACAAGGCCACTTTTCTCTGACGTGCTTCCAGAAGTATCACTTCTGAGCACTGTGCCAGGGAGTTACAAGATACTGTTTGTGTGTACAGAGGAGAAAAAGACGTCTGTCTGGAAACAGACATTGACTTGAAGGAGAAGCAGCATTTTCCAGAGTACTTCAGAAAGAACTGAGCACTGCCCCAAGAGCTTCAGAGCGGCAGGCTGTCACAGTGTGCCAACCAGCTCAGCTGTGAGTTGGCACTGAAGCTGCACCACAGGGAGAACAAAGCCCCCTGTGCACCCTTGGAGAGCCAAGGGTTGGAGATTCATGAACCTTGAGCTCCTTTCCAACCCGGGCCATGCTGTGATTCTGGGATTCTCACCTTTGCCTCATCTGGCAGAGGGAGGCAGCTCTTTCTGTTGTCTCCCTATGGCTGTCAGGTCACCAGGGCCAGTGTCACACAGGGAACTGCAAACACTGTGTGTGCTGTGCCCTGCCCATGGCAGCACAGAGGCAGCTGCCAGCAGCTGATGCCCACAAGGACAGCCAGCCTGGACTTCCTTTGATTCCTTCCCTTTGGATCAGCGTCCTTCAGGAAGGCGGAACATCTCTCCAGCTGAGCAGCAGAGGACAGCAGGGCTTCGTTGTCTGGGCATGTTCTCTTCTGGCCCTCTGGCCCTCACAGACACAGGAGGAGGACACAGAGGCTGCTGTCACACAGCCAGCCCTGCCTCTCAGGTCAGCTCTCAGGCCATCCTCTCTCCCCTCAGCAGCAGCTCACTGTTCTGCACTCCTCTGGCCTGGGCTGGCAGAGGTGTGCAGCAGTTCTGCTGATCTCCCAGTGCTGGCCATGTCTGCAGTGCCTGTGTGAAAGACACAGGAAGCTGCCAGCATTGCACTGCTCTGCTGTGCCCCTGCCATCACCGAGTTTGCTGTCAGCAGCTGCTGCTACACGTCCATTCAGGCACAGGCCTTTCCTTCCTGGCCCTCTTTCCCCCCCTCTCTCCTCTGCTCTCTCTCGTGCTCCCCTTTGGCCTGGGCTGGCTGAGCAGTGCAGGCCTTGTTGTTGCTCCCTGGGCCAACTACGTCACGGTTCCCCGTGACTCTGCCAGCTGCTCTGACACAGCGACTGCGTCCTCAGTGTGGATTCCAGAATGCGACAGACGTCCAGAGAAGACTTCCAGGGCTGATTGGAACATGCTGCCATCAAGAACTGCCATGGCTCAGGCCCCCTGGGAATCTGCTCACAGCGAAAGCTGCTGTCACTCTGTGTGGGCACAGCCTTGTCTGTGTAGGCCTGCTCACACTGCAGCCCCTGTCTGCACCAGAACCGTGCCGATCCACCTTCTCTTGGCCTCCTTGCCTGCATGGAAAAGGGCAGCTTGGGCTGAAGTCCCTCAACTTTCAGATGGCCGAGTGAAGTCTCTGAGCCCTGGTGACCCACTCAGCTCTTCAGCCTGCTGACCTGCTCTGCTGGGGCTGTCTTAACAGGCAGAGGGCACGTTATCCTAATGTCCCCACATCCATCCCTCTTAGCATACTGTAGGCCAGTTCCTAAAAGGACACCTGCACAATCTCTCTGAATGTTAATCAACATGCTGTTGGTCTGTGCACTGCAGAAATTGCATCTAGGTTTTCAGTGGTGATTAGCTATGTGTTTAGTCAGAGGTGCAATGGTTCTAATGGTGAGAGAAAGACATTCCCAGTTGTCATCAGGTGGAACACACTTCAGACTGGAAAGAAACCAAAATGTCTCTGCTGATGGCAGGAAGGACTGTAAGGATGGAAAGGCTGGGGTTTGCCATGGGCAGGGAAACACGTCTGGTTTTCTTGTTCCCTTTGTCTTTGAGTGCCAGAAAAACAGAGGAGAGTGTGCCCTCACCTTGGACCCCTCCTGCCCTCTGCTGCTGAGATGGAGAAATGTCCCAGCTCCTACAAGGACATCAGGACAAAGGTAAGTATTGGAAATATTTCCAGGCTGGCTGTACTTGTGGACATCTGTTGCTGGAAAATTTAATGGCAGTAAACTGCCTAGATAATGACAGAATGAGGGTGACAATAGAATGGTACGTAATCACAGTGCAATGAAAAAAGTATGCAGGGTGCAGGAAGGGAGGTGTGAACATTCTGAGTTGCAACTCTGTATTTGCTCCAGAAAGCTCTATCAGAATGGAAGACTGAAGGAAATACTTTGAGTGTTTTTTTAATGTGACTGGATGAAAGATCCATGTGGCAAATTGAATAACTGGGTGGTAAAGGGACATAGATACCTCACTGTTTCATGGAACCTTTCAATTAAGCATCTGAGCACTGTGTACAGGACTTGGGAATATAAGTATTAGAGGATGATGGAATATCTTTATTTGGAAGGGACCTCGAGGATCATGTATTCCACCTCCTGGTTCCACACCGGACCTCCTATGGGTCAAGCCCTGTGTCTGAGAGCATTGTGCAAATGCTCTTTGGCCTTTGTCAGCTCAGTGCCAAACCACTGCCCTGGGGAGCCAGTGCCAAATTCCATGTATCTAGTTCATCCTACAGAATGATGCCAAGAACAGTTATAGAGATCGACTTACAAACAAAATTCTTGTCTTGAATTAATGGTACACTCAGCATTTAAAAAAAAAAAAAAAAAAAAAAAAAAAGAAAGAAAAAGAAAAAGAAAAAAGAAGAAAAAAAAAGAAAAAAAAACCAAAGCCACATTCTTACGCTGGCATTTTACAGTATTGTCAGATTTTTGAAATTCTGTTCTGTCATATAAGATTCTCTCATCATGAAATAATGACCAAGTTCTCATTTCAGATGTAAACATACAAATGTTAAAGGCAGCAGTGCTGTTCAAGAGTACATTACCAGCTCAAACACTGTTTTGGCTGTAAAACTGAAGGTAGTGAGGAATTTTATCAAGGACTTAGAAGAAAACATGTAAGTGTAGATTTAAAAGCAACCTGTATTGTTACTTAGAGTTTGATATAGTGTAATCCAATGCACAGTACTTGTAACGTGTGTTTTACAAAATGCTTTGCAATGTAGGCATCTATTAAGATAAATGCTGCAAGTTCTAATATGTCCATGACCTTTTCAAACTGTGCCTTACTCCTACACATCACTACGAGTAGTTCTTCTGTCAGGAAGGATCACATGAGTAATTAACCTGTGACCTTAAGTTTGGAATTAAATGCATACAGTGGAAGTAAGAGCTGTGGGTTATTTTGCTCTTTCAGTGTTGAACAGCCGAGGTGTTTTGTTTTGGAGGGTGGACGGTGATGGGACAAGTGGGGAATGGCTGCTCAGCGGTAGATTTGTTCCTGCTCAGTGCTAACAGGAAACTCACACAGCATTTCTGTTTCAGCTGTGCCAACGCTTTGATCCCTTGCTGCTTGGATGGGGCGTTTGAAGAATGATGCCTGTGCTGATGTCCAGCCAGGCTTTGGGGATGAGTCTCCACACCAGGGTCCGTCTGACAGGACTGAGGGTTGGGGATCCGGCCAGGTCGAGTCCAGCGTGCTTTGCTCTTGTTCTTAGTGCTTGTTTTTGCTCAGGAGGGCAGGAGGTGAACCTCGTGAACCAATGCCTGCAGACGGGGTTTGCAGAGAAAGAGGTCCTGCAGGCCTTGTGTGACAGCCACGGAGCTGCAGCGAGGCTGCATTCGTGTAAAACACCAGAGATCCACGGAGGTGTGAAGGGGAGCTGTGGGCTGCAGTCACGCAGGAAGGGATGTGCATGCTCGGGGTTTGGTTGTTGTGTGTGTGTTAAGTGACTGTGATACCACTGCTGGGTCAGTGTGAGCGTACGGAACAAGTGTGACAGCCTTTTTGATGGAGCCCTGTGAAAGGAGTCCTATGGACTTGAGATCCAACTATCAGCCTGTGGGCATCATTTAGGAGTTGGGGTAGGGGATGAGGCAAGGGAAGTTGGGCTGAGAAAGGGATAAAGCAGTCTGGCAGTAGTTCTGTGTTTCTCCCATCTCCTGCTTTATTTCCTTCCAGGTGAAATAGATGGGTGCTGCAACATGCCCTTGAATGTAACAAAAGCCACTCTAGTGTGGATTTGACATGGGCCCAGCACTGCAAGGTACGCTGCTGGGAGGAAGCGTCCATCTGGCTGAGGGCAGGAAGGCCCTCCAGAGGGATGCACTGAGGCCAGTTGTGCGAGGCTCAACAAGAGCAAGCGCCAGGTCCTGCGCTTTGGTCATGACGACCCCGTGCCAGCTTCTCCAGGATTTGGCTGGGGTAGAATTCCAAGCAGCCCCTGATTCCAGAACGTTGGGCTGGGCTGTTGGAATCTTCTGCCCTTGTGACTGGTCTTGCCTCCCCACCCTGTCCGTCGTGGTGGAGCAGCCTGGTGGCCCTCAGTGATGTCATAAGGGCTAGAATGAGGGGAGGAGCAGTGCGTGCTGCGTCCCTTCATTGGAGCGCTGGAGCTCTGACTGAGCAGCTCGCTTGTTGCACTTGTGCACCGACTGCGTCCCTTTGTCTTCACACCGTCCTGTACAGCACCTTGTAGGTAAGCTGAGACAGTGTGGGAGAGACGGGGGGACAGTGAGTGCTGAGAACTGCTGGCTGGCGGAGCTCATAGGATCACATTATCTCCATCAGCAGAGGGGTGGCCATGAGGGACAGGGAGGTGATCGTCCCCCCCTGCTCTGCTCTTGTGAGGCCCCAGCTGCACTACAGTGTCCAGAAAGACAGGGAGCTGCTGGAGAGGGTCCAGAGGCGAGCCACAGAGATGATCAGGGGACAGGAGCACCTCCCCTGCAAAGACAGGCTGAGGGAGCTGGGCTTGTTCAGCCTGGAGAAATGAAGGCTGTGGGGTGACCTCATGGCAGCCTTCAGTACCTAAAGGGAGCCTAAAAAGAGGAGGGGAATCAACTCTTTGAAAGGGTAGATAACAGCAGGACAAGGGGAAATGGTTTTAAGTTGAAAACTTAAGTTTTTAAGTTGAGGGAGGGCAGATTTTGGATTTTCCCTCGTAGTCTTTGCTAAACCGTGGAAGCAAACTGACCTGCTCTTTCTCTCTCCTCTCTCCACCCTCTGCCTGCTTCCCTGCTGCAGCTTTTGCTCGTGGAAGATCAGAGCAAAGTGACAAGGAACGGCTGCGGATTCGTGAGATTTCTCTCCCTCGTTCTGATCTCTTGCCAGGTACCTGCCATGCTTTGTCCCCCCACATGCTTTAGCAGCCCGTGACGCCCCGTGTTTAGTAACACAGCCTCATCCAGCTTTGATGGGACGCTGGTCACGTGTGGGTTTTCTCCACGTGCTCTGCAGCTCAGCCCTCAGAAGGATGCTGTCTGTGGTGCTGTGACCAGCTGGTCTACAGGAAAGCAATCCCTTAGGCAAAGAGTCCCAGCCCCAGCTTGTGCAGAGCTGCACAGCATCACCAGGGACACCAGCAGGCGTGCTTGGGCTGTGTGAGTGTGCCCGACAGCTGTAGGGAGCACAGCAGAGATGTGAACAGAGAAAATAAAAGTGTGTTTCTTTTCAGTTCCAGCTTGTCACACCTACGCTGATGGCTGTGGCGTGCAGCGAGATCAGCTGTGGGCCTGACCTGGCATGGACAGAGGTAGAGTATGAAGCTCTGATTGGTCTTTGTTCCCTGACTGCAGCCAGCAGAGTGAGCCGCAGATGTGCTCTCCTGCTTTCCAAGAGAGCTCCTCTGTGGCAAGACAGTAGTGCAAGTGTGGCAAGTTTTTAAAAGTACCAGAGCCATCTCGGCTGTTGTGTTTGCCCTCTACTGACTTTTCCCTTGAAATGGCTGCAGGAACAACAATCATTCTCTGCTCTGTTTGGCCTCGCTGTTGGTTGGACTGCTCAAGAGAGCTGCTTGGTGCTTGCAATGGCACTGTTTGCACCTTGTAACTGCAGCCGTAGCTTTGGTTTCCCTCTTCACGGTCTCCTAGCATCTGAAACAGTCAGCCTTCCTGCACAAAGAGCGCAGGAAAGGTGGGGGCAAAATGGACAAGGCCACCTGTCTGCATCAGTGCCATTGCTGCTTAGTCTGGGTGGGGAGAGATGCATCTTTGCTGGCGTGTGCCTGCTGCACACCAGGAAGAGAAACAGCCGTTATTAGACTTGCAGTTCCTTCTGAAGTGCCCATGATAAGGACCGAGTGCATTTCCTGCAGCTTTCTCTGCAGATGTGCTCCTCACCTTGAAGTCCTCCTTGTTGGTTCCCAGCTCCTCACCGTGGCCTGTGCTCTCTGTTTCAGACTGAGAACAAGGGGAAGCCCCTGCTGGACCATGAGGTGGCACCTGTGAATGTTCCAGCTATTGCTGCTGCCCATGCTATTAAGAGACACGTTGCCCAGGCAGCGGATGAACTCTCCTTTGAGGTAAGCAGTTCAAGGCGTTCCTTGTTGCTCAATTTTACAATGGCAAATGCCTTCAGAGCTGCACTGGTTCAAGTGCTCTCATGCTCGGCGATGTTTGGCAGTGCAGAAGAATGCAGTCATTTGAGCTGTGCTTTCCTCCCAGCCGTGCTGAAGCTGGGATTGACGTTGCAATCTCTTGCAGGTGGGAGACATCATCTGTGTCATCGACATGCCACCAAAGGAGCTGAGCCCCTGGTGGAGAGGCAAGCTCGGCTTCCAGGTAGGCACAAGCTTCAGACTGGAGAGTGCAACTTCAGTAAAGGCAGGAATCTCAGCTTAGAGCTGCTCTGCCTGCACAGGATGCCTAGTGGACATAAACAGTTTCCCTGTGTCGGTGTCAGAGGACCTTGCCTTTGGCTGCAAATGTTGAAAAATTATTACCTTTATGCTGTGAACTATGGCCATTTTCTGCTGGATAGACTTATGGAACGTCAGGCAAGCACGTTCCGAGGGAAATGTTACGTGGCTTTTGGTTTAACAGTTCAGATCTGAGAAGTGCTGCATGCAATAGTTGGCCTCTCTTTTCTTCTTGTTACAGGTTGGATTTTTCCCAGGGGAGTGTGTGGAACTCATTAATAAGAACATTCCTGAGGCACTCATCAACTCTGTGCCAAAGCCAGGTATGGATGTTACATTTGATGGTGTGGGGAAGCAAAATGAAGTCTTTTTTGGGGTGCGTTCCATGTTTAGTACCTCCTTTATCCATCCCACATTGTCCTCTGGGTTGATGATTCTTCATGCACACCATGGGGCAGAGATTTGGCCCAATCCTCCTATGTTTATGATTGGACTTGGCAAAACTATAGAATCTTCATAGAATGGCTTGGTTTAGAAGGGACCTCAGGGATCATCATGCTCCAACCCTCCCGCCTCAGGATGGTCTCCCAGCCCCCACATTTAATGTGAGACTAGACCAGGCTGCCCAGGGCCCCATCCAGCCTGGCCTTGGGCTCCTCCAGAGATGGGGAAAATCCCTTTTTGTATGTACTGGTTGGTAATGTTCTTCCCGTTCTGACGTGCTCTGTAGAATGTGCTGCGCTCAGCCTCTTCCAACGGAGCCAGACCTGAAATGACCTGGTTTCTTCCTTTTGTTGTGCAGTGCCCAAGAAACGCAGCAAGATCCTCACCTTCCTTCGTTCCTTGGTGAAGGCCCGCCCAAAGGAACCGACCGAGCGGGAGGTGGAGAAGGAAAGGGTGTTTGGCGGTGACCTGGGAGAGCATCTTCTCCACTCCGGTCGTGATGGTAAGGAGCTGCCCATTCCTGAGATCTTCCTCTGCTGGGCATCTAAAGAAGATGAAAGGGAGCTCATATCTAGCAGGGGGCAGGCTGATAGCCGTGGAGACACGTTTAATAGGAGTTGATGGCTGAAGGATAAAGTGAGGCGGATGCTCCTAAGAGACAAGCACATCTGTATTTGCTTCAGCCAAGCCTGGCTGGGCTTAGTGGATGGGATGTGAAGCACAGCCTGCAGCAGGACTTGAATCAGGAGCTCCACTGACGGCTGGCACGTGTTCTTCAGTCCCCCAGGTCCTCCAGAGCTGCGCTGAGTTCATTGAGCAGCACGGCGTGGTGCAGGGGATATACCGCCTGTCCGGCGTCGCGTCCAACATCCAGAGACTGCGGTAAGAGTGCTGCGACTGACACAGCCTGAGTGCATCTGGTGTGGCTTTGGGCTTGCCTTCCTCTCGCTCAACCGGGTTTGCGTCCCTCTCTCCAGGCAGGAATTTGAGTCGGAGCAGATTCCTGAGCTCACCGTCCGTGACATTCACAGCGTGAGCTCCCTCTGCAAGATGTACTTCAGGGAGCTCCCGAACCCTCTGCTCACCCACCAGCTGTACGGCAAGTTCTCGGTAAGCACAAGGCCACGTCTTTCATTTCCCTCTTCCTGGGCCTCTTGGCAGATGGCTGCAGCAGTGCCCCAGCTCGGAGGCCCTTTTGCTGTCAGCCCCACGAGGTTTACTCGCAGTGGTGTACTAGCCTGATTGGTGTCTCGCTCCCTTTCTGCACTACTCCAGGATGCTGTTGGTGCCGCTACAGAGGAGGAGCGGCTGCTCAGAATGCAGGACGTCATCCAGCAGCTGCCCGCTCCTCACTACAGGTCAGTGCTGCCCTCAGCCTGCTGAGCTCAGCCCTGCTGCATTGCAGAGGGCAACGATGCGGTTCCAGGCTCTGTCTCACGCCGGCAACACGATGCCTGTGTATGCTGAAGGGTTGAAGGCTCCATGGGCTTACTTTATGGGTTCAGTTCCTGGGCACGGGGGCACGCTTGGTGCAGCTGATGGCTGCGGCTGTGCTGTGCTGGGGCTTGGTGCTGCAGCGTGGCACTCAGTCAGGTTGGATCTACTTCATCTTCGGTGACAGTAGCAATCACAAGAAGTAGCATGAATGGAGGTTTGCTTTCTGAATTGCAGCACGGCATGCTCGTTGGTGCTGAACGTTTGCTTCTCTTGTTTTCCAGGACACTGGAGTACCTGATGAGACACTTGGCATGTCTGGCTGGGAGCTCCACGGTAACAAACATGCATGCCAAGAACCTAGCCATTGTGTGGGCTCCAAACCTCTTAAGGTAAACTGCTGGTTCTGTTTCAACACAATGCTTACATCTGTTCTCCAGTAGAAAAAAAAAACAGTCCTCCCTTTTTCTCCATCAAATGTGCTCTTCTCCTGTAAAATCTGTGGCTGACAGAAGCGCAGGAGCCTGGGCTGTTCTCCATCCCCACGGGCACAATGTCTAGGTGACAATTTCTGCAGTCTTGTTGAGATGGGACTGACGTGTCCTTGATCATCCAGGGGAATTTCTGCAGTGGCATCACTGATTGCCCACTGCGGAAGTCTCCAGAGCCTCAGCTGACAGCTTTTGGCTGCAACAATTCAGACTCGGGGAAACGGTCTTGGAGAAATGACTTCTAAAATCTGCCATTTCTACAGATCACAGCAGAACGAGTCTGCCTGCGCCAGCGGAAGAGCTGCCTGCATGGAGCTGCAGACGCAGTCGGATGTGGTGGAATTCATCATCAACCACACAGACGTCCTCTTCTGCTCCAAATCCGGAGCAGACATCGCAGATGCAGCAGGTGAGTGTCTTCCTCCATTAGCTTTATCTTGACCTGACACCTTGACCAAATGCAGGCCTTCTCCAGGAACTTTGAGATACTCTTTTACCATCAAGGGGACAGCAGACCTCTGGGCTTCCATTAGGGTGTGGCATCCTGTTGCTGGATGCTGAGAATGTCCAAGCCCAAACTTTACAAGGAAGAAACTGTCATTATTATGGTTTGCATGCAGGAAAAGCTTGATGCAAGTGTGGCAAGTGTGGCAAGTGTGGCAGAAGCTTTCTCAGTTCCCTGCCCCCATTTCCTTGGATTTTTCCTTGCCTATTTTGATACAGTAAGCTGCTCTTAATGATGACCGTGTCCTTTGCCATAAACACACATCTGACGTTATGGTTATTTTGAGCTCCTCTTCTTCCAGTTGCTCGGATAAGCAAGCCTGAGAAAAATACAGCACCTCCCCCAGAACTCTGGTGGCTGTGCTGCTGCTTTTCTGCTGCTGATCCTCGCTCTTACCTGTGGTTTTCCCTTACAGGCCAGAATTCTCTCCCAGGGCCCAAGTCTGTGGGAGTCTCTTCTGCTGCCAGAAAGCTGCTCAGCCTGGAGGAGGCACAGGCACAGAGGCGAGGCCACAGCACCTCTTCTGTGGTAACAGAGAGCAGCAGGGACATTGAAGTGGAAGAAAGCCCTGCAGCTGGGCAGGGCAAATTCCACACAGTCATCGACTTTCCATCTGACAGGTAAAGAGGACTTTCTTTTCCAGCACCTAGCATCATTGTTTGGGTGGGTTTTTGTGTTTTCCTGCAGAAACCAGGCAGTGCTAGGAACAAGCAACTGCTGCCAAGAGCTCAGTGCTGCTCTTCCCTCACCCTCCACCACGCACGACTCACAGCATTGGCTGTTTTCTCTCTCCAGGCAAAATCCACCCAGCAAGACTGAGGAATCACCAGCTAGCAGTTGGTGTTGCTGCTTCAGCCTCAGAAAGCCATCCTCTGGCAGCAAACGCCAACTGCAGCGCAATGCCAGGCAGCCCTCAGAAACAGCAGTGGTAGTCCTGGCAGGTAAGGGTGCAAATGCAGCTTCCAAATCCCTGCTTTTCAGGAACATAGAATTCAAGCTTGCAGTGCACTTGTATCTCCTTCTGGCATTCCAGCCCCTGCCTAGCATCTTCACCCCTGATCAAGAACCACTGTCGTAATTCAGCTTCTGAAAGTTTGACACTAACCCCTGTGTATCCTTTCTAGGTGAATCGAGCCCTTGCCAACCCATAAGATCCAGGGCAAGCAGCGAGGATGCTCTCTGTGCTTCGATCAGTGGAGGGCTCTTAGGAAGCACAAACTGCTGCAGTTCCAACAGCAGCCTTCCATCTAACAACATTAATGGAGAGAAGGAGCTCATCGAAGTCCATGCTCTCATCACACCTGGCTCTGCTGAAGTTGGTGACGTGAGCCTCCCAGACACCACAGTCACAAGTGTGGTCTGTCACCCAGAGTCTCTGCAGTGCAGCCCATCCCAAGAGCAGTGTGAGTGCCCCGACAGCAGCACCTCCATGCAGGAGCAGGTCAGTGTCAGGGAGGAGGAGCAGAGCCTCTTGCAGGAGGACTTTCAATCAGGCCTCCAGTCCCAGGCACCGGACAGCAGCACTGAGAGCTCTGAGCCACTCTCTCCATGACAAGACAGGATGAGTCCCATCTTCACCATGGACCTCTCACATCCTCCTGTCCTTTATACAGTAATAAAAGCACACTTGTGCTCAATCAACGCCTTGACTGCCTCCAGTGCCTTCATTCAAACAGATTGGGATGAATGCAGCACACAGCAAGGCACCTCAGCTTGCAATGCTGTGGCCGTGGGGTGCGTGCAGCACAGCTCCGGGTTTGTTCCTGTTTTGTCTGGCTTTGGGATGTCTGCAGGGGGAGCTCTGCTTCCATTTGGCATGGTAGCAAATAATCTCTCGCATCCTGGATGCTGCTCATGATACTCCCAAGCTTCCTGGCTGTGGCTTTGTGATGCTTTTCAGGGCTTTCTGATGCATTTTCATGCCTTGGCTGTTGCTTAACACCTCCCTCCTCCCATCATGTCCTTTCCTGGCTCCCATCTACGAACTGGCCCTGCAGATCATCTCCAGACCTGTCATCAGCACACTGCGGCAGTAGAAGCTCCCCCTGGCCAACGTCAGGCAGTACTGCTTGGTCTGCAGCTCAGTGGCCATTTCCCTTTTAGGTGGCTCCTGCAGAAGAACCAAGCAGCAGAACCTTTTGCTCACCCTGCAGCACACAAATGCTACAAAAGCAGAAACAACCTGGGAATCTCTGGGTCTGCAAGACTTCACAGACACTCACCGACTGTGTCTGATGTTTCCCTCCCATCCTTGATTTCCTTCTCCCCTTCTCCTCGTCTGATCCCACTGCTGAGCCATGATCAAGCTGCCCAGTGTGGCAGAGCATCGTGCAGAGCCGTGCTGGCACCTCCTCCCCTTCCTCTCCTGCAGCTCAGCGTGCAACCTGAGCAAGTTTTTTTCTGAGAAAGTGACCAGCTCTTTTCCATCCCTTTGCCCCTACAAACAGTTGTCCAGAGGATCTCATCCAAGGATTCCTGGAACAGCCTGCAGCTGGCTCTCCTGAAGTTCAGGCTCCTGCCTTTGCTTCCTGCCAGGCCCGCATTCCTTGAGATCACAAGCTCAAGGAGGGCATGGTCACTGCAGCCCTGACCGCCTCCTGTCGTAACCCCTGGTGTGCACCATGTCCAGCAATGCTTCCCTTCTGCTTGCTGTGCCCAATGCCTGCACCACAGAGTGATTCTCACTGCACTCCAGGAGTCTGTCAGATTGCTTGCAGCCAGCCATGCTGACTTCCCAGACTGACTGGAATCCCCCATCAGGATGAGAGTCAGTGAGTGCGATGCTTCTGCTGGCTGCAGTAAGCAGCTCCCACCAACAGGCTCTCTTTCCAGGCGGCTGTAGCAGACCCTCACCTCCAGAAGCCCTGCACTGCTGCAGTTCCTAATTTTACCCACAAGTTCACAACCTGGTCATGGCTCTTCTTATTTCTTTGCACTCAACTTCTCATCATAGAGGGCAAATCCCTTGCCTTCCAGAATTCCATAGTATCAACTGTGTCTGCTTTATGTCAGGATTTTTTGTCTTTCTTTTCTTTTCCCATTTTCTAGGTAGGAAAATGAATTTCTGAGCCAGGAGAAGCAGAAGTGAAACAGTCTTCCTGGCACTGCTCAGGTTGCAGGAGTTGCCAAGTGCTCCTCAGGTAATGTGTGCTGAAGAGCTGACCTTGGTGGCAGGGGCTGTGGCTGCATTTTGTGCCTGTCATGCGGGAATCCAAGAAAGCCTATTCAGAGCAGGAGCTGCAGAGCGAGATAAACATCACGAGAAGGTAAGGCTGAGAAGCAAGGACACCTCCAGAAAGAAGAGAAAAACTGAGTCAAGTGAGCTGCGTGACGGCCGTGTGATGCTGACCATGATTGGAGGAAGAGCGCATGGCTGGGAATGACTGATGGCTCTGGTTGGATGGGTGCCTGTGTGCACAGAGGTAAGGAGTGTTTGTGGGATGTTTTGCTGGCATCTAACGGCTGTAAGGGGAAGTCAAGAGAGAAAACTTGTGAATGCATAGAAGGGATGTTAAAATCTGGAACAGACTGTTTGGATCATTCACAGCTGAGTCCGTGCCAGATTGCCACACTGCCAGAACCTGGGGCCTAGGATTTTCCTTTAAGAGTGCCAACTGCTTATTTTAAATGATAAAAAGTAACATTGAAAAAAGCTTCCCTCCTTGCATTAGAATAAGGCATTGATATTTGATGTTTCTGTCTTTCCATTCCTTTAGCAGCCTGGGTGTTGATGCAGCTGCATGCATCTGCTGCCCTCCCCTTCTGTTTTGTGTAAAAGAACAGTAAAATATGCAATCAGTGTGAGATCTTTCTGAAGTATTTTACTTTATTTGCCCCTAGGCTGCAATGGCTGGGAAATGGCAGTGTCACCCAGGAGCCCACACGGCGACCTGATGTCTCATTGTTGGGGTCTATTGGAAACCACCACGATGACAAAAGAATGCCTGGGATTCCTCCGGCCCAAATGCCAAACCTTGCACTTGGCTGTGCTGAACCTCATGAGGTTCACCCAGGCCCACCTCTCAAGTCTGCTGAGCTCAAACAGATGTCATTTTTCTCGTGTCCTTCCATTCCGAGTCCATCTGTTCCCCAAAGCAAAAGAATTTGGAGGGAACCACCGACAGTTATGTGAGCGATTTCAGCGTCTATTTCTGATCATGGCAACAACTTCAGAGGTCACACTTAATTTACGGTGCCCGTTGTAATTCTGACCAAGGCTGCAGTTGCAGCTGACTTCCCAAGGCTGCAAGACGTGGTGGTGACACAGCCTCGTGCTTCTGCATTGGTGCTCATCCCACGTTTCCTTTCTCTGTCTCGCAGGTCAGCTCCTGCTGGAAGCAGATGGTATCCCAGTGTGAATGAAGGTCAGTGCAGGAGCAGCTGCTGATGGGAGGAAGGAAGTCCATGCTGAAGAGCTCTGAAGCATCTGCAGGTATGGTTCTGGAGGAGGCAGCAGTGATGTCGGAGGGCTCCCAGCAGGAAGCTGTCTCATCCAAATGCTTGCTGAGTGGTTGGAAGGGAGCTTTCTGCATGACAGCAGCACCAGCTGCTTGCTTCAAATGCTGCAAAGACAAGGATTAGCACGAGTTCCAGTATCTACAGTATCATCACGAATCACGATAGGATTACAATGTGTCCTCATACAAACGCAGCCATTTCTCTCTGAGTCCAAAGGCTGTCCGGAAAGCATCTTTGAGGTCTCTCACACCAAACCACTGCTGTCCGTGTGGGATCTGACTCATTAGGGTATAGGGGTTAGGAACCACAGGCTGTCTTTTGAGAACGGGTTCAGTCATTTCCTTACATCTTGCACCAGCCGATACGTGCCGTCTGCCTTCCGTGCCGACAGGATTGGGGTGTTATAAGGCCACAGACAAGGTTCCAGAAGACCATCCTTAACCAGTGTCTGTGTTACAGCTTTTAGACCCACTCTCCCTTCTAAGGCTATGGGATATTGTTGCTGTTTCACAGCTCCACTCCCTCCTTGGGCAGTTCTTTGTAAGGGAAAATTGTGAGTCCACCCCGATTTCCTTCCCCTGCCCACACCTTTGGATTCATTTCTTCTCATCACCAGCTGTTAACACATTCATTGACCCCTGATATCTGTTTAACAGACTTGCAGCTGTAATCCTCATTTAACTGTAAAATCTCTCCCCCATAAATCGGTCCCTGCTTCAGGCACAGAGAACAATTGCCCTGCAACTATTTTATCTTTCCATTTTAGTTCTGTGGTCTCCAAGAGTGGAGCTGTCATTTCTGATCCCTCAGCCCCAGTTATGCACAACAGCCACATCCAGATAAATGCCTGGTACCTCTGAAGTAGCTAATGCTGTAGGATGGAATGTTGTTTCTGCACTGGCTATCAAATGTGGGATTGCTCTGAAGCAGTACAGCACCATGTGTTTTGTAATTTGCCCTTAGAAACAGTTTGAAAAAGTAGAAAGACTTTATTAGTATTAGTATTAGTAAAAAGAAGTTATTTCATAACATATTTTAGAAATACAGTTGTTCAATCATGTGATCAATTCTCACTTACAGAACTGTAATAGTTACAAATTGCATGGGTATAGCATTAAGGACCAGAAAGCATGTTGTAAGGCCATTCTGTTTGGATAGGAGAAGCTCAGCAAAAGAAAAACAGACTCCAAAGAAGCCAGGGCCTCCACACAAGGCCGAAGTGACTCACTCTGTGGGCAGGTTGGGATGCAACAGGCAGGCATCAAGAGACTCCCCTCTGTCCTCCTTCCAAACTTCTCTCTCTTCAGGGATGAGCAGGTGTCCAGAAATAGTGGCCAAGTGTTGATAAGCAGCTGTCAGGCGTTCAATAATTAGCAGTATACCTGCTGAGCTAGCAACAATTGGTGTTTAGCCAGTCACACACACACACATAGAATGGCACTGGTTGGAAGGGACCTCAAGGATCTGGAATCTCCAACTCCCTGCCACAGGCAGGGCCACCAACCTCTGTAGCACTGCACATATGCACATTGCTGGATAGAAACAGCAGTGTGGGAAAAAACTGTATGCTGTGGATGCAAAGGGTGAATCAGAATGGCTTAACAGCTGTCACACAAGGAAAAGCAATCCCTTACCTGCTGTGCCATGCTCATGGCAACACCAATGCAGAAGCTAGCAGCTGATGCCCACAAGGACAGCCAGCCTGGACTTATTTTCACTACATATCTTTGTCCTGATGTCCTTCTAGAACCTGGGACATTTCTCCATCTCAGCAGAAGAGGGCAAGAGGGGTAGAAAGCATGCACACTCTCCTCTATTTTTCTGGCACTCAAAGAGAAAGAGAAGATGAAAACCAGATGTGTTTCCCTGCCCATGGCAAACACCAGCCTTTCCATCCTTACAGTCTTCCTGACATGATCAGCACTAATTGAAACAACATCCCACTCACCTTTGCCATGTCTGGCAGAGGTTGCAGCTCTGTCTATTGCATCCCTCTAGCTTTCAAGTCAAGTGCTCCTGTGTAACACCAGGAAAAGCAATCTGTTACCTGCTGTGCCATGCTCATGTCAACACCAATGCAGATGCCAGCAGCTGATGCCCACAAGGACAGCCAGCCTGGACTTATTTTCATTACATATCTTTGTCCTGATTTGCTTCTAGAATCTGGGACATTTCCCCATCTCAGCAGAAGAAGGCAGGGGAGTTACAAGGTGAGGGCACACTCTCCCCTGTTTATCTGGCACTCAAAGTGAAAGAGAAAATGAAAACCAGATGTGTTTCCCTGCCCATGGCAAACACCAGCCTTTCCATCCTTACAGTCCTTCCTGACATCAGCACTAATTGAAACAACATCCCACTCACCTTTGCCATGTCTGGCAGAGGTTGCAGCTCTTTCTATTGCATCCCTCTAGCTGTCAAGTCAAGAGCTCCTGTGTCACACAAGGAAAAGCAATCTGTTACCTGCTGTGCCATGCTCATGGCAGCAGCAATGCAGATGCCAGCAGCTGATGCCCACAAGGACAGCCAGCCTGGACTTATTTTCATTACATATCTTTGTCCTGATGTCCTTCTAGAAGCTGGGACATTTCACCATCTCAGCAGCAGAGGGCAGGGGAGTTACAAGGTGAGGGCACACTCTCCCCTGTTTATCTGGCACTCAAAGAGAAAGAGAAAATGAAAACCAGATGTGTTTCCCTGCCCATGGCAAACACCAGCCATTCCATCCTTACAGTCCTTCCTGACATCAGCACTAATTGAAACAACATCCCACTCACCTTTGCCATGTCTGGCAGAGGTTGCAGCTCTGTCTATTGCATCCCTCTAGCTTTCAAGTCAAGAGCTCCTGTGTCACACAAGGAAAAGCAATCTGTTAACTGCTGTGCCATGCTCATGGCAGCAGCAATGCAGATGCCAGCAGCAGATGCCCACAAGGACTGCCAGCCTGGACTTATTTTCATTACATACCTTTGTCCTGATGTCCTTCCAGAAGCTGGGACATTTCTCCCTCTCAGCAGCAGTGGGCAGGAGAGTTGCAAGGTGTGGGCACACTCTCCCCTGTTTATCTGGCACTCAAAGAGAAAGAGAAAATGAAAACCAGATGTGTTTCCCTGCCCATGGCAAACACCAGCCTTTCCATCCTTACAGTCCTTCCTGACATCAGCAGAAATGGAAACAACATCCCACTCACCTTTGCCATGTCTGGCAGAGGTTGCAGCTCTGTCTATTGCATCCCTCTAGCTGTCAAGTCAAGAGCTCCTGTGTCACAGAAGGAAAAGCAATCTGTTACCTGCTGTGCCATGCTCATGTCAACACCAATGCAGATGCCAGCAGCTGATGCCCACAAGGACAGCCAGCCTGGACTTATTTTCATTACATATCTTTGTCCTGATTTGCTTCTAGAAGCTGGGACATTTCCCCATCTCAGCAGAAGAAGGCAGGGGAGTTACAAGGTGAGGGCACACTCTCCCCTGTTTATCTGGCACTCAAAGAGAAAGAGAAAATGAAAACCAGATGTGTTTCCCTGCCCATGGCAAACACCAGCCTTTCCATCCTTACAGTCCTTCCTGACATCAGCAGCAATGGAAACAACATCCCACTCACCTTTGCCATGTCTGGCAGAGGTTGCAGCTCTGTCTATTGCATCCCTCTAGCTTTCAAGTCAAGAGCTCCTGTGTAACACCAGGAAAAGCAATCTGTTACCTGCTGTGCCATGCTCATGGCAGCAGCAATGCAGATGCCAGTAGCAGATGATGCCCACAAGGACAGCCAGCCTGGACTTATTTTCATTACATATCTTTGTCCTGATGTGCTTCCAGAAGCTGGGAAATTTCACCATCTCAGCAGAAGAAGGCAGGGGAGTTACAAGGTGAGGGCACACTCTCCCCTGTTTATCTGGCACTCAAAGAGAAAGAGAAAATGAAAACCAGATGTGTTTCCCTGCCCATGGCAAACACCAGCCTTTCCATCCTTACAGTCCTTCCTGACATCAGCACTAATTGAAACAACATCCCACTCACCTTTGCCATGTCTGGCAGAGGTTGCAGCTCTGTCTATTGCATCCCTCTAGCTTTCAAGTCAAGAGCTCCTGTGTCACACTAGGAAAAGGAATCTGTTACCTCCTTTGCCATGCTCATGGCAACACCAATGCAGATGCCAGGAGCAGATGCCCACAAGGACTGCCAGCCTGGACTTATTTTCATTACATACCTTTGTCCTGATGTCCTTCCAGAAGCTGGGACATTTCTCCCTCTCAGCAGCAGAGGGCAGGAGAGTTGCAAGGTGAGGGCACACTCTCCCCTGTTTATCTGGCACTCAAAGAGAAAGAGAAAATGAAAACCAGATGTGTTTCCCTGCCCATGGCAAACACCAGCCTTTATCCTTACAGTCCTTCCTGACATCAGCACTAATTGAAACAACATCCCACTCACCTTTGCCATGTCTGGCAGAGGTTGCAGCTCTGTCTATTGCATCCCTCTAGCTTTCAACTCAAGAGCTCCTGTGTCACACAAGGAAAAGCAACCTTTTACCTGCCTTGCCATGCTCATGGCAGCAGCAATGCAGATGCCAGCAGCTGATGCCCACAACGACTACCAGCCTGGACTTATTTTCATTACATATCTTTGTCCTGATGTCCTTCTAGAAGCTGGGACGTTTCACCATCTCAGCAGAAGAGGGCAGGGGAGTTACAAGGTGAGGGCACACTCTCCCCTGTTTATCTGGCACTCAAAGAGAAAGAGAAAATGAAAACCAGATGTGTTTCCCTGCCCATGGCAAACACCAGCCTTTCCATCCTTACAGTCCTTCCTGACATCAGCACTAATTGAAACAACATCCCACTCACCTTTGCCATGTCTGGCAGAGGTTGCAGCTCTGTCTATTGCATTCCTCTAGCTGTCAAGTCAAGAGCTCCTGTGTCACACAAGGAAAAGCAATCTGTTACCTGCTGTGCCATGCTCATGTCAGCAGCAATGCAGATGCCAGCAGCTGATGCCCACAAGGACTGCGAGCCTGGACTTATTTTCATTACATACCTTTGTCCTGATGTCCTTCCAGAAGCTGGGACATTTCTCCCTCTCAGCAGCAGAGGGCAGGAGAGTTGCAAGGTGAGGGCACACTGTCCCCTGTTTATCTGGCACTCAAAGAGAAAGAGAATATGAAAACCAGATGTGTTTCCCTGCCCATGGCAAACACCAGCCTTTCCATCCTTACAGTCCTTCCTGACATCAGCACTAATTGAAACAACATCCCACTCACCTTTGCCATGTCTGGCAGAGGTTGCAGCTCTGTCTATTGCATCCCTCTAGCTGTCAAGTCAAGAGCTCCTGTGTCACACAAGGAAAAGCAATCTTTTACCTCCTTTGCCATGATCATGGCAACACCAATGCAGATGCCAGCAGCTGATGCCCACAAGGACAGCCAGCCTGGTCTTATTTTCATTACATATCTTTGTCCTGATGTGCTTCCAGAAGCTGGGAAATTTCACCATCTCAGCAGAAGAAGGCAGGGGAGTTGCAAGGTGAGGGCACACTCTCCCCTGTTTATCTGGCACTCAAAGAGAAAGAGAAAATGAAAACCAGATGTGTTTCCCTGCCCATGGCAAACACCAGCCTTTCCATCCTTACAGTCCTTCCTGACATCAGCACTAATTGAAACAACATCCCACTCACCTTTGCCATGTCTGGCAGAGGTTGCAGCTCTGTCTATTGCATCCCTCTAGCTTTCAACTCAAGAGCTCCTGTGTCACACAAGGAAAAGCAACCTTTTACCTGCCTTGCCATGCTCATGGCAGCAGCAATGCAGATGCCAGCAGCTGATGCCCACAACGACTACCAGCCTGGACTTATTTTCATTACATATCTTTGTCCTGATGTCCTTCCAGAAGCTGGGACATTTCACCATCTCAGCAGCAGAGGGCAGGAGAGTTGCAAGGTGAGGGCACACTCTCCCCTGTTTATCTGGCACTCAAAGAGAAAGAGAAAATGAAAACCAGATGTGTTTCCCTGCCCATGGCAAACACCAGCCTTTCCATCCTTACAGTCCTTCCTGCAATCATAAGCAATGGAAACAACATCCCACTCACCTTTGCCATGTCTGGCAGAGGTTGCAGCTCTGTCTATTGCATCCCTCTAGCTGTCAACTCCAGAGCTCCTGTGTCACACTAGGAAAAGGAATCTGTTACCTGCTGTGCCATGCTCATGTCAGCAGCAATGCAGATGCCAGCAGCTGATGCCCACAAGGACTGCCAGCCTGGACTTATTTTCATTACATATCTTCTTCCTGATGTCCTTCTAGAAGCTGGGACATTTCACCATCTCAGCAGCAGAGGGCAGGGAAGTTACAAGGTGAGGGCACACTCTCCCCTGTTTATCTGGCACTCAAAGAGAAAGAGAAAATGAAAACCAGATGTGTTTCCCTGCCCATGGCAAACACCAGCCTTTCCATCCTTACAGTCCTTCCTGACATCAGCACTAATTGAAACAACATCCCACTCACCTTTGCCATGTCTGGCAGAGGTTGCAACTCTTTCTATTGCATCCCTCTAACTTTCAAGTCAAGAGCTCCTGTGTCACACAAGGAAAAGCAATCTGTTACCTGCTGTGCCATGCTCATGTCAGCAGCAATGCAGATGCCAGCAGCTGATGCCCACAACGACTACCAGCCTGGACTTATTTTCATTACATATCTTTGTCCTGATGTCCTTCTAGAAGCTGGGACATTTCACCATCTCAGCAGAAGAGGGCAGGAGGGGTCCAAGTTGAGGGCACACTCTCCTCTTTTTCTGGCACACAAACAGAACATGAAAACCAGATGTGTTTCCCTGCCCATGGCAAACACCAGCCTTTCCATCCTTACAGTCCTTCCTGACATCAGCAGCAATTGAAACAACATCCCACTCACCTTTGCCATGTCTGGCAGAGGTTGCAGCTCTTTCTATTGCATACCTCGAGCTTTCAAGTCAAGAGCTCCTGTGTCACACAAGGAAAAGCAATCTTTTACCTGCTGTGCCATGCTCATGGCAACAGCAATGCAGATGCCAGCAGCTGATGCCCACAAGGACAGCCAGCCTGGACTTATTTTCATTACATATCTTTGTCCTGATGTCCTTCTACAAGCTGGAACATTTCTCCATCTCAGCAGAAGAGGGCAGGAGGGGTCCAAGGTGAGGGCACACTCTGCTCTTTATCTGGCACTCAAAGAGAAAGAGAAAATGAAAACCTGATGTGTTTCCCTGCCCATGGCAAACACCAGACTTTCCATCCTTACAGTCCTTCCTGCAATCATCAGCAATGGAAACAACATCCCACTCACCTTTGCCATGTCTGGCAGAGGTTGCAGCTCTTTCTATTGCATCCCTCTAGCTTTCAAGTCAAGAGCTCCTGTGTCACACAAGGAAAAGCAATCTTTTACCTCCTGTGCCATGCTCATGGCAGCAGCAATGCAGATGCCAGCAGCTGATGCCCACAAGGACAGCCAGCCTGGACTTATTTTAATTACATGTCCTTGTCCTGATGTCCTTCTACAAGCTGGAACATTTCTCCATCTCAGCAGGAGAGGGCAGGAGGGGTCCAAGGTGAGGGCACACTCTGCTCTTTATCTGGCACTCAAAGAGAAAGAGAAAATGAAAACCAGATGTGTTTCCCTGCCCATGGCAAACACCAGCCTTTCCATCCTTACAGTCCTTCCTGCAATCATCAGCAACTGAAACAACATCCCACTCACCTTTGCCATGTCTGGCAGAGGTTGCAGCTCTTTCTATTGCATCCCTCTAGCTGTCAAGTCAAGAGCTCCTGTGTCACACAAGGAAAAGCAATCTTTTACCTGCTGTGCCATGCTCATGGCAGCAGCAATGCAGATGCCAGCAGCTGATGCCCACAAGGACAGCCAGCCTGGAATTATTTTCATTACATATCCTTGTCCTGATGTCCTTCTAGAAGCTGTAACATTTCTCCATCTCAGCAGAAGAGGGCAGGAGGGGTTCAAGGTGAGGGCACACTCTGCTCTTTATCTGGCACTCAAAGAGAAAGAGAAAATGAAAATCTGATGTGTTTCCCAGCCCATGGCAAACACCAGCCTTTCCATCCTTACAGTCCTTCCTGCAATCATCAGCAACTGAAACAACATCCCACTCACCTTTGCCATGTCTGGCAGAGGTTGCAGCTCTTTCTATTGCATCCCTCTAGCTTTTAAGTCAAGAGCTGCTGTGTCACACAAGGAAAAGCAATCTTTTACCTGCTTTGCCATGCTCATGGCAGCAGCAATGCAGATGCCAGCAGCTGATGCCCACAAGGACAGCCAGCCTGGACTTATTTTCATTACATATCTTTGACCGGATTTCCTTCTAGAAGCTGGAACATTTCTCCCTCTGAGCAGCAGAGGGCAGGATGGGTCCAAGGTGAGGGCACACTCTGCTCTTTATCTGGCACTCAAAGAGAAAGAGAAAATGAAAACCAGCTGTGTTTCCCAGCCCATGGCAAACACCAGCCTTTCCATCCTTACAGTCCTTCCTGCAATCATCAGCAATGGAAACAACATCCCACTCACCTTTGCCATGTCTGGCAGAGGTTGCAGCTCTTTCTATTGCATCCCTCTAGCTTTCAAGTCAAGAGCTCCTGTGTCACACAAGGAAAAGCAATCTTTTACCTGCTTTGCCATGCTCATGGCAGCAGCAATGCAGATGCCAGCAGCTGATGCCCACAAGGACAGCCAGCCTGGACTTATTTTCATCACATATCCTTCTCCTGATGTCCTTCTACAAGCTGGAACATTTCTCCATCTCAGCAGCAGAGGGCAGGAGGGGTCCAAGGTGAGGGCACACTCTGCTCTTTAACTGGCACTCAAAGAGAAAGAGAAAATGAAAACCTGATGTGTTTCCCAGCCCATGGCAAACACCAGCCTTTCCATCCTTACAGTCCTTCCTGACATCATCAGCAACTGAAAAAACATCCCACTCACCTTTGCCATGTCTGGCAGAGGTTGCAGCTCTTTCTATTGCATCCCTCTAGCTGTCAAGTCAAGAGCTCCTGTGTCACACAAGGAAAAGCAATCTTTTACCTTCTTTGCCATGCTCATGGCAGCAGCAATGCAGATGCCAGTAGCTGATGCCCACAAGGACAGCCAGCCTGGACTTATTTTCATTACATATCCTTGTCCTGATGTCCTTCTACAAGCTGGAACATTTCTCCATCTCAGCAGCAGAGGGCAGGAGGGGTCCAAGGTGAGGGCACACTCTGCTCTTTAACTGGCACTCAAAGAGAAAGAGAAAATGAAAACCTGATGTGTTTCCCTGCCCATGGCAAACACCAGCCTTTCCATCCTTACAGTCCTTCCTGACATCATCAGCAACTGAAAAAACATCCCACTCACCTTTGCCATGTCTGGCAGAGGTTGCAGCTCTTTCTATTGCATCCCTCTAGCTGTCAAGTCAGGAGCTCCTGTGTCACACAAGGAAAAGCAATCTTTTACCTGCTTTGCCATGCTCATGGCAGCAGCAATGCAGATGCCAGCAGCTGATGCCCACAGGGACAGCCAGCCTGGACTTATTTTCATTACATATCTTTGTCCTGATGCCTTTCTAGAAGCTGGGACATTTCTCCCTCTGAGCAGCAGAGGGCAGGATGGGTCCAAGGTGAGGGCACACTCTCCCCTGTTTATCTGGCACTCAAAGAGAAAGAGAAAATGAAAACAAGATGTGTTTCCCAGCCCATGGCAAACACCAGCCTTTCCATCCTTACAGTCCTTCCTGACATCAGCACTAATTGAAACAACATCCCACTCAACTTTGCCATGTCTGGCAGAGGTTGCAGCTCTGTCTATTGCATCCCTCTAGCTTTCAAGTCAAGAGCTCCTGTGTCACACAAGGAAAAGCAATCTTTTACCTTCTTTGCCATGCTCATGGCAGCAGCAATGCAGATGCCAGTAGCTGATGCCCACAGGGACAGCCAGCCTGGACTTATTTTCATTACATATCTATGTCCTGATGTCTTTCTAGAAGCTGGGACATTTCTCCCTCTGAGCAGCAGAGGGCAGGATGGGTCCAAGGTGAGGGCACACTCTCCTCTTTTTCTGGAACACAAAGAGAAAATGAAAACAAGATGTGTTTCCCTGCCCATGGCAAACACCAGCCTTTCCATCCTTACAGTCCTTCCTGCAATCATCAGCAACTGAAACAACATCCCACTCACCTTTGCCATGTCTGGCAGAGGTTGCAGCTCTTTCTATTGCATCCCTCTAGCTGTCAAGTCAAGAGCTCCTGTGTCACACAAGGAAAAGCAATCTTTTACCTCCTGTGCCATGCTCATGGCAGCAGCAATGCAGATGCCAGTAGCTGATGCCCACAAGGACAGCCAGCCTGGACTTATTTTCATTACATATCTTTGTCCTGATGTCCTTCTAGAAGCTTGGATATTTCTCCCTCTGAGCAGCAGAGGGCAGGATGGGTCCAAGGTGAGGGCACACTCTGCTCTTTATCTGGCACTCAAAGAGAAAGAGGAAATGAAAACCAGATGTGTTTCCCTGCCCATGGCAAACACCAGCCTTTCCATCCTTACAGTCCTTCCTGCAATCATCAGCAATGGAAACAACATCCCACTCACCTTTGCCATGTCTGGCAGAGGTTGCAGCTCTTTCTATTGCATCCCTCTAGCTGTCAAGTCAAGAGCTCCTGTGTCACACAAGGAAAAGCAATCTTTTACCTGCTTTGCCATGCTCATGGCAGCAGCAATGCAGATGCCAGCAGCTGATGCCCACAAGGACAGCCAGCCTGGACTTATTTCCATCACATATTCTTGTCCTGATGTCCTTCTACAAGCTGGAACATTTCTCCATCTCAGCAGCAGAGGGCAGGATGGGTCCAAGGTGAGGGCACACTCTCCTCTTTTTCTGGAACACAAAGAGAAAATGAAAACAAGATGTGTTTCCCTGCCCATGGCAAACACCAGCCTTTCCATCCTTACAGTCCTTCCTGACATCAGCACTAATTGAAACAACATCCCACTCACCTTTGCCATGTCTGGCAGAGGTTGCAGCTCTTTCTATTGCATCCCTCTAGCTTTCAAGTCAAGAGCTCCTGTGTCACACAAGGAAAAGCAATCTTTTACCTGCTTTGCCATGCTCATGGCAGCAGCAATGCAGATGCCAGTAGCTGATGCCCACAGGGACAGCCAGCCTGGACTTATTTTCATTACATATCTTTGTCCTGATGTCTTTCTAGAAGCTGGAACATTTTTCCATCTCAGCAGAAGAGGGCAGGATGGGTCCAAGGTGAGGGCACACTCTCCTCTTTTTCTGGAACACAAAGAGAAAATGAAAACAAGATGTGTTTCCCTGCCCATGGCAAACACCAGCCTTTCCATCCTTACAGTCCTTCCTGCAATCATCAGCAACTGAAACAACATCCCACTCACCTTTGCCATGTCTGGCAGAGGTTGCAGCTCTTTCTATTGCATCCCTCTAGCTGTCAAGTCAAGAGCTCCTGTGTCACACAAGGAAAAGCAATCTTTTACCTCCTGTGCCATGCTCATGGCAGCAGCAATGCAGATGCCAGTAGCTGATGCCCACAGGGACAGCCAGCCTGGACTTATTTTCATTACATATCTTTGTCCTGATGTCTTTCTAGAAGCTGGAACATTTTTCCATCTCAGCAGAAGAGGGCAGGATGGGTCCAAGGTGAGGGCACACTCTCCTCTTTTTCTGGAACACAAAGAGAAAATGAAAACAAGATGTGTTTCCCTGCCCATGGCAAACACCAGCCTTTCCATCCTTACAGTCCTTCCTGCAATCATCAGCAACTGAAACAACATCCCACTCACCTTTGCCATGTCTGGCAGAGGTTGCAGCTCTTTCTATTGCATCCCTCTAGCTGTCAAGTCAAGAGCTCCTGTGTCACACAAGGAAAAGCAATCTTTTACCTCCTGTGCCATGCTCATGGCAGCAGCAATGCAGATGCCAGTAGCTGATGCCCACAAGGACAGCCAGCCTGGACTTATTTTCATTACATATCTTTGTCCTGATGTCCTTCTAGAAGCTTGGATATTTCTCCCTCTGAGCAGCAGAGGGCAGGATGGGTCCAAGGTGAGGGCACACTCTGCTCTTTATCTGGCACTCAAAGAGAAAGAGGAAATGAAAACCAGATGTGTTTCCCTGCCCATGGCAAACACCAGCCTTTCCATCCTTACAGTCCTTCCTGCAATCATCAGCAATGGAAACAACATCCCACTCACCTTTGCCATGTCTGGCAGAGGTTGCAGCTCTTTCTATTGCATCCCTCTAGCTGTCAAGTCAAGAGCTCCTGTGTCACACAAGGAAAAGCAATCTTTTACCTGCTTTGCCATGCTCATGGCAGCAGCAATGCAGATGCCAGCAGCTGATGCCCACAAGGACAGCCAGCCTGGACTTATTTCCATCACATATTCTTGTCCTGATGTCCTTCTACAAGCTGGAACATTTCTCCATCTCAGCAGGAGAGGGCAGGAGGGGTCCAAGGTGAGGGCACACTCTGCTCTTTAACTGGCACTCAAAGAGAAAGAGAAAATGAAAACCTGATGTGTTTCCCAGTCCATGGCAAACACCAGCCTTTCCATCCTTACAGTCCTTCCTGCAATCATCAGCAATGGAAACAACATCCCACTCACCTTTGCCATGTCTGGCAGAGGTTGCAGCTCTTTCTATTGCATCCCTCTAGCTTTCAAGTCAAGAGCTCCTGTGTCACACAAGGAAAAGCAATCTTTTACCTGCTGTGCCATGCTCATGGCAGCAGCAATGCAGATGCCAGCAGCTGATGCCCACAAGGACAGCCAGCCTGGACTTATTTTCATTACATATCTTTGTCCTGATTTCCTTCTAGAAGCTTGGACATTTCTCCCTCTGAGCAGCAGAGGGCAGGATGGGTCCAAGGTGAGGGCACACTCTGCTCTTTATCTGGCACTCAAAGAGAAAGAGAAAATGAAAACAAGATGTGTTTCCCAGCCCATGGCAAACACCAGCCTTTCCATCCTTACAGTCCTTCCTGCAATCATCAGCAACTGAAACAACATCCCACTCACCTTTGCCATGTCTGGCAGAGGTTGCAGCTCTTTCTATTGCATCCCTCTAGCTTTCAAGTCAAGAGCTCCTGTGTCACACAAGGAAAAGCAATCTTTTACCTTCTTTGCCATGCTCATGGCAGCAGCAATGCAGATGCCAGCAGCTGATGCCCACAGGGACAGCCAGCCTGGACTTATTTTCATTACATATCTTTCTCCTGATGTCTTTCTAGAAGCTGGAACATTTTTCCATCTCAGCAGAAGAGGGCAGGATGGGTCCAAGGTGAGGGCACACTCTCCTCTTTTTCTGGAACACAAAGAGAAAATGAAAACCAGATGTGTTTCCCTGCCCATGGCAAACACCAGCCTTTCCATCCTTACAGTCCTTCCTGCAATCATCAGCAACTGAAACAACATCCCACTCACCTTTGCCATGTCTGGCAGAGGTTGCAGCTCTGTCTATTGCATCCCTCTAGCTTTCAAGTCAAGAGCTCCTGTGTCACACAAGGAAAAGCAATCTTTTACCTCCTGTGCCATGCTCATGGCAGCAGCAATGCAGATGCCAGCAGCTGATGCCCACAAGGACAGCCAGCCTGGACTTATTTTCATTACATATCTTTGTCCTGATTTGCTTCTAGAAGCTGGGACATTTCCCCATCTCAGCAGAAGAAGGCAGGGGAGTTACAAGGTGAGGGCACACTCTCCCCTGTTTATCTGGCACTCAAAGAGAAAGAGAAAATGAAAACCAGATGTGTTTCCCTGCCCATGGCAAACACCAGCCTTTCCATCCTTACAGTCCTTCCTGACATCAGCAGCAATGGAAACAACATCCCACTCACCTTTGCCATGTCTGGCAGAGGTTGCAGCTCTGTCTATTGCATCCCTCTAGCTTTCAAGTCAAGAGCTCCTGTGTAACACCAGGAAAAGCAATCTGTTACCTGCTGTGCCATGCTCATGGCAGCAGCAATGCAGATGCCAGCAGATGATGCCCACAAGGACAGCCAGCCTGGACTTATTTTCATTACATATCTTTGTCCTGATGTGCTTCCAGAAGCTGGGAAATTTCACCATCTCAGCAGAAGAAGGCAGGGGAGTTACAAGGTGAGGGCACACTCTCCCCTGTTTATCTGGCACTCAAAGAGAAAGAGAAAATGAAAACCAGATGTGTTTCCCTGCCCATGGCAAACACCAGCCTTTCCATCCTTACAGTCCTTCCTGACATCAGCACTAATTGAAACAACATCCCACTCACCTTTGCCATGTCTGGCAGAGGTTGCAGCTCTGTCTATTGCATCCCTCTAGCTTTCAAGTCAAGAGCTCCTGTGTCACACTAGGAAAAGGAATCTGTTACCTCCTTTGCCATGCTCATGGCAACACCAATGCAGATGCCAGGAGCAGATGCCCACAAGGACTGCCAGCCTGGACTTATTTTCATTACATACCTTTGTCCTGATGTCCTTCCAGAAGCTGGGACATTTCTCCCTCTCAGCAGCAGAGGGCAGGAGAGTTGCAAGGTGAGGGCACACTCTCCCCTGTTTATCTGGCACTCAAAGAGAAAGAGAAAATGAAAACCAGATGTGTTTCCCTGCCCATGGCAAACACCAGCCTTTATCCTTACAGTCCTTCCTGACATCAGCACTAATTGAAACAACATCCCACTCACCTTTGCCATGTCTGGCAGAGGTTGCAGCTCTGTCTATTGCATCCCTCTAGCTTTCAACTCCAGAGCTCCTGTGTCACACAAGGAAAAGCAACCTTTTACCTGCTTTGCCATGCTCATGGCAGCAGCAATGCAGATGCCAGCAGCTGATGCCCACAACGACTACCAGCCTGGACTTATTTTCATTACATATCTTTGTCCTGATGTCCTTCCAGAAGCTGGGACATTTCACCATCTCAGCAGCAGAGGGCAGGGGAGTTACAAGGTGAGGGCACACTCTCCCCTGTTTATCTGGCACTCAAAGAGAAAGAGAAAATGAAAACCAGATGTGTTTCCCTGCCCATGGCAAACACCAGCCTTTCCATCCTTACAGTCCTTCCTGACATCAGCACTAATTGAAACAACATCCCACTCACCTTTGCCATGTCTGGCAGAGGTTGCAGCTCTGTCTATTGCATCCCTCTAGCTTTCAACTCAAGAGCTCCTGTGTCACACAAGGAAAAGCAACCTTTTACCTGCCTTGCCATGCTCATGGCAGCAGCAATGCAGATGCCAGCAGCTGATGCCCACAACGACTACCAGCCTGGACTTATTTTCATTACATATCTTTGTCCTGATGTCCTTCTAGAAGCTGGGACGTTTCACCATCTCAGCAGAAGAGGGCAGGGGAGTTACAAGGTGAGGGCACACTCTCCCCTGTTTATCTGGCACTCAAAGAGAAAGAGAAAATGAAAACCAGATGTGTTTCCCTGCCCATGGCAAACACCAGCCTTTCCATCCTTACAGTCCTTCCTGACATCAGCACTAATTGAAACAACATCCCACTCACCTTTGCCATGTCTGGCAGAGGTTGCAGCTCTGTCTATTGCATTCCTCTAGCTGTCAAGTCAAGAGCTCCTGTGTCACACAAGGAAAAGCAATCTGTTACCTGCTGTGCCATGCTCATGTCAGCAGCAATGCAGATGCCAGCAGCTGATGCCCACAAGGACTGCGAGCCTGGACTTATTTTCATTACATACCTTTGTCCTGATGTCCTTCCAGAAGCTGGGACATTTCTCCCTCTCAGCAGCAGAGGGCAGGAGAGTTGCAAGGTGAGGGCACACTGTCCCCTGTTTATCTGGCACTCAAAGAGAAAGAGAAAATGAAAACCAGATGTGTTTCCCTGCCCATGGCAAACACCAGCCTTTCCATCCTTACAGTCCTTCCTGACATCAGCACTAATTGAAACAACATCCCACTCACCTTTGCCATGTCTGGCAGAGGTTGCAGCTCTTGCTATTGCATCCCTCTAGCTGTCAAGTCAAGAGCTCCTGTGTCACACAAGGAAAAGCAATCTTTTACCTCCTTTGCCATGATCATGGCAACACCAATGCAGATGCCAGCAGCTGATGCCCACAAGGACAGCCAGCCTGGTCTTATTTTCATTACATATCTTTGTCCTGATGTGCTTCCAGAAGCTGGGAAATTTCACCATCTCAGCAGAAGAAGGCAGGGGAGTTGCAAGGTGAGGGCACACTCTCCCCTGTTTATCTGGCACTCAAAGAGAAAGAGAAAATGAAAACCAGATGTGTTTCCCTGCCCATGGCAAACACCAGCCTTTCCATCCTTACAGTCCTTCCTGACATCAGCACTAATTGAAACAACATCCCACTCACCTTTGCCATGTCTGGCAGAGGTTGCAGCTCTGTCTATTGCATCCCTCTAGCTTTCAACTCAAGAGCTCCTGTGTCACACAAGGAAAAGCAACCTTTTACCTGCCTTGCCATGCTCATGGCAGCAGCAATGCAGATGCCAGCAGCTGATGCCCACAACGACTACAAGCCTGGACTTATTTTCATTACATATCTTTGTCCTGATGTCCTTCCAGAAGCTGGGACATTTCACCATCTCAGCAGCAGAGGGCAGGAGAGTTGCAAGGTGAGGGCACACTCTCCCCTGTTTATCTGGCACTCAAAGAGAAAGAGAAAATGAAAACCAGATGTGTTTCCCTGCCCATGGCAAACACCAGCCTTTCCATCCTTACAGTCCTTCCTGCAATCATAAGCAATGGAAACAACATCCCACTCACCTTTGCCATGTCTGGCAGAGGTTGCAGCTCTGTCTATTGCATCCCTCTAGCTTTCAAGTCAAGAGCTCCTGTGTCACACTAGGAAAAGGAATCTGTTACCTGCTGTGCCATGCTCATGTCAGCAGCAATGCAGATGCCAGCAGCTGATGCCCACAAGGACTGCCAGCCTGGACTTATTTTCATTACATATCTTCTTCCTGATGTCCTTCTAGAAGCTGGGACATTTCACCATCTCAGCAGCAGAGGGCAGGGGAGTTACAAGGTGAGGGCACACTCTCCCCTGTTTATCTGGCACTCAAAGAGAAAGAGAAAATGAAAACCAGATGTGTTTCCCTGCCCATGGCAAACACCAGCCTTTCCATCCTTACAGTCCTTCCTGACATCAGCACTAATTGAAACAACATCCCACTCACCTTTGCCATGTCTGGCAGAGGTTGCAGCTCTTTCTATTGCATCCCTCTAGCTTTCAAGTCAAGAGCTCCTGTGTCACACAAGGAAAAGCAATCTTTTACCTCCTGTGCCATGCTCATGGCAGCAGCAATGCAGATGCCAGCAGCTGATGCCCACAAGGACAGCCAGCCTGGACTTATTTTCATTACATATCTTGTAATGTCCTGATGTCCTTCTAGAAGCTGGAACATTTCTCCATCTCAGCAGAAGAGGGCAGGAGGGGTCCAAGGTGAGGGCACACTCTACACTTTTTCTGGCACACAAACAAAACATGAAAACCAGATGTGTTTCCCTGCCCATGGCAAACACCAGCCTTTCCATCCTTACAGTCCTTCCTGACATCAGCACTAATTGAAACAACATCCCCCTCACCTTTCCCATGTCTGGCAGAGGTTGCAACTCTTTCTATTGCATCCCTCTAACTTTCAAGTCAAGAGCTCCTGTGTCACACAAGGAAAAGCAATCTGTTACCTGCTGTGCCATGCTCATGTCAGCAGCAATGCAGATGCCAGCAGCTGATGCCCACAACGACTACCAGCCTGGACTTATTTTCATTACATATCTTTGTCCTGATGTCCTTCTAGAAGCTGGGACATTTCACCATCTCAGCAGAAGAGGGCAGGAGGGGTCCAAGTTGAGGGCACACTCTCCTCTTTTTCTGGCACACAAACAGAACATGAAAACCAGATGTGTTTCCCTGCCCATGGCAAACACCAGCCTTTCCATCCTTACAGTCCTTCCTGACATCAGCACTAATTGAAACAACATCCCACTCACCTTTGCCATGTCTGGCAGAGGTTGCAGCTCTTTCTATTGCATCCCTCTAGCTTTCAAGTCAAGAGCTCCTGTGTCACACAAGGAAAAGCAATCTTTTACCTGCTGTGCCATGCTCATGGCAACAGCAATGCAGATGCCAGCAGCTGATGCCCACAAGGACAGCCAGCCTGGACTTATTTTCATTACATATCTTTGTCCTGATGTCCTTCTACAAGCTGGAACATTTCTCCATCTCAGCAGAAGAGGGCAGGAGGGGTCCAAGGTGAGGGCACACTCTGCTCTTTATCTGGCACTCAAAGAGAAAGAGAAAATGAAAACCTGATGTGTTTCCCTGCCCATGGCAAACACCAGACTTTCCATCCTTACAGTCCTTCCTGCAATCATCAGCAATGGAAACAACATCCCACTCACCTTTGCCATGTCTGGCAGAGGTTGCAGCTCTTTCTATTGCATCCCTCTAGCTTTCAAGTCAAGAGCTCCTGTGTCACACAAGGAAAAGCAATCTTTTACCTCCTGTGCCATGCTCATGGCAGCAGCAATGCAGATGCCAGCAGCTGATGCCCACAAGGACAGCCAGCCTGGACTTATTTTAATTACATGTCCTTGTCCTGATGTCCTTCTACAAGCTGGAACATTTCTCCATCTCAGCAGGAGAGGGCAGGAGGGGTCCAAGGTGAGGGCACACTCTGCTCTTTATCTGGCACTCAAAGAGAAAGAGAAAATGAAAACCAGATGTGTTTCCCTGCCCATGGCAAACACCAGCCTTTCCATCCTTACAGTCCTTCCTGCAATCATCAGCAACTGAAACAACATCCCACTCACCTTTGCCATGTCTGGCAGAGGTTGCAGCTCTTTCTATTGCATCCCTCTAGCTGTCAAGTCAAGAGCTCCTGTATCACACAAGGAAAAGCAATCTTTTACCTGCTGTGCCATGCTCATGGCAGCAGCAATGCAGATGCCAGCAGCTGATGCCCACAAGGACAGCCAGCCTGGAATTATTTTCATTACATATCCTTGTCCTGATGTCCTTCTAGAAGCTGTAACATTTCTCCATCTCAGCAGAAGAGGGCAGGAGGGGTTCAAGGTGAGGGCACACTCTGCTCTTTATCTGGCACTCAAAGAGAAAGAGAAAATGAAAATCTGATGTGTTTCCCAGCCCATGGCAAACACCAGCCTTTCCATCCTTACAGTCCTTCCTGCAATCATCAGCAATGGAAACAACATCCCACTCACCTTTGCCATGTCTGGCAGAGGTTGCAGCTCTTTCTATTGCATCCCTCTAGCTTTCAAGTCAAGAGCTCCTGTGTCACACAAGGAAAAGCAATCTTTTACCTGCTTTGCCATGCTCATGGCAGCAGCAATGCAGATGCCAGCAGCTGATGCCCACAAGGACAGCCAGCCTGGACTTATTTTCATCACATATCCTTCTCCTGATGTCCTTCTACAAGCTGGAACATTTCTCCATCTCAGCAGCAGAGGGCAGGAGGGGTCCAAGGTGAGGGCACACTCTGCTCTTTAACTGGCACTCAAAGAGAAAGAGAAAATGAAAACCTGATGTGTTTCCCTGCCCATGGCAAACACCAGCCTTTCCATTATTACAGTCCTTCCTGACATCATCAGCAACTGAAAAAACATCCCACTCACCTTTGCCATGTCTGGCAGAGGTTGCAGCTCTTTCTATTGCATCCCTCTAGCTGTCAAGTCAAGAGCTCCTGTGTCACACAAGGAAAAGCAATCTTTTACCTGCTTTGCCATGCTCATGGCAGCAGCAATGCAGATGCCAGTAGCTGATGCCCACAGGGACAGCCAGCCTGGACTTATTTTCATTACATATCTTTGTCCTGATGCCTTTCTAGAAGCTGGGACATTTCTCCCTCTGAGCAGCAGAGGGCAGGATGGGTCCAAGGTGAGGGCACACTCTCCCCTGTTTATCTGGCACTCAAAGAGAAAGAGAAAATGAAAACAAGATGTGTTTCCCAGCCCATGGCAAACACCAGCCTTTCCATCCTTACAGTCCTTCCTGACATCAGCACTAATTGAAACAACATCCCACTCAACTTTGCCATGTCTGGCAGAGGTTGCAGCTCTGTCTATTGCATCCCTCTAGCTTTCAAGTCAAGAGCTCCTGTGTCACACAAGGAAAAGCAATCTTTTACCTTCTTTGCCATGCTCATGGCAGCAGCAATGCAGATGCCAGTAGCTGATGCCCACAGGGACAGCCAGCCTGGACTTATTTTCATTACATATCTATGTCCTGATGTCTTTCTAGAAGCTGGAACATTTTTCCATCTCAGCAGAAGATGGCAGGATGGGTCCAAGGTGAGGGCACACTCTCCTCTTTTTCTGGAACACAAAGAGAAAATGAAAACAAGATGTGTTTCCCTGCCCATGGCAAACACCAGCCTTTCCATCCTTACAGTCCTTCCTGCAATCATCAGCAACTGAAACAACATCCCACTCACCTTTGCCATGTCTGGCAGAGGTTGCAGCTCTTTCTATTGCATCCCTCTATCTGTCAAGTCAAGAGCTCCTGTGTCACACAAGGAAAAGCAATCTTTTACCTCCTGTGCCATGCTCATGGCAGCAGCAATGCAGATGCCAGTAGCTGATGCCCACAAGGACAGCCAGCCTGGACTTATTTTCATTACATATCTTTGTCCTGATGTCCTTCTAGAAGCTTGGATATTTCTCCCTCTGAGCAGCAGAGGGCAGGATGGGTCCAAGGTGAGGGCACACTCTGCTCTTTATCTGGCACTCAAAGAGAAAGAGGAAATGAAAACCAGATGTGTTTCCCTGCCCATGGCAAACACCAGCCTTTCCATCCTTACAGTCCTTCCTGCAATCATCAGCAATGGAAACAACATCCCACTCACCTTTGCCATGTCTGGCAGAGGTTGCAGCTCTTTCTATTGCATCCCTCTAGCTGTCAAGTCAAGAGCTCCTGTGTCACACAAGGAAAAGCAATCTTTTACCTGCTTTGCCATGCTCATGGCAGCAGCAATGCAGATGCCAGCAGCTGATGCCCACAAGGACAGCCAGCCTGGACTTATTTCCATCACATATTCTTGTCCTGATGTCCTTCTACAAGCTGGAACATTTCTCCATCTCAGCAGCAGAGGGCAGGATGGGTCCAAGGTGAGGGCACACTCTCCTCTTTTTCTGGAACACAAAGAGAAAATGAAAACAAGATGTGTTTCCCTGCCCATGGCAAACACCAGCCTTTCCATCCTTACAGTCCTTCCTGCAATCATCAGCAACTGAAACAACATCCCACTCACCTTTGCCATGTCTGGCAGAGGTTGCAGCTCTTTCTATTGCATCCCTCTAGCTGTCAAGTCAAGAGCTCCTGTGTCACACAAGGAAAAGCAATCTTTTACCTCCTGTGCCATGCTCATGGCAGCAGCAATGCAGATGCCAGTAGCTGATGCCCACAAGGACAGCCAGCCTGGACTTATTTTCATTACATATCTTTGTCCTGATTTCCTTCTAGAAGCTTGGATATTTCTCCCTCTGAGCAGCAGAGGGCAGGATGGGTCCAAGGTGAGGGCACACTCTGCTCTTTATCTGGCACTCAAAGAGAAAGAGAAAATGAAAACAAGATGTGTTTCCCAGCCCATGGCAAACACCAGCCTTTCCATCCTTACAGTCCTTCCTGCAATCATCAGCAACTGAAACAACATCCCACTCACCTTTGCCATGTCTGGCAGAGGTTGCAGCTCTTTCTATTGCATCCCTCTAGCTTTCAAGTCAAGAGCTCCTGTGTCACACAAGGAAAAGCAATCTTTTACCTGCTGTGCCATGCTCATGGCAGCAGCAATGCAGATGCCAGCAGCTGATGCCCACAAGGACAGCCAGCCTGGACTTATTTTCATTACATATCTTTGTCCTGATTTCCGTCTAGAAGCTTGGACATTTCTCCCTCTGAGCAGCAGAGGGCAGGATGGGTCCAAGGTGAGGGCACACTCTGCTCTTTATCTGGCACTCAAAGAGAAAGAGAAAATGAAAACAAGATGTGTTTCCCAGCCCATGGCAAACACCAGCCTTTCCATCCTTACAGTCCTTCCTGCAATCATCAGCAACTGAAACAACATCCCACTCACCTTTGCCATGTCTGGCAGAGGTTGCAGCTCTTTCTATTGCATCCCTCTAGCTTTCAAGTCAAGAGCTCCTGTGTCACACAAGGAAAAGCAATCTTTTACCTTCTTTGCCATGCTCATGGCAGCAGCAATGCAGATGCCAGTAGCTGATGCCCACAGGGACAGCCAGCCTGGACTTATTTTCATTACATATCTTTGTCCTGATGTCTTTCTAGAAGCTGGAACATTTTTCCATCTCAGCAGAAGAGGGCAGGATGGGTCCAAGGTGAGGGCACACTCTCCTCTTTTTCTGGAACACAAAGAGAAAATGAAAACAAGATGTGTTTCCCTGCCCATGGCAAACACCAGCCTTTCCATCCTTACAGTCCTTCCTGCAACATCAGCAACTGAAACAACATCCCACTCACCTTTGCCATGTCTGGCAGAGGTTGCAGCTCTTTCTATTGCATCCCTCTAGCTGTCAAGTCAAGAGCTCCTGTGTCACACAAGGAAAAGCAATCTTTTACCTCCTGTGCCATGCTCATGGCAGCAGCAATGCAGATGCCAGTAGCTGATGCCCACAAGGACAGCCAGCCTGGACTTATTTTCATTACATATCTTTGTCCTGATTTCCTTCTAGAAGCTTGGATATTTCTCCCTCTGAGCAGCAGAGGGCAGGATGGGTCCAAGGTGAGGGCACACTCTGCTCTTTATCTGGCACTCAAAGAGAAAGAGAAAATGAAAACAAGATGTGTTTCCCAGCCCATGGCAAACACCAGCCTTTCCATCCTTACAGTCCTTCCTGCAATCATCAGCAACTGAAACAACATCCCACTCACCTTTGCCATGTCTGGCAGAGGTTGCAGCTCTTTCTATTGCATCCCTCTAGCTGTCAAGTCAAGAGCTCCTGTGTCACACAAGGAAAAGCAATCTTTTACCTCCTGTGCCATGCTCATGGCAGCAGCAATGCAGATGCCAGTAGCTGATGCCCACAAGGACAGCCAGCCTGGACTTATTTTCATTACATATCTTTTTCCTGATGTCTTTCTAGAAGCTGGAACATTTTTCCATCTCAGCAGAAGAGGGCAGGATGGGTCCAAGGTGAGGGCACACTCTCCTCTTTTTCTGGAACACAAAGAGAAAATGAAAACCAGATGTGTTTCCCTGCGATGGCAAACACCAGCCTTTCCATCCTTACAGTCCTTCCTGACATCAGCACTAATTGAAACAACATCCCACTCACCTTTGCCATGTCTGGCAGAGGTTGCAGCTCTTTCTATTGCATCCCTCTAGCTGTCAAGTCAAGAGCTCCTGTGTCACACAAGGAAAAGCAATCTTTTACCTGCTTTGCCATGCTCATGGCAGCAGCAATGCAGATGCCAGCAGCTGATGCCCACAAGGACAGCCAGCCTGGACTTATTTCCATCACATATTCTTGTCCTGATGTCCTTCTACAAGCTGGAACATTTCTCCATCTCAGCAGGAGAGGGCAGGAGGGGTCCAAGGTGAGGGCACACTCTGCTCTTTAACTGGCACTCAAAGAGAAAGAGAAAATGAAAACCTGATGTGTTTCCCAGCCCATGGCAAACACCAGCCTTTCCATCCTTACAGTCCTTCCTGCAATCATCAGCAATGGAAACAACATCCCACTCACCTTTGCCATGTCTGGCAGAGGTTGCAGCTCTTTCTATTGCATCCCTCTAGCTGTCAAGTCAAGAGCTCCTGTGTCACACAAGGAAAAGCAATCTTTTACCTCCTGTGCCATGTTCATGGCAGCAGCAATGCAGATGCCAGTAGCTGATGCCCACAAGGACAGCCAGCCTGGAATTATTTTCATTACATATCTTTTTCCTGATGTCTTTCTAGAAGCTGGAACATTTTTCCATCTCAGCAGAAGAGGGCAGGATGGGTCCAAGGTGAGGGCACACTCTCCTCTTTTTCTGGAACACAAAGAGAAAATGAAAACCTGATGTGTTTCCCAGCCCATGGCAAACACCAGCCTTTCCATCCTTACAGTCCTTCCTGACATCAGCACTAATTGAAACAACATCCCACTCACCTTTGCCATGTCTGGCAGAGGTTGCAGCTCTTTCTATTGCATCCCTCTAGCTGTCAAGTCAAGAGCTCCTGTGTCACTCAAGGAAAAGCAATCTTTTACCTGCTGTGCCATGCTCATGGCAGTAGCAATGCAGATGCCAGCAGCTGATGCCCACAAGGACAGCCAGCCTGGACTTATTTTCATTACATATCCTTGTCCTGATGTCCTTCTAGAAGCTATAACATTTCTCCATCTCAGCAGAAGAGGGCAGGAGGGGTCCAAGGTGAGGGCACACTCTGCTCTTTAACTGGCACTCAAAGAGAAAGAGAAAATGAAAACCTGATGTGTTTCCCAGCCCATGGCAAACACCAGCCTTTCCATCCTTACAGTCCTTCCTGCAATCATCAGCAACTGAAACAACATCCCACTCACCTTTGCCATATCTGGCACAGCTTGCAGCTCTTTCTATTGCATCCCTCTTGCTTTCAAGTCAACAGAACCTGTGTCAAACAAGGAAAAGCAATCATTTACCTGCTTTGCCTTGCTCATGGCAGCAGCAATGCAGATGCCAGCAGCTGATGCCCACAAGGACAGCCAGCCTGGACTTATTTTCATTACATATCTTTGTCCTGATGTCCTTCTACAAGCTTGGCCATTCTCCCTCTGAGCAGCAGGGGGCAGGAGAGTTCCAAGGTGAGGGCACACTGTCCCCTGTTTATCTGGCACTCAAAGAGAAAGAGAAAATGAAAACCAGATGTGTTTCCCTGCCCATGGCAAACACCAGCCTTTCCATCCTTACAGTCCTTCCTGCAATCATCAGCAATGGAAACAACATCCCACTCACCTTTGCCATGTCTGGCAGAGGTTGCAGCTCTTTCTATTGCATCCCTCTAGCTTTCAAGTCAAGAGCTCCTGTGTCACACAAGGAAAAGCAATCTTTTACCTGCTGTGCCATGCTCATGGCAGCAGCAATGCAGATGCCAGCAGCTGATGCCCACAAGGACAGCCAGCCTGGACTTATTTTCATTGCATATCTTTGTCCTGATGTCTTTCTAGAAGCTGGAACATTTTTCCATCTCAGCAGAAGAGGGCAGGATGGGTCCAAGGTGAGGGCACACTCTCCTCTTTTTCTGGAACACAAAGAGAAAATGAAAACCAGATGTGTTTCCCTGCCCATGGCAAACACCAGCCTTTCCATCCTTACAGTCCTTCCTGCAATCATCAGCAACTGAAACAACATCCCACTCACCTTTGCCATGTCTGGCAGAGGTTGCAGCTCTTTCTATTGCATCCCTCTAGCTGTCAAGTCAAGAGCTCCTGTGTCACACAAGGAAAAGCAATCTTTTACCTCCTGTGCCATGCTCATGGCAGCAGCAATGCAGATGCCAGTAGCTGATGCCCACAAGGACAGCCAGCCTGGACTTATTTTCATTACATATCTTTGTCCTGATTTCCTTCTAGAAGCTTGGATATTTCTCCCTCTGAGCAGCAGAGGGCAGGATGGGTCCAAGGTGAGGGCACACTCTGCTCTTTATCTGGCACTCAAAGAGAAAGAGAAAATGAAAACCTGATGTGTTTCCCAGCCCATGGCAAACACCAGCCTTTCCATCCTTACAGTCCTTCCTGCAATCATCAGCAATGGAAACAACATCCCACTCACCTTTGCCATGTCTGGCAGAGGTTGCAGCTCTTTCTATTGCATCCCTCTAGCTGTCAAGTCAAGAGCTCCTGTGTCACTCAAGGAAAAGCAATCTTTTACCTGCTGTGCCATGCTCATGGCAGTAGCAATGCAGATGCCAGCAGCTGATGCCCACAAGGACAGCCAGCCTGGACTTATTTTCATTACATATCCTTGTCCTGATGTCCTTCTAGAAGCTATAACATTTCTCCATCTCAGCAGAAGAGGGCAGGAGGGGTCCAAGGTGAGGGCACACTCTGCTCTTTAACTGGCACTCAAAGAGAAAGAGAAAATGAAAACCTGATGTGTTTCCCAGCCCATGGCAAACACCAGCCTTTCCATCCTTACAGTCCTTCCTGCAATCATCAGCAACTGAAACAACATCCCACTCACCTTTGCCATATCTGGCACAGCTTGCAGCTCTTTCTATTGCATCCCTCTTGCTTTCAAGTCAACAGAACCTGTGTCAAACAAGGAAAAGCAATCATTTACCTGCTTTGCCTTGCTCATGGCAGCAGCAATGCAGATGCCTGCAGCTGATGCCCACAAGGACAGCCAGCCTGGACTTATTTTCATTACATACCTTTGTCCTGATGTCCTTCCAGAAGCTGGGACATTTCTCCCTCTCAGCAGCAGAGGGCAGGAGAGTTGCAAGTTGAGGGCACACTCTCCCCTGTTTATCTGGCACTCAAAGAGAAAGAGAAAATGAAAACCAGATGTGTTTCCCTGCCCATGGCAAACACCAGCCTTTCCATCCTTACAGTCCTTCCTGACATCAGCACTAATTGAAACAACATCCCACTCACCTTTGCCATGTCTGGCAGAGGTTGCAGCTCTCTCTATTGCATCCCTCTAGCTGTCAAGTCAAGAGCTCCTGTGTCACACAAGGAAAAACAACCTTTTACCTGCTTTGCCATGCTAATGGCAGCAGCAATGCAGATGCCAGCAGCAGATGCCCACAAGGACTGCCAGCCTGGACTTATTTTCATTACATACCTTTGTCCTGATGTCCTTCCAGAAGCTGGGACATTTCTCCCTCTCAGCAGCAGAGGGCAGGAGAGTTGCAAGGTGAGGGCACACTCTCCCCTGTTTATCTGGCACTCAAAGAGAAAGAGAAAATGAAAACCAGATGTGTTTCCCTGCCCATGGCAAACACCAGCCTTTCCATCCTTACAGTCCTTCCTGACATCAGCACTAATTGAAACAACATCCCACTCACCTTTGCTATGTCTGGCAGAGGTTGCAGCTCTTTCTATTGCATCCCTCTAGCTGTCAAGTCAAGAGCTCCTGTGTCACACAAGGAAAAGCAATCTGTTACCTGCTTTGCCATGCTCATGGCAGCAGCAATGCAGATGCCAGCAGCTGATGCCCACAAGGACAGCCAGCCTGGACTTATTTTCATTACATATCATTATCCTGATGTCCTTCTAGAAGCTGGGACATTTCACCATCTCAGCAGAAGGGGGCAGGGGAGTTAAAAGGTGAGGGCACACTCTCCCCTGTTTATCTGGCACTCAAAGAGAAAGAGAAAATGAAAACCAGATGTGTTTCCCTGCCCATGGCAAACACCAGCCTTTCCATCCTTACAGTCCTTCCTGACATCAGCACTAATTGAAACAACATCCCACTCACCTTTGCCATGTCTGGCAGAGGTTGCAGCTCTGTCTATTGCATCCCTAGAGCTTTCAACTCATGAGCTCCTGTGTCACACAAGGAAAAGCAATCTGATACCTGCTGTGCCATGCTCATGTCAGCAGCAATGCAGATGCCAGCAGCTGATGCCCACAAGGACAGCCAGCCTGGACTTATTTTCATTACATACCTTTGTCCTGATGTCCTTCCAGAAGCTGGGACATTTCTCCCTCTCAGCAGCAGAGGGCAGGAGAGTTGCAAGGTGAGGGCACACTCTCCCCTGTTTATCTGGCACTCAAAGAGAAAGAGAAAATGAAAACCAGATGTCTTACCCTGCCCATGGCAAACACCAGCCTTTCCATCCTTACAGTCCTTCCTGACATCAGCACTAATTGAAACAACATCCCACTCACCTTTGCTATGTCTGGCAGAGGTTGCAGCTCCGTCTATTGCATCCCTCTAGCTGTCAAGTCAAGAGCTCCTGTGTCACACAAGGAAAAGCAATCTGTTACCTGCTTTGCCATGCTCATGGCAGCAGCAATGCAGATGCCAGCAGCTGATGCCCACAAGGACAGCCAGCCTGGACTTATTTTCATTACATATCTTTGTCCTGATGTCCTTCTAGAAGCTGGGACATTTCACCATCTCAGCAGAAGGGGGCAGGGGAGTTAAAAGGTGAGGGCACACTCTCCCCTGTTTATCTGGCACTCAAAGAGAAAGAGAAAATGAAAACCAGATGTGTTTCCCTGCCCATGGCAAACACCAGCCTTTCCATCCTTACAGTCCTTCGTGCCATCAGCACTAATTGAAACAACATCCCACTCACCTTTGCCATGTCTGGCAGAGGTTGCAGCTCTGTCTATTGCATCCCTAGAGCTTTCAACTCAAGAGCTCCTGTGTCACACAAGGAAAAGCAATCTGATACCTGCTGTGCCATGCTCATGTCAGCAGTAATGCAGATGCCAGCAGCTGATGCCCACAAGGACTGCCAGCCTGGACTTATTTTCATTACATACCTTTGTCCTCATGTCCTTCCAGAAGCTGGGACATTTCTCCCTCTCAGCAGCAGAGGGCAGGAGAGTTGCAAGGTGAGGGCACACTCTCCCCTGTTTATCTGGCACTCAAAGAGAAAGAGAAAATGAAAACCAGATGTCTTACCCTGCCCATGGCAAACACCAGCCTTTCCATCCTTACAGTCCTTCCTGACATCAGCACTAATTGAAACAACATCCCACTCACCTTTGCCATGTCTGGCAGAGGTTGCAGCTCTGTCTATTGCATCCCTCTAGCTGTCAAGTCAAGAGCTCCTGTGTCACACAAGGAAAAGCAATCTTTTACCTGCTGTGCCATGCTCATGGCAGCAGCAATGCAGATGCCAGCAGCAGATGCCCACAAGGACTGCCAGCCTGGACTTATTTTCATTACATACCTTTGTCCTGATGTCCTTCTAGATGCTGGGACATTTCACCATCTCAGCAGAAGAGGGCAGGGGAGTTACAAGGTGAGGGCACACTCTCCCCTGTTTATCTGGCACTCAAAGAGAAAGAGAAAATGAAAACCAGATGTGTTTCCCTGCCCATGGCAAACACCAGCCTTTCCATCCTTACAGTCCTTCCTGACATCAGCACTAATTGAAACAACATCCCACTCACCTTTGCCATGTCTGGCAGAGGTTGCAGCTCTGTCTATTGCATCCCTAGAGCTTTCAACTCAAGAGCTCCTGTGTCACACAAGGAAAAGCAATCTGATACCTGCTGTGCCATGCTCATGTCAGCAGTAATGCAGATGCCAGCAGCTGATGCCCACAAGGACAGCCAGCCTGGACTTATTTTCATTACATATCTTTGTCCTGATGTCCTTCTAGAAGCTGGGACATTTCACCATCTCAGCAGAAGGGGGCAGGGGAGTTAAAAGGTGAGGGCACACTCTCCCCTGTTTATCTGGCACTCAAAGAGAAAGAGAAAATGAAAACCAGATGTGTTTCCCTGCCCATGGCAAACACCAGCCTTTCCATCCTTACAGTCCTTCCTGACATCAGCACTAATTGAAACAACATCCCACTCACCTTTGCCATGTCTGGCAGAGGTTGCAGCTCTGTCTGTTGCATCCCTAGAGCTTTCAACTCAAGAGCTCCTGTGTCACACAAGGAAAAGCAATCTGATACCTGCTGTGCCATGCTCATGTCAGCAGCAATGCAGATGCCAGCAGCTGATGCCCACAAGGACAGCCAGCCTGGACTTATTTTCATTACATACCTTTGTCCTGATGTCCTTCCAGAAGCTGGGACATTTCTCCCTCTCAGCAGCAGAGGGCAGGAGAGTTGCAAGGTGAGGGCACACTCTCCCCTGTTTATCCGGCACTCAAAGAGAAAGAGAAAATGAAAACCAGATGTGTTTCCCTGCCCATGGCAAACACCAGCCTTTCCATCCTTACAGTCCTTCCTGACATCAGCAGCACTAATTGAAACAACATCCCACTCACCTTTGCCTAATCTGGCAGGGAGGTGATGCTCTTTCTAGTATACCCCTCTGGCTTTGAATTCACCAGTGTTTGTGTCACACAAGGATATGCAAGATTCCACCTGTTCTGCCATTCCCATAGCAACAACTATGCAGATGCGAGCAGCTGATGCCCACAAGGACTGCCAACCTGGACTTATTTTCATTACATATCTTTGTCCTGAAGTCCTTCTAGAAGGTTGAACACTTCTCCATCTCTGCTGCAATGGTCAAAAAGGGTCCAAGTTTAGGGCACACTCTCCTCATGGCCTCTTGCTCTCAAAGACAAAGGGAACATGAAAACCAGAAGTGTTTCTTTGCCCATGCAGACACTAGCCTTTCCATCCTGACAGTCCTTCCTACAATCACCTGGAATTGAAACAACATCCCCCACATCTCTTTTTTGAACTTATTCATGCATGAATAATAATAATGAGAATTTTTCTGTAAATCTTATTTCTGCATGGAAACGATCTGATAACCAGAGCTTTTTTCTCTAAAACAATCCAGCAAATTTGCATTGCTTATCTATGTACGCAAAATGTTTTTGCCATTCATCTCAAATATCAATACATCTGGCCAAATAAGATAGAAAAAGTATTTACAGACATTTTTGGACATTGATTACTTCTGGTCAAGTGGGAAAGAATCCCTAAGCTGCAATCATGAAATTCTTTTATCACTTTCTCTGATTTAGCCAGTGTTACTAAAAGGGAAATAAGACACAGGCTTTTGATAGCAGCTGCCAATTTAAGAATGATAATACGGTTTATTTTTCTTGGCTAAGATCAAAGTCCCGCATTTCAGGATTATCTCCAGCTCATCAAGTATAATTAACAGTTTTGGATAGCCACATTATTGTATAGCAATATTGTCTTCCTGCAAGGAATTTCATTGTTTTGACACATGCCACAGGTTGTTAATAGATTGCCTGATTACCATTTATTTTTTTTATTGGCTTATGATGACTACAGAAAATTATACAGCAGCACCATAAAAACTTTAAATCCTATCCCATGTATCTGCATTCATACGAAAATCATATTGGAAAGCACTGGTGAAACTAAGATTACAAAATAAAGCAGAGGACAATTTCAGTGAAAGCCTGCAGGTTTTACAGCTCTGCCCATTTCAAACCCCTGAAGACATCCACGGGTTTCCTGCTGTGGGACACAGGCACTCACCTGCAGCTCAGCACTGCCTGCTCATGCCTGCGCACACCTTCAGGCTGGAACCAAGGAAATCCTCAGCAAAGACATCAGTACACTTTTGTTATGATGACTTTCCTAAAGAAGCATCAAATATTTCTTCACGAGAAATACTGCAAGTCCCTTTGACACTAACCCTTATTTTAAATGTTTAGATTTGTGCTTCATTCAGGCGTGCTGTCACTCCCAAAAAGATTTTTATTCTTTTGCTTTTCATTCTGAGGAACACAGTGATTTCTGCCTTGTTTACTGACTGTAGGCACAGCAATACTCCTGCACCTTCAGGGAAACAGCAAATCCATCTCTTTCACACCCTACTTCTATCAAGCTCATTCACCTTACAAGGTATTTATTGCAAGCAGCTCTTCCAAAAATGGAGATTAACAGAACCTGCAACCCAGGACACCTCAGTAAGCCAGTACTTTTCATCTCCTGAAGGTGTAGGTAGACACAGAGCTGGAACATCTTTTCCAGAGCTGTGTGATGCTATCTCATCTATGTTCCTTTACTGTGCACTCAGTTTCACTTCTTATCTAACCTGGTTGCATCCCAGGATTTCTGGTGCCAAAAATAAACTGACAGCTTTCATCACTAGTTAAAAGGAAACTGCAATAGGAAAAGCAATTTTTCTGATTTCTCTGTTGATCAAAGATGCTTCATGCAAGCCTGATGCGGTAGAAACAATATCAGCTTTAGAATGACAGTCATTAGAGCAGAATCCTTTCACTGATGAAATCCCACAGTCCTGATTCATACAACACTGACACTGGAGGACACAGTAGTTTAGATGAGAGCGCATTAAAAATGACTAAGTTAAGGTCTCAGAAATAGCAAAGAGTGACAAGTATGAAAAAAAGAAGTTGCAGAAACTGCTTCAGTTTGGCACTTTGGCATAAAGTATGACAACACACAAGCTGGCTGTGCAGTTCCAGAAGCAGAAGAAAGCCGGCAACCAAGACTTGTTCTCATCTGCTCTGAAAGTCCACTGGGACAAGGCCACTTTTCTCTGACGTGCTTCCAGAAGTATCACTTCTGAGCACTGTGCCAGGGAGTTACAAGATACTGTTTGTGTGTACAGAGGAGAAAAAGACGTCTGTCTGGAAACAGACTTGGTGAAGGAGAAGCAGCATTTTCCAGAGTACTTCAGAAAGAACTGAGCACTGCCCCAAGAGCTTCAGAGCGGCAGGCTGTCACAGTGTGCCAACCAGCTCAGCTGTGAGTTGGCACTGAAGCTGCACCACAGGGAGAACAAAGCCCCCTGTGCACCCTTGGAGAGCCAAGGGTTGGAGATTCATGAACCTTGAGCTCCTTTCCAAGCCGGGCCATGCTGTGATTCTGGGATTCTCACCTTTGCCTCATCTGGCAGAGGGAGGCAGCTCTTTCTCTTGTCTCCCTATGGCTGTCAGGTCACCAGGGCCAGTGTCACACAGGGAACTGCAAACACTGTGTGTGCTGTGCCCTGCCCATGGCAGCACAGAGGCAGCTGCCAGCAGCTGATGCCCACAAGGACAGCCAGCCTGGACTTCCTTTGATTCCTTCCCTTTGGATCAGCGTCCTTCAGGAAGGCGGAACATCTCTCCAGCTGAGCAGCAGAGGACAGCAGGGCTTCGTTGTCTGGGCATGTTCTCTTCTGGCCCTCTGGCCCTCACAGACACAGGAGGAGGACACAGAGGCTGCTGTAACACAGCCAGCCCTGCCTCTCAGGTCAGCTCTCAGGCCATCCTCTCTCCCCTCAGCAGCAGCTCACTGTTCTGCACTCCTCTGGCCTGGGCTGGCAGAGGTGTGCAGCAGTTCTGCTGATCTCCCAGTGCTGGCCATGTCTGCAGTGCCTGTGTGAAAGACACAGGAAGCTGCCAGCATTGCACTGCTCTGCTGTGCCCCTGCCATCACCGAGTTTGCTGTCAGCAGCTGCTGCTACACGTCCATTCAGGCACAGGCCTTTCCTTCCTGGCCCTCTTTCCCCCCTCTCTCCTCTGCTCTCTCTCGTGCTCCCCTTTGGCCTGGGCTGGCTGAGCAGTGCAGGCCTTGTTGTTGCTCCCTGGGCCAACTACGTCACGGTTCCCCGTGACTCTGCCAGCTGCTCTGACACAGCGACTGCGTCCTCAGTGTGGATTCCAGAATGCGACAGACGTCCAGAGAAGACTTCCAGGGCTGATTGGAACATGCTGCCATCAAGAACTGCCATGGCTCAGGCCCCCTGGGAATCTGCTCACAGCGAAAGCTGCTGTCACTCTGTGTGGGCACAGCCTTGTCTGTGTAGGCCTGCTCACACTGCAGCCCCTGTCTGCACCAGAACCGTGCCGATCCACCTTCTCTTGGCCTCCTTGCCTGCATGGAAAAGGGCAGCTTGGGCTGAAGTCCCTCAACTTTCAGATGGCCGAGTGAAGTCTCTGAGCCCTGGTGACCCACTCAGCTCTTCAGCCTGCTGACCTGCTCTGCTTGGGGTGCCTTAAAAGGCAGAGGGCACGTGATCCTAATGTCCCCACATCCATCCCTCTTAGCATACTGTAGGCCAGTTCCTAAAAGGACACCTGCACAATCTCTCTGAATGTTAATCAACACGTAGTTGGTCTGTGCACTGCAGAAATTGCACCTAGGTTTTCAGTGGTGATTAGCTATGTGTTTAGTCAGAGGTGCAATGATTCTAATGGTGAAAGAAAGACATTCCCAGTTGTCATCAGGTGGAACACACTTCAGACTGGAATCCTCAAGCAGACTGCAGTCAAGCTTTCTTAATTATTCGTTGTTGTTATCAATTCAGACGCATCTCTTAATTCCTGCTTGAATGAACATTCTGTAATAATCTGCTGAGACAGTGCAAGGCTTGACAATGAGACTATAGTTTATGAAAGCAGCACTTTTTACTTCCTTTACAAGTTCTTATCTGAATGCTAAATGCAACATCAATTCACTTCTCACTGGGTTGAACGTTTTAAATATTTGGTAAACATAATGGTTCTAATTCTGACATTTGATATGAAAATATTAAAATTCCTGTGTTAGAGTACTTTTTTGTTAGGATGCCAGATGCTAAAGGGATGAAGTGGCACAAGAAAGCAAAATGTCTCTGCTGATGGCAGGAAGGACTGTAAGGATGGAAAGGCTGGTGTTTGCCATGGGCAGGGAAACACATCTGGTTTTCTTGTTCCCTTTGTCTTTGAGTGCCAGAAAAATAGAGGAGAGCGTGCCCTCACCTTGGACCCCTCCTTCCCTCTGCTGCTGAGATGGAGAAACGTCCCACCTCCTACAAGGACATCAGGACAAAGGTAAGTATTGGAAATAAGTCCAGGCTGGCTGTACTTGTGGGCATCTGTTGCTGGAAAATTTAATGGCAGTAAACTGCCTAGATAATGACAGAATGAGGGTGACAATAGAATGGTACGTAATCACAGTGCAATGAAAAAAGTATGCAGGGTGCAGGAAGGGAGGTGTGGACATTCTGAGTTGCAACTCTTTATTTGCTCCAGAAAGCTCTATCAGAATGGAAGACTGAAGGAAATACTTTGAGGGGTTTTTTAATGTGACTGGATAAAAGATCCACGTGGCAAATTGAATAACTGAGTGGTAAAGGGACATAGATACCTCACTGTTTCATGGAACCTTTCAATTAAGCACCTGAGCACTGTGTACAGGACTTGGGAATATAAGTATTAGAGGATCATGGAATATCTGTATTTGGAAGGGACCTCGAGGATCATGTATTCCACCTCCTGGTTCCACACCGGACCTCCTATGGGTCAAGCCCTGTGTCTGAGAGCATTGTGCAAATGCTCTTTGGCCTTTGTCAGCTCAGTGCCAAACCACTGCCCTGGGGAGCCAGTGCCAAATTCCATGTATCTAGTTCATCCTACAGAATGATGCCAAGAACAGTTATAGAGATCGACTTACAAACAAAATTCTTGTCTTGAATTAATGGTACACTCACCATTTAAAAAAAAAAAAAGAAAAAAAAAAAATCAAAGCCACATTCTTACGCTGGCATTTTACAGTATTGTCAGATTTTTGTAATTCTGTTTTGTCATATAGGATTCTCTCATCGTGAAATAATGACCAAGTTCTCTTTTCAGATCTAAACATACAAATGCTAAAGGCAGCAGTGCTGTTCAAGAGTACATTACCAGCTCAAACACTGCTTTGGCTATAAAACTGAAGGCAGTCAGGAATTTTATCAAGGAGTTAGCATGTAAGTGTAGATTTAAAAGCAACCTGTATTGTTACTTAGAGTTTGATATAGTGTAATCCAATGCACAGTACTTGTAACATGTGTTTTACAAAATGCTTTGCAATGTAGGCATCTATTAAGATAAATGCTGCAAGTTCTAATATGTCCATGACCTTTTCAAACTGTTCCTTACTCCTACACATCACTACGAGTAGTTCTTCTGTCAGGAAGGATCACATGAGTAATTAACCTGTGACCTTAAGTTTGGAATTAAATGCATACAGTGGAAGTAAGAGCTGTGGGTTATTTTGCTCTTTCAGTGTTGAACAGCCGAGGTGTTTTGTTTTGGAGGGTGGATGGTGATGGGACACGTGGGGAATGGCTTTAAACTGAGACGAGGGGTGTTGAGGTTTAGGTTGGATGTGAGGAGGAAGTTTTTCAGCCAGAGGGTGGTGAGGCACTGGAACAGGTTGCCCAGGGAGGCTGTGGATGCCCCATCCCTGCAGGCATGCAAGGCCAGGCTGGATGTGGCTCTGGGCAGCCTGGGCTGCTGGTTGGCAGGTTAGAAACCCAGCATGACTTTATTGCAGCCCTGGGTGCAGGGGGATCACTGCTCCTAGCATGCACACAGAAGAGCTGGAGCACACAGGTGATGTACATTCCACTTGTGAACATTCCTGCAATTCCAGAGAGCGTGCGCCTGTTCCAATCACTGCTGCACAGATTAAAAACTGATTGCAGATGAGCTGTTTTGGTATGGGGTTCTTGCCAACGGTCTGCAGTGGCTGTGTGATTCCTCGGGGAGTTGCTCTCCAGCCCAAAGGTCATGTCCTAAGTCGACCAGATCCCGTTTGTGTCCAGAAATGGCTGACAACAGATCAGCTGCTGGTCAAGTTTCTAACATCACACTGGCCTTGCTCCAGTGTCTGTGTCATCAGCCCCAGCACATACGGTGCACCTCTTCAAGGCTTTGCAACACTGAGACTCTGCACTTGGGCTCCAGACATCCTGCTGCACCCAGAGGTTATTCTAGCTTTGGTATCTTGCAACTTTGTATATAACTACATCACTGTAATCATAAATGTCTAGGAGCATGGAGATGGAGAAATTAATCTTCCTGTAATTCTCTGTACTGCAGCCCCGTGGTTGTCAACACCTAATGCAATATTGAAATTTCAGTTGAGAAATTGAAAGCTAACCCTAAAAAAAAACATCTAAATTTGTTATTGAAATCACACTAAGGATCAATAAATCCAAATGCTTCTAGCATAACCACGATTACAGGCAGTGTTTAGACAAGCTCTTACAGGAAAACCATGAACACAAGGCTAAAGAGAGACTAAGTGATGCACTCTGCAGGAATACTCATGGAAGTCTTCACAGTGCAGGAGTCTGATCTGATTACAGATGCTGTGCTTTAAGTACCCCTTATCATATCTTTTTTTTCACTGTTGTGCAGGGGTTGGACTCAGTGATCTCTGGAGGCTGGAGATGCTGTTTGCTAATGGAAGATGGAGATAGGAAAAGCAAGTAAAAGGCATGCTGTGCATAGCCACCACATGGCATCTGCACCATTTCCCCCTGCACCAAGGAGGAGCAGCTCACAAGCTTGGCCTGGGCCAGGGAAGGGAGCAGACAAACATCTGGACCGACCCCAAACGAGCTGGTTCTGCAGGTTGGGTGTCTTCTGCTGCTTGTCTCACATCCTGCTGCTCAGCGGTAGATTTGTTCCTGCTCAGTGCTAACAGGAAACTCACACAGCATTTCTGTTTCAGCTGTGCCAACGCTTTGATCCCTTGCTGCTTGGATGGGGCGTTTGAAGAATGATGCCTGTGCTGATGTCCAGCCAGGCTTTGGGGATGAGTCTCCACACCAGGGTCCGTCTGACAGGACTGAGGGTTGGGGATCCAGCCAGGTCGAGTCCAGTGTGCTTTGCTCTTGTTCTTAGTGCTTGTTTTTGCTCAGGAGGGCAGGAGGTGAACCTCGTGAACCAATGCCTGCAGACGGGGTTTGCAGAGAAAGAGGTCCTGCAGGCCTTGTGTGACAGCCACGGAGCTGCAGCGAGGCTGCATCAGTGTAAAACACCAGAGATCCACGGAGGTGTGAAGGGGAGCTGTGGGCTGCAGTCACGCAGGAAGGGATGTGCATGCTCGGGGTTTGGTTGTTGTGTGTGTGTTAAGTGACTGTGATACCACTGCTGGGTCAGTGTGAGTGTACGGAACAAGTGTGACAGCCTTTTTGATGGAGCCCTGTGAAAGGAGTCCTATGGACTTGAGATCCAACTATCAGCCCGTGGGCATCATCCAGGAGTTGGGGTAGGGGATGAGGCAAGGGAAGTTGGGCTGAGAAAGGGATGAAGCAGTCTGGCAGCAGTTCTGTGTTTCTCCCATCTCCTGCTTTATTTCCTTCCAGGTGAAATAGATGGGTGCTGCAACATGCCCTTGAATGTAACAAAAGCCACTCTAGTGTGGATTTGACATGGGCCCAGCACTGCAAGGTACGCTGCTGGGAGGAAGCGTCCATCTGGCTGAGGGCAGGAAGGCCCTCCAGAGGGATGCACTGAGGCCAGTTGTGCGAGGCTCAACAAGAGCAAGCGCCAGGTCCTGCGCTTTGGTCATGACGACCCCGTGCCAGCTTCTCCAGGATTTGGCTGGGCTAGAATTCCAAGCAGCCCCTGATTCCAGAACGTTGGGCTGGGCTGTTGGAATCCTCTGCCCTTGTGACTGGTCTTGCCTCCCCACCCTGTCCGTCGTGGCGGAGCAGCCTGGTGGCCCTCAGTGATGTCATAAGGGCTAGAATGAGGGGAGGAGCAGTGCGTGCTGCGTCCCTTCATTGGAGCGCTGGAGCTCTGACTGAGCAGCTCGCTTGTTGCACTTGTGCACCGACTGCGTCCCTTTGTCTTCACACCGTCCTGTGCAGCACCTTGTAGGTAAGCTGAGACAGTGTGGGAGAGACGGGGGGACAGTGAGTGCTGAGAACTGCTGGCTGGCGGAGCTCATAGGATCACATTATCTCCATCAGCAGAGGGGTGGCCATGAGGGACAGGGAGGTGATCGTCCCCCCCTGCTCTGCTCTTGTGAGGCCCCAGCTGCAGTACAGTGTCCAGAAAGACAGGGAGCTGTTGGAGAGGGTCCAGAGGCGAGCCACAGAGATGATCAGGGGACAGGAGCACCTCCCCTGCCAAGACAGGCTGAGGGAGCTGGGCTTGTTCAGCCTGGAGAAAAGAAGGCTGTGGGGTGACCTCATGGCAGCCTTCAGTACCTAAAGGGAGCCTAAAAAGAGGAGGGGAATCAACTCTTTGAAAGGGTAGATAACTGCAGAACAAGGGGAAATGGTTTTAAGTTGAAAACTTAAGTTTTTAAGTTGAGGGAGGGCAGATTTTGGATTTTCCCTTGTAATCTTTGCTAAACCGTGGAAGCAAACTGACCTGCTCTTTCTCTCTCCTCTCTCCACCCTCTGCCTGCTTCCCTGGTGCAGCTTTTGCTCGTGGAAGATCAGAGCAAAGTGACAAGGAACGGCTGCGGATTTGTGAGATTTCTCTCCCTCGTTCTGATCTCTTGCCAGGTACCTGCCATGGTTTGTCCCCCCACATGCTTTAGCAGCCCGTGACGCCCCGTGTTTAGTAACACAGCCTCATCCAGCTTTGATGGGACGCTGGTCACGTGTGGGTTTTCTCCACGTGCTCTGCAGCTCAGCCCTCAGAAGGATGCTGTCTTGTGGTGCTGTGACCAGCTGGTCCACAGGAAACCAATTTCTTAGGCAAAGAGTCCCAGCCCCAGCTTGTGCAGAGCTGCACAGCATCACCAGGGACACCAGCAGGCGTGCTTGGGCTGTGTGAGTGTGCCCGACAGCTGTAGGGAGCACAGCAGAGATGTGAACAGAGAAAATAAAAGTGTGTTTCTTTTCAGTTCCAGCTTGTCACACCTACGCTGATGGCTGTGGCGTGCAGCGAGATCAGCTGTGGGCCTGACCTGGCATGGACAGAGGTAGAGTATGAAGCTCTGATTGGTCTTTGTACCAGAGCCATCTCGGCTGTTGTGTTTGTCCTCTACTGACTTTTCCCTTCAAATGGCTGCAGAAACAACAATCATTCTCTGCTCTGTTTGGCCTCGCTGTTGGTTGGACTGCTCAAGAGAGCTGCTTGGTGCTTGCAATGGCACTGTTTGCACCTTGTAACTGCAGCCGTAGCTTTGGTTTCCCTCTTCCTGGTCTCCTAGCATCTTAAACAGTCAGCCTTCCTGCACAAAGAGCGCAGGAAAGGAGGGGGCAAAATGGACAAGGCCACCTGTCTGCGTCAGTGCCATTGCTGATTAGTCTGGGTGGGGAGAGATGCATCTTTGCTGGCGTGTGCCTGCTGCACACCAGGGAGAGAAACAGCCGTTATTAGACTTGCAGTTCCTTCTGAAGTGCCCATGATAAGGACCGAGTGCATTTCCTGCAGCTTTCTCTGCAGATGTGCTCCTCACCTTGAAGTCCTCCTTGTTGGTTCCCAGCTCCTCACTGTGGCCTGTGCTCTCTGTTTCAGGCTGAGAACAAGGGGAAGCCCCTGCTGGACCATGAGGTGGCACCCGTGAATGTTCCAGCTATTGCTGCTGCCCATGCTATTAAGAGATACGTTGCCCAGGCAGCGGATGAACTCTCCTTTGAGGTAAGCAGTTCAAGGCGTTCCTTGTTGCTCAATTTTACAATGGCAAATGCCTTCAGAGCTGCACTGGTGCAAGTGCTCTCATGCTCGGCCATGTTTGGCAGTGCAGAAGAATGCAGTCATTTGAGCTGTGCTTTCCTCCCAGCCGTGCTGAAGCTGGGATTGACGTTGCAATCTCTTGAAGGTGGGAGACATCGTGTGTGTCATCGACATGCCACCAAAGGAGCTGACCCCCTGGTGGAGAGGCAAGCTCGGCTTCCAGGTAGGCACAAGCTTCAGACTGGAGAGTGCAACTTCAGTAAAGGCAGGAATCTCAGCTTAGAGCTGCTCTGCCTGCACAGGATGCCTAAAGGACATAAACAGTTTCCCTGCGTTGGTGTCAGAGGACCTTGCCTTTGGCTGCAAATGTTGAAAAATTATTACCTTTATGCTGTGAACTATGGTCATTTTCTGCTGGATAGTCTTATGGAACATCAGGCAAGCACGTTCCGAGGGAAATGTTACGTGCCTTTTGGTTTAACAATTCAGATCTGAGAAGTGCTGCATGCAATAGTTGGCCTCTCTTTTCTTCTTGTTACAGGTGGGATTTTTCCCAGGGGAGTGTGTGGAACTCATTAATAAGAACATTCCTGAGGCACTCATCAACTCTGTGCCAAAGCCAGGTACGGATGTTACATTTGATGGTGTGGGGAAGCAAAATGAAGTCTTTTTTGGGGTGCGTTCCATGTTTAGTACCTCCTTAATCCATCCCACATTGTCCTCTGGGTTGATGATTCTTCATGCACACCATGGGGCAGAGATTTGGCCCAATCCTCCTGTGTTTATGATTGGACTTGGCAAAACTATAGAATACTCATGGAATGGCTTGGGATGGATGGGACCTCAGGGATCATCATGCTCCAACCCTCCTGCCTCAGGATGGTCTCCCAGCCCCCACATTTAATGTGAGACTAGATCAGGCTGCCCAGGGCCCCATCCAGCCTGGCCTTGTGCTCCTCCAGAGATGGGGAAAATCCCTTTTTGTATGTACTGGTTGGTAATGTTCTTCCCGTTCTGACGTGCTCTGTAGAATGTGCTGTGCTCGGCCTCGTCCAACGGAGCCAGACCTGAAATGACCTGGTTTCTTCCTTTTGTTGTGCAGTGCCCAAGAAACGCAGCAAGATCCTCACCTTCCTTCGTTCCTTGGTGAAGGCCCGCCCAAAGAAACCGACCGAGCGGGAGGTGGAGAAGGAAAGGGTGTTTGGCGGTGACCTGGGAGAGCATCTTCTCCACTCCGGTCGTGATGGTAAGGAGCTGCCCATTCCTGAGATCTTCCTCTGCTGGGCATCTAAAGAAGATGAAAGGGAGCTCATATCTAGCAGGGGGCAGGCTGATAGCCGTGGAGACACGTGTAATGGGAGTTGATGGCTGAAGGATAAAGTGAGGCGGATGCTCCTAAGAGACAAGCACATCTGTATTTGCTTCAGCCAAGCCTGGCTGGGCTTAGTGGATGGGATGTGAAGCACAGCCTGCAGCACGATTGAATCAGGAGCTCCACTGACGGCTGGCACGTGTTCTTCAGTCCCCCAGGTCCTCCAGAGCTGCGCTGAGTTCATTGAGCAGCACGGCGTGGTGCAGGGGATATACCGCCTGTCCGGCGTCGCGTCCAACATCCAGAGGCTGCGGTAAGAGTGCTGCGACTGACACAGCCTGAGTGCATCTGGTGTGGCTTTGGGCTTGCCTTCCTCTCGCTCAACCGGGTTTGCGTCCCTCTCTCCAGGCAGGAATTTGAGTCGGAGCAGATTCCTGAGCTCACCGTCCGTGACATTCACAGCGTGAGCTCCCTCTGCAAGATGTACTTCAGGGAGCTCCCGAACCCTCTGCTCACCCACCAGCTGTACGGCAAGTTCTCGGTAAGCACAAGGCCACGTCTTTCATTTCCCTCTTCCTGGGCCTCTTGGCAGATGGCTGCAGCAGTGCCCCAGCTCGGAGGCCCTTTTGCTGTCAGCCCCACGAGGTTTACTCGCAGTGGTGTACTAGCCTGATTGGTGTCTCGCTCCCTTTCTGCACTACTCCAGGATGCTGTTGGTGCCGCTACAGAGGAGGAGCGGCTGCTCAGAATGCAGGACGTCATCCAGCAGCTGCCCGCTCCTCACTACAGGTCAGTGCTGCCCTCAGCCTGCTGAGCTCAGCCCTGCTGCATTGCAGAGGGCAACGATGCGGTTCCAGCCTTTGTCTTTCCGAATTGCAGCACGGCATGCTTGTTGGTGCTGAACGTTTGCCTCTCTTGTTTTCCAGGACACTGGAGTTCCTGATGAGACACTTGGCGTGTCTGGCTGGGAGCTCCACGATAACAAACATGCATGCCAAGAACCTAGCCATTATGTGGGCTCCAAACCTCTTAAGGTAAACTTCTGCTTCTGTTTCAACACAACGCTTACATCTGTTCTCCATTAAAAAAAAAACCAGTGCTCCCTTTTTCTCCATCAAATGTGCTCTTCTCCTGTAAAATCTGTGGCTGACAGAAGAGCAGGAGCCTGAGCTGTTCTCCATCCCCACGGGCACAATGTCTAGGTGACAATTTCTGCAGTCTTGTTGAGATGGGACTGACGTGTCCTTGATCATCCAGGGGAATTTCTGCAGTGGCATCACTGATTGCCCACTGCGGAAGTCTCCAGAGCCTCAGCTGACAGCTTTTGGCTGCAACAATTCAGACTCGGGGAAACGGTCTTGGAGAAATGACTTCTAAAATCTGCCTTTTCTACAGATCACAGCAGAACGAGTCTGCCTGCGCCAGCGGAAGAGCTGCCTGCATGGAGCTGCAGACGCAGTCGGATGTGGTCGAATTCATCATCAACCACACAGACGTCCTCTTCGGCTCCAAATCCGGAGCAGACATTGCAGATGCAGCAGGTGAGTGTCTTCCTCCATTAGCTTGATCTTGACCTGACACCTTGACCAAATGCAGGCCTTCTCCAGGATGTTTGAGATACTCTTTTACCATCAAGGGGACAGCAGACCTCTGGACTTCCATTAGGGTATGGCATCCTGTTGCTGGATGCTGAGAATGTCCAAGCCCAAACTTCACAAGGAGGAAACCGTCATTATTATGGTTTGCACGCAGGAAAAGCTTGATGCAAGTGTGGCAGCGAAGCTTTCTCAGTTCCCTGCCCCCATTTCCTTGGGTTTTTCCTTGCCTATTTTGATACAGTAAGCTGCTTTTAATGATGACCATGTCCTTTGCCATAAACACACCTCTTCCCACATGGTTATTTTGGGCTCCTCTTCTTCCAGTGGCTCGGATAAGCAAGCCTGAGAAAAATACAGCACCTCCCCCAGAACTGTGGTGGCTGTGCTGCTGCTTTCTGATCCTCGCTCTTACCTGTGGTTTTCCCTGACAGGGCACAATTCTCTCCCAGGGCCCAAGTCTGTGGGAGTCTCTTCTGCTGCCACAAAGCTGCTCAGCCTGGAGGAGGCACAGGCACAGAGGCGAGGCCACAGCACCTCTTCTGTGGTAACAGAGAGCAGCAGGGACATTGAAGTGGAAGAAAGCCCTGCAGCTGGGCAGGGCAAATTCCACACAGTCATCGACTTTCCATCTGACAGGTAAAGAGGACTTTCTTTTCCAGCACCTAGCATCATTGTTTGGGTGGGTTTTTGTGTTTTTCTTTCCATGATTTCTAGTGCCAAAACTTGCTGAAACTAGGTTATGCTACTGGTGTGGTTTTCCTATGTCAGGGCCAAGTACCTGAAACCAATTCCAGTTCTCCTCTAAGCAGAGCTGTTGGTCAGACTTGCTGGCACTAGAAATTAAACATGGCAGTGAGATGAGGCCGATGAGGTGCTAATGTAAGAGTCAGAGATGCTTCTGAACTTCCTTTATGGCTGCACGGTTCCTCAGAAAGCAGTTATGCCTGCCAGCTCCATCAAAGCCATCCCTCAGATGCTGTGCTGTACAGCTGTGGAGCCTTTGCTCACATGCTCTGCATCTTGCTTGACAGAGTTGAGGGGAATTTAGCCAGCAAGACTTCAGGGCTGAGCTATAGGAATGGAGCCATCCTCAACTGTTGGAAACAGAGCGAGTTTCTAAGTTGTTTCTGCAGAAACCAGGCAGTGCTAGGAACAAGCAACTGCTGCCAAGAGCTCAGTGCAGCTCTTCCCTCACCCTGCACCACGCACGACTCACAGCATTGGCTGTTTTCTCTCTCCAGGCAAAATCCACTCAGCAAGAATGAGGAATCGCCAGCTAGCAGTTGGTGTTGCTGCTTCAGCCTCAGGAAGCCATCCTCTGGCAGCAAACGCCAACTGCAGCGCAATGCCAGGCAGCCCTCTGAAACAGCAGTGGTAGTCCTGGCAGGTAAGGGTGCAAATGCAGCTTCCAAATCCCTGCTTTTCAGGAACATACAATTCAAGCTTGCTCTGCACATGTATCTCTTTCTAGCGTTCAATCCCGTGCCTAAATCTTCACCCCTGATCAAGTACCACTGTCGTAATTCAGCTTGTGAAAGTTTGACACTAACCCCTGTGTATCCTTTCTAGGTGAATCGAGCCCTTGCCAAGCCATAAGATCCAGGGCAAGTAGTGAGGATGCTCTCTGTGCTTCTATCAGTGGAGAGCTCTTAGGAAGCACAAATTGCTGCAGTTCTAATAGCAGCCTTCCATCTAACAACATTAATGGAGAGAAGGAGCTCATCGAAGTCCATGCTCTCATTACACCTGGCTCTGCTGAAGTTGCTGACCTGGGCCTGCAAGACACCACAGTCACATGTGTGGATTTTATCCCATAGTCTCTGCAGTGCAGCCCATCCCAAGCACAGTGTGAGTGCCCCGATAGCAGCACCTGCATGCAGGAGCAGGTCAGTGTCAGTGAAGAGGAGCAGAGCCTCTTGCAGGAGGACTTTCAATCAGACCTCCAGTCTCAGGCACCGGAGAGCAGCACTGAGAGCTCTGAGCCACTCTCTCCATGACAAGACAGGATGAGTCCCATCTTCACTGTGGACCTCTCACACCCTCCTGTCCTTTATATAATAATAAAAGCACACTCGTGCTCAACCAACGCCTTGACTGCCTCCAGAGTCTTCATTCACACGGACTGGGATGAATGCAGCACACAGCAAGGCACCCCAGCTTGCAATGCTGTGGCTGTGGGGTGCGTGCAGCACAGCTCCGGGTTTGTTCCTGTTTTGTCTGGCTTTGGGATGTCTGCAGGGGGAGCTCTGCTACCATTTGGCATGGTAGCAAATAATCTCTCGCATCCTGGATGCTGCTCATGATCCTCCCAAGCTTCCTGGCTGTGGCTTTGTGATGCTTTTCAGGGCTTTCTGATGGATTTCCATGCCTTGGCCGCTCCTTAACACCTCTCTCCTCCCATCATGTCCTTTCCTGACTCCCAGATACGAGCTGGTCATGCAGATCATCTCCAGACCTGTCATCATCACAGTGTGGGAGGAGAAGCTCCCCCTGGCCAACATCAGGCAGTACTGCTTGGTCTGCAGCTCAGTGGCCATTTCCCTTTTAGGCGGCTCCTGCAGAAGAATCAAGCAGCAGAACCTTTTGCTCACCCTGCAGCACAAAGAAGCTACGAAAGCAGAAACAACCTGGGAATCTCTGGGTCTGCAAGACTGCACGGACACTCACCGACTGTGTCTGATGGCTCCCTCCCATCCTTGATTTCCTTCTCCCCTTCTCCACGTCGGATCCCACTGCTGAGCCATGATCAAGCTGCCCAGTGTGGCAGAGCATCGTGCAGAGCCGTGCTGGCACCTCCTCCCCTTCCTCTCCTGCAGCTCAGCGTGCAACCTGAGCAAGTTTTCCTGAAAAAGTGACCAGCTCTGTTCCATCCCTTTGCCCCTACAAACAGTTGTCCAGAGGATCTCGTCCAAGAATTCCTGGAACAGCCTGCAGCTGGCTCTCCTGAAGTTCAGGCTCCTGCCTTTGCTTCCTGCCAGGCCCGCATTCCTTGAGATCACCAACTCAAGGAGGGCATGGTCACTGCAGCCCTGACCGCCTCCTGTCGTAACCCCTGGTGTGCACCATGTCCAGCAATGCTTCCCTTCTGCTTGCTGTGCCCAATGCCTGCACCACAGAGTGATTCTCACTGCACTCCAGGAGTCTGTCAGATTGCTTGCAGCCAGCCATGCTGATTTCCCAGACTGACTGGAATCCCCCATCAGGATGAGAGTCAGTGAGTGCGATGCTTCTGCTGGCTGCAGGAAGCAGCTCCCACCAACAGGCTCTCTTTCCAGGCGGCTGTAGCAGACCCTCACCTCCAGAAGCCCTGCACTGCTGCAGTTCCTGATTTTACCCACAAGTTCACAACCTGCTCATGGCTCTTCTTAGTTCTTTCCACTCAACTTCTCATCATAGAGGGCAAATTGCCTTCCAGAATTCCATGGTATCAATTGTGTCTGCTTTATGTCAGGATTTTTTTCTTTTTTTTTCCATTTTCTAGGTAGGAAAATTAATTTCTGAGCCAGGAGAAGCAGAAGTGAAACAGTCTTCCTGGCACTGCTCAGGTTGCAGGAGTTGCCAAGTGCTCCTCAGGTAATGTGTGCTGAAGAGCTGACCTTGGTGGCAGGGGCTGTGGCTGCATTTTGTGCCTGTCATGCGGGAGTCCAAGAAAGCCTATTCAGAGCAGGAGCTGCAGAGCGAGATAAACATCACGAGAAGGTAAGGCTGAGAAGCAAGGACACCTCCAGAAAGAAGAGAAAAACTGAGTCAAGTGAGCTGCGTGACGGCCGTGTGATGCTGACCATGATTGGAGGAAGAGCGCATGGCTGGGAATGACTGATGGCTCTGGTTGGATGGGTGCCTGTGTGCACAGAGGCAAGGAGTGTTTGTGGGATGTTTTGCTGGCATCTAACGGCTGTAAGGGGAAGTCGAGAGAGAAAACTTGTGAATGCATAGAAGGGATGTTAAAATCTGGAACAGACTGTATGGATCATTCACAGCTGAGTCCAGATTGCCACACTGTCAGAACCTGGGGCCTAGGATTTTCCTTTAAGAGTGCCAACTGCTTATTTTAAATGATAAAAAGTAACATTGAAAAAAGCTTCCCTCCTTGCATTAGAATAAGGCATTGATATTTGATGTTTCTGTCTTTCCATTCCTTTAGCAGCCTGGGTGTTGATGCAGCTGCATGCATCTGCTGCCCTCCCCTTCTGTTTTGTGTAAAAGAACAGTAAAATATGCAATCAGTGTGAGATCTTTCTGAAGTATTTTACTTTATTTGCCCCTAGGCTGCAATGGCTGGGAAATGGCAGTGTCACCCAGGAGCCCACACGGCGACCTGATGTCTCATTGTTGGGGTCTATTGGAAACCACCACGATGACAAAAGAATGCCTGGGATTCCTCCGGCCCAAATGCCAAACCTTGCACTTGGCTGTGCTGAACCTCATGAGGTTCACCCAGGCCCACCTCTCAAGTCTGCTGAGCTCAAACAGATGTCATTTTTCTCGTGTCCTTCCATTCCGAGTCCATCTGTTCCCCAAAGCAAAAGAATTTGGAGGGAACCACCGACAGTTATGTGAGCGATTTCAGCGTCTATTTCTGATCATGGCAACAACTTCAGAGGTCACACTTAATTTACGGTGCCCGTTGTAATTCTGACCAAGGCTGCAGTTGCAGCTGACTTCCCAAGGCTGCAAGACGTGGTGGTGACACAGCCTTGTGCTTCTGCATTGGTGCTCATCCCACGTTTCCTTTCTCTGTCTCGCAGGTCAGCTCCTGCTGGAAGCAGATGGTATCCCAGTGTGAATGAAGGTCAGTGCAGGAGCAGCTGCTGATGGGAGGAAGGAAGTCCATGCTGAAGAGCTCTGAAGCATCTGCAGGTATGGTTCTGGAGGAGGCAGCAGTGATGCCGGAGGGCTCCCCAGCAGGAAGCTGTCTCATCCAAATGCTTGCTGAGTGGTTGGAAGGGAGCTTTCTGCATGACAGCAGCACCAGTTGCTTCCTTCAAATGCTGCAAAGACAAGGATTAGCACGATTTCCAGTATCTACAGTATCATCACGAATCACGATAGGATTACAATGTGTCCTCATACAAACGCAGCCATTTCTCTCTGAGTCCAAAGGCTGTCCGGAAAGCATCTTTGAGGTCTCTCACACCAAACCACTGATGTCCATGTGGGATCTGACTCATTAGGGTATAGGGGTTAGGAACCACAGGCTGTCTTTTGAGAACGGGTTCAGTCATTTCCTTACATCTTGCACCAGCCGATACGTGCCGTCTGCCTTCCGTGCCGACAGGATTGGGGTGTTATAAGGCCACAGACAAGGTTCCAGAAGACCATCCTTAACCAGTGTCTGTGTTACAGCTTTTAGACCCACTCTCCCTTCTAAGGCTATGGGATATTGTTGCTGTTTCACAGCTCCACTCCCTCCTTGGGCAGTTCTTTGTAAGGGAAAATTGTGAGTCCACCCCGATTTCCTTCCCCTGCCCACACCTTTGGATTCATTTCTTCTTCATCAGAGCTGTTAACACATTCATTGACACCTGACATCTGTTTCACAGACTTGCAGCTGTAATCCTCATTTAACTGTTAAATCTCTCCCCCATAAATCGGTCCCTGCTTCAGGCACAGAGAACAATTGCCCTGCAACTATTTTATCTTTCCATTTTAACTCTGTGGTCTCCAAGAGTGGAGCTGTCACTTCTGATCCCTCAGCCCCAGTTATGCACAACAGCCACATCCAGATACACGCCTGGTACCTCTGAACTAGCTAATGCTGTAGGATGGAATGTTGTTTCTGCACTGGCTATCAAATGTGGGATTGGTCAGAAGCAGTACAGCACCATGTGTTTTGTAATTTGCCCTTAGAAACAGTTTGAAAAAGTAGAAAGACTTTATTAGTATTAGTAAAAATAAGTTATTTCATAACATATTTTAGAAATACAGTTGTTCAATCATGTGATCAATTCTCACTTATGGAACTGTAATAGATACAAATTGCATGGGTTTAGTATTAAGGACCAGAAAGCATGTTGTAAGGCCATTCTGTTTGGATAGGAGAAGCTCAGCAAAAGAAAAACAGACTCCAAAGAAGCCAGGGCCTCCACACAAGGCCGAATTGACTCACGCTGTGGGCAGGTTGGGATGCAACAGGCAGGCATCAAGAGACTCCCCTCTGTCCTCCTTCCAAAATTCTCTCTCTTAAGGGATGAGAAGGTGTCCAGAAATAGTGCCCAAGTGTTGATAAGCAGCTGTCAGATGTTCAATAATTAGCAGTATACCTGCTGAGCTAGCAACAATGGGTGTTGAGCCAGTCACACACACACACACAGAGGGCCCGGGTTGGAAGGGACCTCAAAGATCAGGAATCGCCAACTTCCTGCCACAGGCAGGGCCACCAACCTCTGTACCACTGCACATATGCACATTGCTGGATAGAAACAGCAGTGTGGGAAAAACTGTATGCTGTGGTGAATCAGAATGGCTTAACAGCTGTCCCACAAGGAAAAGCAATCCCTTACCTGCTGTGCCATGCTCATGGCAGCAGCAATGCAGATGCCAGCAGCTGATGCCCACAAGGACAGCCAGCCTGGACTTATTTTCATTACATATCTTTGTCCTGATGTCCTTCTAGAAGCTGGAACATTTCACCATCTCAGCAGAAGAGGGCAGGAGGGGTTCCAAGTTGCAGGCACACTCTCCTCTTTTGCTGGCACACAAAGAGAAGATGAAAACCAGATGTGTTTCCCAGCCCATGGCAAACACCAGCCTTTCCATCCTTACAGTCCTTCCTGCCATCAGCACTAATTGAAACAACATCCCACTCACCTTTGCCATGTCTGGCAGAGGTTGCAGCTCTTTCTATTGCAGAACTCTAGCTTTCAACTCAAGAGCTCCTGTGTCACACAAGGAAAAGCAATCTTTTACCTGCTTTGCCATGCTCATGGCAGCAGCAATGCAGATGCCAGCAGCTGATGCCCACAAGGACAGCCAGCTTGGACTTATTTTCATTACATATCTTTGTCCTAATGTCCTTCTAGAAGCTGGAACATTTCTCCATCTCAGCAGAAGAGGGCAGGAGGGGTCCAAGGTGAGGGCACACTCTCCCCTGTTTATCTGGCACTCAAAGATAAGGAGAAAATGAAAACCAGATGTGTTTCCCTGCGCATGGCAAACACCAGCCTTTCCATCCTTACAGTCCTTCCTGACATCAGCACTAATTGAAACAACATCCCACTCACCTTTGCCATGTCTGGCAGAGGTTGCAGCTCTCTCTATTGCATCCCTCTAGCTTTCAAGTCAAGAGCTCCTGTGTCACACATGGAAAAGCAATCTTTTACCTGCTTTGCCGTGCTCATGGCAGCAGCAGTGCAGATGCCTGCAGCTGATGCCCACAAGGACAGCCAGCCTGGACTTATTTTCATTACATATCTTTGTCCTGATGTCCTTCTAGAAGCGTGGACATTTCTCCCTCTGAGCAGCAGAGTGCAGGAGAGTTCCAAGGTGAGGGCACACTCTCCCCTGTTTATCTGGCACTCAAAGAGAAAGAGAAAATGAAAACCAGATGTGTTTCCCTGCCCATGGCAAACACCAGCCTTTCCATCCTTACAGTCCTTCCTGACATCAGCAGCAATGGAAACAACATCCCACTCACCCTTGCCATGTCTGGCAGAGGTTGCAGCTCTTTCTATTGCATCCCTCTAGCTGTCAACTCCAGAGCTCCTGTGTCACACAAGGAAAAGCAATCTTTTACCTGCTTTGCCATGCTCATGGCAGCAGCAATGCAGATGCCAGCAGCTGATGCCCACAAGGACAGCCAGCCTGGACTTATTTTCATTACATATCTTTGTCCTGATGTCCTTCTAGAAGCTGGAACATTTCTCCATCTCAGCAGAAGAGGGCAGGAGGGGTTCCAAGTTGCAGGCACACTCTCCTCTTTTGCTGGCACACAAAGAGAAGATGAAAACCAGATGTGTTTCCCTGCCCATGGCAAACACCAGCCTTTCCATCCTTACAGTCCTTTCAGATATCAGCACTAATTGAAACAACATCCCACTCACCTTTGCCATGTCTGGCAGAGGTTGCAGCTCGTTCTATTACATCCCTCTAGCTTTCAAGTCAAGAGCTCCTGTGTCACACAAGGAAAAGCAATCTTTTACCTGCTGTGCCATGCTCATGGCAGCAGCAATGCAGATGCCAGCAGCTGATGCCCACAAGGACAGCCAGACTGGACTTATTTTCATTACGTATCTTTGTCCTGAAGTCCTTCTAGAAGCTGGAACATTTCTCCATCTCAGCAGAAGAGGGCAGGAGGGGTTCCAAGTTGCAGGCACACTCTCCTCTTTTTCTGGCACACAAAGAGAAGATGAATACCAGATGTGTTTCCCTGCCCATGGCAAACACCAGCCTTTCCATCCTTACAGTCCTTCCTGACATCAGCACTAATTGAAACAACATCCCACTCACCTTTGCCATGTCTGGCAGAGGTTGCAGCTCTTTCTATTGCATCCCTCTAGCTGTCAAGTCAAGAGCTCCTGTGTCACACAAGGAAAAGCAATCTATTACCTGCTTTGCCATGCTCATGGCAGCAGCAATGCAGATGCCAGCAGCTGATGCCCACAAGGACAGCCAGCCTGGACTTATTTTCATTACATATCTTTGTCCTGATGTCCTTCTAGAAGCTGGAACATTTCTCGATCTCAGCAGCAGAGGGCAGGAGAGTTCCAAGGTGAGGGCACACTCTCCCCTGTTTATCTGGCACTCAAAGAGAAGGAGAAAATGAAAACCAGATGTGTTTCCCTGCCCATGGCAAACACCAGCCTTTCCATCCTTACAGTCCTTCCTGACATCAGCAGCAATGGAAACAACATCCCACTCACCCTTGCCATGTCTGGCAGAGGTTGCAGCTCTTTCTATTGCAGCCCTCTTTCTTTCAAGTCAACAGAGGCTGTGTCACACAAGGAAAAGCAATCTATTACTTGCTGTGCCATGCTCATGGCAGCAGCAATGCAGATGTCTGCAGCTGATGCCCACAAGGACAGCCAGCCTGGACTTATTTTCATTACATATCTTTGTCCTGATGTCCTTCTAGAAGCTGGCACATTTCTCCATCTCAGCAGAGAAGGGCAGGAGGGGTCCAAGTTGAGGGCACACTCTCCTCTATTTCTGGCACACAAAGAGAAGATGAAAACCAGATGTGTTTCCCTGCCCCTGGCAAACACCAGCCTTTCCATCCTTACAGTCCTTCATGCCATCAGCACTAATTGAAACAACATCCCACTCACCTTTGCCTAATCTGGCAGGGAGGTGATGCTCTTTCTTATATACCCGTCTGGCTTTGAATTCACCAGTGCTTGTGTCTCACAAGGAAATGCAACATTCCAGCTGTTCTGCCATTCCCATAGCAACAACTATGCAGATGTCAGCAGCTGATGCCCACAAGGACAGCCAACCTGGACTTATTTTCATTACATAACTTTGTCCTGAAGTCCTTCTAGAAGGTTGAACACTTCTCCATCTCTGCTGCAATGGTCAAAAAGGGTCCAAGTTTAGGGCACACTCTCCTCATGGCCTCTTGCACTCAAAGACAAAGGGAACATGAAAACCAGAAGTGTTTCTTTGCCCATGGCAGACACTAGCCTTTCCATCCTGACAGTCCTTCCTACAATTACCTGGAATTGAAACAACATCCCCCACATCTCTTTTTTGAACTTAATCATGCATGAATAATGAGAATTTTTCTGTAAATCTTATTTCTGCATGGAAACGATCAGATAACCGGAGCTTTTTTCTCTAAAACAATCCTGCAAATTTGCATTGCTTATCTATGTACGCAAAATGTTTTTGCCATTCATCTCAAATATCAATTCATCTAGCAAAATAATATAGAAAAAGTATTTACAGACATTTTTGGACATAGATTACTTCTTCTCAAGTGGGAATTAATCCCTAAGCTGCAATCATGAAATTCTTTTATCACTTTCTCTGATTTAGCCAGTGTTACTAAAAGGGAAATAAGACACAGGCTTTTGATAGCAGCTGCCAATTTAAGAATGATAATAACTTTTATTATTCTTGGCTAAGATCAAAGTCCCGCATTTCAGGATTATCTCCAGCTCATCAAGTATAATTAACAGTTTTGGATTGCCACATTATTGTATAGCAATATTGTCTTCCTGCAAGGAATTTCATTGTTTTGACACGTGCCACAGGTTGTTAATAGATTGCCTGATTACCATTTATTTTTTTTTTTGGCTTATGATGACCACAGAAAATTATACAGCAGCACCATAAAAACTTTAAATCCTATCCCATGTATCTGCATTCATACGAAAATAATATTGGAAAGCACTGGTGAAACTAAGATTACAAATAAAGCAGAGGACAATTTCAGTGAAAGCCTGCAGGTTTCTCAGCTCTGCTTATTTCAAACCCCTGAAGACATCCACGGGTTTCCTGCTGTGGGACACAGGCACTCACCTGCAGCTCAGCACTGCCTGCTCATGCCTGCGCACACCTTCAGGCTGGAACCAAGGAAATCCTCAGCAAAGACATCAGTACACTTTTGTTATGATGACTTTCCTAAAGAAGCATCAAATATTTCTTCACGAGAAATACTGCAAGTCCCTTTGACACTAGCCCTTATTTTAAATGTTTAGATTTGTGCTTCATTCAGGCGTGCTGTCACTCCCAAAAAGATTTTTATTCTTTTGCTTTTCATTCTGAGGAACACAGTGATTTCTGCCTTGTTTACTGACTGTAGGCACAGCAATTCTCCTGCACCTTCAGGGAAACAGCAAATCCATCTCTTTCACACCCTGATTCTATCAAGCTCATTCACCTTACAAGGTATTTATTGCAAGCAGCTCTTCCAAAAATGGAGACTAACAGAACCTGCAACCCAGGACACCTCAGTAAGCCAGTACTTTTCATCTCCTGAAGGTGTAGGTAGACACAGAGCTGGAACATCTTTTCCAGAGCTGTGTGATGCTGTCTCATCTATGTTCCTTTACTTTTGACTCAGTTTCACTTCTTATCTAACCTGGTTGCATCCCAGGATTTCTGGTGCCAAAAATAAACTGACAGCTTTCATCACTAGTTAAAAGGAAACTGCAATAGGAAAAGCAATTTTTCTGATTTCTCTGTTGATCAGAGATGCTTCCTGCAAGCCTGATGCGGTAGAAACAATATCAGCTTTAGAATGACAGTCATTAGAGCAGAATCCTTTCACTGATGAAATCCCACAGTCCTGATTCATACAACACTGACACTGGAGGACACAGTAGTTTAGATGAGAGCGCATTAAAAATGACTAAGTTAAGGTCTCAGCAAAGAGTGACAAGTATGAAAAAAAGAGGTTGCAGAAACTGCTTCAGTTTGGCACTCTGGCATAAAGTATGACAACACACAACCTGCCTGTGCAGTTCCAGAAGCAGAAGAAAGCCGTCAACCAAGACTTGTTCTCATCTGCTCTGAAAGTCCACTGGGACAAGGCCACTTTTCTCTGACGTGCTTCCAGAAGTATCACTTCTGAGCACTGTGCCAGGGAGTTACAAGATACTGTTTGTGTGTACAGAGGAGAAAAAGACGTCTGTCTGGAAACAGACATTGACTTGAAGGAGAAGCAGCATTTTCCAGAGTACTTCAGAAAGAACTGAGCACTGCCCCAAGAGCTTCAGAGCGGCAGGCTGTCACAGTGTGCCAACCAGCTCAGCTGTGAGTTGGCACTGAAGCTGCACCACAGGGAGAACAAAGCCCCCTGTGCACCCTTGGAGAGCCAAGGGTTGGAGATTCATGAACCTTGAGCTCCTTTCCAAGCCGGGCCATGCTGTGATTCTGGGATTCTCACCTTTGCCTCATCTGGCAGAGGGAGGCAGCTCTTTCTCTTGTCTCCCTATGGCTGTCAGGTCACCAGGGCCAGTGTCACACAGGGAACTGCAAACACTGTGTGTGCTGTGCCCTGCCCATGGCAGCACAGAGGCAGCTGCCAGCAGCTGATGCCCACAAGGACAGCCAGCCTGGACTTCCTTTGATTCCTTCCCTTTGGATCAGCGTCCTTCAGGAAGGCGGAACATCTCTCCAGCTGAGCAGCAGAGGACAGCAGGGCTTCGTTGTCTGGGCATGTTCTCTTCTGGCCCTCTGGCCCTCACAGACACAGGAGGAGGACACAGAGGCTGCTGTAACACAGCCAGCCCTGCCTCTCAGGTCAGCTCTCAGGCCATCCTCTCTCCCCTCAGCAGCAGCTCACTGTTCTGCACTCCTCTGGCCTGGGCTGGCAGAGGTGTGCAGCAGTTCTGCTGATCTCCCAGTGCTGGCCATGTCTGCAGTGCCTGTGTGAAAGACACAGGAAGCTGCCAGCATTGCACTGCTCTGCTGTGCCCCTGCCATCACCGAGTTTGCTGTCAGCAGCTGCTGCTACACGTCCATTCAGGCACAGGCCTTTCCTTCCTGGCCCTCTTTCCCCCCCTCTCTCCTCTGCTCTCTCTCGTGCTCCCCTTTGGCCTGGGCTGGCTGAGCAGTGCAGGCCTTGTTGTTGCTCCCTGGGCCAACTACGTCACGGTTCCCCGTGACTCTGCCAGCTGCTCTGACACAGCGACTGCGTCCTCAGTGTGGATTCCAGAATGCGACAGACGTCCAGAGAAGACTTCCAGGGCTGATTGGAACATGCTGCCATCAAGAACTGCCATGGCTCAGGCCCCCTGGGAATCTGCTCACAGCGAAAGCTGCTGTCACTCTGTGTGGGCACAGCCTTGTCTGTGTAGGCCTGCTCACACTGCAGCCCCTGTCTGCACCAGAACCGTGCCGATCCACCTTCTCTTGGCCTCCTTGCCTGCATGGAAAAGGGCAGCTTGGGCTGAAGTCCCTCAACTTGCAGATGGCCGAGTGAAGTCTCTGAGCCCTGGTGACCCACTCAGCTCTTCAGCCTGCTGACCTGCTCTGCTGGGGCTGTCTTAACAGGCAGAGGGCACGTTATCCTAATGTCCCCACATCCATCCCTCTTAGCATACTGTAGGCCAGTTCCTAAAAGGACACCTGCACAATCTCTCTGAATGTTAATCAACACGTAGTTGGTCTGTGCACTGCAGAAATTGCACCTAGGTTTTCAGTGGTGATTAGCTATGTGTTTAGTCAGAGGTGCAATGGTTCTAATGGTGAGAGAAAGACATTCCCAGTTGTCATCAGGTGGAACACACTTCAGACTGGAATCCTCAAGCAGACTGCAGTCAAGCTTTCTTAATTATTCGTTGTTCTTATCAATTCAGACGCATCTCTTGATTCCTGCTTGAATGAACATTCTGTAATAATCTGCTGAGACAGTGCAAGGCTTGACAATGAGACTATAGTTTATGAAAGCAGCACTTTTTACTTCGTTTACAAGTTCCTACCTGAAAGCTAAATACAACATCAATTCACTTCTCACTGGGTTGAACGTTTTAAATATTTGGTAAATTTAAGGTTCTAATTCTGACATTTAACATGAAAATATTAAAATTCCTTGTAAGTACTTTTTTGTTAGAATGCCAGATGCTAAAGGGATGAAGTGGCACAAGAAAGCAAAATATCTCTGCTGATGGCAGGAAGGACTGTAAGGATGGAAAGGCTGGTGTTTGCCATGGGCAGGGAAACACATCTGGTTTTCTTGTTCCCTTTGTCTTTGAGTGCCAGAAAAACAGAGGAGAGCGTGCCCTCACCTTGGACCCCTCCTGCCCTCTGCTGCTGAGATGGAGAAATGTCCCACCTCCTACAAGGACATCAGGACAACGATAAGTAATCAAAATATTTCCAGGCTGGCTGTACTTGTGGGCATCTGTTGCTGGAAAATTTAATGGCAGTAAACTGCCTAGATAATGACAGAATGAGGGTGACAATAGAATGGTATGTAATCACAGTAGAATGAAAAAAGGATGCAGGGTGCAGGAAGGGAGGTGTGGACATTCTGAGTTGCAACTCTTTATTTGCTCCAGAAAGCTCTATCAGAATGGAAGACTGAAGGAAATACTTTGAGTGTTTTTTTAATGTGACTGGATAAAAGATCCATGTGGCAAATTGAATAACTGAGTGGTAAAGGGACATAGATACCTCACTGTTTCATGGAACCTTTCAATTAAGCACCTGAGCACTGTGTACAGGACTTGGGAATATAAGTATTAGAGGATCATGGAATATCTGTATTTGGAAGGGACCTCGAGGATCATGTATTCCACCTCCTGGTTCCACACCGGACCTCCTATGGGTCAAGCCCTGTGTCTGAGAGCATTGTGCAAATGCTCTTTGGCCTTTGTCAGCTCAGTGCCAAACCACTGCCCTGGGGAGCCAGTGCCAAATTCCATGTATCTAGTTCATCCTACAGAATGATGCCAAGAACAGCTATAGAGATCGACTTACAAACAAAATTCTTGTCTTGAATTAATGGTACACTCAGCATTTAAAAAAAAAAAAAAAAAAAAAAAAAAGAAAGAAAAAGAAAAAGAAAAAAGAAGAAAAAAAAAGAAAAAAAAACCAAAGCCACATTCTTACGCTGGCATTTTACAGTATTGTCAGATTTTTGAAATTCTGTTCTGTCATATAAGATTCTCTCATCATGAAATAATGACCAAGTTCTCATTTCAGATGTAAACATACAAATGTTAAAGGCAGCAGTGCTGTTCAAGAGTACATTACCAGCTCAAACACTGTTTTGGCTGTAAAACTGAAGGTAGTGAGGAATTTTATCAAGGACTTAGAAGAAAACATGTAAGTGTAGATTTAAAAGCAACCTGTATTGTTACTTAGAGTTTGATATAGTGTAATCCAATGCACAGTACTTGTAACGTGTGTTTTACAAAATGCTTTGCAATGTAGGCATCTATTAAGATAAATGCTGCAAGTTCTAATATGTCCATGACCTTTTCAAGCTGTTCCTTACTCCTACACATCACTACGAGTAGTTCTTCTGTCAGGAAGGATCACCTGAGTAATTAACCTGTGACCTTAAGTTTGGAATTAACTGCATACAGTGGAAGGAAGAGCTGTGGGTTATTTTGCTCTTTCAGTGTTGAACAGCCGAGGTGTTTTGTTTTGGAGGGTGGATGGTGATGGGACAAGTGGGGAATGGCTTTAAACTGAGATGGGGGGTGTTGAGGTTTAGGTTGGATGTGAGGAGGAAGTTTTTCAGCCAGAGGGTGGTGAGGCACTGGAACAGGTTGCCCAAGGATGCTGTGGATGCCCCATCCCTGCAGGCATCCAAGGCCAGGCTGGATGTGGCTCTGGGCAGCCTGGGCTGCTGGTTGGCAGGCTAGAAAGCCCACAGGACTTTATTGCAGCCCTGGGTGCAGGGGGATCACTGCTCCTAGCATGCACACAGAAGAGCTGGAGCACACAGGTGATGTACATTCCACTTGTGAGCATTCCTGCAATTGCAGAGAGCGTGCGCCTGTTCCAATCACTGCTGCACAGATTAAAAACTGATTGCAGATGAGCTGTTTTGGTATGGGGTTCTTGCCAACGGTCTGCAGTGGCTGTGTGATTCCTCGGGGAGTTGCTCTCCAGCCCAAAGGTCATGTCCTAAGTCGACCAGATCCCGTTTGTGTCCAGAAATGGCTGACAACAGATCAGCTGCTGGTCAAGTTTCTAACATCACACTGGCCTTGCTCCAGTGTCTGTGTCATCAGCCCCAGCACATACGGTGCACCTCTTCAAGGCTTTGCAACACTGAGACTCTGCACTTGGGCTCCAGACATCCTGCTGCACCAAGAGGTTATTCTAGCTTTGGTATCTTGCAACTTTGTATATAACTACATCACTGTAATCATAAATGTCTAGGAGCATGGAGATGGAGAAATTAATCTTCCTGTAATTCTCTGTACTGCAGCCCCGTGGTTGTCAACACCTAATGCAATATTGAAATTTCAGTTGAGAAATTGAAAGCTGTCCCTAACAAAAAAACATCTGCATTTGTAATTGAAATCACACTAAGGATCAAGAAATCCAAATGCTTCTAGCATAACCACGATTATAGGCAGTGTTTAGACAAGCTCTTACAGGAAAACCATGAACACAAGGCTAAAGAGAGACTAAGTGATGCACTCTGCAGGAATACTCATGGAAGTCTTCACAATGCAGGAGTCTGATCTGATTACAGATGCTGTGCTTTAAGTACCCCTTATCGTATCTTTTTTTGTCACTATTCTTAGGAAAATATCCTGAACTCGGGGTATCAGATACCACTAAGAAATAACTCTTACATCATTCTTATACGTCTAAAGATCTCAAATGTTTGGAGGGTTGTTGTTCGGAGATTTCTGTGACCTCCCTCCCAACAGGTGTCCTATTTTCCTTCTTTGTAAGAGCAGGAACTTCTTCACGGTGAGCATGGAACAGGCTGCCCAGGGAGGCTGTGGGTTCTCCTTCTCTGGAGATGTTCCAGAGCCGCCTGGACACCCAGCTGTGCAGCCTGCTGTAGGGAGCCCGTTGTGCAGGGGTTGGACTCAGTGATCTCTGGAGGTCCCTTCCAAGCCCAGTTCTTGATTCTGTGGTTTAATCCTTGCTTCTTGCAGCAGTGCAGTGTTTAAAAGAGAGAAAAAGTCAGCTGGATTTCTGTGGTTGGTAAAGCTGTGCTGAGAACTGGGCTGACTGCTGCACCTGGAAATGTGTGCAAAGTCTGCAGACACAGAGGAATCACTTTTCCCTGCAGGCTGAGGTGTCTAAGGTAGCTCCTTGCTTGGTGAGCTTGTGCTTTAAAGGATCAAGCTGCATAAGTAAGGTAGTTTAAAAAGCAAGTCTGCCAGTTCTTTTTTAACTAAGTGATTTTTTTTTTAGCAAGGAAAGGTTTGAGATGCTGTTTTTGATGGAAGATGGAAGATGGAGAGAGGAAAAGCAAGTCCAAGGCATGCTGTGCATAGCCACCACATGGCATCTGCACCATTTCCCCCTACACAAAGGAGGAGCAGCTGACAAGCTTGGCCTGGGCCAGGGAAGGGAGCAGACAAACATCTGGACCGACCCCAAACGAGCTGGTTCTGCAGGTTGGGTGTCTTCTGCTGCTTGTCTCACATCCTGCTGCTCAGCGGTAGATTTGTTCCTGCTCAGTGCTAACAGGAAACTCACACAGCATTTCTGTTTCAGCTGTGCCAACGCTTTGATCCCTTGCTGCTTGGATGGGGCGTTTGAAGAAGGATGCCTGTGCTGATGTCCAGCCAGACTTTGGGGATGAGTCTCCACACCAGGGTCCGTCTGACAGGACTGAGGGTTGGGGATCCAGCCAGATCGAGTCCAGTGCGCTTTGCTCTTGTTCTTAGTGCTTGTTTTTGCTCAGGAGGGCAGGAGGTGAACCTCGTGAACCAATGCCTGCAGACGGGGTTTGCAGAGAAAGAGGTCCTGCAGGCCTTGTGTGACAGCCACGGAGCTGCAGCGAGGCTGCATCAGTGTAAAACACCAGAGATCCAAGGAGGTGTGAAGGGGAGCTGTGGGCTGCAGTCACGCAGGAAGGGATGTGCATGCTCGGGGTTTGGTTGTTGTGTGTGTGTTAAGTGACTGTGATACCACTGCTGGGTCAGTGTGAGTGTACGGAACAAGTGTGACAGCCTTTTTGATGGAGCCCTGTGAAAGGAGTCCTATGGACTTGAGATCCAACTATCAGCCTGTGGGCATCATCCAGGAGTTCCGGTAGGGGATGAGGCAAGGGAAGTTGTTGTAAGAAGGTGATAAAGCAGTCTGGCAGCAGTTCTGTGTTTCTCCCATCTCCTCTTTATTTCCTTCCAGGTGAAATAGATGGGTGCTGCAACATGCCCTTGAATGTAACAAAACCCACTCTAGTGTGGATTTGACATGGGCCCAGCACTGCAAGGTACGCTGCTGGGAGGAAGCGTCCATCTGGCTGAGGGCAGGAAGGCCCTCCAGAGGGATGCACTGAGGCCAGTTGTGCGAGGCTCAACAAGAGCAAGCGCCAGGTCCTGCGCTTTGGTCATGACGACCCCGTGCCAGCTTCTCCAGGATTTGGCTGGGGTAGAATTCCAAGCAGCCCCTGATTCCAGAACGTTGGGCTGGGCTGTTGGAATCTTCTGCCCTTGTGACTGGTCTTGCCTCCCCACCCTGTCCGTCGTGGTGGAGCAGCCTGGTGGCCCTCAGTGATGTCATAAGGGCTAGAATGAGGGGAGGAGCAGTGCGTGCTGCGTCCCTTCATTGGAGCGCTGGAGCTCTGACTGAGCAGCTCGCTTGTTGCACTTGTGCACCGACTGCGTCCCTTTGTCTTCACACCGTGCTGTGCAGCACCTTGTAGGTAAGCTGAGACAGTGTGGGAGAGACGGGGGGACAGTGAGTGCTGAGAACTGCTGGCTGGCGGAGCTCATAGGATCACATTATCTCCATCAGCAGAGGGGTGGCCATGAGGGACAGGGAGGTGATCGTCCCCCCCTGCTCTGCTCTTGTGAGGCCCCAGCTGCAGTACAGTGTCCAGAAAGACAGGGAGCTGTTGGAGAGGGTCCAGAGGCGAGCCACAGAGATGATCAGGGGACAGGAGCACCTCCCCTGCCAAGACAGGCTGAGGGAGCTGGGCTTGTTCAGCCTGGAGAAATGAAGCCTGTGGGGTGACCTCATGGCAGCCTTCAGTACCTAAAGGGAGCCTAAAAAGAGGAGGGGAATCAACTCTTTGAAAGGGTAGATAACAGCAGAACAAGGGGAAATGGTTTTAAGTTGAAAACTTAAGTTTTTAAGTTGAGGGAGGGCAGATTTTGGTTTTTCCCTCGTAGTCTTTGCTAAACCGTGGAAGCAAACTGACCTGCTCTTTCTCCTCTCTCCACCCTCTGCCTACTACCCTGGTGCAGCTTTTGCTCGTGGAAGATCAGAGCAAAGTGACAAGGAACGGCTGCGGATTCGTGAGATTTGTCTCCCTCGTTCTGATCTCTTGCCAGGTACCTGCCATGCTTTGTCCCCCACATGCTTTAGCAGCCCGTGACGCCCCGTGTTTAGTAACACAGCCTCATCCAGCTTTGATGGGACGCTGGTCACGTGTGGGTTTTCTCCACGTGCTCTGCAGCTCAGCCCTCAGAAGGATGCTGTCTTGTGGTGCTGTGACCAGCTGGTTTTATGGAAAGCAATCCCTTAGGCAAAGAGTCCCAGCCCCAGCTTGTGCAGAGCTGCCCAGCATCACCAGGGACACCAGCAGGCGTGCTTGGGCTGTGTGAGTGTGCCCGACAGCTGTAGGGAGCACAGCAGAGATGTGAACAGAGAAAATAAAAGTGTGTTTCTTTTCAGTTCCAGCTTGTCACACCTACGCTGATGGCTGTGGCGTGCAGCGAGATCAGCTGTGGGCCTGACCTGGCATGGACAGAGGTAGAGTATGAAGCTCTGATTGGTCTTTGTTCCCTGACTGCAGCCAGCAGAGTGAGCCGCAGATGTGCTCTCCTGCTTTCCAAGAGAGCTCCTCTGTGGCAAGACAGTAGTGCAAGAGTGGCAAGTTTATAAAAGTACCAGAGCCATCTCGGCTGTTGTGTTTGTCCTCTACTGACTTTTCCCTTCAAATGGCTGCAGAAACAACAATCATTCTCTGCTCTGTTTGGCCTCGCTGTTGGTTGGACTGCTCAAGAGAGCTGCTTGGTGCTTGCAGTGGCACTGTTTGCACCTTGTAACTGCAGCCGTAGCTTTGGTTTCCCTCTTCACGGTCTCCTAGCATCTTAAACAGTCAGCCTTCCTGCACAAAGAGCGCAGGAAAGGTGGGGGCAAAATGCACAAGGCCACCTGTCTGCGTCAGTGCCATTGCTGATTAGTCTGGATGGGGAGAGATGCATCTTTGCTGGCGTGTGCCTGCTGCACACCAGGGAGAGAAACAGCCGTTATTAGACTTGCAGTTCCTTCTGAAGTGCCCATGATAAGGACCGAGTGCATTTCCTGCAGCTTTCTCTGCAGATGTGCTCCTCACCTTGAAATCCTCCTTGTTGGTTCCCAGCTCCTCACCGTGGCCTGTGCTCTCTGTTTCAGGCTGAGAACAAGGGGAAGCCCCTGCTAGACCATGAGGTGGCACCTGTGAATGTTCCAGCTATTGCTGCTGCCCATGCTATTAAGAGATACGTTGCCCAGGCAGCGGATGAACTCTCCTTTGAGGTAAGCAGTTCAAGGCGTTCCTTGTTGCTCAATTTTACAATGGCAAATGTCTTCAGAGCTGCACTGGTGCAAGTGCTTTAATGCTCGGCGATGTTTGGCAGTGCAGAAGAATGCAGACATTTGAGCTGAGCTTTCCTCCCAGCTGTGCTGAAGCTGGGATTGACGTTGCAATCTCTTGCAGGTGGGAGACATCGTGTGTGTCATCGACATGCCACCAAAGGAGCTGACCCCCTGGTGGAGAGGCAAGCTCGGCTTCCAGGTAGGCACAAGCTTCAGACTGGAGAGTGCAACTTCAGTAAAGGCAGGAATCTCAGCTTAGAGCTGCTCTGCCTGCACAGGATGCCTAGTGGACATAAACAGTTTCCCTGTGTCGGTGTCAGGGGACCTTGCCGTTGGCTGCAAATGTTGAAAAATTATTACCTTTATGCTTTGAACTATGGCCATTTTCTGCTGGATAGTCTTATGGAACGTCAGGCAAGCACGTTCCGAGGGAAATGTTATGTGGCTTTTGGTTTAACAGTTCAGACCTGAGAAGTGCTGCATGCAATATTTGGCTTCTCTTCTTGTTACAGGTTGGATTTTTCCCAGGGGAGTGTGTGGAACTCATTAATAAGAACATTCCTGAAGCACTCATCAACTCTGTGCCAAAGCCAGGTAGGGATGTTACATTTGATGGTGTGGGGAAGCAAAATGAAGTCTTTTTTGGGGTGTGTTCCATGTTTAGTACCTCCTTTATCCATCCCACATTGTCCTCTGGGTTGATGATTCTTCATGCACACCATGGGGCAGAGATTTGGCCCAATCCTCCTGGGTTTATGACTGGACTTGGGGAAACTATAGAATACTCATGGAATGGCTTGGGATGGAAAGGAACCTCAGGGATCATCATGCTCCAACCTTCCTGCCTCAGGATGGTCTCCCAGCCCCCACATTTAATGTGAGACTAGATCAGGCTGCCGAGGGCCCCATCCAACCCGGCCTTGGGCTCCTCCAGAGATGGGGAAAATCCCTTTTTGTATGTACTGGTTGGTAATGTTCTTCCCGTTCTGACGTGCTCTGTAGAATGTGCTGTGCTCGGCCTCGTCCAACGGAGCCAGACCTGAAATGACCTGGTTTCTTCCTTTTGTTGTGCAGTGCCCAAGAAACGCAGCAAGATCCTCACCTTCCTTCGTTCCTTGGTGAAGGCCCGCCCAAAGAAACCGACCGAGCGGGAGGTGGAGAAGGAAAGGGTGTTTGGCGGTGACCTGGGAGACCATCTTCTCCACTCTGGTCGTGATGGTAAGGAGCAGCCCATTCCTGAGATCTTCCTCTGCTGGGCATCTAAAGAAGATGAAAGGGAGCTCATATCTAGCAGGGGGCAGGCTGATAGCAGTGGAGACACGTGTAATGGGAGTTGATGGCTGAAGGATAAAGTGAGGCGGATGCTCGTAAGAGACAAGAACATCTGTATTTGCTTCAGCCAAGCCTGGCTGGGCTTAGTGGATGGGATGTGAAGCACAGCCTGCAGCACGATTGAATCAGGAGCTCCACTGACGGCTGGCACGTGTTCTTCAGTCCCCCAGGTCCTCCAGAGCTGCGCTGAGTTCATTGAGCAGCACGGCGTGGTGCAGGGGATATACCGCCTGTCCGGCGTCGCGTCCAACATCCAGAGGCTGCGGTAAGAGTGCTGCGACTGACACAGCCTGAGTGCATCTGGTGTGGCTTTGGGCTTGCCTTCCTCTCGCTCAACCGGGTTTGCGTCCCTCTCTGCAGGCAGGAATTTGAGTCGGAGCAGATTCCTGAGCTCACCGTCCGGGACATTCACAGCGTGAGCTCCCTCTGCAAGATGTACTTCAGGGAGCTCCCGAACCCTCTGCTCACCCACCAGCTGTACGGCAAGTTCTCGGTAAGCACAAGGCCACGTCTTTCATTTCCCTCTTCCTGGGCCTCTTGGCAGATGGCTGCAGCAGTGCCCCAGCTCGGAGGCCCTTTTGCTGTCAGCCCCACGAGGTTTACTCGCAGTGGTGTACTAGCCTGATTGGTGTCTCGCTCCCTTTCTGCACTACTCCAGGATGCTGTTGGTGCCGCTACAGAGGAGGAGCGGCTGCTCAGAATGCAGGCCGTCATCCAGCAGCTGCCCGCTCCTCACTACAGGTCAGTGCTGCCCTCAGCCTGCTGAGCTCAGCCCTGCTGCATTGCAGAGGGCAACGATGCGGTTCCAGCCTTTGTGTTTCTGAATTGCAGCACGGCATGCTCGTTGGTGCTGAACGTTTGCCTCTCTTGTTTTCCAGGACTCTGGAGTATCTGATGAGACACTTGGCGTGTCTGGCTGGGAGCTCCAGTATAACAAACATGCATGCCAAGAACCTAGCCATTGTGTGGGCTCCAAACCTCTTAAGGTAAACTTCTGGTTCTGTTTCAACACAACGCTTACATCTGTTCTCCATTAAAAAAAAAAAAAACAGTCCTCCCTTTTTCTCCATCAAATGTGCTCTTCTCCTGTAAAATCTGTGGCTGACAGAAGAGCAGGAGCCTGAGCTGTCCTCCATCCGCACGGGCACAATGTCTAGGTGACAATTTCTGCAGTCTTGTTGAGATGGGACTGACGTGTCCTTGATCATCCAGGGGAATTTCTGCAGTGGCATCACTGATTGCCCACTGCGGAAGTCTCCAGAGCCTCAGCTGACAGCTTTTGGCTGCAACAATTCAGACTCGGGGAAACGGTCTTGGAGAAATGACTTCTAAAATCTGCCTTTTCTACAGATCACAGCAGAACGAGTCTGCCTGCGCCAGCGGAAGAGCTGCCTGCATGGAGCTGCAGACGCAGTCGGATGTGGTGGAATTCATCATCAACCACACAGACGTCCTCTTCGGCTCCAAATCCCGAGCAGACATTGCAGATGCAGCAGGTGAGTGTCTTTCTCCATTAGCTTGATCTTGACCTGACACCTTGACCAAATGCAGGTCTTCTCCAGGATGTTTGAGATACTCTTTTACCATCAAGGGGACAGCAGACCTCTTGGCTTCCATTAGGGTATGGCATCCTGTTGCTGGATGCTGAGAATGTCCAAGCCCAAATTTCACAAGGAGGAAACCGTCATTATTATGGTTTGCACGCAGGAAAAGCTTGATGCAAGCGTGGCAGCGAAGCTTTCTCAGTTCCCTGACCCTTTTATCTAGGGGTGACATCTCTTAATGATGACCGTGTCCTTTGCCATAAACAGACTTCTGCCCACATGGTTATTTTGAGCTCCTCTTCTTCCAGTGGCTCGGATAAGCAAGCCTGAGAAAAATACAGCACCTCCCCCAGAACTGTGGTGGCTGTGCTGCTGCTTTCTGATCCTCGCTCTTACCTGTGGTTTTCCCTGACAGGGCACAATTCTCTCCCAGGGCCCAAGTCTGTGGGGGTCTCTTCTGCTGCCACAAAGCTGCTCAGCCTGGAGGAGGCACAGGCACAGAGGCGAGGCCACAGCACCTCTTCTGTGGTAACAGAGAGCAGCAGGGACATTGAAGTGGAAGAAAGCCCTGCAGCTGGGCAGGGCAAATTCCACACCGTCGTTGACTTTCCATCTGACAGGTAAAGAGGACTTTCTTTTCCAGCACCCAGCATCATTGTTTGGGTGGGTTTTTGTGTTTTCCTGCAGAAACCAGGCAGTGCTAGGAACAAGCAACTGCTGCCAAGAGCTCAGTGCTGCTCTTCCCTCACCCTGCACCACGCACGACTCACAGCATTGGCTGTTTTCTCTCTCCAGACAAAATCCACCCAGCAAGAAGGAGGAATCACCAGCTAGCAGTTGGTGTTGCTGCTTCAGCCTCAGGAAGCCATCCTCTGGCAGCAAACGCCAACTGCAGCGCAATGCCAGGCAGCCCTCAGAAACAGCAGTGGTAGTCCTGGCAGGTAAGGGTGCAAATGCAGCTTCCAAATCCCTGCTTTTCAGGAACATACAATTCAAGCTTGCTCTGCACATGTATCTCTTTCTAGCGTTCAATCCCGTGCCTAAATCTTCACCCCTGATCAAGTACCACTGTCGTAATTCAGCTTGTGAAAGTTTGACACTAACCCCTGTGTATCCTTTCTAGGTGAATCGAGCCCTTGCCAAGCCATAAGATCCAGGGCAAGTAGCAAGGATGCTCTCTGTGCTTCCATCAGTGGAGAGCTCATAGGAAGCACAAATTGCTGCAGTTCTAATAGCAGCCTTCCATCTAACAACATTAATGGAGAGAAGGAGCTCATCGAAGTCCATGCTCTCATTACACCTGGCTCTGCTGAAGTTGCTGACCTGAGCCTCCCAGACACCACAGTCACAAGTGTGGATTTTAACCCAGAGTCTCTGCAGTGCAGCCCATCTGAAGCACAGTGTGAGTGCCCCGACAGCAGCACCTCCATGCAGGAGCAGGTCAGCATCAGTGAAGAGGAGCAGAGCCTCTTGCAGGGGGACTTTCAATCAGGCCTCCAGTCCCAGGCACCGGACAGCAGCACTGAGAGCTCTGAGCCACTCTCTCCATGACAAGACAGGATGAGTCCCATCTTCACCGTGGACCTCTCACACCCTCCTGTCCTTTATATAATAATAAAAGCACACTCGTGCTCAATCAACGCCTTGACTGCCTCCAGAGTCTTCATTCACACGGACTGGGATGAATGCAGCACACAGCAAGGCACCCCAGCTTGCAATGCTGTGGCCGTGGGGTGCGTGCAGCACAGCTCCGGGTTTGTTCCTGTTTTGTCTGGCTTTGGGATGTCTGCAGGGGGAGCTCTGCTACCATTTGGCATGGTAGCAAATAATCTCTCGCATCCTGGATGCTGCTCATGATACTCCCAAGCTTCCTGGCTGTGGCTTTGTGATGCTTTTCAGGGCCTTCTGATGCATTTTGATGCCTTGGATGTTGCTTAACACCTCCCTCCTCCCATCGTGTCCTTTCCTGGCTCCCACCTACGAGCTGGCCGTGCAGATCATCTCCAGACCTGTCATCAGCACACTGCGGCAGGAGAAGCTCCCCCTGGCCAACATCAGGCAGTACTGCTTGGTCTGCAGCTCAGTGGCCATTTCCCTTTCAATCGGCTCCTGCAGAAGAATCAAGCAGCAGAAACTTTTGCTCACCCTGCAGCACACAAATGCTACGAAAGCAGAAACAACCTGGGAATCTCTGGGTCTGCAAGACTTCACAGACACTCACCGACTGTGTCTGATGGCTCCCTCCCATCCTTGATTTCCTTCTCCCCTTCTCCTCGTCTGATCCCACTGCTGAGCCATGATCAAGCTGCCCAGTGTGGCAGAGCATCGTGCAGAGCTGTGCTGGCACCTCCTCCCCTTCCTCTCCTGCAGCTCAGCCTGCAACCTGAGCAAGTTTTTTTCTGAGAAAGTGACCAGCTCTTTTCCATCCCTTTGCCCCTACAAACAGTTGTCCAGAGGATCTTGTCCAAGAATTCCTGGAACAGCCTGCAGCTGGCTCTCCTGAAGTTCAGGCTCCTGCCTTTGCTTCCTGCCAGGCCCGCATTCCTTGAGATCACCAACTCAAGGAGGGCATGGTCACTGCAGCCCTGACCGCCTCCTGTCGTAACCCCTGGTGTGCACCATGTCCAGCAATGCTTCCCTTCTGCTTGCTGTGCCCAATGCCTGCACCACAGAGTGATTCTCACTGCACTCCAGGAGTCTGTCAGATTGCTTGCAGCCAGCCATGCTGATTTCCCAGACTGACTGGAATCCCCCATCAGGATGAGAGTCAGTGAGTGCGATGCTTCTGCTGGCTGCAGTAAGCAGCTCCCACCAACAGGCTCTCTTTCCAGGCGGCTGTAGCAGACCCTCACCTCCAGAAGCCCTGCACTGCTGCACTTCCTAATTTTACCCACAAGTTCACAACCTGCTCATGGCTCTTCTTAGTTCTTTGCACTCAACTTCTCATCATAGGGGGCAAATCCCTTGCCTTCCAGAATTCCATAGTATCAATTGTGTCTGCTTTATGTCAGGATTTTTTTTCTTTCTTTTCTTTTTCCATTTTCTAGGTAGGAAAATTAATTTCTGAGCCAGGAGAAGCAGAAATGAAACAGTCTTCCTGGCACTGCTCAGGTTGCAGGAGTTGCCAAGTGCTCCTCAGGTAATGTGTGCTGAAGAGCTGACCTTGGTGGCAGGGGCTGTGGCTGCATTTTGTGCCTGTCATGCGGGAGTCCAAGAAAGCCTATTCAGAGCAGGAGCTGCAGAGCGAGATAAACATCACGAGAAGGTAAGGCTGAGAAGCAAGGACACCTCCAGAAAGAAGAGAAAAACTGAGTCAAGTGAGCTGCGTGACGGCCGTGTGATGCTGACCATGATTGGAGGAAGAGCGCATGGCTGGGAATGACTGATGGCTCTGGTTGGATGGGTGCCTGTGTGCACAGAGGCAAGGAGTGTTTGTGGGATGTTTTGCTGGCATCTAACGGCTGTAAGGGGAAGTCGAGAGAGAAAACTTGTGAATGCATAGAAGGGATGTTAAAATCTGGAACAGACTGTATGGATCATTCACAGCTGAGTCCAGATTGCCACACTGTCAGAACCTGGGGCCTAGGATTTTCCTTTAAGAGTGCCAACTGCTTATTTTAAATGATAAAAAGTAACATTGAAAAAAGCTTCCCTCCTTGCATTAGAATAAGGCATTGATATTTGATGTTTCTGTCTTTCCATTCCTTTAGCAGCCTGGGTGTTGATGCAGCTGCATGCATCTGCTGCCCTCCCCTTCTGTTTTGTGTAAAAGAACAGTAAAATATGCAATCAGTGTGAGATCTTTCTGAAGTATTTTACTTTATTTGCCCCTAGGCTGCAATGGCTGGGAAATGGCAGTGTCACCCAGGAGCCCACACGGCGACCTGATGTCTCATTGTTGGGGTCTATTGGAAACCACCACGATGACAAAAGAATGCCTGGGATTCCTCCGGCCCAAATGCCAAACCTTGCACTTGGCTGTGCTGAACCTCATGAGGTTCACCCAGGCCCACCTCTCAAGTCTGCTGAGCTCAAACAGATGTCATTTTTCTCGTGTCCTTCCATTCCGAGTCCATCTGTTCCCCAAAGCAAAAGAATTTGGAGGGAACCACCGACAGTTATGTGAGCGATTTCAGCGTCTATTTCTGATCATGGCAACAACTTCAGAGGTCACACTTAATTTACGGTGCCCGTTGTAATTCTGACCAAGGCTGCAGTTGCAGCTGACTTCCCAAGGCTGCAAGACGTGGTGGTGACACAGCCTTGTGCTTCTGCATTGGTGCTCATCCCACGTTTCCTTTCTCTGTCTCGCAGGTCAGCTCCTGCTGGAAGCAGATGGTATCCCAGTGTGAATGAAGGTCAGTGCAGGAGCAGCTGCTGATGGGAGGAAGGAAGTCCATGCTGAAGAGCTCTGAAGCATCTGCAGGTATGGTTCTGGAGGAGGCAGCAGTGATGTCGGAGGGCTCCCAGCAGGAAGCTGTCTCATCCAAATGCTTGCTGAGTGGTTGGAAGGGAGCTTTCTGCATGACAGCAGCACCAGCTGCTTGCTTCAAATGCTGCAAAGACAAGGATTAGCACGAGTTCCAGTATCTACAGTATCATCACGAATCACGATAGGATTACAATGTGTCCTCATACAAACACAGCCATTTCTCTCTGAGTCCAGAGGCTGTCCGGAAAGCATCTTTGAGGTCTCTCACACCAAACCACTGCTGTCCGTGTGGGATCTGACTCATTAGGGTATAGGGGTTAGGAACCACAGGCTGTCTTTTGAGAACGGGTTCAGTCATTTCCTTACATCTTGCACCAGCCGATACGTGCCGTCTGCCTTCCGTGCCGACAGGATTGGGGTGTTATAAGGCCACAGACAAGGTTCCAGAAGACCATCCTTAACCACTGTCTGTGTTACAGCTTTTAGACCCACTCTCCCTTCTAAGGCTATGGGATATTGTTGCTGTTTCACAGCTCCACTCCCTCCTTGGGCAGTTCTTTGTAAGGGAAAATTGTGAGTCCACCCCGATTTCCTTCCCCTGCCCACAGCTTTGGATTCATTTCTTCTCATCACCAGCTGTTAACACATTCATTGACACCTGATATCTGTTTCACAGACTTGCAGCTGTAATCCTCATTTAAGTGTTAAATCTCTCCCCCATAAATCGGTCACTGCTTCAGGCACACAGAACAATTGCCCTGCAACTATTTTATCTTTCCATTTTAGTTCTGTGGTCTCCAAGAGTGGAGCTGTCATTTCTGATCCCTCAGCCCCAGTTATGCACAACAGCCACATCCAGATACACGTCTGGTACCTCTGAACTAGCTAATGCTGTAGGATGGAATGTTGTTTCTGCACTGGCTATCAAATGTGGGATTGCTCTGAAGCAGTACAGCACCATGTGTTTAGTAATTTGCCCTTAGAAACAGTTTGAAAAAGTAGAAAGACTTTATTAGTATTAGTATTAGTAAAAAGAAGTTATTTCATAACATATTTTAGAAATACAGTTGTTCAATCATGTGATCAATTCTCACTTACAGAACTGTAATAGTTACAAATTGCATGGGTTTAGTATTAAGGACCAGAAAGCATGTTGTAAGGCCATTCTGTTTGGATAGGAGAAGCTCAGCAAAAGAAAAACAGACTCCAAAGAAGCCAGGGCCTCCACACAAGGCCGAAGTGACTCACTCTGTGGGCAGGTTGGGATGCAACAGGCAGGCATCAAGAGACTCCCCTCTGTCCTCCTTCAATAATTTTCTCTCTCTTCAGGGATGAGCAGGTGTCCAGAAATAGTGGCCAAGTGTTGATAAGCAGCTGTCAGACGTTCAATAATTAGCAGTATACCTGCTGAGCTAGCAACAATTGGTGTTTAGCCAGTCACACACACACACACAGAATGGCCCGGGTTGGAAGGGACCTCAAGGATCAGGAATCGCCAACTTCCTGCCACAGGCAGGGCCACCAACCTCTGTAGCATGCACATATGAACATTGCTGGATAGAAACAGCAGTGTGGGAAAAAAAAATATGGTGTGGATGCAAAGGGTGAATCAGAATGGCTTAACAGCTGTCCCACAAGGAAAAGCAATCTTTTCCCTGCTGTGCCATGCTCATGGCAAAACCAATGCAGATGCCAGCAGCTGATGCCCACAAGGACAGCCAGCCTGGACTTATTTTCATTACATATCTTTGTCCTGATGTCCTTCTAGAAGCTGGAACATTTCTTCATCTCAGCAGAAGAGGGCAGGAGGCGTCCAAGGTTAGGGCACACTCTCCTCTTTTTCTGGCACACAAAGTCAAAGAGAAGATGAAATCCAGATGTGTTTCCCTGCCCATGGCAAACACCAGCCTTTCCATCCTTACAGTCCTTCCTGACATCAGCACTAATTGAAACAACATCCCACTCACATTTGCCATGTCTGGCAGAGGTTGCAGCTCTTTCTATTGCATCCCTCTAGCTGTCAATTCAAGAGCTCCTGTGTCACACAATGAAAAGCAATCTTTTACCTGTTGTGCCATGCTCATGGCAGCACCAATGCAGATGCCAGCAGCTGATGCCCACAAGGACAGCCAGCCTGGACTTATTTTCATTACATATCTTTGTCCTGATGTCCTTCTAGAAGCTGGGACATTTCTCCCTCTCAGCAGAAGAGGGCAGGAGAATTCCAAGTTGCAGGCACTCTCTCCTGTTTTTCTTGCACACAAAGAGAAAATGAAAACCAGATGTGTTTCCCTGCCCATGGCAAACACCAGCCTTTCCATCCTTACAGTCCTTCCTGACATCAGCACTAATTGAAACAACATCCCACTCACCTTTGCCATGTCTGGCAGAGGTTGCAGCTATTTCAATTGCATCCCTCTAGCTTTCAACTCAAGAGCTCCTGTGTCACACAAGGAAAAGCAATCTGATACCTGCTGTGCCATGCTCATGTCAGCAGCAATGCAGATGCCAGCAGCTGATGCCCACAAGGACTGCCAGCCTGGACTTATTTTCATTACATATCTTTGTCCTGATGTCCTTCTAGAAGCTGGGACATTTCTCCCTCTCAGCAGCAGAGGGCAGGAGAATTGCAAGGTGAGGGCACACTCTTCCCTGTTTATCTGGCACTCAAAGAGAAAGAGAAAATGAAAACCAGATGTGTTTCCCTGCCCATGGCAAACACCAGCCTTTCCATCCTTACAGTCCTTCCTGACATCAGCACTAATTGAAACAACATCCCACTCACCTTTGCCATGTCTGGCAGAGGTTGCAGCTCTGTCTATTGCATCCCTCTAGCTGTCAAGTCAAGAGCTCCTGTGTCACACAAGGAAAAGCAATCTGTTACCTGCTGTGGCATGCTCATGTCAGCAGCAATGCAGATGCCAGCAGCTGATGCCCACAAGGACAGCCAGCCTGGACTTATTTTCATTACATATCTTTGTCCTGATGTCCTTCCAGTAGCTGGGACATTTCTCCCTCTCAGCAGCAGAGGGCAGGAGAGTTGCAAGGTGAGGGCACACTCTTCCCTGTTTATCTGGCACTCAAAGAGAAAGAGAAAATGAAAACCAGATGTGTTTCCCTGCCCATGGCAAACACCAGCCTTTCCATCCTTACAGTCCTTCCTGACATCAGCACTAATTGAAACAACATCCCACTCACCTTTGCCATGTCTGGCAGAGGTTGCAGCTCTGTCTATTGCATCCCTCTAGCTGTCAAGTCAAGAGCTCCTGTGTCACACAAGGAAAAGCAATCTGTTACCTGCTGTGCCATGCTCATGGCAGCAGCAATGCAGATGCCAGCAGCTGATGCCCACAAGGACTGCCAGCCTGGACTTATTTTCATTACATATCTTTGTCCTGATGTCCTTCCAGAAGCTGGGACATTTCTCCCTCTCAGCAGCAGAGGGCAGGAGAGTTGCAAGGTGAGGGCACACTCTCCCCTGTTTATCTGGCACTCAAAGGGAAAGAGAAAATGAAAACCAGATGTGTTTCCCTGCCCATGGCAAACACCAGCCTTTCCATCCTTACAGTCCTTCCTGACATCAGCACTAATTGAAACAACATCCCACTCACCTTTGCCATGTCTGGCAGAGGTTGCAGCTATTTCTATTGCATCCGTCTAGCTGTCAAGTCAAGAGCTCCTGTGTCACACAAGGAAAAACAACCTTTTACCTGCTTTGCCATGCTAATGGCAGCAGCAATGCAGATGCCAGCAGCTGATGCCCACAAGGACTGCCAGCCTGGACTTATTTTCATTACATATCTTTGTCCTGATGTACTTCTAGAAGCTGGGACATTTCACCATCTCAGCAGAAGAGGGCAGGGGAGTTACAAGGTGAGGGCACACTCTCCCCTGTTTATCTGGCACTCAAAGAGAAAGAGAAAATGAAAACCAGATGTGTTTCCCTGCCCATGGCAAACACCAGCCTTTCCATCCTTACAGTCCTTCCTGACATCAGCACTAATTGAAACAACATCCCACTCACCTTTGCCATGTCTGGCAGAGGTTGCAGCTCTGTCTATTGCATCCCTCTAGCTGTCAAGTCAAGAGCTCCTGTGTCACACAAGGAAAAGCAATCTGTTACCTGCTGTGCCATGCTCATGTCAGCAGCAATGCAGATGCCAGCAGCTGATGCCCACAAGGACAGCCAGCCTGGACTTATTTTCATTACATATCTTTGTCCTGATGTCCTTCCAGTAGCTGGGACATTTCTCCCTCTCAGCAGCAGAGGGCAGGAGAGTTGCAAGGTGAGGGCACACTCTCCCCTGTTTATCTGGCACTCAAAGAGAAAGAGAAAATGAAAACCAGATGTGTTTCCCTGCCCATGGCAAACACCAGCCTTTCCATCCTTACAGTCCTTCCTGACATCAGCACTAATTGAAAAAACGTCCCACTCACCTTTGCCATGTCTGGCAGAGGTTGCATCTCTTTCTATTGCATCCCTCTAGCTTTCAAGTCAAGAGCTCCTGTGTCACACAAGGAAAAGCAACCTTTTACCTGCTTTGCCATGCTCATGGCAGCAGCAATGCAGATGCCAGCAGCTGATGCCCACAAGGACTGCCAGCCTGGACTTATTTTCATTACATATCTTTGTCCTGATGTCCTTCCAGAAGCTGGGACATTTCACCATCTCAGCAGAAGAGGGCAGGGGAGTTGCAAGGTGAGGGCACACTCCCCCCGGTTTATCTGGCACTCAAAGAGAAAGAGAAAATGAAAACCAGATGTGTTTCCCTGCCCATGGCAAACACCAGCCTTTCCATCCTTACAGTCCTTCTTGACATCAGCACTAATTGAAACAACATCCCACTCACCTTTGCCATGTCTGGCAGAGGTTGCAGCTCTGTCTATTGCATCCCTCTAGCTGTCAAGTCAAGAGCTCCTGTGTCACACAAGGAAAAACCTCCTTTTACCTGCTTTGCCATGCTCATGGCAGCAGCAATGCAGATGCCAGCAGCTGATGCCCACAAGGACTGCCAACCTGGACTTATTTTCATTACATATCTTTGTCCTGATGTCCTTCTAGAAGCTGGGACATTTCACCATCTCAGCAGAAGGGGGCAGGGGAGTTAAAAGGTGAGGGCACACTCTCCCCTGTTTATCTGGCACTCAAAGAGAAAGAGAAAATGAAAACCAGATGTGTTTCCCTGCCCATGGCAAACACCAGCCTTTCCATCCTTACAGTCCTTCCTGACATCAGCACTAATTGAAACAACATCCCACTCACCTTTGCCATGTCTGGCAGAGGTTGCAGCTCTCTCTATTGCATCCCTCTAGCTGTCAAGTCAAGAGCTCCTGTGTCACACAAGGAAAAACAACCTTTTACCTGCTTTGCCATACTAATGGCAGCAGCAATGCAGATGCCAGCAGCAGATGCCCACAAGGACTGCCAGCCTGGACTTATTTTCATTACATACCTTTGTCCTGATGTCCTTCCAGAAGCTGGGACATTTCTCCCTCTCAGCAGCAGAGGGCAGGAGAGTTGCAAGGTGAGGGCACACTCTCCCCTGTTTATCTGGCACTCAAAGAGAAAGAGAAAATGAAAACCAGATGTCTTACCCTGCCCATGGCAAACACCAGCCTTTCCATCCTTACAGTCCTTCCTGACATCAGCACTAATTGAAACAACATCCCACTCACCTTTGCTATGTCTGGCAGAGGTTGCAGCTCCGTCTATTGCATCCCTCTAGCTGTCAAGTCAAGAGCTCCTGTGTCACACAAGGAAAAGCAATCTGTTACCTGCTTTGCCATGCTCATGGCAGCAGCAATGCAGATGCCAGCAGCTGATGCCCACAAGGACAGCCAGCCTGGACTTATTTTCATTACATATCTTTGTCCTGATGTCCTTCTAGAAGCTGGGACATTTCTCCCTCTCAGCAGCAGAGGGCAGGAAAGTTGCAATGTGAGGGCACACTCTCCCCTGTTTATCTGGCACTCAAAGAGAAAGAGAAAATGAAAACCAGATGTGTTTCCCTGCCCATGGCAAACACCAGCCTTTCCATCCTTACAGTCCTTCCTGACATCAGCACTAATTGAAACAACATCCCACTCACCTTTGCCATGTCTGGCAGAGGTTGCAGCTCTGTCTATTGCATCCCTCTAGCTGTCAAGTCAAGAGCTCCTGTGTCACACAAGGAAAAGCAACCTTTTACCTGCTTTGCCATGCTCATGGCAGCAGCAATGCAGATGCCAGCAGCTGATGCCCACAAGGACAGCCAGCCTGGACTTATTTTCATTACATATCTTTGTCCTGATGTCCTTCTAGAAGCTGGGACATTTCACCATCTCAGCAGAAGAGGGCAGGGGAGTTACAAGGTGAGGGCACACTCTCCCCTGTTTATCTGGCACTCAAAGAGAAAGAGAAAATGAAAACCAGATGTGTTTCCCTGCCCATGGCAAACACCAGCCTTTCCATCCTTACAGTCCTTCCTGACATCAGCACTAATTGAAACAACATCCCACTCACCTTTGCCATGTCTGGCAGAGGTTGCAGCTCTGTCTATTGCATCCCTCTAGCTGTCAAGTCAAGAGCTCCTGTGTCACACAAGGAAAAGCAATCTGTAACCTGCTGTGCCATGCTCATGGCAGCAGCAATGCAGATGCCAGCAGCTGATGCCCACAAGGACAGCCAGCCTGGACTTATTTTCATTACATACCTTTGTCCTGATGTCCTTCCAGAAGCTGGGACATTTCTCCCTCTCAGCAGCAGAGGGCAGGAGAGTTGCAAGGTGAGGGCACACTCTCCCCTGTTTATCTGGCACTCAAAGAGAAAGAGAAAATGAAAACCAGATGTGTTTCCCTGCCCATGGCAAACACCAGCCTTTCCATCCTTACAGTCCTTCCTGACATCAGCACTAATTGAAACAACATCCCACTCACCTTTGCTATGTCTGGCAGAGGTTGCAGCTCTTTCTATTGCATCCCTCTAGCTGTCAAGTCAAGAGCTCCTGTGTCACACAAGGAAAAGCAATCTGTTACCTGCTTTGCCATGCTCATGGCAGCAGCAATGCAGATGCCAGCAGCTGATGCCCACAAGGACAGCCAGCCTGGACTTATTTTCATTACATATCATTATCCTGATGTCCTTCTAGAAGCTGGGACATTTCACCATCTCAGCAGAAGGGGGCAGGGGAGTTAAAAGGTGAGGGCACACTCTCCCCTGTTTATCTGGCACTCAAAGAGAAAGAGAAAATGAAAACCAGATGTGTTTCCCTGCCCATGGCAAACACCAGCCTTTCCATCCTTACAGTCCTTCCTGACATCAGCACTAATTGAAACAACATCCCACTCACCTTTGCCATGTCTGGCAGAGGTTGCAGCTCTGTCTATTGCATCCCTAGAGCTTTCAACTCATGAGCTCCTGTGTCACACAAGGAAAAGCAATCTGATACCTGCTGTGCCATGCTCATGTCAGCAGCAATGCAGATGCCAGCAGCTGATGCCCACAAGGACAGCCAGCCTGGACTTATTTTCATTACATACCTTTGTCCTGATGTCCTTCCAGAAGCTGGGACATTTCTCCCTCTCAGCAGCAGAGGGCAGGAGATTGCAAGGTGAGGGCACACTCTCCCCTGTTTATCTGGCACTCAAAGAGAAAGAGAAAATGAAAACCAGATGTCTTACCCTGCCCATGGCAAACACCAGCCTTTCCATCCTTACAGTCCTTCCTGACATCAGCACTAATTGAAACAACATCCCACTCACCTTTGCTATGTCTGGCAGAGGTTGCAGCTCTGTCTATTGCATCCCTCTAGCTGTCAAGTCAAGAGCTCCTGTGTCACACAAGGAAAAGCAACCTTTTACCTGCTTTGCCATGCTCATGGCAGCAGCAATGCAGATGCCAGCAGCTGATGCCCACAAGGACAGCCAGCCTGGACTTATTTTCATTACATACCTTTGTCCTGATGTCCTTCTAGAAGCTGGGATATTTCTCCCTCTCAGCAGCAGAGGGCAGGAGAGTTGCAAGGTGAGGGCACACTCTCCCCTGTTTATCTGGCACTCAAAGAGAAAGAGAAAATGAAAACCAGATGTGTTTCCCTGCCCATGGCAAACACCAGCCTTTCCATCCTTACAGTCCTTCCTGACATCAGCACTAATTGAAACAACATCCCACTCACCTTTGCCATGTCTGGCAGAGGTTGCAGCTCTGTCTATTGCTTCCCTCTAGCTGTCAAGTCAAGAGCTCCTGTGTCACACAAGGAAAAGAAATCTGTTACCTGCTTTGCCATGCTCATGGCAGCAGCAATGCAGATGCCAGCAGCTGATGCCCACAAGGACAGCCAGCCTGGACTTATTTTCATTACATATCTTTGTCCTGATGTCCTTCTAGAAGCTGGGACATTTCACCATCTCAGCAGAAGAGGGCAGGTGAGTTAAAAGGTGAGGGCACACTCTCCCCTGTTTATCTGGCACTCAAAGAGAAAGAGAAAATGAAAACCAGATGTGTTTCCCTGCCCATGGCAAACACCAGCCTTTCCATCCTTACAGTCCTTCCTGACATCAGCACTAATTGAAACAACATCCCACTCACCTTTGCCATGTCTGGCAGAGGTTGCAGCTCTGTCTATTGCATCCCTAGAGCTTTCAACTCAAGAGCTCCTGTGTCACACAAGGAAAAGCAATCTGATACCTGCTGTGCCATGCTCATGTCAGCAGTAATGCAGATGCCAGCAGCTGATGCCCACAAGGACTGCCAGCCTGGACTTATTTTCATTACATACCTTTGTCCTCATGTCCTTCCAGAAGCTGGGACATTTCTCCCTCTCAGCAGCAGAGGGCAGGAGAGTTGCAAGGTGAGGGCACACTCTCCCCTGTTTATCTGGCACTCAAAGAGAAAGAGAAAATGAAAACCAGATGTCTTACCCTGCCCATGGCAAACACCAGCCTTTCCATCCTTACAGTCCTTCCTGACATCAGCACTAATTGAAACAACATCCCACTCACCTTTGCCATGTCTGGCAGAGGTTGCAGCTCTGTCTATTGCATCCCTCTAGCTGTCAAGTCAAGAGCTCCTGTGTCACACAAGGAAAAGCAATCTTTTACCTGCTGTGCCATGCTCATGGCAGCAGCAATGCAGATGCCAGCAGCAGATGCCCACAAGGACTGCCAGCCTGGACTTATTTTCATTACATACCTTTGTCCTGATGTCCTTCTAGATGCTGGGACATTTCACCATCTCAGCAGAAGAGGGCAGGGGAGTTACAAGGTGAGGGCACACTCTCCCCTGTTTATCTGGCACTCAAAGAGAAAGAGAAAATGAAAACCAGATGTGTTTCCCTGCCCATGGCAAACACCAGCCTTTCCATCCTTACAGTCCTTCCTGACATCAGCACTAATTGAAACAACATCCCACTCACCTTTGCCATGTCTGGCAGAGGTTGCAGCTCTGTCTATTGCATCCCTAGAGCTTTCAACTCAAGAGCTCCTGTGTCACACAAGGAAAAGCAATCTGATACCTGCTGTGCCATGCTCATGTCAGCAGTAATGCAGATGCCAGCAGCTGATGCCCACAAGGACAGCCAGCCTGGACTTATTTTCATTACATATCTTTGTCCTGATGTCCTTCTAGAAGCTGGGACATTTCACCATCTCAGCAGAAGGGGGCAGGGGAGTTGCAAGGTGAGGGCACACTCTCCCCTGTTTATCTGGCACTCAAAGAGAAAGAGAAAATGAAAACCAGATGTGTTTCCCTGCCCATGGCAAACACCAGCCTTTCCATCCTTACAGTCCTTCGTGCCATCAGCACTAATTGAAACAACATCCCACTCACCTTTGCCATGTCTGGCAGAGGTTGCAGCTCTGTCTATTGCATCCCTAGAGCTTTCAACTCAAGAGCTCCTGTGTCACACAAGGAAAAGCAATCTGATACCTGCTGTGCCATGCTCATGTCAGCAGCAATGCAGATGCCAGCAGCTGATGCCCACAAGGACAGCCAGCCTGGACTTATTTTCATTACATACCTTTGTCCTGATGTCCTTCCAGAAGCTGGGACATTTCTCCCTCTCAGCAGCAGAGGGCAGGAGAGTTGCAAGGTGAGGGCACACTCTCCCCTGTTTATCCGGCACTCAAAGAGAAAGAGAAAATGAAAACCAGATGTGTTTCCCTGCCCATGGCAAACACCAGCCTTTCCATCCTTACAGTCCTTCCTGACATCAGCAGCACTAATTGAAACAACATCCCACTCACCTTTGCCTAATCTGGCAGGGAGGTGATGCTCTTTCTAGTATACCCCTCTGGCTTTGAATTCACCAGTGTTTGTGTCACACAAGGATATGCAAGATTCCACCTGTTCTGCCATTCCCATAGCAACAACTATGCAGATGCGAGCAGCTGATGCCCACAAGGACTGCCAACCTGGACTTATTTTCATTACATATCTTTGTCCTGAAGTCCTTCTAGAAGGTTGAACACTTCTCCATCTCTGCTGCAATGGTCAAAAAGGGTCCAAGTTTAGGGCACTCTCTCCTCATGGCCTCTTCCACTCAAAGGCAAAGGGAACATGAAAACCAGAAGTGTTTCTTTTCCCATGCAGACACTAGCCTTTCCGTCCCGACAGTCCTTCCTACAATCACCTGGAATTGAAACAACATCCCCCACATCTCTTTTTTGAACTTATTCATGCATGAATAATAATAATGAGAATTTTTCTGTAATTCTTATTTCTGCATGGAAACGATCTGATAACCAGAGCTTTTTTCTCTAAAACAATCCAGGAAATTTGCATTGCTTATCTATGTACGCAAAATGTTTTTGCCATTCATCTCAAATATCAATACATCTGGCAAAATAAGATAGAAAAAGTATTTACAGACATTTTTGGACATTGATTACTTCTGGTCAAGTGGGAAAGAATCCCTAAGCTGCAATCATGAAATTCTTTTATCACTTTCTCTGATTTAGCCAGTGTTACTAAAAGGGAAATAAGACACAGGCTTTTGATAGCAGCTGCCAATTTAAGAATGATAATAACTTTTATTATTCTTGGCTAAGATCAAAGTCCTGCATTTGAGGATTATCTCCAGCTCATCAAGTATAATTAACAGTTTTGGATAGCCACATTATTATATGGCAATATTGTCTTCCTGCAAGGAATTTCATTGTTTTGACACGTGCCACAGGTTGTTAATAGATTGCCTGATTACCATTTATTTTTTTTATTGGCTTATGATGACTACAGAAAATTATACAGCAGCACCATAAAACCTTTAAATCCTATCCCACGTATCTGCATTCATACGAAAATAATATTGGAAAGCACTGGTGAAACTAAGATTACAAAATAAAGCAGAGGACAATTTCAGTGAAAGCCTGCAGGTTTCTCAGCTCTGCTTATTTCAAACCCCTGAAGACATCCACGGGTTTCCTGCTGTGGGACACAGGCACTCACCTGCAGCTCAGCACTGCCTGCTCATGCCTGCGCACACCTTCAGGCTGGAACCAAGGAAATCCTCAGCAAAGACATCAGTACACTTTTGTTATGATGACTTTCGTAAAGAAGCATCAAATATTTCTTCACGAGAAATACTGCAAGTCCCTTTGACACTAGCCCTTATTTTAAATGTTTAGATTTGTGCTTCATTCAGGCGTGCTGTCACTCCCAAAAAGATTTTTATTCTTTTGCTTTTCATTCTGAGGAACACAGTGATTTCTGCCTTGTTTACTGACTGTAGGCACAGCAATACTCCTGCACCTTCAGGGAAACAGCAAATCCATCTCTTTCACACCCTACTTCTATCAAGCTCATTCACCTTACAAGGTATTTATTGCAAGCAGCTCTTCCAAAAATGGAGATTAACAGAACCTGCAACCCAGGACACCTCAGTAAGCCAGTACTTTTCATCTCCTGAAGGTGTAGGTAGACACAGAGCTGGAACATCTTTTCCAGAGCTGTGTGATGCTGTCTCATCTATGTTCCTTTACTGTTGACTCAGTTTCACTTCTTATCTAACCTGGTTGCATCCCAGGATTTCTGGTGCCAAAAATAAACTGACAGCTTTCATCACTAGTTAAAAGGAAACTGCAATAGGAAAAGCAATTTTTCTGATTTCTCTGTTGATCAGAGATGCTTCATGCAAGCCTGATGCGGTAGAAACAATATCAGCTTTAGAATGACAGTCATTAGAGCAGAATCCTTTCACTGATGAAATCCCACAGTCCTGATTCATACAACACTGACACTGGAGGACACAGTAGTTTAGATGAGAGCGCATTAAAAATGACTAAGTTAAGGTCTCAGCAAAGAGTGACAAGTATGAAAAAAAGAGGTTGCAGAAACTGCTTCAGTTTGGCACTCTGGCATAAAGTATGACAACACACAACCTGCCTGTGCAGTTCCAGAAGCAGAAGAAAGCCGTCAACCAAGACTTGTTCTCATCTGCTCTGAAAGTCCACTGGGACAAGGCCACTTTTCTCTGACGTGCTTCCAGAAGTATCACTTCTGAGCACTGTGCCAGGGAGTTACAAGATACTGTTTGTGTGTACAGAGGAGAAAAAGACGTCTGTCTGGAAACAGACTTGGTGAAGGAGAAGCAGCATTTTCCAGAGTACTTCAGAAAGAACTGAGCACTGCCCCAAGAGCTTCAGAGCGGCAGGCTGTCACAGTGTGCCAACCAGCTCAGCTGTGAGTTGGCACTGAAGCTGCACCACAGGGAGAACAAAGCCCCCTGTGCACCCTTGGAGAGCCAAGGGTTGGAGATTGATGAACCTTGAGCTCCTTTCCAACCCGGGCCATGCTGTGATTCTGGGATTCTCACCTTTGCCTCATCTGGCAGAGGGAGGCAGCTCTTTCTCTTGTCTCCCTATGGCTGTCAGGTCACCAGGGCCAGTGTCACACAGGGAACTGCAAACACTGTGTGTGCTGTGCCCTGCCCATGGCAGCACAGAGGCAGCTGCCAGCAGCTGATGCCCACAAGGACAGCCAGCCTGGACTTCCTTTGATTCCTTCCCTTTGGATCAGCGTCCTTCAGGAAGGCGGAACATCTCTCCAGCTGAGCAGCAGAGGACAGCAGGGCTTCGTTGTCTGGGCATGTTCTCTTCTGGCCCTCTGGCCCTCACAGACACAGGAGGAGGACACAGAGGCTGCTGTAACACAGCCAGCCCTGCCTCTCAGGTCAGCTCTCAGGCCATCCTCTCTCCCCTCAGCAGCAGCTCACTGTTCTGCACTCCTCTGGCCTGGGCTGGCAGAGGTGTGCAGCAGTTCTGCTGATCTCCCAGTGCTGGCCATGTCTGCAGTGCCTGTGTGAAAGACACAGGAAGCTGCCAGCATTGCACTGCTCTGCTGTGCCCCTGCCATCACCGAGTTTGCTGTCAGCAGCTGCTGCTACACGTCCATTCAGGCACAGGCCTTTCCTTCCTGGCCCTCTTTCCCCCCTCTCTCCTCTGCTCTCTCTCGTGCTCCCCTTTGGCCTGGGCTGGCTGAGCAGTGCAGGCCTTGTTGTTGCTCCCTGGGCCAACTACGTCACGGTTCCCCGTGACTCTGCCAGCTGCTCTGACACAGCGACTGCGTCCTCAGTGTGGATTCCAGAATGCGACAGACGTCCAGAGAAGACTTCCAGGGCTGATTGGAACATGCTGCCATCAAGAACTGCCATGGCTCAGGCCCCCTGGGAATCTGCTCACAGCGAAAGCTGCTGTCACTCTGTGTGGGCACAGCCTTGTCTGTGTAGGCCTGCTCACACTGCAGCCCCTGTCTGCACCAGAACCGTGCCGATCCACCTTCTCTTGGCCTCCTTGCCTGCATGGAAAAGGGCAGCTTGGGCTGAAGTCCCTCCACTTTCAGATGGCCGAGTGAAGTCTCTGAGCCCTGGTGACCCACGCAGCTCTTCAGCCTGCTGACCTGGTCTGCTGGGGCTGTCTTAAAAGGCAGAGGGCACGTGATCCTAATGTCCCCACATCCATCCCTCTTAGCATACTGTAGGCCAGTTCCTAAAAGGACACCTGCACAATCTCTCTGAATGTTAATCAACACGTAGTTGGTCTGTGCACTGCAGAAATTGCACCTAGGTTTTCAGTGGTGATTAGCTATGTGTTTAGTCAGAGGTGCAATGGTTCTAATGGTGAGAGAAAGACATTCCCAGTTGTCATCAGGTGGAACACACTTCAGACTGGAATCCTCAAGCAGACTGCAGTCAAGCTTTCTTAATTATTCGTTGTTCTTATCAATTCAGACGCATCTCTTAATTCCTGCTTGAATGAACATTCTGTAATAATCTGCTGAGACAGCGCAAGGCTTGACAATGAGACTGTAGTTTATGAAAGCAGCACTTTTTACTTCCTTTACAAGTTCTTATCTGAATGCTAAATACAACATCAATTCACTTCTCACTGGGTTGAACGTTTTAAATATTTGGGAAACACAATGGTTCTAATTCTGACATTTAATATGAAAATATTAAAATTCCTTGTAAGTACTTTTTTGTTAGAATGCCAGATGCTAAAGGGATGAAGTGGCACAAGAAAGCAAAATGTCTCTGCTGATGGCAGGAAGGACTGTAAGGATGGAAAGGCTGGTGTTTGCCATGGGCAGGGAAACACATCTGGTTTTCTTGTTCCCTTTGTCTTTGAGTGCCAGAAAAATAGAGGAGAGCGTGCCCTCACCTTGGACCCCTCCTGCCCTCTGCTGCTGAGATGGAGAAATGTCCCACCTCCTACAAGGACATCAGGACAAAGGTAAGTAATCAAAATATTTCCAGGCTGGCTGTACTTGTGGGCATCTGTTGCTGGAAAATTTAATGGCAGTAAACTGCCTAGATAATGACAGAATGAGGGTGACAATGGAATGGTACGTAATCACAGTGCAGTGAAAAAAGTATGCAGGGTGCAGGAAGGGAGGTGTGGACATTCTGAGTTGCAACTCTGTATTTGCTCCAGAAAGCTCTATCAGAATGGAAGACTGAAGGAAATACTTTGAGTGTTTTTTTAATGTGACTGGATAAAAGATCCATGTGGCAAATTGAATAACTGAGTGGTAAAGGGACATAGATACCTCACTGTTTCATGGAACCCTTCAATTAAGCACCTGAGCACTGTGTACAGGACTTGGGAATAACAGTATTAGAGGATCATGGAATATCTTTATTTGGAAGGGACCTCGAGGATCATGTATTCCACCTCCTGGTTCCACACCGGACCTCCTATGGGTCAAGCCCTGTGTCTGAGAGCATTGTGCAAATGCTCTTTGGCCTTTGTCAGCTCAGTGCCAAACCACTGCCCTGGGGAGCCAGTGCCAAATTCCATGTATCTAGTTCATCCTACAGAATGATGCCAAGAACAGTTATAGAGATCGACTTACAAACAAAATTCTTGTCTTGAATTAATGGTACACTCACCATTTAAAAAAAAAAAAAAAAAAAAAAAAAGAAAGAAAAAGAAAAAGAAAAAAGAAGAAAAAAAAAGAAAAAAAAACCAAAGCCACATTCTTACGCTGGCATTTTACAGTATTGTCAGATTTTTGTAATTCTGTTTTGTCATATAAGATTCTCTCATCGTGAAATAATGACCAAATTCTCTTTTCAGATCTAAACATACAAATGCTAAAGGCAGCAGTGCTGTTCAAGAGTACATTACCAGCTCAAACACTGCTTTGGCAATAAAACTGAAGGCAGTCAGGAATTTTATCAAGGAGTTAGAAGAAAACATGTAAGTGTAGATTTAAAAGCAACCTGTATTGTTACTTAGAGTTTGATATAGTGTAATCCAATGCACAGTACTTGTAATGTGTGTTTTACAAAATGCTGTGCAATGTAGGCATCTATTAAGATAAATGCTGCAAGTTCTAATATGTCCATGACCTTTTCAAACTGTTCCTTACTCCTCCTACACATCACTACGAGTAGTTCTTCTGTCAGGAAGGATCACATGAGTAATTAACCTGTGACCTTAAGTTTGGAATTAAATGCATACAGTGGAAGTAAGAGCTGTGGGTTATTTTGCTCTTTCAGTGTTGACCAGCCGAGGTGTTCTGTTTTGGAGGGTGGATGGTGATGGGACAAGTGGGGAATGGCTTTAAACTGAGACGGGGGGTGTTGAGGTTTAGGTTGGATGTGAGGAGGAAGTTTTTCAGCCAGAGGGTGGTGAGGCACTGGAACAGGTTGCCCAGGGAGGCTGTGGATGCCCCATCCCTGCAGGCATCCAAGGCCAGGCTGGATGTGGCTCTGGGCAGCCTGGGCTGCTGGTTGGCAGGTCAGACAGCCCACAGGACTTTATTGCAGCCCTGGGTGCAGGGGGATCACTGCTCCTAGCATGCACACAGAAGAGCTGGAGCACACAGGTGATGTACATTCCACTTGTGAACATTCCTGCAATTCCAGAGAGCGTGCGCCTGTTCCAATCACTGCTGCACAGATTAGAAACTGATTGCAGATGAGCTGTTTTGGTATGGGGTTCTTGCCAACGGTCTGCAGTGGCTGTGTGATTCCTCGGGGAGTTGCTCTCCAGCCCAAAGGTCATGTCCTAAGTCGACCAGATCCCGTTTGTGTCCAGAAATGGCTGACAACAGATCAGCTGCTGGTCAAGTTTCTAACATCACACTGGCCTTGCTCCAGTGTCTGTGTCATCAGCCCCAGCACATACGGTGCACCTCTTCAAGGCTTGGGAACACTGAGACTCTGCACTTGGGCTCCAGACATCCTGCTGCACCAAGAGGTTATTCTAGCTTTGGTATCTTGCAAATTTGTCTATAACTACATCACTGTAATCATAAATGTCTAGGAGCATGGAGATGGAGAAATTCATCTTCCTGTAATTCTCTGTACTGCAGCCCCGTGGTTGTCAACACCTAATGCAATATTGAAATTTCAGTTGAGAAATTGAAAGCTGTCCCTAACAAAAAAACATCTGCATTTGTTATTGAAATCACACTGAGGATCAAGAAATCCAAATGCTTCTAGCATAACCACGATTATAGGCAGTGTTTAGACAAGCTCTTACAGGAAAACCATGAACACAAGGCTAAAGAGAGACTAAGTGATGCACTCTGCAGGAATACTCATGGAAGTCTTCACAGTGCAGGAGTCTGATCTGATTACAGATGCTGTGCTTTAAGTACCCCTTATCATATCTTTTTTTTCACTGTTGTGCAGGGGTTGGACTCAGTGATCTCTGGAGGCTGGAGATGCTGTTTGCTAATGGCAGATGGAGAGAGGAAAAGCAAGTGCAAGGCATGCTGTGCATAGCCACCACATGGCATCTGCACCATTTCCCCCTGCACAAAGGAGGAGCAGCTCACAAGCTTGGCCTGGGCCAGGGAAGGGAGCAGACAAACATCTGGACCGACCCCAAACGAGCTGGTTCTGCAGGTTGGGTGTCTTCTGCTGCTTGTCTCACATCCTGCTGCTCAGCGGTAGATTTGTTCCTGCTCAGTGCTAACAGGAAACTCACACAGCATTTCTGTTTCAGCTGTGCCAACGCTTTGATCCCTTGCTGCTTGGATGGGGCGTTTGAAGAATGATGCCTGTGCTGATGTCCAGCCAGGCTTTGGGGATGAGTCTCCACACCAGGGTACGACTGACAGGACTGAGGGTTGGGGATCCAGCCAGGTCGAGTCCAGTGTGCTTTGCTCTTGTTCTTAGTGCTTGTTTTTGCTCAGGAGGGCAGGAGGTGAACCTCGTGAACCAATGCCTGCAGACGGGGTTTGCAGAGAAAGAGGTCCTGCAGGCCTTGTGTGACAGCCACGGAGCTGCAGCGAGGCTGCATCAGTGTAAAACACCAGAGATCCACGGAGGTGTGAAGGGGAGCTGTGGGCTGCAGTCACGCAGGAAGGGATGTGCATGCTCGGGGTTTGGTTGCTGTGTGTGTGTTAAGTGACTGTGATACCACTGCTGGGTCAGTGTGAGTGTACGGAACAAGTGTGACAGCCTTTTTGATGGAGTCCTGTGAAAGGAGTCCTATGGATTTGAGATCCAACTGTCAGCCTGTGGGCATCATCCAGGAGTTGGGATAGGGGATGAGGCAAGGGAAGTTGGTGTAAGAAGGTGATAAAGCAGTCTGGCAGTAGTTCTGTGTTTCTCCCATCTCCTGCTTTATTTCCTTCCAGGTGAAATAGATGGGTGCTGCAACATGCCCTTGAATGTAACAAAACCCACTCTAGTGTGGATTTGACATGGGCCCAGCACTGCAAGGTACGCTGCTGGGAGGAAGCGTCCATCTGGCTGAGGGCAGGAAGGCCCTCCAGAGGGATGCACTGAGGCCAGTTGTGCGAGGCTCAACAAGAGCAAGCGCCAGGTCCTGCGCTTTGGTCATGACGACCCCGTGCCAGCTTCTCCAGGATTTGGCTGGGGTAGAATTCCAAGCAGCCCCTGATTCCAGAACGTTGGGCTGGGCTGTTGGAATCTTCTGCCCTTGTGACTGGTCTTGCCTCCCCACCCTGTCCGTCGTGGTGGAGCAGCCTGGTGGCCCTCAGTGATGTCATAAGGGCTAGAATGAGGGGAGGAGCAGTGCGTGCTGCGTCCCTTCATTGGAGCGCTGGAGCTCTGACTGAGCAGCTCGCTTGTTGCACTTGTGCACCGACTGCGTCCCTTTGTCTTCACACCGTCCTGTGCAGCACCTTGTAGGTAAGCTGAGACAGTGTGGGAGAGACGGGGGGACAGTGAGTGCTGAGAACTGCTGGCTGGCGGAGCTCATAGGATCACATTATCTCCATCAGCAGAGGGGTGGCCATGAGGGACAGGGAGGTGATCGTCCCCCCCTGCTCTGCTCTTGTGAGGCCCCAGCTGCAGTACAGTGTCCAGAAAGACAGGGAGATGCTGGAGAGGGTCCAGAGGCGAGCCACAGAGATGATCAGAGGACAGGAGCACCTCCCCTGCAAAGACAGGCTGAGGGAGCTGGGCTTGTTCAGCCTGGAGAAATGAAGGCTGTGGGGTGACCTCATGGCAGCCTTCAGTACCTAAAGGGAGCCTAAAAAGAGGAGGGGAATCAACTCTTTGAAAGGGTAGATAACAGCAGGACAAGGGGAAATGGTTTTAGTTGAAAACTTAAGTTTTTAAGTTGAGGGAGGGCAGATTTTGGTTTTTCCCTCGTAGTCTTTGCTAAACCGTGGAAGCAAACTGACCTGCTCTTTCTCTCCCCTCTCTCCACCCTCTGCCTGCTTCCCTGCTGCAGCTTTTGCTCGTGGAAGATCAGAGCAAAGTGACAAGGAACGGCTGCGGATTCGTGAGATTTCTCTCCCTCGTTCTGATCTCTTGCCAGGTACCTGCCATGGTTTGTCCCCCCACATGCTTTAGCAGCCCGTGACGCCCCGTGTTTAGTAACACAGCCTCATCCAGCTTTGATGGGACGCTGGTCACGTGTGGGTTTTCTCCACGTGCTCTGCGGCTCAGCCCTCAGAAGGATGCTGTCTGTGGTGCTGTGACCAGCTGGTCTACAGGAAACCAATCCCTTAGGCAAAGAGTCCCAGCCCCAGCTTGTGCAGAGCTGCACAGCATCACCAGGGACACCAGCAGGCGTGCTTGGGCTGTGTGAGTGTGCCCGACAGCTGTAGGGAGCACAGCAGAGATGTGAACAGAGAACATAAAAGTGTGTTTCTTTTCAGTTCCAGCTTGTCACACCTACGCTGATGGCCGTGGCGTGCAGCGAGATCAGCTGTGGGCCTGACCTGGCATGGACAGAGGTAGAGTATGAAGCTCTGATTGGTCTTTGTTCCCTGACTGCAGCCAGCAGAGTGAGCCGCAGATGTGCTCTCCTGCTTTCCAAGAGAGCTCCTCTGTGGCAAGACAGTAGTGCAAGCGTGGCAAGTTTATCAAAGTACCAGAGCCATCTCGGCTGTTGTGTTTGTCCTCTACTGACTTTTCCCTTCAAATGGCTGCAGAAACAACAATCATTCTCTGCTCTGTTTGGTCTCGCTGTTGGTTGGACTGCTCAAGAGAGCTGCTTGGTGCTTGCAGTGGCACTGTTTGCACCTTGTAACTGCAGCCGTAGCTTTGGTTTCCCTCTTCACGGTCTCCTAGCATCTGAAACAGTCCAGCCTTCCTGCACAAAGAGCGCAGGAAAGGTGGGGGCAAAATGGACAAGGCCACCTGTCTGCGTCAGTGCCATTGCTGATTAGCCTGGGTGGGGAGAGATGCAGCATTGCTTGGCGTGTGCCTGCTGCAGACCAGGGAGAGAAACAGCCGTTATTAGACTTGCAGTTCCTTCTGAAGTGCCCATGATAAGGACCGAGTGCATTTCCTGCAGCTTTCTCTGCAGATGTGCTCCTCACCTTGAAATCCTCCTTGTTGGTTCCCAGCTCCTCACCGTGGCCTGTGCTCTCTGTTTCAGGCTGAGAACAAGGGGAAGCCCCTGCTGGACCATGAGGTGGCACCTGTGAATGTTCCAGCTATTGCTGCTGCCCATGCTATTAAGAGATACGTTGCCCAGGCAGCGGATGAACTCTCCTTTGAGGTAAGCAGTTCAAGGCATTCCTTGTTGTTCAATTTTACAATGGCAAATGCCTTCAGAGCTGCACTGGTGCAAGTGTTCTCATGCTCAGCGATGTTTGGCAGTGCAGAAGAATGCAGTCATTTGAGCTGTGCTTTCCTCCCAGCTGTGCTGAAGCTGGGATTGACGTTGCAATCTCTTGCAGGTGGGAGACATCGTGTGTGTCATCGACATGCCACCAAAGGAGCTGACCCCCTGGTGGAGAGGCAAGCTCGGCTTCCAGGTAGGCACAAGCTTCAGACTGGAGAGTGCAACTTCAGTAGAGGCAGGAATCTCAGCTTAGAGCTGCTCTGCCTGCACAGGATGCCTAATGGACATAAACAGTTTCCCTGTGTCGGTGTCAGAGGACCTTGCCTTTGGCTGCTAATGTTGAAAAATTATTACCTTTATGCTGTGAACTATGGCCATTTTCTGCTGGATAGTCTTATGGAACGTCAGGCAAGCCCGTTCCGAGGGAAATGTTACGTGGCTTTTGGTTTAACAGTTCAGATCTGAGAAGTGCTGCATGCAATAGTTGGCCTCTCTTCTTGTTACAGGTTGGATTTTTCCCAGGGGAGTGTGTGGAACTGATTAATAAGAACATTCCTGAGGCACTCATCAACTCAGTGCCAAAGCCAGGTATGGATGTTACATTTGATGGTGTGGGGAAGCAAAATGAAGTCTTTTTTGGGGTGTGTTCCATGTTTAGTACCTCCTTTATCCATGCGACATTGTCCTCTGGGTTGATGATTCTTCATGCACACCATGGGGCAGGGATTTGGCCCAATCCTCCTGTGTTTATGATTGGACTTGGGGAAACTATAGAATCTTCATAGAATGGCTTGGGTTGGAATGGATTTCGGAGATCATCATGCTCCAACCCTCCTGCCTCAGGATGGTCTCCCAGCCCCCACATTTAATGTGAGACTAGATCAGGCTGCCCAGGGCCCCATCCAGCCTGGCCTTGGGCTCCTCCAGGCATGGGGAAAATCCCTTTTTGTATGTACTGGTTGGTAATGTTCTTCCCGTTCTGACGTGCTCTGTAGAATGTGCTGTGCTCGGCCTCGTCCAACGGAGCCAAACCTGAAATGACCTGGTTTCTTCCTTTTGTTGTGCAGTGCCCAAGAAACGCAGCAAGATCCTCACCTTCCTTCGTTCCTTGGTGAAGGCCCGCCCAAAGAAACCGACCGAGCGGGAGGTGGAGAAGGAAAGGGTGTTTGGCGGTGACCTGGGAGAGCATCTTCTCCACTCCGGTCGTGATGGTAAGGAGCTGCCCATTCCTGAGATCTTCCTCTGCTGGGCATCTAAAGAAGATGAAAGGGAGCTTATATCTAGCAGGGGGCAGGCTGATAGCAGTGGAGACTTGCATAATGGGAGTTGATGGCTGAAGGATAAAGTGAGGCGGATGCTCCTAAGAGACAAGCACATCTGTATTTGCTTCAGCCAAGCCTGGCTGGGCTTAGTGGATGGGATGTGAAGCACAGCCTGCAGCACGATTGAATCAGGAGCTCCACTGATGGCTGGCACGTGTTCTTCAGTCCCCCAGGTCCTCCAGAGCTGCGCTGAGTTCATTGAGCAGCACGGCGTGGTGCAGGGGATATACCGCCTGTCCGGCGTCGCGTCCAACATCCAGAGACTGCGGTAAGAGTGCTGCGACTGACACAGCCTGAGTGCATCTGGTGTGGCTTTGGGCTTGCCTTCCTCTCGCTCAACCGGGTTTGCGTCCCTCTCTCCAGGCAGGAATTTGAGTCGGAGCAGATTCCTGAGCTCACCGTCCGTGACATTCACAGCGTGAGCTCCCTCTGCAAGATGTACTTCAGGGAGCTCCCGAACCCTCTGCTCACCCACCAGCTGTACGGCAAGTTCTCGGTAAGCACAAGGCCACGTCTTTCATTTCCCTCTTCCTGGGCCTCTTGGCAGATGGCTGCAGCAGTGCCCCAGCTCGGAGGCCCTTTTGCTGTCAGCCCCACGAGGTTTACTCGCAGTGGTGTACTAGCCTGATTGGTGTCTCGCTCCCTTTCTGCACTACTCCAGGATGCTGTTGGTGCCGCTACAGAGGAGGAGCGGCTGCTCAGAATGCAGGACGTCATCCAGCAGCTGCCCGCTCCTCACTACAGGTCAGTGCTGCCCTCAGCCTGCTGAGCTCAGCCCTGCTGCATTGCAGAGGGCAACGATGCGGTTCCAGGCTCTGTCTCACGCCGGCAACACGATGCCTGTGTATGCTGAAGGGTTGAAGGCTCCATGGGCTTACTTTATGGGGTCAGTTCCTGGGCACGGGGGCACGCTTGGTGCAGCTGATGGCTGCGGCTGTGCTGTGCTGGGGCTTGGTGCTGCAGCGTGGCACTCAGTCAAGTTGGATCTACTTCATCTTCGGTGAGAGTAGCAATCACAAGAAGTAGCATGAATGGAGGTTTGCTTTCTGAATTGCAGCACGGCATGCTCGTTGGTGCTGAACGTTTGCCTCTCTTGTTTTCCAGGACACTGGAGTACCTGATGAGACACTTGGCGTGTCTGGCTGGGAGCTCCACCACCACAAACATGCATGCCAAGAACCTAGCCATTGTGTGGGCTCCAAACCTCTTAAGGTAAACTTCTGGTTCTGTTTCAACACAACGCTTCACCTGTTCTCCAGTAAAAAAAAAAACAGTGCTCTCTTTTTCTCCATCAAATGTGCTCTTCTCCTGTAAAATCTGTGGCTGACAGAAGAGCAGGAGCCTGGGCTGTTCTCCAATCCCCTAGGTGACAATTTCTGCAGTCTTGTTGAGATGGGACTGACGTGTCCTTGATCATCCAGGGGAATTTCTGCAGTGGCATCACTGATTGCCCACTGCGGAAGTCTCCAGAGCCTCAGCTGACAGCTTTTGGCTGCAACAATTCAGACTCGGGGAAACGGTCTTGGAGAAATGACTTCTAAAATCTGCCTTTTCTACAGATCACAGCAGAACGAGTCTGCCTGCGCCAGCGGAAGAGCTGCCTGCATGGAGCTGCAGACGCAGTCAGATGTGGTGGAATTTCTCATCAACCACACCGACGTCCTCTTCTGCTCCAAATCCAGAGCAGACATTGCAGATGCAGCAGGTGAGTGTCTTCCTCCATTAGCTTGATCTTGACCTGACACCTTGATCAAATGCAGGCCTTCTCCGGGACCTTTGAGATACTCTTTTACCATCAAGGGGACAGCAGACCTCTGGGCTTCCATTAGAATCTGGCATCCTGTTGCTGGATGCTGAGAATGTCCAAGCCCAAATTTCACAAGGAGGAAACCGTCATTATTATGGTTTGCATGCAGGAAAAGCTTGATGCAAGCGTGGCAGCGAAGCTTTCTCAGTTCCCTGCCCCTTTTATCTAGGGGTGAGCACTCTTAATGATGACCATGTCCTTTGCCATAAACAGACTTCTGCCCACATGGTTATTTTGAGCTCCTCTTCTTCCAGTGGCTCGGATAAGCAAGCCTGAGAAAAATACAGCACCTCCCCCAGAACTGTGGTGGCTGTGCTGCTGCTTTCTGATCCTCGCTCTTACCTGTGGTTTTCCCTGACAGGGCACAATTCTCTCCCAGGGCCCAAGTCTGTGGGGGTCTCTTCTGCTGCCACAAAGCTGCTCAGCCTGGAGGAGGCACAGGCACAGAGGCGAGGCCACAGCACCTCTTCTGTGGTAACAGAGAGCAGCCGGGACATTGAAGTGGAAGAAAGCCCTGCAGCTGGGCAGGGCAAATTCCACACAGTCATGGACTTTCCATCTGACAGGTAAAGAGGACTTTCTTTTCCAGCACCCAGCATCATTGTTTGGGTGGGTTTTCTGTTTTTCTGCAGAAACCAGGCATTGCTAGGAACAAGCAACTGCTGCCAAGAGCTCAGTGCAGCTCTTCGCTCACCCTGCACCACGCACAACTCACAGCATTGGCTGTTTTCTCTCTCCAGGCAAAATCCACCCAGAATGAATGAGGAATCACCAGCTAGCAGTTGGTGTTGCTGCTTCAGCCTCAGAAAGCCATCCTCTGGGAGCAAACGCCAACTGCAGCACAATGCCAGGCAGCCCTCAGAAACAGCAGTGGTAGTCCTGGCAGGTAAGGGTGCAAATGCAGTTTCCAAATCCCTGCTTTTCATGAACATAGAATTCAAGCTTGCTCTGCACTTGTATCTCCTTCTGGCATTCCAGCCCCTGCCTAGCATCTTCAGTTCACCCCTGATCAAGAACCACTGTCGTAATTCAGCTTGTGAAAGTTTGACACTAACCCCTGTGTATCCTTTCTAGGTGAATCGAGCCCTTGCCAACCCACAAGATCCAGGGCAAGTAGCGAGGATGCTCTGTGTGCTTCCATCAGTGGAGAGCTCATAGGGAGCACGAATCGCTGCAGTTCCAACAGCAGCCTTACACATGACAACAGTGATGGAGAGAAGGAGCTCATTCAAGTTCATGCCCTCATTACACCTGGCTCTGCTGAAAATGCTGACCTGGGCCTGCCAGAAACCACAGTCAGCAGCCTGGATTGTAACCAGGAGTCTCTGCAGTGCAGGCCATCCCAAGAGCAGTGTGAGTGCCCCAACAGCAGCACCTCCATGCAGGAACAGGTCAGCATCAGTGTGGAGGAGCAGAGCCTCTTGCAGGGGGACTGTCAATCAGGCCTCCAGTCCCAGGCACCGGACAGCAGCACTGAGAGCTCTGAGCCACTCTCTCCATGACAAGACAGGATGAGTCCCATCTTCACCGTGGACCTCTCACACCCTCCTGTCCTTTATATAATAATAAAAGCACACTCGTGCTCAATCAACGCCTTGACTGCCTCCAGAGTCTTCATTCACACGGACTGGGATGAATGCAGCACACAGCAAGGCACCCCAGCTTGCAATGCTGTGGCTGTGGGGTGCATGCAGCTCAGCTCCGGGTTTGTTCCTGTTTTGTCTGGCTTTGGGATGTCTGCAGGGGGAGCTCTGCTACCATTTGGCATGGTAGCAAATAATCTCTCGCATCCTGGATGCTGCTCATGATACTCCCAAGCTTCCTGGCTGTGGCTTTGTGATGCTTTTCAGGGCCTTCTGATGCATTTTGATGCCTTGGCTGTTGCTTAACACCTCCCTCCTCCCATCATGTCCTTTCCTGGCTCCCATCTACGAGCTGGCCGTGCAGATCATCTCCAGACCTGTCATCAGCACACTGCGGCAGGAGAAGCTCCCCCTGGCCAACGTCAGGCAGTACTGCTTGGTCTGCAGCTCAGTGGCCATTTCCCTTTCAGGCGGCTCCTGCAGAAGAATCAAGCAGCAGAACCTTTTGCTCACCCTGCAGCACACAAATGCTGCAAGAGCAGAAACAACCTGGGAATCTCTGGGTCTGCAAGAATTCACAGACACTCACCGACTGTGTTTGATGGCTCCCTCCCATCCTTGATTTCCTTCTGCCTTTCTCCTCGTCTGATCCCACTGCTGAGCCATGATCAAGCTGCCCAGTGTGGCAGAGCATCGTGCACAGCCGTGCTGGCACCTCCTCCCCTTCCTCTCCTGCAGCTCAGCGTGCAACCTGAGCAAGTTTTCCTGAAAAAGTGACCAGCTCTTTTCCATCCCTTTGCCCCTACAAACAGTTGTCCAGAGGATCTCGTCCAAGAATTCCTGGAACAGCCTGCAGCTGGCTCTCCTGAAGTTCAGGCTCCTGCCTTTGCTTCCTGCCAGGCCCGCATTCCTTGAGATCACCAACTCAAGGAGGGCATGGTCACTGCAGCCCTGACCGCCTCCTGTCGTAACCCCTGGTGTGCACCATGTCCAGCAATGCTTCCCTTCTGCTTGCTGTGCCCAATGCCTGCACCACAGAGTGATTCTCACTGCACTCCAGGAGTCTGTCAGATTGCTTGCAGCCAGCCATGCTGATTTCCCAGACTGACTGGAATCCCCCATCAGGATGAGAGTCAGTGAGTGCGATGCTTCTGCTGGCTGCAGTAAGCAGCTCCCACCAACAGGCTCTCTTTCCAGGCGGCTGTAGCAGACCCTCACCTCCAGAAGCCCTGCACTGCTGCAGTTCCTGATTTTACGCACAAGTTCACAACCTGGTCATGGCTCTTCTTAGTTCTTTGCAGTCAACTTCTCATCATAGGGGGCAAATCCCTTGCCTTCCAGAATTCCATAGTATCAATTGTGTCTGCTTTATGTCAGGATTTTTTTTCTTTCTTTTCTTTTTCCATTTTCTAGGTAGGAAAATGAATTTCTGAGCCAGGAGAAGCAGAAGTGAAACAGTCTTCCTGGCACTGCTCAGGTTGCAGGAGTTGCCAAGTGCTCCTCAGGTAATGTGTGCTGAAGAGCTGACCTTGGTGGCAGGGGCTGTGGCTGCATTTTGTGCCTGTCATGCGGGAATCCAAGAAAGCCTATTCAGAGCAGGAGCTGCAGAGCGAGATAAACATCACGAGAAGGTAAGGCTGAGAAGCAAGGACACCTCCAGAAAGAAGAGAAAAACTGAGTCAAGTGAGCTGCGTGACGGCCGTGTGATGCTGACCATGATTGGAGGAAGAGCGCATGGCTGGGAATGACTGATGGCTCTGGTTGGATGGGTGCCTGTGTGCACAGAGTTAAGGAGTGTTTGTGGGATGTTTTGCTGGCATCTAACGGCTGTAAGGGGAAGTCAAGAGAGAAAACTTGTGAATGCATAGAAGGGATGTTAAAATCTGGAACAGACTGATTGGATCATTCACAGCTGAGTCCGTGCCAGATTGCCACACTGTCAGAACCTGGGGCCTAGGATTTTCCTTTAAGAGTGCCAACTGCTTATTTTAAATGATAAAAAGTAACATTGAAAAAAGCTTCCCTCCTTGCATTAGAATAAGGCATTGATATTTGATGTTTCTGTCTTTCCATTCCTTTAGCAGCCTGGGTGTTGATGCAGCTGCATGCATCTGCTGCCCTCCCCTTCTGTTTTGTGTAAAAGAACAGTAAAATATGCAATCAGTGTGAGATCTTTCTGAAGTATTTTACTTTATTTGCCCCTAGGCTGCAATGGCTGGGAAATGGCAGTGTCACCCAGGAGCCCACACGGCGACCTGATGTCTCATTGTTGGGGTCTATTGGAAACCACCACGATGACAAAAGAATGCCTGGGATTCCCCCGGCCCAAATGCCAAACCTTGCACTTGGCTGTGCTGAACCTCATGAGGTTCACCCAGGCCCACCTCTCAAGTCTGCTGAGCTCAAACAGATGTCATTTTTCTCGTGTCCTTCCATTCCGAGTCCATCTGTTCCCCAAAGCAAAAGAATTTGGAGGGAACCACCGACAGTTATGTGAGCGATTTCAGCGTCTATTTCTGATCATGGCAACAACTTCAGAGGTCACACTTAATTTACGGTGCCCGTTGTAATTCTGACCAAGGCTGCAGTTGCAGCTGACTTCCCAAGGCTGCAAGACGTGGTGGTGACACAGCCTTGTGCTTCTGCATTGGTGCTCATCCCACGTTTCCTTTCTCTGTCTCGCAGGTCAGCTCCTGCTGGAAGCAGATGGTATCCCAGTGTGAATGAAGGTCAGTGCAGGAGCAGCTGCTGATGGGAGGAAGGAAGTCCATGCTGAAGAGCTCTGAAGCATCTGCAGGTATGGTTCTGGAGGAGGCAGCAGTGATGTCGGAGGGCTCCCCAGCAGGAAGCTGTCTTATCCAAATGCTTGCTGAGTGGTTGGAAGGGAGCTTTCTGCATGACAGCAGCACCAGCTGCTTGCTTCAAATGCTGCAAAGACGAGGATTAGCACGAGTTCCAGTATCTACAGTATCATCACGAATCACGATAGGATTACAATGTGTCCTCATACAAACGCAGCCATTTCTCTCTGAGTCCAGAGGCTGTCCGGAAAGCATCTTTGAGGTCTCTCACACCAAACCACTGCTGTCCGTGTGGGATCTGACTCATTAGGGTATAGGGGTTAGGAACCACAGGCTGTCTTTTGAGAACGGGTTCAGTCATTTCCTTACATCTTGCACCAGCCGATACGTGCCGTCTGCCTTCCGTGCCGACAGGATTGGGGTGTTATAAGGCCACAGACAAGGTTCCAGAAGACAACCAGTGTCTGTGTTACAGCTTTTAGACCCACTCTCCCTTCTAAGGCTGTGGGATATTGTTGCTGTTTCACAGCTCCACTCCCTCCTTGGGCAGTTCTTTGTAAGGGAAAATTGTGAGTCCACCCCGATTTCCTTCCCCTGCCCACAGCTTTGGATTCATTTCTTCTTCATCATCAGCTGTTAGCACATTCATTGACACCTGATATCTGTTTCACAGACTTGCAGCTGTAATCCTCATTTAACTGTTAAATCTCTCCCCCATAAATCGGTCCCTGCTTCAGGCACAGAGAACAATTGACCTGCAACTATTTTCTCTTTCCATTTTAGTTCTGTGGTCTCCAAGAGTGGAGCTGTCATTTCTGATCCCTCAGCCCCCCTCCCAAGCCTGCTCATGGCTGTAACACTCCAGCAGGGACAGCCTCGGGACCCTGAGGATGCATTTTCTGCAATTCCTGCATGGCAGCTTGTCGAATCATTCCTCTTTCCTCCCTGTTAAACAACATACTCAGGATGGACATCATCTCGTCCCATGGGTAAAAATCTGGCCCCAAGAATTGATCACACTGCTCTGCTAATCCAATAGGATCTTCCACTGAAGATTTCATTTCCCTTTTAAAATCTCTCCCCTCTCCACTATGAGTGGGGCATTGACATGCCCTATTCCTGTTAACCCTGGAATGGCACTGACAGCTTAGAGCAAAGAGATGCTCTTTCTGCAGTGTCCTCCTTGCCTGCTCCTCCCTGGAGGACCAAATGCCACAGTTGTGCACCGTGCCATGGAAGTAGCAGGAAAAGAGCACGAGAAGGCACTCCTCACCGTGCCATGGGGGAAGGAACAGTGCTTTGTTGTGTGTGTGTCCTTTTCTGCATGTGTGCAGCAGTAGAACACCACGTTTCCTGCAGTGCTCTGGAACCCAACTTTCCTTTCACCTGGCTGCTGCTGGGTGTCCAGGAAGTTATGCACAACAGCCACATACATCCAGATACACGTCTGGTACCTCTGAACTAGCTAATGCTGTAGGATGGAATGTTGTTTCTGCACTGGCTATCAAATGTGGGATTGCTCTGAAGCAGTACAGCACAATGTGTTTTGTAATTTGCCCTTAGAAACAGTTGGTAAAAGTAGAAAGACTTTATTAGTATTAGTAAAAATAAGTTATTTCATAACATATTTTAGAAATACAGTTGTTCAATCATGTGATCAATTCTCACTTACAGAACTGTAATAGTTACAAATTGCATGGGTATAGCATTAAGTACCAGAAAGCATGTTGTAAGGCCATTCTGTTTGGATAGGAGAAGCTCAGCAAAAGAAAAACAGACTCCAAAGAAGCCAGGGCCTCCACACAAGGCCGAACTGACTCACTCTGTGGGCAGGTTGGGATGCAACAGGCAGGCATCAAGAGACTCCCCTCTGTCCTCCTTCCAAACTTCTCTCTCTTCAGGGATGAGCAGGTGTCCAGAAATAGTGGCCAAGTGTTGATAAGCAGCTGTCAGACGTTCAATAATTAGCAGTATACCTGCTGAGCTAGCAACAATGGGTGTTTATTTAGTCACACACACACACACAGAATGGCCCGGGTTAGAAGGGACCTCAAGGATCAGGAATCTCCAACCCCCTGCCACAGGCAGGGCCACCAACCTCTGTAGCACTGCACATATGCACACTGCTGGATAGAAACAGCAGTGTGGGAAAAAACTGTATGCTGTGGATGCAAAGGGTGAATCAGAATGGCTTAACAGCTCACATTATGAATGTATTTTCACCTTCACATTACCCATACAATGTCTTAGAAGGAGCTGTGTGTCAGATTTTTTTTTATGCTCCCTTTCTTTCACCAGCCCTCATGTGAAGTGCCTAGCTGATGGCAGCCCTGCTCAGCCTCAGAGAAAGGTGACCCCAGCCAGCATTTCTGTGCTTTGTGTCCTGTGTCAGCAATAACTCTGAGTAACTAATGCATTCAGGAAAACCAGGGTCTGTTCGTGGACCATTTGCAAACATAAAGAGATGCAAAAACCCAATGGATAACTGACTTGTTATGAATTATTGCCAAGCTGCAACAAAAGCTGCATGGCAGAAGTGCCTATGGGACCTTTTTCATGGCCCTGATAGAAATCACTGCAGTTGTTTTCTCTTCCCATTTGCTCAAGTAATGTCACAGTACTTTTGGTGCCACCACAGCCAGAAGCACTGCTGAGGAAGAAGGTCCATTGCTCAACTATACTCTTAGACACAGCTCCCAAAAGCTTACCAACTAAGGTTCTATCTCCATAGCATACTGGAAAAAAGACAGATTTTTGTGCACCCTCTTGGTCCTTCCTTTTCAAAAGCAGTGGGAAAGACAGAGCCTCAGTTAGCACAAAGTTAAGCCGGGGTTAAAGGCAAGGTAATATAAAGGGGTTTCTGCCCCGTAGTATGACTGTATTGCTCCCTCTCAGTTTAAAGCCTGGTAGCCATCCAGAAGTACACTGCACTGACAGAGTATTTGATAAGAGAAACAAAAACAAAAAAGAAAAAGAAAAAAAGAAAAAGAAAGAAGGGGAAGATATAAGAATGAATGTGGTTTATGGGTCAATTTATGCGGTATCATGAGGGCTGATGCACAAAATCTGTGTTTGGACATCTCTCCACATTCCTGTTCCATTGGTGCCACAGAAGAAATGCTCCCGAGGGATTTGGCATAACAACGTATGATCTTCCATGTCAGTGTAGGAAGGTCTTTTCATTCTGTGGGAGCAAAGAGAAAGAAAAGCTATGAGAAGAATAGCATCTCTACTGTGCTGGAATCCTTGTTCCCAGTTTGACCAAACACTAAGTCATTATGAAAAGAATAAAATGTGACAAGAAATTCTACATTTGTCTCTGTATTCAGACTTTGGAAGTCATCTAAATGCTCCTGCTTTCCTTCACAGAGTAATTAAGGATGTGCACTGACTCTCAGCCCCAAGATGAAGAGGTGTTTTCTAAACATTTCCTTATTTTTCCCACTGGGCCCATTGCTCTAACTTAAAATACATCCTCAAAGCACTTTTCCTCTCATGGATGTTTCCAGCCAGCTTCCCAGTCTATGACATTTAGGGATGTGATCCGATCTGAACCTTTACGTAAACCTTTTGAGACTTGCCCATCACTGCTTCCATTGCTGTTTCTGAAAAATAACCTCAAGGCTATGTGATTAATCGTTCCTTGTTTTAATCTCCAAACCCAGGTAGATTAATGCCTACGCTGACCACAGATCAGTGATTTCTGGAGTCTTCTGCAGAGCAGCACATCTGTAATTACAAGTTCTGAGTTTCCTTAGAAGGAAAGAAAGAAAGAATGAACAAAAGAAGGAAGGAACAAACATATTCTCAGGAGGAACTTTTCAGGGACCAATTCACAAGCAAAGGAAAACATGCTGTTCTCAGCAACCAAACAATGTACTTTACGCTGCCACAGGGATTGATAACACGCTACAGCTAGAGCATATTTAAAGGGCTCCATCACTGCTAGGCCAAAAGCTGACCCGCTTTAAATCCTTACAATATGGAGAGAAATGCTCTGACAACTTTTTCAAACTTGAAGAAACAAAGGTAAGCTGTTGAATTGCCACCAATGATTTTCTCCACAAGAAAACCATCACTGTGAAGAGCACCCAAAAAATATGGCAGAGGTTTATCAGGGCAGCACTCATTACATCCTCAGTTACACTTCATAGCATCCATGTGTTGAGTTGAGCAGAGGGAAAACTGTGAACCTGAAGTGCTCAGCCAATGAGGAACCGGGGAGGGAAGGAGAAGCATCGGGTAACAGGGCATAAAAGATGTGACGCTGTTTCTGCAGGTGCCCTTCTGCTTGCAGGATGCCCAGCTCTGCAACCGCAAATAAATCTGCTTTTATCAGAGATACCATCCTGATGCATCACCTGGATATTTCCAGCAGCGCTCAGCAAAACAGACATGGTCTGATGTTTAGCATGCTTGTCTGAACAACACTTGCTTTCACAAAACCAGCTACTGCTAAGCAAAACACACCCTGGCTCTGCTGATAAGCAAAACATCCTTCAGCTACTCAAGAAGCCCAGTGTATCATTTTTACCTAAGTCAGTGTGGGGGTCCCGTCCAGTACATCACCCTGAAACTACCAACCTGGAGTATCTCAGTGCTCTGGGATGCCCCAAAGGCCTCCCCTTGTGCCCTAAAGGACTCCCAAGATACCCTGCTGCACACTAGAGCTCTCCCAAAGCCTCTTATTGTCTGCTAGGGTGCTCCAGTGTCCTCCCAGTACACACTGGAGGCTTCCCAGTGCTACCTGCTGTTTTGTAGGGCACCCTGGAGTCCCTGGGTGCCCTAAGATGCTTGCAAAATGCTCTCACTGCATTCCGGGGAACATTAAGAGCACTCCCAGAGCTCCTCAGTGGTTACTTGGCTGCTCTTCAGCTGGCACAGCGTGCCCTAGAAGCTTCCAGGGACATTGCACTGGACCTGAGCACACTCTGAAGCACTCCCAGCTCCTAGCAGCCTACTTGTGAAACCTGCAGGCTTCCTGGGGACACTCAATTTCTCGGGCACCCAAGATTTCTCTCCAAGTCCCCTTGTTGATGGAGGGCACCGTAGGCACTTCCCAGAGTGCCATAAATCACAGAATCCCCCTGCTGGAGGAGGAACACCGATATCTGGCTGCATCGCTTCTTATGCTGGAGTCTCTCTACCCAACAGCCATTCTTCTGGGAACCTCAGCCACAACACTGCCAAAGCTGCATTTGATGGGGATCTTCGTCCTCCTACCACCAGGGCTGGGCTGTCTGAGAGACACGGCACAGTATGCTGCAGTCGCTCATCTCCAGAGACAGAAGATACCACAGGTCACACTGTTCTTTCTCCTGAGACGTTCCAACCTTCACATCTCTCTGCCTGCCAGTGCAATCGCACGGTGACATCACTCACTGACAGACATTTCACTGCCAGCACAAACACATCTCCCTTACCCCTGCCATCAGCATCCCACTTGAAACACTTCCCCACCTGTATCAGCATTTCCTCTTTCACACAGCTGCTGTGCCAGGACCTGCAGACTCCACAAGAACAGGAGAACTCCGCAGACGACAGTGATTCCGTTCTCCGCCCCAGAGCCTCCAGTGCTCAGCATCACACTGGGTGTTGTAAGAGCGGAGTGCTGACCGTCACGTCTCAAGCCAAGAGCTTCAGACTGAGCTGCAGTGCCAACGCACTGACACTGCCAGCCAACCTGATGGGGCCACGAGGAGGAGGAACTGCAAGCCAACCAGGACCACAACCACCTGAATTTCAAGCAAACAAGAACCAACACTCGCAATTCTTAGCTCCAAAAATGAAACTAACAATTGCAAAGGAACCTGATGCAGCCCTCTGACAATCTGACATGCCCTGGAAATCAGTCTGCAGCACCTTCAACTGCCCTACACCAACTTCCAGCTTCTGCTTGCCGCTCCCTAAAGGAAGCAAGCAGCCAAAAGCAGGAATTTGTCGGGCTGGCTTCACCTGGCAATGAGCAGTCCTTAGTGAATGAGAATGGAAAAAGCCAACTGGATATTACCATCTCATCTGTTCCTCCCAGGGTTTTACTGCCTCCTCACATCTGTCAGAGGAGCCTGTGTGAGATAAAAGAACACTACAAAAACCAGTCAGCATGTACCTGTCACGGTGGATCAGAAGGGAGTCCAGGAGGGCTCCATCCCCTCTGATGCAGTCAAGGCAATGTAAGGAGAACACCTCAGATGCCATTCCTGTATCAAGACAAAAAGAAGAAACAAAAACAAGCACGAGCTCTCAAAATCTCAGACCAAAAGCTACTAACAAATGGCCAGAGCAAGCAAGGCACAAATGAAACTGGCTCCACAGTATTTCCAGCAATGACCAAAATCAGAAGCCTAAAACTGCATCTGAGAAAGAACAAGGTTGTACAATCTCTTCTAACACTCAGAAGCATACAGCCCAGGGATTCCCTGTACTGTAAGTTGCATGATGAATGCTCTTCTTCAGAAGCAGCTTCCCTTTTTGCTGCCAGCTGTGATCATACAAAGGGCTGAAGGCTGTATACCAGAGGGATGAAGATTCCCCAGAGGTCACGAAATGTGACTGACCCTACAGAAATCAGAAGTGTTCAAAGATACAGCCCGGCCTCTGCTGTCTGACCATACCTAACCATGATTTCCATCTCACTGTGCAATCTCTCAGAGGCAAACAGCACAAGCAGAGCCCTGCACAAGGCGCCAGCAGCAATACTAGAGGTCACCTGGCTTTGGTGGACGTTGAGGAACTGAGTGTGTTCACTACCAGGGGACTGAATGGATTCACCCCGCTGTGTGACAAGGCGGCCTGAACAAGAAATTTAAAGTGCAAAGGAATAACAGCATCAACAACAAGCCCAAATTTCATCTTAGGTGAAGATGAATCTTTTGCAAAATGGCATAAAATGTAAATACTGGACATTTAAGAGTTTGCTTTCCCACTTTCAGAGACATTTCCTTCCTCTACAACACTTGCTGTGAACACTGCTACACCGCTGTGCTCATCTCCAGAATTTCAGCTAACGGTTTTGTTCACGATGCCTGGTGGCAAAGCAAACACAACCACATTCAACTGTTCTCATACTGCAGGCTGTTACACTTCTAGAATTAGAAACAGAGAACCACAAGGCAGAACGAGAAACATCCAGTGATTATCTCACACAACACTTACCTCAAAGTTACTCATTGTCCCTGCTTTATCTTCAATCCTACATTTCTGACACTTGCAAATTTGCCAGCAGTTAACATGAAAAATGGCACAGAATACAGTCACAGCTAAAACTCAGTCATTATTACAGGAATGGCTACAAAACACTAACAGCCCAGGGAAATGCAAGAGCAGCATGCACTCCCTCCAGAAATGCTCCCACACATCTGCAGGTCAGGAACCTCACACCAGGCATACTTTCCAAGTATTCAAGGAATCCTCAATGCATTTCTGCACTGAAAGAATTGCAACTGGAGCACTTGCAAATTGTCAGGGTCAGCAATAGCCTTTACAACAGCAGCTACTCTGCAGTGCTGAGATTGCTTCCCTAAGATATCTCTCACTGAGCAAGGAACACCAATCTTCTCTTACACAGAAGAGTCTTCTTTCAGTGCTGACAAGGATTACCTCATACTCATCAAAAGGCTCCAGAGCCTGCACTCTGTGTTGCTCATCTTCTGGAACACAGCAGGTGAAACACTCACTCACATCCGTGACGCTGCACTCAGTCCAGCCCTAAAACAGAAATCCCTCAAGATGATTCCTTCTGGAAGAAAAGACTCACTTCCCACAACACAACAAAGACCCTCCATGAAGCATCTGCATGGGGGGTCTTTAAAACTGCCCAGCTGGAAAGAAGCAGCAGCTCAAAGTCTGATGAGATGTCTTGCCTAAACATTTCTACAGAATACCTAAGATGAAAAGCCTCAGAGGAACCCATACGTTGCCTTATCCCACACCAGCAAACAGGCTGCTTCTTGGCGAGGGACCTTCAGATGACTAGCCACATCAGCAGAGCAGGCAGCAGCTCTGCCTCGGCCCTTTTTGCTTCAACCCAGCTGGCCCAGCTGGCGACTTCTACAATTACCTGCAGTTACCCCTTCTGCAGGTGTCTCAGTTTCCCATGGTTCTGAGGGCTGCAGGTACTCACTTTTCCAAAAAGCTCTTCTGCTGTGCTTCACAATCAGGCTTGGAGACAAAGAACAAAGTGCAGAGTCCAGCTGGCTGAAATGCTGTTGCATGACACGTCCAAAGGGGTCCTCTGGGTGCATCTGCTCATAGAGCAGAAAGCATGCATGAGAGAAATGCTCTGCTGCCCACTGAATCAAGGCTCCTGACCTGTCGGGAGACGGACGTACGGATAATTAAATACCCGTGGGACCACCTCTTATAGGACAGGTGCAGCTTAAGGCATGCTATTCAGGCATCCTGACAGATAACATACAAAACAGAAACCTGTACTGGGAATCTATGGAAGTCTCATCCATTCATAGAGAGAGTCTGGGATGAGGAGACCCCAAAATTTTAAAAACAAACAAACCAACCCACAGTACTTCAGGTTCTTCTTCTTTGTATTTTCCTAACCTCCCTTTTAGGTTCACAGTACAGATGAGATTGGAGAAACCTCTGGACACCATCTGCTCCAACCTCCTACACCAGCAGAACCACCCAGAGCTGCCTACCCAGGACCATGGCCAAGTGGAGTCATAGCACGGCCTGGGTTGCAAAGGACCTCAAAGATCATCTGGTTCCAACCCCCTGCTGTGTGCAGGTCGCCAACCAGCAGCCCAGGCTGCCCAGAGCCACATCCAGCCTGGCCTTGGATGCCTGCAGGGATGGGGCATCCACAGCCTCCCTGGGCAACCTGTTCCAGTGCCTCACCACCCTCTGGCTGAAAAACTTCCTCCTCACATCCAACCTAAACCTCAACACCCCCTGTCTCAGTGCAAAGCCATTCCCCCTTGCCCTATCACTCTCCACCCCCACAAACAGCTCTGGAAGATCTGCAAGGAGGGAGACTCCACAGCCTGTCTAGGCAAGCTGTGACAGTGCCCATCACTGCAAGAAAGACATCGAGGCCCTGGAGCGCGTTCAAAGAAGGGCGACAAAGCTGGTGGGGGGTCTGGAGCACAGGCCTTATGAGGAGTGGCTGAGGGAGCTGGGATTGTTCAGTCTGGAGATTCTCAATCTGGAGAAGAGGAGGCTCAGGGCAGACCTTATTGCTCTCTATAACTACCTGAAGGGAGGTTGTAGTGAGCTGGGGGTCGGCCTCTTCTCTCGTGTAACTGGTGATAGGACTGGAGGGAATGGCTTCAAGCTGCACCAGGCTGGATGTTAGGAAATACTACTTCTCTGAAAGGGTGGTCAGGCACTGGAACGGGCTGCCCAGGGAGGTGGTGGAGTCCCCTTCCCTGGAGGTGTTCAAGGAACGTTTGGATGTTCTGTTGAGGGATATGGTTTAGTGAGAACCACTGGTGATGGGTGGATGGTTGGACTGGATGATCTTGTAGGTCTTTTCCAACCTTAGTGATTCTGTGATTCTGTGATCACTCACACAGTCCAGAAGCGTTTGCAGATGTGTTGATGAAGCAATGTACCATAGAAGTGCTGTGACCTTTTAGTCATGTCAGCATGTTTTGGGAGAACGAGGCAACGCAGTGTTGATGATCTCCACATCTTTCCGGCAGTGAAATTTACTTTAAAATTTCTGCAGGGAAAGGTTTGTGCCAAATGACAAAGGAAAGAACCCTTCCTGCAAAACGTCTGTTAGAAAGCAGCACGTTGTCAGCTGGAATCATGAGTTATTTCAGCCCTCACTGGGCTGATCTGGAGAAGGGCTGTGCCAAGGTATTTACAGATGTCTTCTGATGGGTTTGAAGCATTTCTGGCTTGCGGGGTAGGCATAATTCTGCAAAGCTGGTGGATTGCTAGATCAATCTGAAATACAAGAAAGATCAATAAATGACCAAAAAAAAAAAAAAAAAGCACCCAGATATATTGATAGCTGCATTACGTACTACATGATTCCTTTCAGCTATATGTTTTTTTTTAAATAAGAAAGTGTAGAGCTGCCAGTTCCCTTATCCATCCTTTCAAGCTCCAGGCTAAGTAAGAAATGTTATTCCTCTCAACTGGAAGATGCATTCTGGGAAGAATGGTCTTCAAACTATTTGCGTTTCTTTAAGACATTTAGTTATGGGAAAATAAAACAAAACAAAACAAAACAACAAAAAAACCCACCAACAGCCTCTATATTCTGAAAATGAAAAAAAACCCTTTTGACTTTCTCTTGACTGTCTGAAAAGTATAAGACATCACATACAAATGTTTAATGAACAAAGAGCTGTCACGGAAAAGGAGGGAGCTGCTCTTTTACCTATCAAACCTTCCACATCTTTGAGTGTCTGCCAACAACCAGAATGTGTGGAGGCACCTTCAGTAAATGGAGGGCAATGATGGCACTGCACTTACATTAATCCTTGATGAAATAGTACAGCACTGATAGAAACTTCCCAACAGTCTGTGCTGATCTGAAATGCTCTGGCAACTCTTTGCAAGAGGCACTTCATGCTGAGTATTTTTATGTCATTGCTTGCTTGCTGGTATCACCTGTGCTGAGCTAGCTGGACAAACCCAGATTGGCAGCTCCTCAGATGTGTTACCAGCTAATTTCTCACTGATCATTAGAAACAGAAAGTTAATTCTGCTGGGAATTTTGACTCAGCACGAAAAGGAGAGCAAAAGGAAGGGCAAAATGAATGAAATAGCGACACAAGTTACCCAGCTGTTGTGTTGGAAAGACCATTTTTAAGCCAAAAGAACTGCAGAAAGAAGGAATGGATGGATTTCCTGGAGCATCTAGTTCTCCAGATGCCTACAAGAGACTGCCTTTCTGCATGTGGGACACAGAGCAGATCCCCTCTGATGTTCGGCACAGGGATGGATGGTGCTAAAAGCAGGTTTGTGTTTACCTGCAGGGCCCATTTGTTGGTTTGTTTCCATGTACAGAGAGCCCATAGGAGGTATCAAAACCATCTCACAGCTTGTGCTTGTAGGTTCAGTGTTTGGGAGCACTGACCTTCTGAACAGCTGAAACCAAAATCTGCAATTCAAAACCTGTAAGTAATATTCACATAATAATTAATAAAGAAATGCAATAGATAAACCTTTCACACCTGGAGCTCAGCTGCCATCACAGACCATTGCAGTGACTGCCCATGCATTAATTCTGTGTTGATAGTATCACTGGTGTCTCTCTTCTAGAGATGGATCCAAGCTGAAATGTGACTGCTGGTCGAGTTTCCACCTTAGCAGCTCCTCTGCTGCTGCTGTCACGACTGCATTGTCCACCTGAACTGCGGGGTTGGATGTGACCTTGTGAGCAGCAGTCTGCTGGCAGACTTGTGAGTATTTTCCAGTACGTAGTTATCCCTGGTCAGTAGAAGGAGGAGAGAATTAATGCATATATGCATATATTATATATACATTAATTAAATAATTATATAAATCACATAAATTATATATAATTATATATAATAAATCCATGAAATAGACGTGAATATATACAATTAAAAATCCATAACCATTTTTGTGCATATTTAAATGTAGGAATGCATTCTATTAGAGGCATTGATAAGCAGGCATTTAAGCACACCTTGCTTTGCTGTTTAAGCAGGTCTGCACCAGAATCCTGACTGTAAGTGACATCTGTGAATGTCTTGAAAAGGACAGCTCAAATCTCAGGTCATGCACGAGCATGGAGAAGCTGATTTCCTCTTGGTTAAGTCTTGATTGTTCAGTGCATAGTGGTCAGATGGAAGACAACATGTAGTCCAAATGTACTGATTTGAGAAAACAGCTGCTCTGGGTACTAGGAAACAGAGAGAAAATGGAGAAACAGACACTGCCAGAACTCTGCTGTGAGCACTTGTCTCATGAAGGATGTATCATAACAAGCCCAAAACTAATGGAGGAAGAAATAGGCTTTCCAGCTGTGTATTCATCCTTGGCATAGCTAGCTCTGTCTTTAGACAGGTTTTTGAAACACTCACATGTTTTACCAACAGATAAGTAGATAAGTGACCAAAATGCTGAATGTCACGCACACGTTGCTCCAAAAGTAATGCCTGCTACTGATTTCGATGGAAACTGCAGCTCTGCTGCCATCTGCTGGCACGACAACAGAATGTAATGGAGTATTTGTAGGAAGGTTCAGCCTCTGCTGCCATATCACCAACAGGCACCTCTGATATCATGGGCCTGCATCAGCAAACAGGAGGCGTTACTTTTGGAGCAGCCCTCATATATTTTATATACATATATGTATCTGAGTAGCAGCAGCTCTCAAAGCCAATATTCTGATGCTCATTTGGTTGTGCTGAAGCAGTATGTGTTCAAAGAGTGCATTTACAGATGCTTTCATCACATACTTTGTGACACAGTCTGCAGATCTCTGTTTAGGACTCGATTTGTAGAACTGTTCACAGAGCTCCTTTATAGAAAGCTCTGGAGGTGGAGCAGCAGGACGTGATAACTCAGTCACATAAGGAAAGATTAGCAAGGTAGGAAGAATGATACTACTCTAGAAAGCAATACATGATGTCAGAACATAGGAAAAGATGTTATGCAAAGGAAAAAAATGAAAGTGAATAATTGCAGATGTTTTAAATTTGCATGCGTGCCATTTACAACCTTTGTAAAACCTTTGGGAGAAAAAGAAATCCAACCAGCAATTAGGAATTCTTGTTTTCTGTTTGGCAAACAAATGATGTAGAGGCTGAAATGGTAGGAGGATAACTCTGTCACACAGAAATCAGTATTCTGAAGCTTCTGGGAAAGAAAAGAAACCAGAAGAATTACAAAGAAGTGTTGTGGTTATTTGCTGAAATTCTGCATGTTTTAAAGATTTCACTGTCATGAATGTCTCCAGAGTGCTATAAAATAGGGGAAAAAACAACAACAAACAAACAAACCAAAAACACTAACATTGGCTTACATGGTTAAAATGTGGATGGAGGAGTAACACACCTGGTAAAAGCATTGTTCTGCATTTGGCAGAGTTCTGTAATCACAAAACACAGATACTTATCTGGCTTGTGACTGGAAATGTGTGTCTTCTGAAATCCACTGCTTCAATTCATGCCTAAAGTAATGCTCTAAAGGTCTATTATTGAAAATATGTTTTGGACATTAAGGCAGCCCAGAAAGGGCCTGCAAAAGCACTCTGCTCCCCATCAATAATTCTTTCTTCTTTTGCAGGAATTGGCAGAGTAACCCTTCTGACCTGAAACAAAAACTGAATGTAAACAGATCAGATGTTCTATATCTGAACATAAATGTTTCCATATCTTTCAGGTGTAACTGAGAAGCTGAACCAGATGCTGCCACTACTGACCAGTACCTAGAAAACACACGCAATGCAGGAGGGTTTGTTGCACTGTGATTGCTTTTTCTCACACCTGTCAGAACGTGAGTGAAGCTAATAGATGGGCTGGTGCTCTGATGCAAGGTAACAGCAGGCGTTCAATTCATGCTGTTAGTGCAGAATTGGCTCAAAGAAGGGAGACTTTAATTCACTGAGCTTTGCTCACTGGAAATGAAGGTGCAGGCTGTTCATAAGGGTACAGAAGCAGAGCGCAGCCTGTGTGCCACCAGGTGGCATGGAGGGTGCAGCAGAGCAGGGACTGCATCAGAGTTCTGTGATCTGTTGCAGCTCCCCGGGCAACTTGAGGAGTCAGCAACATCAGGACTACAAACAGAATAAGGATGCTGGGATGAGGACCTGGTGGTGCCAAAGTGCTTCCCTGCCTCTCTCAGAGCCGAAGACTCACGTTTTTTACAAAATGCCTTTGGGGAATTCTGCTCATTATAACATCAAAACACATCTCCATCCCGAAAGCTACCAGCCTCCAAGGGGTGGCAGCCTCTCACTGAGCATGCACACCAAATGTTTTTAACCCGTACCTTTTAAAGCCATGTGAGGAAAGTTTACACCAATCAGAACAAAGCCATGTAATCACTGGAGTGACTCCAGCTTCACCTGTGGAACAGCAAATAGTATGAACATGGATAAGGACAGGGGGAAGATGAGGGAAGGTAGCTTTGCAGGCAAGTAGGAGAACAGCTCTGACCCTGGGAGCAGCCAATGGGCAGATCCCCTCTTTGCCCTCCACAGGCAGTGCTGGTAGGTGAGATTCACACACTCGGTTCTGCTTCCCTAGGAAATGCAGTGATCCCTAATTTTGGTTTATACCTTGGTGTTCTTGTGGACAGGCTGTATTCCTCTTAGTTCTTTGCACATGCTTTGCATTATCCTTGGTTAACCTCACAGCTCTGCAGGCAGCTATCACATCTGTGTGTGAGAGTGGAAGGGATGGCCAGATTTGGGGATGCCTCTGGTTAGATTAAGGCAAAATGAAATGCAGAGGTTCTCACACAACCCTCAGTTTTAATAGGAATCTATATGCTACAGTTATCCCAAAATAGTGCACGGTAAGAATTAAATCTGTCTTGACTGTGTGGCTAAATATAAAACTTTTTGTTGGTCATTAACAACAATGAATTATCACCAGCCATCCAAAAGAACCTCTCAGCATGTGCCATTCCTGACCAAAATGACAACTAGAATCAAATATTATAAACTGATGGAAGTGAGTGCAGTCACACAAACCTCAGTGACTACAGAACAGAGGTGTTTTGAAGAATGCTATTTGCTAGATGTGAGCAAAAAGGGTAGCAATGCAACCAAATTTCATCAGAGTCACAGAGATGCAGGAGTTGTGGCCAGTGCCAGAAGGCATGAAGGGATTTGGGAACCTATGTAAGACTGTACCTTCCATCATCTCCTGTGAGAGTGTTCTACAGCTGAGCTGTGCATTGCATGCCTTTGTTCATTTGCTCTGAAACTTTTCTTTGCTGGTGCAATTCCATGTCCTCTGGTCTTACAATGGAAGAATCAGAGATCAGTGGTTCCCTGTTAAACTCTGCCAGTCATACTCTTGGTTGTCTGCTTTCTGGCCTGAATTGCCTTTGGTTACTTACTGTTTTTCGTATGAAAGTTGTTCTACAATCTGATCATCCCTAGAGTCCTCCTCTGAACCTACTCACATCCTTCTCGATGGCTTTTGAGATGGGAAGAACAACATTCAAGGTGCAGCCAATGATGCACCTCCATAGAGGCACATCTTTTCCACTGCCTTGTCTTCTTCCTTGCAGAAAGGTTCATCATATGCATTTTTTTAGAGGATTGCTAATGAGAAAATCTGAAGATGCAAAGGTATGTTTTAGTTGGCTGAACTCTTCTCAGCCCCTTGTTCCCAATTGCACGTAGATAAAACTGTTGGCTCTGATGCTGGAGCAGGACAATTAGCCTTCTTTCCACAGCCTCCCACAGCATTCCTGGCTTCAGAGCAGAAACTGCTTCTCATTACTCCTACACTGAGATGTGTTCTGTTGTGATGACTGCTTTGCGCCCTCAGGCAAAATCTCCTACAAAGCACAGATTTGTCCTCTCCCAGTTCACCAAGAATGGAGAACTTTGGGGTATTCCTCACACCTCGCTTTTTATTCATATGGGATGTGGGGAAAGCTTTGGGAAAGTATGAGATGACAGTGGCACATTCTAACTTAATGCACAAGAAGCAGAAGTTGCAGACTATGAGGGGTAAAAGGCTGGTTATATAAATTCTTTGTCACCTCCAGAACTTCTCTTCCCTGCCTTCCATCATTTGATTTCTTTCTTTAAATGCTTAGTATTTTTCTTTAGCTTTTAAACTTTAAATCTGGCATTTCTCATCCAATATTTCCAATATCCAGTATTCCACCTGATTTTTCAGATATTTCTCTGCAGTATTTGTACAGTTCCTGTAGTTAACCTCATAGTCATACTGAGCTTGATTTACACAACACCTCCACTAGCTGTGAATGTTCCCTTTATCTGCAGAGATCATGGCCTGAGCCTGACGTTTCTTCATTTCACTTATTTAGGAGTAACATATTCTCCTGTCTCCAAATGATGTTTCCACAAGATAAGTTTGCACTCAAAGCTATGCACTCCCTTAAAGCAGGCAGAAACCACACAGACGTGACTCTAAAGTTGGCTTAGAAATACCTTGGAACCCAGTTATCATTGCAGATCCTTGACAACCACAGGAAGAGTTTTTCAGATTCCTTCTTTGTGAAGGACTGCAGGTAAACAGCCATTCATGTGCTGAAAAACTAAACAATAAGCACAAAGTGTAGCTCGTGGCAAGCTGAGCAGCCATTGGTAATCTGTCATTATGTCAAGTGACTCAGGGCTTTGTGTCTGTTGCTCCTCTCTTGCAGGTAGATCTCAAATACTTTCTTCAATCCGTCTCCCTTTCCATTATATGCCTGGTTTGTATCTTCCTAATAAACTGCTCCATAAATGCTGCTGCCATCAGATTTGCATTTAGAGAAATACATTTGAACACAATTAAAACAGTGAGAGGCCATCAAATCGGGAATCAAACGCTGTAGGCTATAAGCTTGTCAGTCAGACAATAGGAGCATCACAGCTTGCACTTGATTATAACACTTCTTCAGAGATGCAAAGGACAAGAATGCACTCAGGAACTGCACTCAGCAAGGTTTTACTAAGAGCACATCATATTTGACAAGCCTGACTGCCTTCACTGATTGCTGATGTGGGCAGGAGGGCATACATCACAGGACATCACAGGACATACATGCCAGGACAGAGCAGCTGATCTGGAGGTGTAAGGGACTTTTAGGGGTTTCCTTTGCCAGGGAAACACCAAGAAAGTAAAGCAACCCTACAGCACCAGGCAGCTCTCATGAGAGTGGCTGATGGCCAGGGTGTTGTCAGGGCAGTGGAGACCATACTCACAGCCCTGAAAAATGGCAGCTGGGAAGCTTTCTGTATGGGGAAAGAGCTGTAATTCTATTAGGAAGGAAAAAGTGCCTAAAAACCTCGTTCTAGTACACTAACAGGTTTTCTGAAGCTGTTGGAAAGACCTCTAAGATCATCTGGTCCAGCCATTGTCTCATCTCCACCATGCCCACTAAACCACATCCCTCAGTGCCACATCTCCACCTTTCCTGAACACCCCCAGGACTGTGACTGCACCACCTCCCTGGCAGCCTGTGCCAATGCCTCACCACTATTTCTGAGCAGAAATTTCTCCTCGTGTTCAATCTGAACTTCTCCTGGGGCGACTTCAGGCCACTGTCTCTGGTCCTATCCCTGCTGACGTGGCAGAAGAGGCCGGCCCCCAGCTCTCCAGAACTTCCCTTCAGGCAGCTGAGGAGGGCAGCGAGGTCTCCCCCGAGCCTCCTCTTCTCCAGACTAAGCAATCCCAGTTCCCTGAGTTTAACTTGGAGCTAAACACACTGCTGTGAGGACTAAAAAGTAATCTGTGCATTTTTATTGAATAAAAAGGGTGTTCCACATGATCTGTAATCATAAAAACTGAACATACGGCCACTGATACAGATTGCTGACAAGGTCTACGTTAACCTGAACAATGAGGAAACCCAGGCTGGAAAAGCTGAAGTATGAAAGTAATATTTTATGTGACATTTCCTAGACAGGGCGGGGGGGGCGGGGGGGGGTGGGATAGAATCGGGGGGGAGGAGGAGGAGGAAAGAAGGGGGGGGACGGCGTGGGGGGGACGGCGGGGGCTGGGGAAGGGGCGGCCCCCCCGAGGAGCTGGCGGGCAGAGGCAGCGGGGTGCAGCTCCGCACAGGACCCGAGCGGCTGCCCCTCTCCCTCCGGCCCGGCTCAGCCGTCTCAGCTCGCCGCGGAGCAGAGCGGCGCTTTCCCTCGCACTGCCGCGCTTTGCCCGGCATTCCGGACGCTCTCGCGTCTCTCGCTTTGCCGGATCGGGTTCGTGCGGCGAGTCGCCGTTCCTCCTCGGCTCGCTGCCGTCGCGTTTTCTCTCGCTTCCAACGATCTGCTCGCTCTCTGCCCTTCCCCCTCTCCCGGAGCGCACGCGGCCCGGGGCCGGCCGGCTCGCGGCAAAGCGTTGCGAGCCCTGCGGTTGTTTGTCCTTTTCCCGGGGCTGTGCCCCCGTCACGGACACGGAGGAGAGGAGAGGAAGGGGAAGGAGGGGGGGGGAAGGAAGGGGGAAGGACCGGGGGGGGGGGAGGGAGAAGAAGGGGGAGGAACGGGGGGGGCTGGAAGAAGGGAGGAAGGAAGGGGGGGCGAAGGAAGGGGAAAGGGGGGGGAAAGAAAGGGGAAGGAAGGGGGGGAAGGAAAGGGGAAGGAAAGGGAAAGGAGAGGGGAAGGAGGGGGGGGAAGGAAAGGGGAAGGAAAGGAGAGGGGAAGGAGGGGGGGGAAGGAAAGGGGAAGGAAAGAAGGCGGAAGGAGGGTGGGGCAAGGAAGGAAGGAAGGGGGAAGGAACGGGGTGGGAAGAAGGGGGAGGAAGGAAGGCAGAAGGAGGGGGGGAGGAAGGAAGGCAGAAGGAGGGGGGGAGAAAGGAAGGAAGGAGGAAGGAAGGGGGAGAAAGGGGGGGGCAAGGAAGGAAGGAAGGGGGAAGGAACGGGTGGGGAAGAACGGGGAGGAAGGAAGGAGGGGAAAGGAAGGTGGAAGGGGGGGAAGGAAGGAAGGTGGAAGGAAGGAAGGCAGAAGGAAGGGGGGGCAAAAAGGAAGTGGGGGCAAGAAAAGAAGGGGGAAGGATGGGGGGGCAAGGAAAGAAGGGAGAAGGATGGGGGCTTAGGAAGGGGGGGAAGGACGGGGGAAGGAAGGGGGAAGGAAGGAAGCGGGGGGGAAGGAAGGGGAAAGGAAGGAAGGGGGAGGAAGGGGGAGCGGAAGGAGGGAGGTGAAAGAAGGTGGGGAAGGAAGGGGGGGAAGAAGGGAAAGGAAAATAAGGGAGGAAGGAAGGAAGGGGGAAGGAAGGGGGGGCAAGGAAGGAAAGGGGAAGGAAGGAAGGGGGAAATAAGGGGGGAGGGAAGGAAGGCGGTAGGAAGGAAGGAAGGGGGGGGTAGGGGTGCTGGTTTGGTTTCCTGTTGAATCTGTCCACATTTTATCGACCTACAGCACCCTGTGGAAAAGGATTCTGTCCGTACCAATAACCTTCCAAGCACTTGAAGCCAAAGGTGGGTGTCAGAGGAGGTGGGAATATCCTGTTCTCTGTGTCCAGAAGAAGTGGTGAGATGACTGAGATGTTAGAAGAACATAAGAGGAAACACTGGGATGGGCGACTGCTGGAGGCCACTCAGTTTTTGGTGATGGCTGCCTTTGAGAAGCGTGCAGATGAACAAATCTCAGGACAGGGACAGGTGCTGGATTTCTCTGGCGTAGAGGCAACAGAGCAGCGCCCATACAGACCTACTTTACTGCCTAGTTATTTACAGTCTGATTTTGGCAGAAGAGAGTGAAGCAGCTTATGAGTGATGGTAGTCATGAGAAGCATGCCTGCATAATGCTTGCAGATCATAAGCTGGGACCTGTTTGTGAGAACAGTGCTCTGCAGGACTAGTGCTCGTGTTTGCAGGGAGTTCTCATGGTTCAGAATCCAAAGCCATCTTACGGAAATGAAATCTTTTTTTTGAGATTAAAAAACACAAAATACACAAACCCACCCCCCCACCAAACCCACAAACAAATCTGATAATGATTTGGTAGATGTGAGAGAAACTATTTTGTCAAAGCAGTGGCATTTTCTTACCTTGAATTGAAATGTCTGTAAATGAGAGCAGTGATATAAGAATGTTGTTAAAGTAAAGGTGACAAAGTTGTGTTCGTATAGTAAATACAACTCTTGGAAGTCAGTAGTTGAAATTTATGCTAGGAATAATGGAGTTTCAGTTCTGAGTTTATTGGGTCTTTTCCTGATGCTTCTGGATGCTACCCTATTATGGTTCATCCAGTTTTGGGATTTTCTTGTTCATTTCACAGAAGAACTGAGTTGGGCCTTGTGAGTGATTGCTGGTGGTACTGATTTTCCTGGTCTTGGTCTCAGTCCTGCACAGCCACTGCAGTGAGTTAGCATTGCTTTTGTCCCACAGGAGTCACCACCGCCTTTTGTGGAAAGGATCACAGGTGGCTGGGAGTGGATTTATCAGAGCTGCCAAAGCTGAGCGTAGCTGTAGATGAAGCAGGACTGGACAGTGATGTCCCCACCCTTTCCATAGCAGAGGTGGTGCTCACCTCCATGGCAAACAGCAGCTCAGGTGAGCTGTCCTTGGTTAGCTGGTCTGTGAAATGAGAAGCAGAGGCTTCATTGCAAGTCATGGGAGCCTTGTGTCTTAAAACTAAAGCCTCGTGGATTCTGTGCAGGCTCCAAACAGCTCCTTGCATTGTAGGTATGAGGGAGCAGTTGATTCCCACAGCATCATAACAGGAGGCAGTGTGCACAGCTGGAACACAGGAGCTTCTGTCTGAACATCTGCAAACGCTTCTGGACTGTGTGAGTGATGGGCACTGTCACAGCTTGCCCAGACAGGCTGTGGAGTCTCCCTCCTTGCAGATCTTCCAGAGCTGTTTGTGGGGGTGGAGAGTGATAGGGCAAGGGGGAATGGCTTTGCACTGAGACAGGGGGTGTTGAGGTTTAGGTTGGATGTGAGGAGGAAGTTTTTCAGCCAGAGGGTGGTGAGGCACTGGAACAGGTTGCCCAGGGAGGCTGTGGATGCCCCATCCCTGCAGGCATCCAAGGCCAGGCTGGATGTGGCTCTGGGAAGGCTGGGCTGCTGGTTGGCGACCTGCACACAGCAGGGGGTTGGAACCAGATGATCTTTGAGGTCCTTTGCAACCCAGGCCGTGCTATGACTCTACTTGGCCATGGTCCTGGGTAGGCAGCTCTGGGTGGTTCTGCTGGTGTAGGAGGTTGGAGCAGATGGCGTCCAGAGGTTTCTCCAATCTCATCTGTACTGTGAACCTAAAAGGGAGGTTAGGAAAATACAAAGAAGAAGAACCTGAAGTACTGTGGGTTGGTTTGTTTGTTTTTAAAATTTTGGGGTCTTCTCATCCCAGACTCTCTCTATGAATGGATGAGACTTCCATAGATCCCCAGTACAGGTTTCTCTTTTGTATGTTATGTGTCAGGATGCCTTAATAGCATGCCTGAAGCTGCACCTGTCCTACAAGAGGTGGTCCCACGGGTATTTAATTATCCGTACGTCCGTCTCCCGACAGGTCAGGAGCCTTGAATCAGTGGGCAGCAGAGCATTTCTCTCATGCATGCTTTCTGCTCTATGAGCAGATGCACCCAGAGGACCCCTTTGGACGTGTCATGCAACAGCATTTCAGCCAGCTGGACTCTGCACTTTGTTCTTTGTCTCCAAGCCTGATTGTGAAGCACAGCAGAAGAGTTTTTTGGAAAAGTGAGTACCTGCAGCCCTCAGAGCCATGGGAAACTGAGACACCTGCAGAAGGGGTAACTGCAGGTAATTGTAGAAGTGGCCAGCTGGGCCAGCTGGGTTGAAGCAAAAAGGGCCGAGGCAGAGCTGCTGCCTGCTCTGCTGATGTGGCTAGTCATCTGAAGGTCCCTCGCCAAGAAGCAGCCTGTTTGCTGGTGTGGGATAAGGCAACGTATGGGTTCCTCTGAGGCTTTTCATCTTAGGTGTTCTGTAGAAATGTTTAGGCAAGACATCTCATCGGACTTTGAGCTGCTGCTTCTTTCCAGCTGGGCAGTTTTAAAGACCCCCCATGCAGATGCTTCATGGAGGGTCTTTGTTGTGTTGTGGGAAGTGAGTCTTTTCTTCCAGAAGGAATCATCTGGAGGGATTTCTGTTTTAGATGTGAGCGAGTGTTTCACCTGCTGTGTTCCAGAAGATGAGCAACACAGAGTGCAGGCTCTGGAGCCTTTTGATGAATATGAGGTAATCCTTGTCAGCACTGAAAGAAGACTCTTCTGTGTAAGAGAAGATTGGTGTTCCTTGCTCAGTGAGAGATATCTTAGGGAGGCAATCTCAGCACTGCAGAGTAGCTGCTGTTGTAAAGGCTATTGCTGACCCTGAAAATTTGCAAGTGCTCCAGTTGCAATTCTTTCAGTTCAGAAATGCATTGAGGATTCCTTGAATACTTGGAAAGTATGCCTGGTGTGAGGTTCCTGACCTGCTGATGTGTGGGAGCATTTCTGGAGGGAGTGCATGCTGCTCTTGCATTTCCCTGGGCTGTTAGTGTTTTGTAGCCATTCCTCTAATAATGACTGAGTTTTAGCTGTGACTGTATTCTGTGCCATTTTTCATGTTAACTGCTGGCAAATTTGCAAGTGTCAGAAGTGTAGGATTGAAGATAAAGCAGGGACAATGAGTAACTTTGAGGTAAGTGTTGTGTGAGATAATCACTGGATGTTTCTCGTTCTGCCTTGTGGTTCTCTGTTTCTAATTCTAGAAGTGTAACAGCCTGCAGTATGAGAACAGTTGAATGTGGTTGTGTTTGCTTTGCCACCAGGCATCGTGAACAAAACCGTTAGCTGAAATTCTGGAGATGAGCACAGTGGTGTAGCAGTGTTCACAGCAAGTATTGTAGAGGAAGGAAATGTCTCTGAAAGTGGGAAAGCAAACTCTTAAATTTCCAGTATTTACATTTTATGCCATTTTGCAAAAGATTCATCTTCACCTAAGATGAAATTTGGGCTCGTGCTGTTGATGCTGTTATTCCTTTGCACTTTAAATTTCTTGTTCAGGCCGCCTTGTCACACAGCGGGGTGAATCCATTCAGTCCCCTGGTAGTGAACACACTCAGTTCCTCAACGTCCACCAAAGCCAGGTGACCTCTAGTATTGCTGCTGGCGCCTTGTGCAGGGCTCTGCTTGTGCTGTTTGCCTCTGAGAGATTGCACAGTGAGATGGAAATCATGGTTAGGTATGGTCAGACAGCAGAGGCCGGGCTGTATCTTTGAACACTTCTGATTTCTGTAGGGTCAGTCACATTTCGTGACCTCTGGGGAATCTTCATCCCTCTGGTATACAGCCTTCAGCCCTTTGTATGATCACAGCTGGCAGCAAAAAGGGAAGCTGCTTCTGAAGAAGAGCATTCATCATGCAACTTACAGTACAGGGAATCCCTGGGCTGTATGCTTTTGAGTGTTAGAAGAGATTGTACAACCTTGTTCTTTCTCAGATGCAGTTTTAGGCTTCTGATTTTGGCCATTGCTGGAAATACTGTGGAGCCAGTTTCATTTGTGCCTTGCTTGCTCTGGCCATTTGTTAGTAGCTTTTGGTCTGAGATTTTGAGAGCTCGTGCTTGTTTTTGTTTCTTCTTTTTGTCTTGATACAGGAATGGCATCTGAGGTGTTCTCCTTACTTTGCCTTGACTGCATCAGAGGGGATGGAGCCCTCCTGAACTCCCTTCTGATCCACCGTGACAGGTACATGCTGACTGGTTTTTGTAGTGTTCTTTTATCTCACACAGGCTCCTCTGATAGATGTGAGGAGACAGTAAAACCCTGGGAGGAACAGATGAGATGGTAACATCCAGTTGGCTTTTTCCATTCTCATTCACTAAGGACTGCTCATTGCCAGGTGAAGCCAGCCCGACAAATTCCTGCTTTTGGCTGCTTGCTTCCTTTAGGGAGCGGCAAGCAGAAGCTGGAAGTTGGTGTAGGGCAGTTGAAGGTGCTGCAGACTGATTTCCAGGGCATGTCAGATTGTCAGATGGCTGCATCAGGTTCCTTTGCAATTGTTAGTTTCGTTTTTGGAGCTAAGAAGTGCAAGTGTTGGTTCTTGTTTGCTTGAAATTCAGGTGGTTGTGGTCCTGTTGGCTTGCAGTTCCTCCTCCTCGTGGCCCCATCAGGTTGGCTGGCAGTGTCAGTGCGTTGGCACTGCAGCTCAGTCTGAAGCTCTTGGCTTGAGACGTGACGGTCAGCACTCCGCTCTTACAACACCCAGTGTGATGCTGAGCACTGGAGGCTCTGGGGCGGAGAACGGAATCACTGTCGTCTGCGGAGTTCTCCTGTTCTTGTGGAGTCTGCAGGTCCTGGCACAGCAGCCAGGAAATGAGGAAATGCTGATACAGGTGGGGAAGTGTTTCAAGTGGGATGCTGATGGCAGGGGTAAGGGAGATGTGTGTAAGGGAGACCAGGCTGCCCAGAGCCACATCCAGCCTTAGAGGTGAAGCAAGGAACAGTGCTGTGTTCAGAAGTGATGTAAGTTTGCACAGGGCTGACTTGTAGGTCAAGTGGAGTCACTGAGTCAAGAAGCCATTGGAAAGATGCAGCCAAGCATAACTGAATGTGAAGCAGGATGAGTCATTGGTCATTCTTGAATGTTTCTAAAGGCCTTTGTGAGGGGGTATGGAAAGAGAGTGTCTGCTCCCTGAAGGATATTTGGTCGAAGACTGTTTTACAGTGTAACAGGGGAAATAGGAAAGGGAGGAGGACATAAGCAGGAGCATAGAGAGATACAGACCTGACCAGCAAATGATAAGCAAGGCTGTAATGGGAAGCTGCCTGGTCAGTCACAGTTACTGGTGGGGGGATGTAAGTGTGTGAGGGTGTTTATTGCAGCAAGGTTATCTGCTAGGGAGTTTCATTTCTGGTTGATTCTGCAAATGAGAGAGTGGCAGCAGTGTCCTCCAGCCTGAGCACAGATCCTGGGTCCCCAGCCTTTGGGCTGCCAGCCAGTGGCTGCTCAGGAGTGGTCTCAGGCCGGAGCAGCTGGAGGAGGCAGTCACACCCTTTACCTCTCTTAGCAGTCTTGATATGACAAGCTATGCTTTTTCTTGCCAGCAGCTCAGCTCCAGTCTATAGCTCTTGCTTGTTACCTGGGAGGATACTAGTGCTGACTGGGCTGCCCAGCAGGAGCAGTTTCTTCAAGTTTGAAAAAGTTGTCAGAGCATTTCTCGCCATACTGTAAGGATTTAAAGCGGGTCAGCTTTTGGCCTAGCAGTGATGGAGCCCTTTAATTATGCTCTAGCTGTAGCGTGTTATCAATCCCTGTGGCAGCGTAAAGTACATTGTTTGGTTGCTGAGAACAGCATGTTGTCCTTTGCTTGTGAATTGGTCCCTGAAAAGTTCCTCCTGAGAATATGTTTGTTCTTTCCTTCTTTTGTTCATTCATTCTTTCTTTCTTTCTTTCCTCCTAAGGAAACTCAGAACTTGTAACTACAGATGTGCTGCTCTGCAGAAGACTCCAGAAGTCACTGATCTGTGGTCAGCGTAGGCATTAATCTACCTGGGTTTGGAGATTAAAACAAGGAACGATTAATTACATAGCCTTGAGGTTATTTTTCAGAAACAGCAATGGAAGCAGTGATGGGCAAGTCTCAAAAGGTTTACGTAAAGGTTCAGATCGGATCACATCCCTAAATGTCATAGACTGGGAAGCTGGCTGGAAACATCCACGAGAGTTAAAAGTGCTTTGAGGATGTATTTTAAGTTAGAGCAATGGGCCCAGTGGGAAAAATAAGGAAATGTTTAGAATACACCTCTTCATCTTGGGGCTGAGAGTCAGTGCACATCCTTAATTACTGTACCAAGGAAAGCACGAGCATCAATATGACTTTCAAGGTCTGAATACAGGGACAAATGTAGAATTTCTTGTCACATTTTATTCTTTTCATTATGACTCAGTGTTTGGTCAAACTGGGAACAAGGATTCCAGCACAGTAGAGATGCTATTCTTCTCATAGCTTTTCTTTCTCTTTGCTCCCACAGAATGAAAAGACCTTCCTACACTGACATGGAAGATCATACGTTGTTATGCCAAATCCCTCGGGAGCATTTCTTCTGTGGCACCAATGGAACAGGAATGTGGAGAGATGTCCAAACACAGATTTTGTGCATCAGCCCTCATGATACCGCATAAATTGACCCATAAACCACATTCATTCTTATATCTTCCCCTTCTTTCTTTTTCTTTTTCTTTTTCTTTTTTTTCCTTTTTGTTTTTCCTATCAAATACTCTGTCAATGCAGTGTACTTCTGGATGGCTACCAGGCTTTAAACTGAGAGGGAGCAATACAGTCATACTACAGGGCAGAAACCCCTTTATATTACCTTGCCTTTAACCCCGGATTAACTTTGTGCTAACTGATGCTCTGTCTTTCCCACTGCTTTTGAAAAGGAAGGACCAAGAGGGTCTTTTTTGCAATATGCTGTGGAGGTAGAACCTTAGTTCGTAAGCTGTGTCTAACAGTATAGTTGAGCAATGGACCTTCTTCCTCAGCAGTGCTTCTGGCTGTGGTGGCACCACAAGTACTGTAACATTACTTGAGCAAATGGAAGAGAAAACAACTGCAGTGATTTCCATCAGGCCATGAAAAAGGTCCCATAGGCACTTGTGCCATGCAGCTTTTGTTGCAGCTTGGCAATGTTCTAGCTCTGACATCAACAGTTCCCTCGTAGATCTAACAGCCAGATGGGTGTGAAGTTGTGAACTACTGACTGAGCTGCTCTTGAAGTCATGCCAAGAGAGATCTCTGCAGGCACACATTCATTCTGCAGGGCAGTGCTGTAAGGTCACAGGAAGAACGAGGTCAGAAGTGCCTTGTCTGATGTTTCTGGAGTGTGCATTGGCTCGACTGGCTGCCCACAGTCACTGAGCTGCAAACAGAAGAGGTGGGGATAATCATTCATAACAGCTCAGTTATCCATTGGGTTTTTGCATCTCTTTATGTTTGCAAATGGTCCACGAACAGACCCTGGTTTTCCTGAATGCATTAGTTACTCAGAGTTATTGCTGACACAGGAAACAAAGCACAGAAATGCTGGCTGGGGTCACCTTTCTCTGAGGCTAAGCAGGGCTGCCATCAGCTAGGCACTTCACATGAGGGCTGGTGAAAGAAAGGGAGCATAAAAAAAAATCTCACACACAGCTCCTTCTCAGACATTGTATGGGTAATGTGAAGGTGAAAATACATTCATAATGTGAGCTGTTAAGCCATTCTGATTCACCCTTTGCATCCACAGCATACAGTTTTTTCCCACACTGCTGTTTCTATCCAGAAATGTGCATATGTGCAGTGGTACAGAGGTTGGTGGCCCTGCCTGTGGTAGGGGGTTGCAGATTCCTGATCCTTGAGGTCCCTTCCAACCCGGGCTATTCTGTGTGTGTGTGTGTGACTGGCTAAACACCAATTGTTGCTAGCTCAGCAGGTATACTGCTAATTATTGAACGCCTGACAGCTGCTTATCAACGCTTGGCCACTATTTCTGGACACCTGCTCATCCCTGAAGAGAGAGAAGTTTGGAAGGAGGACAGAGGGGAGTCTCTTGATGCCTGCCTGTTGCATCCCAACCTGCCCACAGAGTGAGTCAATTCGGCCTTGTGTGGAGGCCCTGGCTTCTTTGGAGTCTGTTTTTCTTTTGCTGAGCTTCTCCTATCCAAACAGAATGGCCTTACAACATGCTTTCTGGTCCTTAATACTAAACCCATGCAATTTGTAACTATTACAGTTCTGTAAGTGAGAATTGATCACATGATGGAACAACTGTATTTCTAAAATATGTTATGAAATAACTTCTTTTTACTAATACTAATAAAGTCTTTCTACTTTTTCAAACTGTTTCTAAGGGCAAATTACAAAACACATGGTGCTGTACTGCTTCAGAGCAATCCCAAATTTGATAGCCAGTGCAGAAACAACATTCCATCCTACAGCATTAGCTAGTTCAGAGGTACCAGACGTGTATCTGGATGTGGCTGTTGTGCATAACTGGGGCTGAGGGATCAGAAATGACAGCTCCACTCTTGGAGACCACAGAACTAAAATGGAAAGATAAAATAGTTGCAGGGCAATTGTTCTCTGTGCCTGAAGCAGGGACCGATGTATCGGGGAGAGATTTAACAGTTAAATGAGGATTACAGCTGCAAGTCTGTGAAACAGATATCAGGGGTCAATGAATGTGTTAACAGCTGTGATGAAGAAGAAATGAATCCAAAGCTGTGGACAGGGGAAGGAAATCGGGGTGGACTCACAATTTTCCCTTACAAAGAACTGACCAAGGAGGGAGTGGAGCTGTGAAACAGCAACAATATCCCATAGCCTTAGAAGGGAGAGTGGGTCTAAAAGCTGTAACACAGACAGTGGTTAAGGATGGTCTTCTGGAACCTTGTCTGTGGCCTTATAACACCCCAATCCTGTCGGCACGGAAGGCAGACGGCACGTATCGGCTGGTGCAAGATGTAAGGAAATGACTGAACCCGTTCTCAAAAGACAGCCTGTGGTTCCTAACCCCTATACCCTAATGAGTCAGATCCCACACGGACAGCAGTGGTTTGGTGTGAGAGACCTCAAAGATGCTTTCCGGGCAGCCTTTGGACTCAGAGAGAAATGGCTGCGTTTGTATGAGGACACATTGTAATCCTATCGTGATTCGTGATGATACTGTAGATACTGGAACTCGTGCTAATCCTTGTCTTTGCAGCGTTTGAAGCAAGCAGCTGGTGCTGCTGTCATGCAGAAAGCTCCCTTCCAACCACTCAGCAAGCATTTGGATGAGACAGCTTCCTGCTGGGGAGCCCTCCGACATCACTGCTGCCTCCTCCAGAACCATACCTGCAGATGCTTCAGAGCTCTTCAGCATGGACTTCCTTCCTCCCATCAGCAGCTGCTCCTGCACTGACCTTCATTCACACTGGGATACCATCTGCTTCCAGCAGGAGCTGACCTGCGAGACAGAGAAAGGAAACGTGGGATGAGCACCAATGCAGAAGCACAAGGCTGTGTCACCACCATGTCTTGCAGCCTTGGGAAGTCAGCTGCAACTGCAGCCTTGGTCAGAATTACAACGGGCACCGTAAATTAAGTGTGACCTCTGAAGTTGTTGCCATGATCAGAAATAGACGCTGAAATCGCTCACATAACTGTCGGTGGTTCCCTCCAAATTCTTTTGCTTTGGGGAACAGATGGACTCGGAATGGAAGGACACGAGAAAAATGACATCTGTTTGAGCTCAGCAGACTTGAGAGGTGGGCCTGGGTGAACCTCATGAGGTTCAGCACAGCCAAGTGCAAGGTTTGGCATTTGGGCCGGAGGAATCCCAGGCATTCTTTTGTCATCGTGGTGGTTTCCAATAGACCCCAACAATGAGACATCAGGTCGCCATGTGGGCTCCTGGGTGACACTGCCATTGCCCAGCCATTGCAGCCTAGGGGCAAATAAAGTAAAATACTTCAGAAAGATCTCACACTGATTGCATATTTTACTGTTCTTTTACACAAAACAGAAGGGGAGGGCAGCAGATGCATGCAGCTGCATCAACACCCAGGCTGCTAAAGGAATGGAAAGACAGAAACATCAAATATCAATGCCTTATTCTAATGCAAGGAGGGAAGCTTTTTTCAATGTTACTTTTTATCACTTAAAATAAGCAGTTGGCACTCTTAAAGGAAAATCCTAGGCCCCAGGTTCTGGCAGTGTGGCAATCTGGCACGGACTCAGCTGTGACTGATCCAAACAGTCTGTTCCAGATTTTAACATCCCTTCTATGCATTCACAAGTTTTCTCTCTTGACTTCCCCTTACAGCCGTTAGATGCCAGCAAAACATCCCACAAACACTCCTTACCTCTGTGCACACAGGCACCCATCCAACCAGAGCCATCAGTCATTCCCAGCCATGCGCTCTTCCTCCAATCATGGTCAGCATCACACGGCCGTCACGCAGCTCACTTGACTCAGTTTTTCTCTTCTTTCTGGAGGTGTCCTTGCTTCTCAGCCTTACCTTCTCGTGATGTTTATCTCGCTCTGCAGCTCCTGCTCTGAATAGGCTTTCTTGGATTCCCGCATGACAGGCACAAAATGCAGCCACAGCCCCTGCCACCAAGGTCAGCTCTTCAGCACACATTACCTGAGGAGCACTTGGCAACTCCTGCAACCTGAGCAGTGCCAGGAAGACTGTTTCACTTCTGCTTCTCCTGGCTCAGAAATTCATTTTCCTACCTAGAAAATGGAAAAAGAAAATAAAGAAAAAAAATCCTGACATTAGCAGACACAATTGATACTATGGAATTCTGGAAGGCAAGGGATTTGCCCTCTATGATGAGAAGTTGAGTGCAAAGAACTAAGAAGAGCCATGAGCAGGTTGTGAACTTGTGGGTAAAATTAGGAAGTGCAGCAGTGCAGGGCTTCTGGAGGTGAGGGTCTGCTACAGCCGCCTGGAAAGAGAGCCTGTTGGTGGGAGCTGCTTACTGCAGCCAGCAGAAGCATCGCACTCACTGACTCTCATCCTGATGGGGGATTCCAGTCAGTCTGGGAAATCAGCATGGCTGGCTGCAAGCAATCTGACAGACTCCTGGAGTGCAGTGAGAATCACTCTGTGGTGCAGGCATTGGGCACAGCAAGCAGAAGGGAAGCATTGCTGGACATGGTGCACACCAGGGGTTACGACAGGAGGCGGTCAGGGCTGCAGTGACCATGCCCTCCTTGAGTTGGTGATCTCAAGGAATGCGGGCCTGGCAGGAAGCAAAGGCAGGAGCCTGAACTTCAGGAGAGCCAGCTGCAGGCTGTTCCAGGAATTCTTGGACGAGATCCTCTGGACAACTGTTTGTAGGGGCAAAGGGATGGAAAAGAGCTGGTCACTTTCTCAGAAAAAAACTTGCTCAGGTTGCACGCTGAGCTGCAGGAGAGGAAGGGGAGGAGGTGCCAGCACGGCTGTGCACGATGCTCTGCCACACTGGGCAGGTTGATCATGGCTCAGCAGTGGGATTCGACGTGGAGAAGGGGAGAAGGAAATCAAGGATGGGAGGGAACCATCAGACACAGCCGGTGAGTGTCTGTGAAGTCTTGCAGACCCAGAGATTCCCATGTTGTTTCTGCTTTTGTAGCATTTGTGTGCTGCAGGGTGAGCAAAAGGTTCTGCTGCTTGATTCTTCTGCAGGAGCCGCCTAAAAGGGAAATGGCCACTGAGCTGCAGACCAAGCAGTACTGCCTGACGTTGGCCAGGGGGAGCTTCTCCTGCCGCAGTGTGCTGATGACAGGTCTGGAGATGATCTGCAGGGCCAGTTCGTAGGAGGGAGCCAGGAAAGGACATGATGGGAGGAGAGAGGTGTTAAGGAGCGGCCAAGGCATGAAAATGCATCAGAAAGCCCTGAAAAGCATCACAAAGCCACAGCCAGGAAGCTTGGGAGTATCATGAGCAGCATCCAGGATGCGAGAGATTATTTGCTACCATGCCAAATGGTAGCAGAGCTCCCCCTGCAGACATCCCAAAGCCAGACAAAACAGGAACAAACCTGGAGCTGTGCTGCACGCACCCCACGGCCACAGCATTGCAAGCTGAGGTGCCTTGCTGTGTGCTGCATTCATCCCAATCTGTTTGAATGAAGGCACTGGAGGCAGTCAAGGCGTTGATTGAGCACAAGTGTGCTTTTATTATTGTATAAAGGACAGGAGGATGTGAGAGGTCCATGGTGAAGATGGGACTCATCCTGTCTTGTCATGGAGAGAGTGGCTCAGAGCTCTCAGTGCTGCTGTCCGGTGCCTGGGACTGGAGGCCTGATTGAAAGTCCTCCTGCAAGAGGCTCTGCTCCTCCTCCCTGACACTGACCTGCTCCTGCATGGAGGTGCTGCTGTCGGGGAACTCACACTGCTCTTGGGATGGGCTGTACTGCAGAGACTCTGGGTTAAAATCCACACTTGTGACTGTGGTGTCTGGGAGGCTCAGGTCAGCAACTTCAGCAGAGCCAGGTGTAATGAGAGCATGGACTTCGATGAGCTCCTTCTCTCCATTAATGATGTCAGATGGAAGGCTGCTGTTGGAACTGCAGCAGTTTGTGCTTCCTAAGAGCCCTCCACTGATCGAAGCACAGAGAGCATCCTTGCTGCTAGCCCTGGATCTTATGGGTTGGCAAGGGCTCGATTCACCTAGAAAGGATACACAGGGATTAGTGTCAAACTTTCACAAGCGGAATTACGACAGTGGTTCTTGATCAGGGGTGAAGATGCTAGGCAGGGGCTGGAATGCCAGAAGGAGATACAAGTGCACGGCAAGGTTGAATTCGATGTTCCTGAAAAGCAGGGATTTGGAAGCTGCATTTGCACCCTTACCTGCCAGGACTACCACTGCTGTTTCTGAGGTCTGCCTGGCATTGCGCTGCAGTTGGCGTTTGCTGCCAGAGGATGGCTTTCTGAGGCTGAAGCAGCAACACCAACTGCTAGCTGGTGATTCCTCAGTTTTGCTGGGTGGATTTTGCCTGGAGAGAGAAAACAGCCAATGCGGTGAGTCGTGCGTGGTGCAGGGTGAGGGAAGAGCTGCACTGAGCTCTTGGCAGCAGTTGCTTGTTCCTAGCACTGCCTGGTTTCTGCAGAAAAACAGAAAAACCCACCCAAACAATGATGCTAGGTGCTGGAAAAGAAAGTCCTCTTTACCTTTCAGATGGAAAGTCGATGACAGTGTGGAATTTGCCCTGCCCAGCTGCAGGGCTTTCTTCCACTTCAATGTCCCTGCTGCTCTCTGTCACAGGGGGAGAGCTGCTGTGGCCTCGCCACTGTGCCTGTGCCTCCTCCAGGCTGAGCAGCTTTGTGGCAGCAGAAGAGACCCCCACAGACTTGGGCCCTGGGACAGAATTGTGCCCTGTCAGGGAAAACCACAGGTAAGAGTGAGGATCAGAAAGCAGCAGCACAGCCACCACGGTTCTGGGGGAGGTGCTGTATTTTTCTCAGGCTTGCTTATCCGAGCCACTGGAAGAAGAGGAGCCCAAAATAACCATGTGGGCAGAGGTGTGTTTATGGCAATGGACATGGTCATCATTAAGAGCAGCTTACTGTATCAAAATAGGCAAGGAAAAACCCAAGGAAATGGGGGCAGGGAACTGAGAAAGCTTCGCTGCCACACTTGCATCAAGCTTTTCCTGCGTGCAAACCATAATAATGACGGTTTCCTCCTTGTGAAGTTTGGGCTTGGACATTCTCAGCATCCAGCAACAGGATGCCACACCATAATGAAAGCCCTCAGGTCTGCTGTCCCCTTGATGGTAAAAGAGTATCTCAAAGGTCCTGGAGAAGGCCTGCATTTGATCAAGGTGTCAGGTCAAGATCAAGCTAATGGAGGAAGACACTCACCTGCTGCATCTGCAATGTCTGCTCCGGATTTGGAGCAGAAGAGGACGTCTGTGTGGTTGATGATGAATTCCACCACATCCGACTGCATCTGCAGCTCCATGCAGGCAGCTCTTCCGCTGGCGCAGGCAGACTCGTTCTGCTGTGATCTGTAGAAAAGGCAGATTTTAGAAGTCATTTCTCCAAGACCGTTTCCCCGAGTCTGAATTGTTGCAGCCAAAAGCTGTCAGCTGAGGCTCTGGAGACTTCCGCAGTGGGCAATCAGTGATGCCACTGCAGAAATTCCCCTGGATGATCAAGGACATGTCAGTCCCATCTCAACAAGACTGCAGAAATTGTCACCTAGACATTGTGCCCGTGGGGATGGAGAACAGCCCAGGCTCCTGCGCTTCTGTCAGCCACAGATTTTACAGAAGAGCACATTTGATGGAGAAAAAGGGAGGACTGTTTTTCTTAACTGGAGAACAGAGGAAGCGTTGAAACAGAACCAGAAGTTTACCTTAAGAGGTTTGGAGCCCACACAATGGCTAGGTTCTTGGCATGCATATTTGTAATGCTGGAGCTCCCAGCCAGACACGCCAAGTGTCTCATCAGGAACTCCAGTGTCCTGGAAAACAAGAGAGGCAAACGTTCAGCACCAACGAGCATGCCGTGCTGCAATTCAGAAAGACAAAGGCTGGAACCGCATCGCTGCCCTCTGCAATGCAGCAGGGCTGAGCTCAGCAGGCTGAGGGCAGCACTGACCTGTAGTGAGGAGCGGGCAGCTGCTGGATGACGTCCTGCATTCTGAGCAGCCGCTCCTCCTCTGTAGCGGCACCAACAGCATCCTGGAGTAGTGCAGAAAGGGAGCGAGACACCAATCAGGCTAGTACACCACTGCGAGTAAACCTCGTGGGGCTGACAGCAAAAGGGCCTCCGAGCTGGGGCACTGCTGCAGCCATCTGCCAAGAGGCCCAGGAAGAGGGAAATGAAAGACGTGGCCTTGTGCTTACCGAGAACTTGCCGTACAGCTGGTGGGTGAGCAGAGGGTTTGGGAGCTCCCTGAAGTACATCTTGCAGAGGGAGCTCACGCTGTGAATGTCCCGGACGGTGAGCTCAGGAATCTGCTCCGACTCAAATTCCTGCCTGGAGAGAGGGATGCAAACCCGGTTGAGCGAGAGGAAGGCAAGCCCAAAGCCACACCAGATGCACTCAGGCTGTGTCAGTCGCAGCACTCTTACCGCAGTCTCTGGATGTTGGACGCGACGCCGGACAGGCGGTATATCCCCTGCACCACGCCGTGCTGCTCAATGAACTCAGCGCAGCTCTGGAGGACCTGGGGGACTGAAGAACACGTGCCAGCCGTCAGTGGAGCTCCTGATTCAATCGTGCTGCAGGCTGTGCTTCACATCCCATCCACTAAGCCCAGCCAGGCTTGGCTGAAGCAAATACAGATGTGCTTGTCTCTTAGGAGCATCCGCCTCACTTTATCCTTCAGCCATCAACTCCCATTACACGTGCCTCCACTGCTATCAGCCTGCCCCCTGCTAGATATGAGCTCCCTTTCATCTTCTTTAGATGCCCAGCAGAGGAAGATCTCAGGAATGGGCAGCTCCTTACCATCACGGCCGGAGTGGAGAAGATGCTCTCCCAGGTCACGGCCAAACACCCTTTCCTTCTCCACCTCCCGCTCGGTCGGTTTCTTTGGGCGGGCCTTCACCAAGGAACGAAGGAAGGTGAGGATCTTGCTGCGTTTCTTGGGCACTGCACAACAAAAGGAAGAAACCAGGTCATTTCAGGTTTGGCTCCGTTGGACGAGGCTGAGCACAGCACATTCTACAGAGCACGTCAGAACGGGAAGAACATTACCAACCAGTACATACAAAAAGGGATTTTCCCCATCTCTGGAGGAGCCCAAGGCCAGGTTGGATGGGGCCCTGGGCAGCCTGATCTAGTCTCACATTAACTGTGGGGGCTGGGAGACCATCCTGAGGCGGGAGGGTTGGAGCTTGATGATCTCCGAAATCCCTTCCATCCCAAGCCATTCTGTGAAGATTCTATAGTTTCCCCAAGTCCAATCATAAACACAGGAGGATTGGGCCAAATCCCTGCCCCATGGTGTGCATGAAGAATCATCAACCCAGAGGACAATGTGGCATGGATAAAGGAGGTACTAAACATGGAACGCACCCCCAAAAAGACTTCATTTTGCTTCCCCACACCATCAAATGTAACATCCCTACCTGGCTTTGGCACTGAGTTGATGAGTGCCTCAGGAATGTTCTTATTAATGAGTTCCACACACTCCCCTGGGAAAAATCCCACCTGTAACAAGAAGAGAAGCCAACTATTGCATGCAGCACTTCTCAGGTCTGAACTGTTAAACCAAAAGCCACATAACATTTCCCTCGGAACGTGCTTGCCTGACGTTCCATAAGACTATCCAGCAGAAAATGGCCATAGTTCACAGCATAAAGGTAATAATTTTTCAACATTTGCAGCCAAAGGCAAGGTCCCCTGACACCGACACAGGGAAACTGTTTACGTCCATTAGGCATCCTGTGCATGCAGAGCAGCTGTAAGCTAAGATTCCTGCCTTTACTGCAGTTGCACTCTCCAGTCTGAAGCTTGTGCCTACCTGGAAGCCGAGCTTGCCTCTCCACCAGGGGGTCAGCTCCTTTGGTGGCATGTCGATGACACACACGATGTCTCCGACCTGCAAGAGATTGCAACGTCAATCCCAGCTTCAGCACAGCTGGGAGGAAAGCACAGCTCAAATGTCTGCATTCTTCTGCACTGCCAAACATCGCCGAGCTTGAGAGCACTTGCACCAGTGCAGCTCTGAAGGCATTTGCCATTGTAAAATTGAGCAACAAGGAACGCCTTGAACTGCTTACCTCAAAGGAGAGTTCATCCGCTGCCTGGGCAACGTATCTCTTAATAGCATGGGCAGCAGCAATAGCTGGAACATTCACAGGTGCCACCTCATGGTCTAGCAGGGGCTTCCCCTTGTTCTCAGCCTGAAACAGAGAGCACAGGCCACGGTGAGGAGCTGGGAACCAACAAGGAGGATTTCAAGGTGAGGAGCACATCTGCAGAGAAAGCTGCAGGAAATGCACTCGGTCCTTATCATGGGCACTTCAGAAGGAACTGCAAGTCTAATAACGGCTGTTTCTCTCCCTGGTGTGCAGCAGGCACACGCCAGGCAATGCAAAGATGCATCTCTCCCCATCCAGACTAATCAGCAATGGCACTGACGCAGACAGGTGGCCTTGTGTATTTTGCCACATCCTTTCCTGCGCTCTTTGTGCAGGAAGGCTGGCTGTTTAAGATGCTAGGAGACCGTGAAGAGGGAAACCAAAGCTACGGCTGCAGTTACAAGGTGCAAACAGTGCCATTGCAAGCACCAAGCAGCTCTCTTGAGCAGTCCAACCAACAGCGAGGCCAAACAGAGCAGAGAATGATTGTTGTTTCTGCAGCCATTTCAAGGGAAAAGTCAGTAGAGGACAAACACAACACCCGAGATGGCTCTGGTACTTTTATAAACTTGCCACTCTTGCACTACTGTCTTGCCACAGAGGAGCTCTCTTGGAAAGCAGGAGAGCACATCTGCGGCTCACTCTGCTGGCTGCAGTCAGGGAACAAAGACCAATCAGAGCTTCATACTCTACCTCTGTCCATGCCAGGTCAGGCCCACAGCTGATCTCGCTGCACGCCACAGCCATCAGCGTAGGTGTGACAAGCTGGAACTGAAAAGAAACACACTTTTATTTTCTCTGTTCACATCTCTGCTGTGCTCCCTACAGCTGTCGGGCACACTCACACAGCCCAAGCACGCCTGCTGGTGTCCCTGGTGATGCTGTGCAGCTCTGCACAAGCTGGGGCTGGGACTCTTTGCCTAAGGGATTGGTTTCCTGTAGACCAGCTGGTCACAGCACCACAGACAGCATCCTTCTGAGGGCTGAGCTGCAGAGCACGTGGAGAAAACCCACACGTGACCAGCGTCCCATCAAAGCTGGATGAGGCTGTGTTACTAAACACGGGGCGTCACGGGCTGCTAAAGCATGTGGGGGGACAAAGCATGGCAGGTACCTGGCAAGAGATCAGAACGAGGGAGAGAAATCTCACAAATCCGCAGCCTTTCCTTGTCACTTTGCTCTGATCTTCCACGAGCAAAAGCTGCAGCAGGGAAGCAGGCAGAGGGTGGAGAGAGGAGAGAGAAAGAGCAGGTCAGTTTGCTTCCACGGTTTAGCAAAGACTACAAGGGAAAAACCAAAATCTGCCCTCCCTCAACTTAAAAACTTAAGTTTTCAACTTAAAACCATTTCCCCTTGACCTGCTGATATCTACCCTTTCAAAGAGTTGATTCCCCTCCTCTTTTTAGGCTCCCTTTAGGTACTGAAGGCTGCCATGAGGTCACCCCACTGCCTTCTTTTCTCCAGGCTGAACAAGCCCAGCTCCCTCAGCCTGTCTTTGCAGGGGAGGTGCTCCAGTCCCCTGATCATCTCTGTGGCTCGCCTCTGGACCCTCTCCAACAGCTCCCTGTCTTTCTGGACACTGTACTGCAGCTGGGGCCTCACAAGAGCAGAGCAGGGGGGGACGATCACCTCCCTGTCCCTCATGGCCACCCCTCTGCTGATGGAGATAATGTGATCCTATGAGCTCCGCCAGCCAGCAGTTCTCAGCACTCACTGTCCCCCCGTCTCTCCCACACTGTCTCAGCTTACCTACAAGGTGCTGCACAGGACGGTGTGAAGACAAAGGGACGCAGTCGGTGCACAAGTGCAACAAGCGAGCTGCTCAGTCAGAGCTCCAGCGCTCCAATGAAGGGACGCAGCACGCACTGCTCCTCCCCTCATTCTAGCCCTTATGACATCACTGAGGGCCACCAGGCTGCTCCACCACGACGGACAGGGTGGGGAGGCAAGACCAGTCACAAGGGCAGAAGATTCCAACAGCCCAGCCCAACGTTCTGGAATCAGGGGCTGCTTGGAATTCTACCCCAGCCAAATCCTGGAGAAGCTGGCACGGGGTCGTCATGACCAAAGCGCAGGACCTGGCGCTTGCTCTTGTTGAGCCTCGCACAACTGGCCTCAGTGCATCCCTCTGGAGGGCCTTCCTGCCCTCAGCCAGATGGACGCTTCCTCCCAGCAGCGTACCTTGCAGTGCTGGGCCCATGTCAAATCCACACTAGAGTGGGTTTTGTTACATTCAAGGGCATGTTGCAGCACCCATCTATTTCACCTGGAAGGAAATAAAGCAGGAGATGGGAGAAACACAGAACTACTGCCAGACTGCTTTATCCCTTTCTTAGCCCAACTTCCCTTGCCTCATCCCCTACCCCAACTCCTGGATGATGCCCACGGGCTGATAGTTGGATCTCAAATCCATAGGACTCCTTTCACAGGGCTCCATCAAAAAGGCTGTCACACTTGTTCCGTACACTCACACTGACCCAGCAGTGGTATCACAGTCACTTAACACACACACAACAACCAAACCCCGAGCATGCACATCCCTTCCTGCGTGACTGCAGCCCACAGCTCCCCTTCACACCTCCGTGGATCTCTGGTGTTTTACACGGATGCAGCCTCGCTGCAGCTCCGTGGCTGTCACACAAGGCCTGCAGGACCTCTTTCTCTGCAAACCCCGTCTGCAGGCATTGGTTCACGAGGTTCACCTCCTGCCCTCCTGAGCAAAAACAAGCACTAAGAACAAGAGCAAAGCACACTGGACTCGACCTGGCTGGATCCCCAACCCTCAGTCCTGTCAGACGGACCCTGGTGTGGAGACTCATCCCCAAAGCCTGGCTGGACATCAGCACAGGCATCCTTCTTCAAACGCCCCATCCAAGCAGCAAGGGATCAAAGCGTTGGCACAGCTGAAACAGAAATGCTGTGTGAGTTTCCTGTTAGCACTGAGCAGGAACAAATCTACCGCTGAGCAGCAGGATGTGAGACAAGCAGCAGAAGACACCCAACCTGCAGAACCAGCTCGTTTGGGGTCGGTCCAGATGTTTGTCTGCTCCCTTCCCTGGCCCAGGCCAAGCTTGTGAGCTGCTCCTCCTTGGTGCAGGGGGAAATGGTGCAGATGCCATGTGGTGGCTATGCACAGCATGCCTTTTACTTGCTTTTCCTCTCTCCATCTTCCATTAGCAAACAGCATCTCCAGCCTCCAGAGATCACTGAGTCCAACCCCTGCACAACAGTGAAAAAAAAGATATGATAAGGGGTACTTAAAGCACAGCATCTGTAATCAGATCAGACTCCTGCACTGTGAAGACTTCCCTGAGTATTCCTGCAGAGTGCATCACTTAGTCTCTCTTTAGCCTTGTGTTCATGGTTTTCCTGTAAGAGCTTGTCTAAACACTGCCTGTAATCGTGGTTATGCTGGAAGCATTTGGATTTCTTGATCCTTAGTGTGATTTCAATAACAAATGCAGATGTTTTTTTGTTAGGGACAGCTTTCAATTTCTCAACTGAAATTTCAATATTGCATTAGGTGTTGACAACCACGGGGCTGCAGTACAGAGAATTACAGGAAGATTAATTTCTCCATCTCCATGCTCCTAGACATTTATGGTTACAGTGATGTAGTTATATACAAAGTTGCAAGATACCAAAGCTAGAATAACCTCTTGGTGCAGCAGGATGTCTGGAGCCCAAGTGCAGAGTCTCAGTGTTGCAAAGCCTTGAAGAGGTGCACCGTATGTGCTGGGGCTGATGACACAGACACTGGAGCAAGGCCAGTGTGATGTTAGAAACTTGACCAGCAGCTGATCTGTTGTCAGCCATTTCTGGACACAAACGGGATCTGGTCGACTTAGGACATGACCTTTGGGCTGGAGAGCAACTCCCCGAGGAATCACACAGCCACTGCAGACCGTTGGCAAGAACCCCATACCAAAACAGCTCATCTGCAATCAGTTTTTAATCTGTGCAGCAGTGATTGGAACAGGCGCACGCTCTCTGCAATTGCAGGAATGTTCACAAGTGGAATGTACATCACCTGTGTGCTCCAGCTCTTCTGTGTGCATGCTAGGAGCAGTGATCCCCCTGCACCCAGGGCTGCAATAAAGTCCTGTGGGCTTTCTAGCCTGCCAACCAGCAGCCCAGGCTGCCCAGAGCCACATCCAGCCTGGCCTTGGATGCCTGCAGGGATGGGGCATCCACAGCCTCCCTGGGCAACCTGTTCCAGTGCCTCACCACCCTCTGGCTGAAAAACTTCCTCCTCACATCCAACCTAAACCTCAACAGCCCCCGTCTCAGTTTAAAGCCATTCCCCACTTGTCCCATCACTGTCCACCCTCCAAAACAAAACACCTCGGCTGTTCAACACTGAAAGAGCAAAATAACCCACAGCTCTTACTTCCACTGTATGCAGTTAATTCCAAACTTAAGGTCACAGGTTAATTACTCATGTGATCCTTCCTGACAGAAGAACTACTCGTAGTGATGTGTAGGAGTAAGGAACAGTTTGAAAAGGTCATGGACATATGAGAACTTGCAGCATTTATCTTAATAGATGCCTACATTGCAAAGCATTTTGTAAAACACGCGTTACAAGTACTGTGCATTGGATTACACTATATCAAACTCTAAGTAACAATACAGGTTGCTTTTAAATCTACACTTACATGTTTTCTTCTAACTCCTTGATAAAATTGCTTACTACCTTCAGTTTTATAGCCAAAGCAGTGTTTGAGCTGGTAATGTACTCTTGAACAGCACTGCTGCCTTTAGCATTTGTATGTTTAGATCTGAAAAGAGAATTTGGTCATTATTTCATGATGAGAGAATCTTATATGACAAAACAGAATTACAAAAATCTGACAATACTGTAAAATGCCAGCGTAAGAATGTGGCTTTGATTTTTTTTTCTTTTTTTTTCTTCTTTTTTCTTTTTCTTTTTCTTTCTTTCTTTTTTTTTTTTTTTTTTTTTTTTTTTTATAAATGGTGAGTGTACCATTAATTCAAGACAAGAATTTTGTTTGTAAGTCGATCTCTATAACTGTTCTTGGCATCATTCTGTAGGATGAACTAGATACATGGAATTTGGCACTGGCTCCCCAGGGCAGTGGTTTGGCACTGAGCTGACAAAGGCCAAAGAGCATTTGCACAATGCTCTCAGACACAGGGCTTGACCCATAGGAGGTCCGGTGTGGAACCAGGAGGTGGAATACATGATCCTCGAGGTCCCTTCCAAATAAAGATATTCCATCATCCTCTAATACTTATATTCCCAAGTCCTGTACACAGTGCTCAGGTGCTTAATTGAAAGGTTCCATGAAACAGTGAGGTATCTATGTCCCTTTACCACCCAGTTATTCAATTTGCCACGTGGATCTTTTTTCCAGTCACATTAAAAAAACACTCAAAGTATTTCCTTCAGTCTTCCATTCTGATAGAGCTTTCTGGAGCAAATAAAGAGTTGCAACTCAGAATGTCCACACCTCCCTTCCTGCACCCTGCATACTTTTTCCACTGTACTGTGATTACGTACCATTCTATTGTCACCCTCATTCTGTCATTATCTAGGCAGTTTACTCCCATTAAATTTTCCAGCAACAGATGCCCACAAGTACAATTCCAGTCTGAAGTGAGTTCCACCAGATGACAACTGGGAATTTCTTTCTCTCACAATTAGAATCATTGCACCTCTGACTAAACACATAGCGAATCACCAGTGAAAACTAACTACCTGTTGATTAACATTCAGAGAGATTGTGCAGGTGTCCTTTTAGGAACTGGACTACAGTATGCTAAGAGGGATGTATGTGGGGACATTAGGATAATGTGCCCTCTGCCTTTTAAGACAGCCCCAGCAGACCAGGTCAGCCGGCTGAAGAACTGAGTGGGTCACAGAATCACAGAATCACAGAATTGCCAGGGTTGGAAGGGACTTCAAGGATCATGAATCTCCAACCCCCCTGCCACACGCAGGGCCACCAACCATTCCACCTAAAGCTAGACCAGGCTGCCCAGGGCCCCATCCAATCTGGCCTTGAACACCTCCAGGGACGGGGCATCCACAACCTCCCTGGGCATCCTGTTCCAGTAACTCACCACTCTCTCCGTAAAGAATTTCCCCTGATGTCCAACCTAAATCTCCCTTCCCTCAGCTTAAAACCATTTCCCCTTGTCCTGCTGTCACCCTTTCAAAGAGTTGATTTCCCTCCTGTTTGTAGGTTCCCTTTAGGTACTGAAAGGCTGCAATGAGGTCACCCCGCAGCCTTCTTTTCTCCAGGCTGAACAAGCCCAGCTGCCTCAGCCTGTCATCACAGGGGAGGTGCTCCTGTCCCCTGATCATCTTCGTGGCCCTCCTCTGGACCCTCTCCAGCAGCTCCCTGTCTTTCTTGTACTGGGGGCTCCAGACCTGGATGCAGTATTCCAGATGGGGCCTCACAAGAGCAGAGTAGAGGGGAACAATCACCTCTCTGTCCCTGCTGGGTCACCAGGGCTCAGAGACTTCACTCGGCCATCTGAAAGTTGAGGGACTTCAGCCCAAGCTGCCCTTTTCCATGCAGGCAAGGAGGCCAAGAGAAGGTGGATCGGCACGGTTCTGGTGCAGACAGGGGCTGCAGTGTGAGCAGGCCTACACAGACAAGGCTGTGCCCACACAGAGTGACAGCAGCTTTCGCTGTGAGCAGATTCCCAGGGGGCCTGAGCCATGGCAGTTCTTGATGGCAGCATGTTCCAATCAGCCCTGGAAGTCTTCTCTGGACGTCTGTCGCATTCTGGAATCCACACTGAGGACGCAGTCGCTGTGTCAGAGCAGCTGGCAGAGTCACGGGGAACCGTGACGTAGTTGGCCCAGGGAGCAACAACAAGGCCTGCACTGCTCAGCCAGCCCAGGCCAAAGGGGAGCACGAGAGAGAGCAGAGGAGAGAGGGGGGGAAAGAGGGCCAGGAAGGAAAGGCCTGTGCCTGAATGGACGTGTAGCAGCAGCTGCTGACAGCAAACTCGGTGATGGCAGGGGCACAGCAGAGCAGTGCAATGCTGGCAGCTTCCTGTGTCTTTCACACAGGCACTGCAGACATGGCCAGCACTGGGAGATCAGCAGAACTGCTGCACACCTCTGCCAGCCCAGGCCAGAGGAGTGCAGAACAGTGAGCTGCTGCTGAGGGGAGAGAGGATGGCCTGAGAGCTGACCTGAGAGGCAGGGCTGGCTGTGTTACAGCAGCCTCTGTGTCCTCCTCCTGTGTCTGTGAGGGCCAGAGGGCCAGAAGAGAACATGCCCAGACAACGAAGCCCTGCTGTCCTCTGCTGCTCAGCTGGAGAGATGTTCCGCCTTCCTGAAGGACGCTGATCCAAAGGGAAGGAATCAAAGGAAGTCCAGGCTGGCTGTCCTTGTGGGCATCAGCTGCTGGCAGCTGCCTCTGTGCTGCCATGGGCAGGGCACAGCACACACAGTGTTTGCAGTTCCCTGTGTGACACTGGCCCTGGTGACCTGACAGCCATAGGGAGACAAGAGAAAGAGCTGCCTCCCTCTGCCAGATGAGGCAAAGGTGAGAATCCCAGAATCACAGCATGGCCCGGCTTGGAAAGGAGCTCAAGGTTCATGAATCTCCAACCCTTGGCTCTCCAAGGGTGCACAGGGGGCTTTGTTCTCCCTGTGGTGCAGCTTCAGTGCCAACTCACAGCTGAGCTGGTTGGCACACTGTGACAGCGTGCCGCTCTGAAGCTCTTGGGGCAGTGCTCAGTTCTTTCTGAAGTACTCTGGAAAATGCTGCTTCTCCTTCACCAAGTCTGTTTCCAGACAGACGTCTTTTTCTCCTCTGTACACACAAACAGTATCTTGTAACTCCCTGGCACAGTGCTCAGAAGTGATACTTCTGGAAGCACGTCAGAGAAAAGTGGCCTTGTCCCAGTGGACTTTCAGAGCAGATGAGAACAAGTCTTGGTTGACGGCTTTCTTCTGCTTCTGGAACTGCACAGGCAGGTTGTGTGTTGTCATACTTTATGCCAGAGTGCCAAACTGAAGCAGTTTCTGCAACCTCTTTTTTTCATACTTGTCACTCTTTGCTATTTCTGAGACCTTAACTTAGTCATTTTTAATGCGCTCTCATCTAAACTACTGTGTCCTCCAGTGTCAGTGTTGTATGAATCAGGACTGTGGGATTTCATCAGTGAAAGGATTCTGCTCTAATGACTGTCATTCTAAAGCTGATATTGTTTCTACCGCATCAGGCTTGCATGAAGCATCTCTCATCAACAGAGAAATCAGAAAAATTGCTTTTCCTATTGCAGTTTCCTTTTAACTAGTGATGAAAGCTGTCAGTTTATTTTTGGCACCAGAAATCCTGGGATGCAACCAGGTTAGATAAGAAGTGAAACTGAGTGCACAGTAAAGGAACATAGATGAGATAGCATCACACAGCTCTGGAAAAGATGTTCCAGCTCTGTGTCTACCTACATCTTCAGGAGAGGAAAAGTACTGGCTTACTGAGGTGTCCTGGGTTGCAGGTTCTGTTAATCTCCATTTTTGGAAGAGCTGCTTGCAATAAATACCTTGTAAGGTGAATGAGCTTGATAGAAGTAGGGTGTGAAAGAGATGGATTTGCTGTTTCCCTGAAGGTGCAGGAGTATTGCTGTGCCTACAGTCAGTAAACAAGGCAGAAATCACTGTGTTCCTCAGAATGAAAAAGAATAAAAATCTTTTTGGGAGTGACAGCACGCCTGAATGAAGCACAAATCTAAACATTTAAAATAAGGGCTAGTGTCAAAGGGACTTGCAGTATTTCTCGTGAAGAAATATTTGATGCTTCTTTATGAAAGTCATCATAACAAAAGTGTACTGATGTCTTTGCTGAGGATTTCCTTGGTTCCAGCCTGAAGGTGTGCGCAGGCATGAGCAGGCAGTGCTGAGCTGCAGGTGAGTGCCTGTGTCCCACAGCAGGAAACCCGTGGATGTCTTCAGGGGGTTGAAATGGGCAGAGCTGTGAAACCTGCAGGCTTTCACTGAAATTGTCCCCTGCTTTATTTTGTAATCTTAGTTTCACCAATGCTTTCCAATATTATTTTCGTATGAATGCAGATACATCTGATAGGATTTAAAGTTTTTATGGTGCTGCTGTATAGTTTTCTGTGGTCATCATAAGCCAATATAAAAAATAAATGGTAATCAGGCAATCTATTAACAACCTGTGGCACGTGTCAAAACAATGAAATTCCTTGCAGGAAGACAATATTGCTATATAATAATGTGGCTATCCAAAACTGTTAATTATACTTGATGAGCTGGAGATAATCCTGAAATGCAGGACTTTGATCTTAGCCAAGAATAACAAAAGATATTATCATTCTTAAATTGGCAGCTGCTATCAAAAGCCTGTGTCTTATTTCCCTTTTAGTAACACTGGCTAAATCAGAGAAAGTGATAAAAGAATTTCATGATTGCTGCTTAGGGATTCTTTCCCACTTGACCAGAAGTAATCTATGTCCAAAAATGTCTGTAAATACTTTTTCTATACAATTTTGCCAGATGTATTGATATTTGAGATGAATGGCAAAAACATTTTGCGTACATAGATAAGCAATGCAAATTCGCTGGATTGTTTTAGAGAAAAAAGCTCTGGTTATCAGATCGTTTCCATGCAGAAATAAGATTTACAGAAAAATTCTCATTATTATTATTCATGCATGAATAAGTTCAAAAAAGAGATGTGGGGGATGTTGTTTCAATTCCAGGTGATTGTAGGAAGGACTGTCAGGATGGAAAGGCTAGTGTCTGCCATGGGCAAAGAAACACTTCTGGTTTTCATGTTCCCTTTGTCTTTGAGTGGAAGAGGCCATGAGGAGAGAGTGCCCTAAACTTGGACCCTTTTTGACCATTGCAGCAGAGATGGAGAAGTGTTCAACCTTCTAGAAGGAATTCAGGACAAAGATATGTAATGAAAATAAGTCCAGGCTGGCTGTCCTTGTGGGCATCAGCTGCTCGCATCTGCATAGTTGTTGCTATGGGAATGGCAGAACAGCTGGAATGTTGCATTTCCTTGTGTGACACAAGCACTGGTGAATTCAAAGCAAGAGGGGTATATTAGAAAGAGCATCACCTCCCTGCCAGATTAGGAAAAGGTGAGTGGGATGTTGTTTCAATTAGTGCTGATGGCAGGAAGGACTGTAAGGATGGAAAGTCTGGTGTTTGCCATGGGCAGGGAAAAACATTTGCTTTTCATTTTGTCTTAATCCTTCAATGCTAGATAAATAGAAAAGAGTGTGCCCTCACCTAGGAACTCTCCTGCCCTCTTCTGCTGCGACGGAGAAATGTTCCAGCTTGTAGAAGGACATCAGGACAAAGATATGTAATGAAAATAAGTCCAGGCTGGCTGTCCTTGTGGGCATCAGCTGCTGGCATCTGCATTGCTGCTGCCAAGAGCATGGCACAGCAGGTAAAAGATTGCTTTTCCTTGTGTGACACAGGAGCTCTTGACTTGAAAGCTAGAGGGATGCAATAGAAAGAGCTGCAACCTCTGCCAGACATGGCAAAGGTGAGTGGGATGTTGTTTCCATTGCTGCTGATGTCAGGAAGGACTGTATGGATGGAAAGTCTGGTGTTTGCCATGGGCAGGGAAACACATCTGGTTTTCATTTTCTCTTTCTCTTTGAGTGCCAGATAAACAGGGGAGAGTGTGCCCTCACCTTGAAGCCATCCAGCCATCTTCTGCTGAGATGGAGAAATCTTCCAGCTTGTAGAAGGACATCAGGACAAAGATATGTAATGAAAATAAGTCCAGGCTGGCTGTGCCTGTGGGCATCAGCTGCAGGCATCTGCATTGCTGCTGCCATGAGCATGGCACAGCAGGTAAAAGATTGCTTTTCCTTGTGTGACCCAGGAGCTCTTGACTTGAAAGCTAGAGGGATACAATAGAAAGAGCTGCAACCTCTGCCTGACATGGCAAAGGTGAGTGGGATGTTGTTTCAGTTGCTGCTGATGTCAGGAAGACTTTAAGGATGGAAAGGCTGGTGTTTGCCATGGGCAGGGAAACACATCTGGTTTTCATTTTCTCTTTCTCTTTGAGTGCCAGATAAACAGGGGAGAGTGTGCCCTCACCTTGAAGCCATCCAGCCATCTTCTGCTGAGATGGAGAAATCTTCCAGCTTGCAGAAGGACATCAGGACAAAGATATGTAATGAAAATAAGTCCAGGCTGGCTGTCCTTGTGGGCATCAGCTGCTGGCATCTGCATTGCTGCTGCCAAGAGCATGGCACAGCAGGTAAAAGATTGCTTTTCCTTGTGTGACACAGGAGCTCTTGACTTGAAAGCTAGAGGGATGCAATAGAAAGAGCTGCAACCTCTGCCAGACATGGCAAAGGTGAGTGGGATGTTGTTTCAATTAGTGCTGATGTCAGCAAGACTGTAAGGATGGAAAGGCTGGTGTTTGCCATGGGCAGGGAAACACATCTGGTTTTCATTTTCTCTTTCTCTTTGAGTGCCAGATAAAGAGCAGAGTGTGCCCTAATCTTGGAATACTCCTGCCCTCTTCTGCTGAGATGGAGAAATGTTCCAGCTTGTAGAAGGACATCAGGACAAAGATATGTAATGAAAATAAGTCCAGGCTGGCTGTCCTTGTTGGCATCAGCTGCTGGCATCTGCATTGCTGCTGCCATGAGCATGGCACAGCAGGTAAAAGATTGCTTTTCCTTGTGTGACACAGGAGCTCTTGACTTGAAAGCTAGAGGGATACAATAGAAAGAGCTGCAACCTCTGGCAGACATGGCAAAGGTGAGTGGGATGTTGTTTCAGTTGCTGCTGATGTCAGGAAGACTTTAAGGATGGAAAGGCTGGTGTTTGCCATGGGCAGGGAAACACATCTTGTTTTCATTTTCTCTTTCTCTTTGAGTGCCAGATAAACAGGGGAGAGTGTGCCCTCACCTTGAAGCCATCCAGCCATCTTCTGCTGAGATGGAGAAATCTTCCAGCTTGTAGAAGGACATCAGGACAAAGATATGTAATGAAAATAAGTCCAGGCTGGCTGTGCCTGTGGGCATCAGCTGCAGGCATCTGCATTGCTGCTGCCATGAGCATGGCAAAGCAGGTAAAAGGTTGCTTTTCCTTGTGTGACACAGGAGCTCTTGACTTGAAAGCTAGAGGGATGCAATAGAAAGAGCTGCAACCTCTGCCAGACATGGCAAAGGTGAGTGGGATGTTGTTTCAATTAGTGCTGATGTCAGCAAGACTGTAAGGATGGAAAGGCTGGTGTTTGCCATGGGCAGGGAAACACATCTGGTTTTCATTTTCTCTTTCTCTTTGAGTGCCAGATAAAGAGCAGAGTGTGCCCTAATCTTGGAATACTCCTGCCCTCTTCTGCTGAGATGGAGAAATGTTCCAGCTTGTAGAAGGACATCAGGACAAAGATATGTAATGAAAATAAGTCCAGGCTGGCTGTCCTTGTTGGCATCAGCTGCTGGCATCTGCATTGCTGCTGCCATGAGCATGGCACAGCAGGTAAAAGATTGCTTTTCCTTGTGTGACACAGGAGCTCTTGACTTGAAAGCTAGAGGGATGCAATAGAAAGAGCTGCAACCTCTGCCAGACATGGCAAAGGTGAGTGGGATGTTGTTTCAGTTGCTGCTGAAGTCAGGGAGGACTGTAAGGATGGAAAGTCTGGTGTTTGCCATGGGCTGGGAAACACATCTGGTTTTCATTTTCTCTTTCTCTTTGAGTGCCAGATAAACAGGGGAGAGTGTGCCCTCACCTTGAAGCCATCCAGCCATCTTCTGCTGAGATGGAGAAATCTTCCAGCTTGTAGAAGGACATCAGGACAAAGATATGTAATGAAAATAAGTCCAGGCTGGCTGTGCCTGTGGGCATCAGCTGCAGGCATCTGCATTGCTGCTGCCATGAGCATGGCAAAGCAGGTAAAAGGTTGCTTTTCCTTGTGTGACACAGGAGCTCTTGACTTGAAAGCTAGAGGGATGCAATAGAAAGAGCTGCAACCTCTGCCAGACATGGCAAAGGTGAGTGGGATGTTGTTTCAATTAGTGCTGATGTCAGCAAGACTGTAAGGATGGAAAGGCTGGTGTTTGCCATGGGCAGGGAAACACATCTGGTTTTCATTTTCTCTTTCTCTTTGAGTGCCAGATAAAGAGCAGAGTGTGCCCTAATCTTGGAATACTCCTGCCCTCTTCTGCTGAGATGGAGAAATGTTCCAGCTTGTAGAAGGACATCAGGACAAAGATATGTAATGAAAATAAGTCCAGGCTGGCTGTCCTTGTTGGCATCAGCTGCTGGCATCTGCATTGCTGCTGCCATGAGCATGGCACAGCAGGTAAAAGATTGCTTTTCCTTGTGTGACACAGGAGCTCTTGACTTGAAAGCTAGAGGGATGCAATAGAAAGAGCTGCAACCTCTGCCAGACATGGCAAAGGTGAGTGGGATGTTGTTTCAGTTGCTGCTGAAGTCAGGGAGGACTGTAAGGATGGAAAGTCTGGTGTTTGCCATGGGCAGGGAAACACATCTGGTTTTCATTTTCTCTTTCTCTTTGAGTGCCAGATAAACAGGGGAGAGTGTGCCCTCACCTTGAAGCCATCCAGCCATCTTCTGCTGAGATGGAGAAATCTTCCAGCTTGTAGAAGGACATCAGGACAAAGATATGTAATGAAAATAAGTCCAGGCTGGCTGTCCCTGTGGGCATCAGCTGCAGGCATCTGCATTGCTGCTGCCATGAGCATGGCACAGCAGGTAAAAGGTTGCTTTTCCTTGTGTGACCCAGGAGCTCTTGACTTGAAAGCTAGAGGGATGCAATAGAAAGAGCTGCAACCTCTGCCAGACATGGCAAAGGTGAGTGGGATGTTGTTTCAATTAGTGCTGATGTCAGGAAGGACTGTAAGGATGGAAAGTCTGGTGTTTGCCATGGGCAGGGAAAAACATCTGGTTTTCATTTTCTCTTAATCTTTCAGTGCTAGGTAAATAGAGGAGAGTGTGCCCTCACCTTGGAACTCTCCTGCCCTCTGCTGCTCAGAGGGAGAAATGTCCAAGCTTCTAGAAGGACATCAGGACAAAGATATGTAATGAAAATAAGTCCAGGCTGGCTGTCCTTGTGGGTATCAGCTGCAGGCATCTCCATTGCTGCTGCCATGAGCATGGCAAAGCAGGTAAAAGATTGCTTTTCCTTGTGTGACACAGGAGCTCTTGACTTGAAAGCTAGTGGGATGCAATAGAAAGAGCTGCAACCTCTGCCCGACATGGCAAAGGTGAGTGGGATGTTGTTTCAGTTGCTGCTGAAGTCAGGGAGGACTGTAAGGATGGAAAGGCTGGTGTTTGCCATGGGCAGGGAAACACATCTGGTTTTCATTTTCTCTTTCTCTTTGAGTGCCAGATAAACAGGGGAGAGTGTGCCCTCACCTTGAAGCCATCCAGCCATCTTCTGCTGAGATGGAGAAATCTTCCAGCTTGTAGAAGGACATCAGGACAAAGATATGTAATGAAAATAAGTCCAGGCTGGCTGTCCCTGTGGGCATCAGCTGCAGGCATCTGCATTGCTGCTGCCATGAGCATGGCAAAGCAGGTAAAAGGTTGCTTTTCCTTGTGTGACCCAGGAGCTCTTGACTTGAAAGCTAGAGGGATGCAATAGAAAGAGCTGCAACCTCTGCCAGACATGGCAAAGGTGAGTGGGATGTTGTTTCAATTAGTGCTGATGTCAGGAAGGACTGTAAGGATGGAAAGTCTGGTGTTTGCCATGGGCTGGGAAAAACATCTGGTTTTCATTTTCTCTTAATCTTTCAGTGCTAGGTAAATAGAGGAGAGTGTGCCCTCACCTTGGAACTCTCCTGCCCTCTGCTGCTCAGAGGGAGAAATGTCCAAGCTTCTAGAAGGACATCAGGACAAAGATATGTAATGAAAATAAGTCCAGGCTGGCTGCCCTTGTGGGCATCAGCTGCTGGCAACTGCATTGCTGCTGCCATGAGCATGGCACAGCAGGTAAAAGATTGCTTTTCCTTGTGTGACACACGAGCTCTTGACTTGAAAGCTAGAGGGATGCAATAGAAAGAGCTGCAACCTCTACCTGACATGGCAAAGGTGAGTGGGATGTTGTTTCAATTAGTGCTGATGTCAGGAAGACTGTAAGGATGGAAAGGATGGTGTTTGCCATGGGCTGGGAAACACATCTTGTTTTCATTTTCTCTTTCTCTTTGAGTGCCAGATAAACAGGGGAGAGTGTGCCCTCACCTTGGAACTCTCCTGCCCTCTGCTGCTCAGAGGGAGAATGGCCAAGCTTGTAGAAGGACATCAGGACAAAGATATGTAATGAAAATAAGTCCAGGCTGGCTGGCCTTGTGGGCATCAGCTGCTGGCAACTGCATTGCTGCTGCCATGAGCATGGCACAGCAGGTAAAAGATTGCTTTTCCTTGTGTGACACAGGAGCTCTTGACTTGACAGCTAGAGGGATGCAATAGAAAGAGCTGCAACCTCTGCCAGACATGGCAAAGGTGAGTGGGATGTGGTTTCAATTAGTGCTGATGTCAGGAAGGACTGTAAGGATGGAAAGGCTGGTGTTTGCCATGGGCAGGGAAACACATCTGGTTTTCATTTTCTCTTTCTCTTTGAGTGCCAGATAAAGAGCAGAGTGTGCCCTAACCTTGGAATACTCCTGCCCTCTTCTGCTGAGATGGAGAAATGTTCCAGCTTGTAGAAGGACATCAGGACAAAGATATGTAATGAAAATAAGTCCAGGCTGGCTGTCCTTGTGGGCATCAGCTGCTGGCATCTGCATTGCTGCTGCCATGAGCATGGCACAGCAGGTAAAAGATTGCTTTTCCTTGTGTGACACAGGAGCTCTTGACTTGAAAGCTAGAGGGATACAATAGAAAGAGCTGCAACCTCTGGCAGACATGGCAAAGGTGAGTGGGATGTTGTTTCAGTTGCTGCTGATGTCAGGAAGACTTTAAGGATGGAAAGGCTGGTGTTTGCCATGGGCAGGGAAACACATCTGGTTTTCATTTTCTCTTTCTCTTTGAGTGCCAGATAAACAGGGGAGAGTGTGCCCTCACCTTGAAGCCATCCAGCCATCTTCTGCTGAGATGGAGAAATCTTCCAGCTTGTAGAAGGACATCAGGACAAAGATATGTAATGAAAATAAGTCCAGGCTGGCTGTGCCTGTGGGCATCAGCTGCAGGCATCTGCATTGCTGCTGCCATGAGCATGGCAAAGCAGGTAAAAGGTTGCTTTTCCTTGTGTGACACAGGAGCTCTTGACTTGAAAGCTAGAGGGATGCAATAGAAAGAGCTGCAACCTCTACCTGACATGGCAAAGGTGAGTGGGATGTTGTTTCAGTTGCTGCTGATGTCAGGAAGGACTGTAAGGATGGAAAGACTGGTGTTTGCCATGGGCAGGGAAACACATCTGGTTTTCATTTTCTCTTTCTCTTTGAGTGCCAGATAAAGAGCAGAGTGTGCCCTAACCTTGGAATACTCCTGCCCTCTTCTGCTGAGATGGAGAAATGTTCCAGCCTGTAGAAGGACATCAGGACAAAGATATGTAATGAAAATAAGTCCAGGCTGGCTGTCCTTGTGGGCATCAGCTGCTGGCATCTGCATTGCTGCTGCCATGAGCATGGCAAAGCAGGTAAAAGGTTGCTTTTCCTTGTGTGACCCAGGAGCTCTTGACTTGAAAGCTAGAGGGATGCAATAGAAAGAACTGCAACCTCTGCCAGACATGGCAAAAGTGAGTGGGATGTTGTTTCAATTAGTGCTGATGTCAGGAAGACTTTAAGGATGGAAAGGCTGGTGTTTGCCATGGGCAGGGAAACACATCTTGTTTTCATTTTCTCTTTCTCTTTGAGTGCCAGATAAACAGGGGAGAGTGTGCCCTCACCTTGGACCCCTCCTGCCCTCCTCTGCTGCTGCTGAGAAATGTTAGAGCTTCTAGAAGGACATCAGGACAAAGATATGTAATGAAAATAAGTCCAGGCTGGATGTCCTTGTGGGCATCAGCTGCTGGCATCTGCATTGCTGCTGCCAAGAGCATGGCACAGCAGGTAAAAGATTGCTTTTCCTTGTGTGACACAGGAGCTCTTGACTTGAAAGCTAGAGGGATGCAATAGAAAGAGCTGCAACCTCTGCCAGACATGGCAAAGGTGAGTGGGATGTTGTTTCAATTAGTGCTGATGTCAGCAAGACTGTAAGGATGGAAAGGCTGGTGTTTGCCATGGGCAGGGAAACACATCTGGTTTTCATTTTCTCTTTCTCTTTGAGTGCCAGATAAAGAGCAGAGTGTGCCCTAATCTTGGAATACTCCTGCCCTCTTCTGCTGAGATGGAGAAATGTTCCAGCTTGTAGAAGGACATCAGGACAAAGATATGTAATGAAAATAAGTCCAGGCTGGCTGTCTTTGTTGGCATCAGCTGCTGGCATCTGCATTGCTGCTGCCATGAGCATGGCACAGCAGGTAAAAGATTGCTTTTCCTTGTGTGACACAGGAGCTCTTGACTTGAAAGCTAGAGGGATGCAATAGAAAGAGCTGCAACCTCTGCCAGACATGGCAAAGGTGAGTGGGATGTTGTTTCAGTTGCTGCTGAAGTCAGGGAGGACTGTAAGGATGGAAAGTCTGGTGTTTGCCATGGGCAGGGAAACACATCTGGTTTTCATTTTCTCTTTCTCTTTGAGTGCCAGATAAACAGGGGAGAGTGTGCCCTCACCTTGAAGCCATCCAGCCATCTTCTGCTGAGATGGAGAAATGTTCCAGCTTGTAGAAGGACATCAGGACAAAGATATGTAATGAAAATAAGTCCAGGCTGGCTGTCCCTGTGGGCATCAGCTGCAGGCATCTGCATTGCTGCTGCCATGAGCATGGCACAGCAGGTAAAAGGTTGCTTTTCCTTGTGTGACCCAGGAGCTCTTGACTTGAAAGCTAGAGGGATGCAATAGAAAGAGCTGCAACCTCTGCCAGACATGGCAAAGGTGAGTGGGATGTTGTTTCAATTAGTGCTGATGTCAGGAAGGACTGTAAGGATGGAAAGGCTGGTGTTTGCCATGGGCTGGGAAACACATCTGGTTTTCATTTTCTCTTAATCTTTCAGTGCTAGGTAAATAGAGGAGAGTGTGCCCTCACCTTGGAACTCTCCTGCCCTCTGCTGCTCAGAGGGAGAAATGTCCAAGCTTCTAGAAGGACATCAGGACAAAGATATGTAATGAAAATAAGTCCAGGCTGGCTGTCCTTGTGGGTATCAGCTGCAGGCATCTCCATTGCTGCTGCCATGAGCATGGCAAAGCAGGTAAAAGATTGCTTTTCCTTGTGTGACACAGGAGCTCTTGACTTGAAAGCTAGTGGGATGCAATAGAAAGAGCTGCAACCTCTGCCCGACATGGCAAAGGTGAGTGGGATGTTGTTTCAGTTGCTGCTGAAGTCAGGGAGGACTGTAAGGATGGAAAGGCTGGTGTTTGCCATGGGCAGGGAAACACATCTGGTTTTCATTTTCTCTTTCTCTTTGAGTGCCAGATAAACAGGGGAGAGTGTGCCCTCACCTTGAAGCCATCCAGCCATCTTCTGCTGAGATGGAGAAATCTTCCAGCTTGTAGAAGGACATCAGGACAAAGATATGTAATGGAAATAAGTCCAGGCTGGCTGTCCCTGTGGGCATCAGCTGCAGGCATCTGCATTGCTGCTGCCATGAGCATGGCAAAGCAGGTAAAAGGTTGCTTTTCCTTGTGTGACCCAGGAACTCTTGACTTGAAAGCTAGAGGGATGCAATAGAAAGAGCTGCAACCTCTGCCAGACATGGCAAAGGTGAGTGGGATGTTGTTTCAATTAGTGCTGATGTCAGGAAGGACTGTAAGGATGGAAAGTCTGGTGTTTGCCATGGGCTGGGAAAAACATCTGGTTTTCATTTTCTCTTAATCTTTCAGTGCTAGGTAAATAGAGGAGAGTGTGCCCTCACCTTGGAACTCTCCTGCCCTCTGCTGCTCAGAGGGAGAAATGTCCAAGCTTCTAGAAGGACATCAGGACAAAGATATGTAATGAAAATAAGTCCAGGCTGGCTGCCCTTGTGGGCATCAGCTGCTGGCAACTGCATTGCTGCTGCCATGAGCATGGCACAGCAGGTAAAAGATTGCTTTTCCTTGTGTGACACACGAGCTCTTGACTTGAAAGCTAGAGGGATGCAATAGAAAGAGCTGCAACCTCTACCTGACATGGCAAAGGTGAGTGGGATGTTGTTTCAATTAGTGCTGATGTCAGGAAGACTGTAAGGATGGAAAGGATGGTGTTTGCCATGGGCTGGGAAACACATCTTGTTTTCATTTTCTCTTTCTCTTTGAGTGCCAGATAAACAGGGGAGAGTGTGCCCTCACCTTGGAACTCTCCTGCCCTCTGCTGCTCAGAGGGAGAATGGCCAAGCTTGTAGAAGGACATCAGGACAAAGATATGTAATGAAAATAAGTCCAGGCTGGCTGGCCTTGTGGGCATCAGCTGCTGGCAACTGCATTGCTGCTGCCATGAGCATGGCACAGCAGGTAAAAGATTGCTTTTCCTTGTGTGACACAGGAGCTCTTGACTTGACAGCTAGAGGGATGCAATAGAAAGAGCTGCAACCTCTGCCAGACATGGCAAAGGTGAGTGGGATGTGGTTTCAATTAGTGCTGATGTCAGGAAGGACTGTAAGGATGGAAAGGCTGGTGTTTGCCATGGGCAGGGAAACACATCTGGTTTTCATTTTCTCTTTCTCTTTGAGTGCCAGATAAAGAGCAGAGTGTGCCCTAACCTTGGAATACTCCTGCCCTCTTCTGCTGAGATGGAGAAATGTTCCAGCTTGTAGAAGGACATCAGGACAAAGATATGTAATGAAAATAAGTCCAGGCTGGCTGTCCTTGTGGGCATCAGCTGCTGGCATCTGCATTGCTGCTGCCATGAGCATGGCACAGCAGGTAAAAGATTGCTTTTCCTTGTGTGACACAGGAGCTCTTGACTTGAAAGCTAGAGGGATACAATAGAAAGAGCTGCAACCTCTGGCAGACATGGCAAAGGTGAGTGGGATGTTGTTTCAGTTGCTGCTGATGTCAGGAAGACTTTAAGGATGGAAAGGCTGGTGTTTGCCATGGGCAGGGAAACACATCTGGTTTTCATTTTCTCTTTCTCTTTGAGTGCCAGATAAACAGGGGAGAGTGTGCCCTCACCTTGAAGCCATCCAGCCATCTTCTGCTGAGATGGAGAAATCTTCCAGCTTGTAGAAGGACATCAGGACAAAGATATGTAATGAAAATAAGTCCAGGCTGGCTGTGCCTGTGGGCATCAGCTGCAGGCATCTGCATTGCTGCTGCCATGAGCATGGCAAAGCAGGTAAAAGGTTGCTTTTCCTTGTGTGACACAGGAGCTCTTGACTTGAAAGCTAGAGGGATGCAATAGAAAGAGCTGCAACCTCTACCTGACATGGCAAAGGTGAGTGGGATGTTGTTTCAGTTGCTGCTGATGTCAGGAAGGACTGTAAGGATGGAAAGACTGGTGTTTGCCATGGGCAGGGAAACACATCTGGTTTTCATTTTCTCTTTCTCTTTGAGTGCCAGATAAAGAGCAGAGTGTGCCCTAACCTTGGAATACTCCTGCCCTCTTCTGCTGAGATGGAGAAATGTTCCAGCCTGTAGAAGGACATCAGGACAAAGATATGTAATGAAAATAAGTCCAGGCTGGCTGTCCTTGTGGGCATCAGCTGCTGGCATCTGCATTGCTGCTGCCATGAGCATGGCAAAGCAGGTAAAAGGTTGCTTTTCCTTGTGTGACCCAGGAGCTCTTGACTTGAAAGCTAGAGGGATGCAATAGAAAGAGCTGCAACCTCTGCCAGACATGGCAAAAGTGAGTGGGATGTTGTTTCAATTAGTGCTGATGTCAGGAAGACTTTAAGGATGGAAAGGCTGGTGTTTGCCATGGGCAGGGAAACACATCTTGTTTTCATTTTCTCTTTCTCTTTGAGTGCCAGATAAACAGGGGAGAGTGTGCCCTCACCTTGGACCCCTCCTGCCCTCCTCTGCTGCTGCTGAGAAATGTTAGAGCTTCTAGAAGGACATCAGGACAAAGATATGTAATGAAAATAAGTCCAGGCTGGATGTCCTTGTGGGCATCAGCTGCTGGCATCTGCATTGCTGCTGCCAAGAGCATGGCACAGCAGGTAAAAGATTGCTTTTCCTTGTGTGACACAGGAGCTCTTGACTTGAAAGCTAGAGGGATGCAATAGAAAGAGCTGCAACCTCTGCCAGACATGGCAAAGGTGAGTGGGATGTTGTTTCAATTAGTGCTGATGTCAGCAAGACTGTAAGGATGGAAAGGCTGGTGTTTGCCATGGGCAGGGAAACACATCTGGTTTTCATTTTCTCTTTCTCTTTGAGTGCCAGATAAAGAGCAGAGTGTGCCCTAATCTTGGAATACTCCTGCCCTCTTCTGCTGAGATGGAGAAATGTTCCAGCTTGTAGAAGGACATCAGGACAAAGATATGTAATGAAAATAAGTCCAGGCTGGCTGTCCTTGTTGGCATCAGCTGCTGGCATCTGCATTGCTGCTGCCATGAGCATGGCACAGCAGGTAAAAGATTGCTTTTCCTTGTGTGACACAGGAGCTCTTGACTTGAAAGCTAGAGGGATGCAATAGAAAGAGCTGCAACCTCTGCCAGACATGGCAAAGGTGAGTGGGATGTTGTTTCAGTTGCTGCTGAAGTCAGGGAGGACTGTAAGGATGGAAAGTCTGGTGTTTGCCATGGGCAGGGAAACACATCTGGTTTTCATTTTCTCTTTCTCTTTGAGTGCCAGATAAACAGGGGAGAGTGTGCCCTCACCTTGAAGCCATCCAGCCATCTTCTGCTGAGATGGAGAAATGTTCCAGCTTGTAGAAGGACATCAGGACAAAGATATGTAATGAAAATAAGTCCAGGCTGGCTGTCCCTGTGGGCATCAGCTGCAGGCATCTGCATTGCTGCTGCCATGAGCATGGCACAGCAGGTAAAAGGTTGCTTTTCCTTGTGTGACCCAGGAGCTCTTGACTTGAAAGCTAGAGGGATGCAATAGAAAGAGCTGCAACCTCTGCCAGACATGGCAAAGGTGAGTGGGATGTTGTTTCAATTAGTGCTGATGTCAGGAAGGACTGTAAGGATGGAAAGGCTGGTGTTTGCCATGGGCTGGGAAACACATCTGGTTTTCATTTTCTCTTAATCTTTCAGTGCTAGGTAAATAGAGGAGAGTGTGCCCTCACCTTGGAACTCTCCTGCCCTCTGCTGCTCAGAGGGAGAAATGTCCAAGCTTCTAGAAGGACATCAGGACAAAGATATGTAATGAAAATAAGTCCAGGCTGGCTGTCCTTGTGGGTATCAGCTGCAGGCATCTCCATTGCTGCTGCCATGAGCATGGCAAAGCAGGTAAAAGATTGCTTTTCCTTGTGTGACACAGGAGCTCTTGACTTGAAAGCTAGTGGGATGCAATAGAAAGAGCTGCAACCTCTGCCCGACATGGCAAAGGTGAGTGGGATGTTGTTTCAGTTGCTGCTGAAGTCAGGGAGGACTGTAAGGATGGAAAGGCTGGTGTTTGCCATGGGCAGGGAAACACATCTGGTTTTCATTTTCTCTTTCTCTTTGAGTGCCAGATAAACAGGGGAGAGTGTGCCCTCACCTTGAAGCCATCCAGCCATCTTCTGCTGAGATGGAGAAATCTTCCAGCTTGTAGAAGGACATCAGGACAAAGATATGTAATGGAAATAAGTCCAGGCTGGCTGTCCCTGTGGGCATCAGCTGCAGGCATCTGCATTGCTGCTGCCATGAGCATGGCAAAGCAGGTAAAAGGTTGCTTTTCCTTGTGTGACCCAGGAACTCTTGACTTGAAAGCTAGAGGGATGCAATAGAAAGAGCTGCAACCTCTGCCAGACATGGCAAAGGTGAGTGGGATGTTGTTTCAATTAGTGCTGATGTCAGGAAGGACTGTAAGGATGGAAAGTCTGGTGTTTGCCATGGGCTGGGAAAAACATCTGGTTTTCATTTTCTCTTAATCTTTCAGTGCTAGGTAAATAGAGGAGAGTGTGCCCTCACCTTGGAACTCTCCTGCCCTCTGCTGCTCAGAGGGAGAAATGTCCAAGCTTCTAGAAGGACATCAGGACAAAGATATGTAATGAAAATAAGTCCAGGCTGGCTGCCCTTGTGGGCATCAGCTGCTGGCAACTGCATTGCTGCTGCCATGAGCATGGCACAGCAGGTAAAAGATTGCTTTTCCTTGTGTGACACACGAGCTCTTGACTTGAAAGCTAGAGGGATGCAATAGAAAGAGCTGCAACCTCTACCTGACATGGCAAAGGTGAGTGGGATGTTGTTTCAATTAGTGCTGATGTCAGGAAGACTGTAAGGATGGAAAGGATGGTGTTTGCCATGGGCTGGGAAACACATCTTGTTTTCATTTTCTCTTTATCTTTGAGTGCCAGATAAACAGGGGAGAGTGTGCCCTCACCTTGGAACTCTCCTGCCCTCTGCTGCTCAGAGGGAGAATGGCCAAGCTTGTAGAAGGACATCAGGACAAAGATATGTAATGAAAATAAGTCCAGGCTGGCTGGCCTTGTGGGCATCAGCTGCTGGCAACTGCATTGCTGCTGCCATGAGCATGGCACAGCAGGTAAAAGATTGCTTTTCCTTGTGTGACACAGGAGCTCTTGACTTGACAGCTAGAGGGATGCAATAGAAAGAGCTGCAACCTCTGCCAGACATGGCAAAGGTGAGTGGGATGTGGTTTCAATTAGTGCTGATGTCAGGAAGGACTGTAAGGATGGAAAGTCTGGTGTTTGCCATGGGCGGAGAAACACATCTGGTTTTCATTTTCTCTTTCTCTTTGAGTGCCAGATAAACAGGGGAGAGTGTGCCCTCACCTTGGAACCCTCCTGCCCTCTTCTGCTGCGATGGAGAGATGTTCCAGCTTCTAGAAGGACATCAGGACAAAGATATGTAATGAAAATAAGTCCAGGCTGGCTGCCCTTGTGGGCATCAGCTGCTGCCATCTGCATTGCTGCTGCCAAGAGCATGGCACCGCAGGTAAAAGATTGCTTTTCCTTGTGTGACACAGGAGCTCTTGACTTGAAAGCTACAGGGATGCAATAGAAAGAGCTGCAACCTCTGGCAGACATGGCAAAGGTGAGTGGGATGTTGTTTCAATTAGTGCTGAAGTCAGGAAGACTGTAAGGATGGAAAGTATCGTGTTTGCCATGGGCTGGGAAACACGTCTGGTTTTCATTTTCTCTTTCTCTTTGAGTGCCAGATAAACAGGGGAGAGTGTGCCCTCACGTTGGAACCATCCTGCCCTCTTCTGCTGAGATGGAGAAATGTTCCAGCTTCTAGAAGGACATCAGGACAAAGATATTTAATGGAAATAAGTCCAGGCTGGCTGTCCTTGTGGGCATCAGCTGCTGGCATCTGCATTGCTGCTGCCATGAGCATGGCACAGCAGGTAAAAGGTTGCTTTTCCTTGTGTGACACAGGAGTTCTTGACTTGAAAGCTACAGGGATGCAATAGAAAGAGCTGCAATTTCTGCCAGACAGGTCTAACTTGAGTGGGATGTTGTTTCAATTAGAGCTGATGTCAGCAAGACTGTAAGGATGGAAAGGTTGGTGTTTGCCATGGGCAGGGAAAGACATCTGGTTTTCATCTTCTCTTTGTCTTTTTTTCCAGAAAAATAGGAGAGTGTGCCCTCACCTTGGACCCCTCCTGCCCTCTTTTGCTAAGGTGGAGAAATGTTCCAGCTTCTAGAAGGACATCACAACAAAGATATGTAATGAAAATAGGTCCAGGCTGGCTGTCCTTGTGGGCATCAGCTGCTGGCATCTGCACTGCTGCTGCCATGAGCATGGCAAAGCAGGTAAAAGATTGCTTTTCCTTGTGTGACACAGGAGCTCTTGACTTGAAAGCTAGAGGGATGCAATAGAAAGAGCTGCAACCTCTGCCAGACATGGCAAAGGTGAGTGGGATGTTGTTTCCATTGCTGCTGATGTCAGGAAGTACTGTAAGGATTGAAAGGCTGATGTTTGCCATGGGCAGGGAAACACATCTGGTTTTCATTTTCTCTTTCTCTTTGAGTGCCAGATAAACAGGGGACAGTGTGGCCTCACCTTGGAGCTCTCCTGCCCTCTGCTGCTCAGAGGGAGAATGGCCAAGCTTCTAGAAAGACATCAGGACAAAGATATGTAATGAAAATAAGTCCAGGCTGGCTGTCCTTCTGGGCATCAGCTGCTGGCATCTGCATTGCTGCTGCCATGAGCATGGCACAGCAGGTAAAAGATTGCTTTTCCTTGAGTGACACAGGAGCTCTTGACTTGAAAGCTAGAGGGATGCAATAGAAAGATCTGCAACCTCTGCCATACATGGCAAAGGTGAGTGGGATGTTGTTTCAATTAGTGCAGATGTCAGGGAGGACTGTAAGGATGGAAAGGCTGTTGTTTGCCATGGGCAGGGAAAGACATCTGGTTTTCATCTTCTCTTTGTCTTTTTTTGCCAGAAAAATAGGAGAGTGTGCCCTCATCTTGGACCCCTCCTGCCCTCTTCTGCTGCGATGGAGAGATGTGCAAGCTTCTAGAAGGACATCAGGACAAAGATATGTAATGAAAATAAGTCCAGGCTGGCTGCCCTTGTGGGCATCAGCTGCTGGCATCTGCATTGCTGCTGCCATGAGCATGGCAAAGCAGGTAAAAGGTTGCTTTTCCTTGTGTGACACAGGAGCTCTTGACTTGAAAGCTAGAGGGATGCAATAGACAGAGCTGCAACCTCTGCCAGACATGGCAAAGGTGAGTGGGATGTTGTTTCAATTAGTGGTGATGACAGGAAGACTGTAAGGATGGAAAGGCTGGTGATTGCCATGGGCAGGGAAACACATCTGGTTTTCATTTTCTCTTTCTCTTTGAGTGCCAGATAAAGAGCAGGGTGTGCCCTCACCTTGGAACCCTCCTGCCCTCTTCTGCTGAGATGGTGAAATGTTCTAGCTTCTAGAAGGACATCAGGACAAAGATATGTAATGAAAATAAGTCCAGGCTGGCTGTCCTTGTGGGCATCAGCTGCTGCCATCTGCATTGCTGCTGCCAAGAGCATGGCACAGCAGGTAAAAGATTGCTTTTCCTTGTGTGACACAGGAGCTCTTGACTTGAAAGCTAGAGGGATGCAATAGAAAGAGCTGCAACCTCTGGCAGACATGGCAAAGGTGAGTGGGATGTTGTTTCAACTAGTGCTGAAGTCAGGAAGACTGTAAGGATGGAAAGGCTGGTGTTTGCCATGGGCTGGGAAACACGTCTGGTTTTCATTTTCTCTTTCTCTTTGAGTGCCAGATAAACAGGGGAGAGTGTGCCCTCACCTTGGACCCATCCTGCCCTCTTCTGCTGAGATGGAGAAATGTTCCAGCTTCTAGAAGGACATCAGGACAAAGATATGTAATGAAAATAAGTCCAGGCTGGCTGTCCTTGTGAGCATCAGCTGCTGGCATCTGCATTGCTGCTGCCAAGAGCATGGCACAGCAGGTAAAAGATTGCTTTTCCTTGTGTGACACAGGAGCTCTTGACTTGAAAGCTAGAGGGATGCAATAGAAAGAGCTGCAACCTCTGCCAGACATGGCAAAGGTGAGTGGGATGTTGTTTCAATTAGAGCTGAAGTCAGGAAGACTGTAAGGATGGAAAGGCTGGTGTTTGCCATGGGCTGGGAAACACATCTGGTTTTCATTTTCTCTTTGTGTGCCAGAAAAAGAGGAGAGTGTGCCCTCACCTTGGACCCCTCCTGCCCTCTTTTGCTAAGGTGGAGAAATGTTCCAGCTTCTAGAAGGACATCACAACAAAGATATGTAATGAAAATAGGTCCAGGCTGGCTGTCCTTGTGGGCATCAGCTGCTGGCATCTGCACTGCTGCTGCCATGAGCATGGCAAAGCAGGTTAAAGATTGCTTTTCCTTGTGTGACACAGGAGCTCTTGACTTGAAAGCTAGAGGGATGCAATAGAAAGAGCTGCAACCTCTGCCAGACATGGCAAAGGTGAGTGGGATGTTGTTTCCATTGCTGCTGATGTCAGGAAGTACTGTAAGGATTGAAAGGCTGATGTTTGCCATGGGCAGGGAAACACATCTGGTTTTCATTTTCTCTTTCTCTTTGAGTGCCAGATAAACAGGGGACAGTGTGGCCTCACCTTGGAGCTCTCCTGCCCTCTGCTGCTCAGAGGGAGAATGGCCAAGCTTCTAGAAAGACATCAGGACAAAGATATGTAATGAAAATAAGTCCAGGCTGGCTGTTCTTGTGGGCATCAGCTGCTGGCATCTGCATTGCTGCTGCCATGAGCATGGCACAGCAGGTAAAAGATTGCTTTTCCTTGTGTGACACAGGAGGTCTTGACTTGACAGCTAGAGGGATGCAATAGAAAGAGCTGCAACCTCTGCCAGACATGGCAAAGGTGAGTGGGATGTTGTTTCAGTTGCTGCTGATGTCAGGAAGGACTGTACAGATGGAAAGTCTGGTGTTTGCCATGTGGAGGGAAACACATCTGGTTGTCATTTTCTCTTTCTCTTTGAGTGCCAGATAAAGAGCAGAGTGTGCCCTCACCTTGGACCCCTCCTGCCCTCTTCTGCTGAGATGGAGAAATTTTCCAGCTTCTAGAAGGACATCAGGACAAGGATATGTAATGAAAATAAGTCCAGGCTGGCTGTCCTTGTGGGCATCAGCTGCTGGCATCTGCATTGCTGCTGCCATGAGCATTGCACAGCAGGTAAAAGATTGCTTTTCCTTGTGTGACACAGGAGGTCTTGACTTGACAGCTAGAGGGATGCAATAGAAAGAGCTGCAACCTCTGCCAGACATGGCAAAGGTGAGTGGGATGTTGTTTCCATTGCTGATGATTGCAGGAAGGACTGTAAGGATGGAAAGGCTGGTGTTTGCCATGGGCTGGGAAACACATCTGGTTTTCATTTTCTCTTTCTCTTTGAGTGCCAGATAAAGAGCAGAGTGTGCCCTCACCTTGGACCCCTCCTGGCCTCTTCTGCTGAGATGGAGAAATGTTCCAGCTTCTAGAAGGACATCAGGACAAAGATATGTAATGAAAATAAGTCCAGGCTGGCTATCCTTGTGGGCATCAGCTGCTGGCATCTGCATTGCTGCTGCCATGAGCATGGCACAGCAGGTAAAAGATTGCTTTTCCTTGTGTGACACAGGAGCTCTTGACTTGAAAGCTAGAGGGATGCAATAGAAAGAGCTGCAACCTCTGCCAGACATGGCAAAGTTGAGTGGGATGTTGTTTCAGTTGCTGCTGATGTCAGGAAGGACTGTAAGGATGGAAAGGCTGGTGTTTGCCATGGGCAGGGAAAGACATCTGGTTTTCATTTTCCCTTTGTGTGCCAGAAAAAGAGGAGAGTGTGCCCTAATCTTGGACCCCTCCTGCCCTCTTCTGCTGAGATGGAGAAATGTTCCAGCTTGTAGAAGGACATCAGGACAAGGATATGTAATGAAAATAAGTCCAGGCTGGCTGTCCTTGTGGGCATCAGCTGCTGGCATCTGCATTGCTGCTGCCATGAGCATGGCACAGCAGGTAAAAGATTGCTTTTCCTTGTGTGACACAGGAGGTCTTGACTTGACAGCTAGAGGGATGCAATAGAAAGAGCTGCAACCTCTGCCAGACATGGCAAAGGTGAGTGGGATGTTGTTTCAGTTGCTGCTGATGTCAGGAAGGACTGTACAGATGGAAAGTCTGGTGTTTGCCATGTGGAGGGAAACACATCTGGTTGTCATTTTCTCTTTCTCTTTGAGTGCCAGATAAAGAGCAGAGTGTGCCCTCACCTTGGACCCCTCCTGCCCTCTTCTGCTGAGATGGAGAAATTTTCCAGCTTCTAGAAGGACATCAGGACAAGGATATGTAATGAAAATAAGTCCAGGCTGGCTGTCCTTGTGGGCATCAGCTGCTGGCATCTGCATTGCTGCTGCCATGAGCATTGCACAGCAGGTAAAAGATTGCTTTTCCTTGTGTGACACAGGAGGTCTTGACTTGACAGCTAGAGGGATGCAATAGAAAGAGCTGCAACCTCTGCCAGACATGGCAAAGGTGAGTGGGATGTTGTTTCAGTTGCTGCTGATGTCAGGAAGGACTGTACAGATGGAAAGTCTGGTGTTTGCCATGTGGAGGGAAACACATCTGGTTGTCATTTTCTCTTTCTCTTTGAGTGCCAGATAAAGAGCAGAGTGTGCCCTCACCTTGGACCCCTCCTGCCCTCTTCTGCTGAGATGGAGAAATTTTCCAGCTTCTAGAAGGACATCAGGACAAGGATATGTAATGAAAATAAGTCCAGGCTGGCTGTCCTTGTGGGCATCAGCTGCTGGCATCTGCATTGCTGCTGCCATGAGCATTGCACAGCAGGTAAAAGATTGCTTTTCCTTGTGTGACACAGGAGGTCTTGACTTGACAGCTAGAGGGATGCAATAGAAAGAGCTGCAACCTCTGCCAGACATGGCAAAGGTGAGTGGGATGTTGTTTCCATTGCTGATGATTGCAGGAAGGACTGTAAGGATGGAAAGGCTGGTGTTTGCCATGGGCTGGGAAACACATCTGGTTTTCATTTTCTCTTTCTCTTTGAGTGCCAGATAAAGAGCAGAGTGTGCCCTCACCTTGGACCCCTCCTGGCCTCTTCTGCTGAGATGGAGAAATGTTCCAGCTTCTAGAAGGACATCAGGACAAAGATATGTAATGAAAATAAGTCCAGGCTGGCTATCCTTGTGGGCATCAGCTGCTGGCATCTGCATTGCTGCTGCCATGAGCATGGCACAGCAGGTAAAAGATTGCTTTTCCTTGTGTGACACAGGAGCTCTTGACTTGAAAGCTAGAGGGATGCAATAGAAAGAGCTGCAACCTCTGCCAGACATGGCAAAGTTGAGTGGGATGTTGTTTCAGTTGCTGCTGATGTCAGGAAGGACTGTAAGGATGGAAAGGCTGGTGTTTGCCATGGGCTGGGAAACACATCTGGTTTTCATTTTCTCTTTCTCTTTGAGTGCCAGATAAAGAGCAGAATGTGCCCTCACCTTGGACCCCTCCTGCCCTCCTCTGCTGCTGCTGAGAAATATTAGAGCTTCTAGAAGGACATCAGGACAAAGATATGTAATGAAAAGAAGTCCAGGCTGGCTGCCCTTGTGGGCATCAGCTGCCGGCATCTGCATTGCTGCTGCCATGAGCATGGCAAAGAAGGTAAAAGATTGCTTTTCCTTGTGTGACACAGCAGCTCTTGACTTGAAAGCTAGAGGGATGCAATAGAAAGAGCTGCAACCTCTGCCAGACATGGCAAAGGTGAGTGGGATGTTGTTTCAATTAGTGCTGATGTCAGGAAGGGCTATAAGGATGGAAAGGCTGGTGTTTGCCATGGGCAGGGAAACACAGCTGGTTTTCATTTTCTCTTTCTCTTTGAGTGCCAGTTAAAGAGCAGAGTGTGCCCTCACCTTGGACCCATCCTGCCCTCTGCTGCTGAGATGGTGAAATGTCCCAGCTTCTAGAAGGAAATCAGGACAAGGATATGTAATGAAAACAAGTCCAGGCTGGCTGTACTTGTGGGCATCAGCTGCTGGCATCTGGACTTCTGCTGCCATGAGCATGGCACAGCAGGTAAAAGATTGCTTTTCCTTGTGTGACACAGGAGCTCTTGACTTGAAAGCTGGAGGGATGCAATAGAAAGAGCTGCAACCTCTGCCAGACATGGCAAAGGTGAGTGGGATGTTGTTTCCATTGCTGATGATTGCAGGAAGGACTGTAGGGATGGAAAGGCTAGTGTTTGCCATGGGCTGGGAAACACATCTGGTTTTCATTTTCTCTTTCTCTTTGAGTGCCAGATAAAGAGCAGAGTGTGCCCTAACCTTGGACCCCTCCTGCCCTCTTCTGCTGAGATGGAGAAATGTTCCAGCTTGTAGAAGGACATCAGGACAAGGATATGTAATGAAAATAAGTCCAGGCTGGCTGTCCTTGTGGGCATCAGCTGCTGGCATCTGCATTGCTGCTGCCATGAGCATGGCACAGCAGGTAAAAGATTGCTTTTCCTTGTGTGACACAGGAGCTCTTGACTTGAAAGCTGGAGGGATGCAATAGAAAGAGCTGCAACCTCTGCCAGACATGGCAAAGGTGAGTGGGATGTTGTTTCAGTAGCTACTGATGTCAGGAAGGACTGTAAGGATGGAAAGGCTGGTGTTTGCCATGGGCAGGGAAACACATCTGGTTTTCATTTTCTCTTTCTCTTTGAGTGCCAGTTAAAGAGCAGAGTGTGCCCTCACCTTGGACCCATCCTGTCCTCTGCTGCTGAGATGGAGAAATGTTCCAGCTTCTAGAAGGACATCAGGACAAGGATATGTAATGAAAATAAGTCCAGGCTGGCTGTCCTTGTGGGCATCAGCTGCTGGCATCTGCATTGCTGCTGCCATGAGCATGGCACAGCAGGTAAAAGATTGCTTTTCCTTGTGTGACACAGGAGCTCTTGACTTGAAAGCTAGAGGGATGCAATACAAAGAGCTGCAACCTCTGCCAGACATGGCAAAGGTGAGTGGGATGTTGTTTCAGTTGCTGCTGATGTCAGGAAGGACTGTAAGGATGGAAATTCTGGTGTTTGCCATGGGCAGGGAAAGACATCTGGTTTTCATCTTCTCTTTGTCTTTGTGTGCCAGAAAAAGAGGAGAGTGTGCCCTAATCTTGGACCCCTCCTGCCCTCTTCTGCTGAGATGGAGAAATGTTCCAGCTTCTAGAAGGACATCAGAACAAAGATGTGTAATGAAAATAAGTCCAGGCTGGCTGTCCTTGTGGGCATCAGCTGCTGGCATCTGCATTGCTGCTGCCATGAGCATGGCAAAAAGGTAAAATATTGCTTTTCCTTGTGTGACACGGGAGCTCTTGACTTGAAAGCTAGAGGGATGCAATGGAAAGGGCTGCAACCTCTGCCAGACATGGCAAAGGTGAGTGGGATGCTGTTTCAGTTGCTGCTGAAGTCAGGAAGACTGTAAGGATGGAAAGTCTCGTGTTTGCCATAGGCAGGGAAACACATCTGGTTTTCATTTTCTCTTTGAGTGCCAGTTAAAGAGCAGAGTGTGCCCTCACCTTGGACCCCTACTGCCCTCTGCTGCTCAGAGGGAGAAATGTCCGAGCTTCTAGAAGGAAATCAGGACAAAGATATGTAATGAAAATAAGTCCAGGCTGGCTGTCCTTGTGGGCATCAGCTGCTGGCATCTGCATTGCTGCTGCCATGAGCATGGCAAAGCACGTAAAAGGTTGCTTTTCCTTGTGTGACACAGGAGCTCTTGACTTGAAAGCTAGAGGTATGCAATAGAAAGAGCTGCAACCTCTGCCAGACATGGCAAAGGTGAGTGGGATGTTGTTTCCATTGCTGATGATGTCAGGAAGGACTGTAAGGATGGAAAGGCTGGTGTTTCCCATGGGCTGGGAAACATATCTGGTTTTCATTTTCTCTTTCTCTTTGAGTGCCAGATAAAGAGCAGAGTGTGCCCTAACCTTGGACCCCTCCTGCCCTCTTCTGCTGAGATGGAGAAATGTTCCAGCTTGTAGAAGGACATCAGGACAAGGATATGTAATGAAAATAAGTCCAGGCTGGCTGTCCTTGTGGGCATCAGCTGCTGGCATCTGCATTGCTGCTGCCATGAGCATGGCACAGCAGGTAAAAGATTGCTTTTCCTTGTGTGACACAGGAGCTCTTGACTTGAAAGCTGGAGGGATGCAATAGAAAGAGCTGCAACCTCTGCCAGACATGGCAAAGGTGAGTGGGATGTTGTTTCAGTAGCTACTGATGTCAGGAAGGACTGTAAGGATGGAAAGGCTGGTGTTTGCCATGGGCTGGGAAACACATCTTGTTTTCATTTTCTCTTTCTCTTTGAGTGCCAGATAAAGAGCAGAGTGTGCCCTCAACTTGGACCCCTCCTGCCCTCTTCTACTGAGATGGAGAAGTGTTCCAGCTGCTAGAAGGAAATCAGGACAAAGATATGTAATGAAAAGAAGTCCAGGCTGGCTGTACTTGTGGGCATCAGCTGCTGGCATCTGCATTGCTGCTGCCATGAGCATGGCACAGCAGGTAAAAGATTGCTTTTCCTTGTGTGACACAGGAGCTCTTGACTTGAAAGTTAGAGGGATGCAATGGAAAGGGCTGCAACCTCTGCCAGACATGGCAAAGGTGAGTGGGATGTTGTTTCAATTATTGCTGAAGTCAGGAAGACTGTAAGGATGGAAAATTCTGGTGTTTGCCATAGGCAGGGAAACACATCTGGTTTTCATTTTCTCTTTGTGTTCCAGAAAAAGAGGAGAGTGTGCCCTCACCTTGGACCCCTCCTGCCCTCTTCTGCTGAGATGGAGAAATGTTCCAGCTTCTAGAAGGACATCAGGACAAGGATATGTAATGAAAATAAGTCCAGGCTGGCTGTCCTTGTGGGCATCAGCTGCTGGCATCTGCATTGCTGCTGCCATGAGCATGGCACAGCAGGTAAAAGATTGCTTTTCCTTGTGTGACACAGGAGCTCTTGACTTGAAAGCTAGAGGGATGCAATAGAAAGAGCTGCAACCTCTGCCAGACATGGCAAAGGTGAGTGGGATGTTGTTTCCATTGCTGATGATTGCAGGAAGGACTGTAGGGATGGAAAGGCTGGTGTTTGCCATGGGCTGGGAAACACATCTGGTTTTCATTTTCTCTTTCTATTTGAGTGCCAGATAAAGAGCAGAGTGTGCCCTAACCTTGGACCCCTCCTGCCCTCTTCTGCTGAGATGGAGAAATGTTCCAGCTTCTAGAAGGACATCAGAACAAGGATGTGTAATGAAAATAAGTCCAGGCTGGCTGTCCTTGTGGGCATCAGCTGCTGGCATCTGCATTGCTGCTGCCATGAGCATGGCACAGCAGGTAAAAGATTGCTTTTCCTTGTGTGACACAGGAGCTCTTGACTTGAAAGCTGGAGGGATGCAATAGAAAGAGCTGCAACCTCTGCCAGACATGGCAAAGGTGAGTGGGATGTTGTTTCAGTTGCTACTGATGTCAGGAAGGACTGTAAGGATGGAAAGGCTGGTGTTTGCCATGGGCAGGGAAACACATCTGGTTTTCATTTTCTCTTTCTCTTTGAGTGCCAGTTAAAGAGCAGAGTGTGCCCTCACCTTGGACCCATCCTGTCCTCTGCTGCTGAGATGGAGAAATGTCCCAGCTTCTAGAAGGATATCAGGACAAGGATATGTAATGAAAATAAGTCCAGGCTGGCTGTCCTTGTGGGCATCAGCTGCTGGCATCTGCATTGCTGCTGCCATGAGCATGGCACAGCAGGTAAAAATTGCGTTTCCTTGTGTGACAGGAGCTCTTGACTTGAAAGCTAGAGGGATGCAATAGCAAGAGCTGCAACCTCTGCCAGACATGGCAAAGGTGAGTGGGATGTTGTTTCCATTGCTGATGATTGCAGGAAGGACTGTAAGGATGGAAAGGCTGGTGTTTGCCATGGTCAGGGAAACACAGCTGGTTTTCAAATTTCTCTTACTCTTTGAGTGCCAGATAAAGAGCAGAGTGTGCCCTCAACTTGGGCCCATCCTGCCCTCTGCTGCTCAGAGGGAGAAATGTTCCAGCTTGTAGAAGGACATCAGGACAAAGATATGTAATGAAAATAAGTCCAGGCTGGCTGTCCTTGTGGGCATCAGCTGCTGGCATCTGGACTTCTGCTGCCATGAGCATGGCACAGCAGGTAAAAGATTGCTTTTCCTTGTGTGACACAGGAGCTCTTGACTTGAAAGCTAGAGGGATGCAATACAAAGAGCTGCAACCTCTGCCAGACATGGCAAAGGTGAGTGGGATGTTGTTTCAGTTGCTGCTGATGTCAGGAAGGACTGTAAGGATGGAAAGGCTGGTGTTTGCCATGGGCAGGGAAAGACATCTGGTTTTCATCTTCTCTTTGTCTTTGTGTGCCAGAAAAAGAGGAGAGAGTGCCCTCACCTTGGACCCCTCCTGCCCTCTTCTGCTGAGATGGAGAAATGTTCCAGCTTCTAGAAGGACATCAGAACCAGGATGTGTAATGAAAATAAGTCCAGGCTGGCTGTCCTTGTGGGCATCAGCTGCTGGCATCTGCATTGCTGCTGCCATGGGCATGGCACAGCAGGTAAAAGATTGCTTTTCCTTGTGTGACACAGGAGCTCTTGACTTGAAAGCTAGAGGGATGCAATAGAAAGAGCTGCAACCTCTGCCAGACATGGCAAAGGTGAGTGGGATGTTGTTTCAATTAGTGCTGATGACAGGAAGGACTGTAAGGATGGAAAGGCTGGTATTTGCCATGGGCAGGGAAAAATATCTGGTTTTCATTTTCTCTTTCTCTTTGAGTGCCAGATAAAGAGCAGAGTGTGCCCTCACCTTGGACCCATCCTGCCCTCTGCTGCTCAGAGGGAGAAATGTCCAAGCTTCTAGAAGGAAATCAGGACAAAGTTATGTAATGAAAATAAGTCCAGGCTGGCTGTCCTTGTGGGCATCAGCTGCTGGCATCTGCATTGCTGCTGCCATGAGCATGGCACAGCAGGTAAAAGATTGCTTTTCCTTGTGTGACACAGGAGCTCTTGACTTGAAAGCTAGAGGGATGCAATAGAAAGAGCTGCAACCTCTGCCAGACATGGCAAAGGTGAGTGGGATGTTGTTTCAATTAGTGCTGATGACAGGAAGGACTATAAGGATGGAAAGGCTGGTGTTTGCCATGGGCAGGGAAACACAGCTGATTTTCATTTTCTCTTTCTCTTTGAGTGCCAGAAAAATAGAGGAGAGTGTGCATGCTTTCTACCCCTCTTGCCCTCTTCTGCTGAGATGGAGAAATGTCCCAGGTTCTACAAGGACATCAGGACAAAGATATGTAGTGAAAATAAGTCCAGGCTGGCTGTCCTTGTGGGCATCAGCTGCTAGCTTCTGCATTGGTGTTGCCATGAGCATGTCACAGCAGGTAAGGGATTGCTTTTCCTTGTGGGACAGCTGTTAAGCCATTCTGATTCACCCTTTGCATCCACAGCATACAGTTTTTTCCCACACTGCTGTTTCTATCCAGCAGTGTGCATATATGCAATGCTACAGATGTTGGTGGTCCTGCCTGTGGCAGGGAGTTGGAGATTCCTGATCCTTGAGGTCCCTTCCAACCCGGGCCATTCTGTGTGTGTGTGTGTGTCTGGCTAAACACCAATTGTTGCTAGCTCAGCAGGTATACTGCTAATTATTGAACATCTGACAGCTGCTTATCAACACTTGGCCACTATTTCTGGACACCTGCTCATCCCTGAAGAGAGAGAAGTTTGGAAGGAGGACAGAGGGGAGTCTCTTGATGCCTGCCTGTTGCATCCCAACCTGCCCACAGAGTGAGTCACTTCGGCCTTGTGTGGAGGCCCTGGCTTCTTTGGAGTCTGTTTTTCTTTTGCTGAGCTTCTCCTATCCAAACAGAATGGCCTTACAACATGCTTTCTGGTCCTTAATGCTATACCCATGCAATTTGTAACTATTACAGTTCTGTAAGTGAGAATTGATCACATGATTGAACAACTGTATTTCTAAAATATGTTATGAAATAACTTCTTTTTACTAATACTAATAAAGTCTTTCTACTTTTTCAAACTGTTTCTAAGGGCAAATTACAAAACACATGGTGCTGTACTGCTTCAGAGCAATCCCACATTTGATAGCCAGTGCAGAAACAACATTCCATCCTACAGCATTAGCTAGTTCAGAGGTACCAGACGTGTATCTGGATGTGGCTGTTGTGCATAACTGGGGCTGAGGGATCAGAAGTGACAGCTCCACTCTTGGAGACCACAGAACTAAAATGGAAAGATAAAATAGTTGCAGGGCAATTGTTCTGTGTGCCTGAAGCAGGGACCGATTTATGGGGGAGAGATTTAACAGTTAAATGAGGATTACAGCTGCAAGTCTGTGAAACAGATATCAGGGGTCAATGAATGTGTTAACAGCTGTGATGAAGAAGAAATGAATCCAAAGGTGTGGGCAGGGGAAGGAAATCGGGGTGGACTCACAATTTTCCCTTACAAATAACTGCCCAAGGAGGGAGTGGAGCTGTGAAACAGCAACAATATCCCATAGCCTTAGAAGGGAGAGTGGGTCTAAAAGCTGTAACACAGACAGTGCTTAAGGATGGTCTTCTGGAACCTTGTCTGTGGCCTTATAACACCCCAATCCTGTCGGCACGGAAGGCAGACGGCACGTATCGGCTGGTGCAAGATGTAAGGAAATGACTGAACCCGTTCTCAAAAGACAGCCTGTGGTTCCTAACCCCTATACCCTAATGAGTCAGATCCCACACGGACAGCAGTGGTTTGGTGTGAGAGACCTCAAAGATGCTTTCCGGACAGCCTTTGGACTCAGAGAGAAATGGCTGCGTTTGTATGAGGACACATTGTAATCCTATCGTGATTCGTGATGATACTGTAGATACTGGAACTCGTGCTAATCCTTGTCTTTGCAGCATTTGAAGCAAGCAACTGGTGCTGCTGTCATGCAGAAAGCTCCCTTCCAACCACTCAGCAAGCATTTGGATGAGACAGCTTCCTGCTGGGAGCCCTCCGACATCACTGCTGCCTCCTCCAGAACCATACCTGCAGATGCTTCAGAGCTCTTCAGCATGGACTTCCTTCCTCCCATCAGCAGCTGCTCCTGCACTGACCTTCATTCACACTGGGATACCATCTGCTTCCAGCAGGAGCTGACCTGCGAGACAGAGAAAGGAAACGTGGGATGAGCACCAATGCAGAAGCACAAGGCTGTGTCACCACCACGTCTTGCAGCCTTGGGAAGTCAGCTGCAACTGCAGCCTTGGTCAGAATTACAACGGGCACCGTAAATTAAGTGTGACCTCTGAAGTTGTTGCCATGATCAGAAATAGACGCTGAAATCGCTCACATAACTGTCGGTGGTTCCCTCCAAATTCTTTTGCTTTGGGGAACAGATGGACTCGGAATGGAAGGACACGAGAAAAAGGACATCTGTTTGAGCTCAGCAGACTTGAGAGGTGGGCCTGGGTGAACCTCATGAGGTTCAGCACAGCCAAGTGCAAGGTTTGGCATTTGGGCCGGAGGAATCCCAGGCATTCTTTTGTCATCGTGGTGGTTTCCAATAGACCCCAACAATGAGACATCAGGTCGCCGTGTGGGCTCCTGGGTGACACTGCCATTTCCCAGCCATTGCAGCCTAGGGGCAAATAAAGTAAAATACTTCAGAAAGATCTCACACTGATTGCATATTTTACTGTTCTTTTACACAAAACAGAAGGAGAGGGCAGCAGATGCATACAGCTGCATCAACACCCAGGCTGCTGAAGGAATGGAAAGACAGAAACATCAAATATCAATGCCTTATTCTAATGCAAGGAGGGAAGCTTCTATCAATGTTACTTTTTATCATTTAAAATGAGCAGTTGGCACTCTTAAAGGAAAATCCTAGGCCCCAGGTTCTGACAGTGTGGCAATCTGGACTCAGCTGTGACTGATCCAAACAGTCTGTTCCAGATTTTAACATCCCTTCTATGCATTCACAAGTTTTCTCTCTTGACTTCCCCTTACAGCCGTTAGATGCCAGCAAAACATCCCACAAACACTCCTTAACTCTGTGCACACAGGCACCCATCCAACCAGAGCCATCAGTCATTCCCAGCCATGCGCTCTTCCTCCAATCATGGTCAGCATCACACGGCCGTCACGCAGCTCACTTGACTCAGTTTTTCTCTTCTTTCTGGAGGTGTCCTTGCTTCTCAGCCTTACCTTCTCGTGATGTTTATCTCGCTCTGCAGCTCCTGCTCTGAATAGGCTTTCTTGGATTCCCGCATGACAGGCACAAAATGCAGCCACAGCCCCTGCCACCAAGGTCAGCTCTTCAGCACACATTACCTGAGGAGCACTTGGCAACTCCTGCAACCTGAGCAGTGCCAGGAAGACTGTTTCACTTCTGCTTCTCCTGGCTCAGAAATTCATTTTCCTACCTAGAAAATGGAAAAAGAAAAGAAAGAAAAAAAATCCTGACATTAGCAGACACAATTGATACTATGGAATTCTGGAAGGCAAGGGATTTGCCCTCTATGATGAGAAGTTGAGTGCAAAGAACTAAGAAGAGCCATGAGCAGGTTGTGAACTTGTGGGTAAAATTAGGAAGTGCAGCAGTGCAGGGCTTCTGGAGGTGAGGGTCTGCTACAGCCGCCTGGAAAGAGAGCCTGTTGGTGGGAGCTGCTTACTGCAGCCAGCAGAAGCATCGCACTCACTGACTCTCATCCTGATGGGGGATTCCAGTCAGTCTGGGAAATCAGCATGGCTGGCTGCAAGCAATCTGACAGACTCCTGGAGTGCAGTGAGAATCACTCTGTGGTGCAGGCATTGGGCACAGCAAGCAGAAGGGAAGCATTGCTGGACATGGTGCACACCAGGGGTTACGACAGGAGGCGGTCAGGGCTGCAGTGACCATGCCCTCCTTGAGTTGGTGATCTCAAGGAATGCGGGCCTGGCAGGAAGCAAAGGCAGGAGCCTGAACTTCAGGAGAGCCAGCTGCAGGCTGTTCCAGGAATTCTTGGACGAGATCCTCTGGACAACTGTTTGTAGGGGCAAAGGGATGGAAAAGAGCTGGTCACTTTCTCAGAAAAAAACTTGCTCAGGTTGCACGCTGAGCTGCAGGAGAGGAAGGGGAGGAGGTGCCAGCACGGCTCTGCACGATGCTCTGCCACACTGGGCAGGTTGATCATGGCTCAGCAGTGGGATTCGACGTGGAGAAGGGGAGAAGGAAATCAAGGATGGGAGGGAACCATCAGACACAGCCGGTGAGTGTCTGTGAAGTCTTGCAGACCCAGAGATTCCCATGTTGTTTCTGCTTTTGTAGCATTTGTGTGCTGCAGGGTGAGCAAAAGGTTCTGCTGCTTGATTCTTCTGCAGGAGCCGCCTAAAAGGGAAATGGCCACTGAGCTGCAGACCAAGCAGTACTGCCTGACGTTGGCCAGGGGGAGCTTCTCCTGCCGCAGTGTGCTGATGACAGGTCTGGAGATGATCTGCAGGGCCAGTTCGTAGATGGGAGCCAGGAAAGGACATGATGGGAGGAGGGAGGTGTTAAGCAACATCCAAGGCATCAAAATGCATCAGAAGGCCCTGAAAAGCATCACAAAGCCACAGCCAGGAAGCTTGGGAGTATCATGAGCAGCATCCAGGATGCGAGAGATTATTTGCTACCATGCCAAATGGTAGCAGAGCTCCCCCTGCAGACATCCCAAAGCCAGACAAAACAGGAACAAACCCGGAGCTGAGCTGCATGCACCCCACAGCCACAGCATTGCAAGCTGGGGTGCCTTGCTGTGTGCTGCATTCATCCCAGTCCGTGTGAATGAAGACTCTGGAGGCAGTCAAGGCGTTGGTTGAGCACAAGATTCCTTTTATTATTATATAAAGGACAGGAGGGTGTGAGAGGTCCACGGTGAAGATGGGACTCATCCTGTCTTGTCATGGAGAGAGTGGCTCAGAGCTCTCAGTGCTGCTGTCCGGTGCCTGGGACTGGAGGCCTGATTGAAAGTCCCCCTGCAAGAGGCTCTGCTCCTCTTCACTGATGCTGACCTGCTCCTGCATGGAGGTGCTGCTGTCGGGGCACTCACACTGTGCTTCAGATGGGCTGCACTGCAGAGACTCTGGGTTAAAATCCACACTTGTGACTGTGGTGTCTGGGAGGCTCAGGTCAGCAACTTCAGCAGAGCCAGGTGTAATGAGAGCATGGACTTCGATGAGCTCCTTCTCTCCATTAATGTTGTTAGATGGAAGGCTGCTATTAGAACTGCAGCAACTTGTGCTTCCTATGAGCTCTCCACTGATGGAAGCACACAGAGCATCCTCGCTACTTGCCCTGGATCTTATGGCTTGGCAAGGGCTCGATTCACCTAGAAAGGATACACAGGGGTTAGTGTCAAACTTTCACAAGCTGAATTACGACAGTGGTACTTGATCAGGGGTGAAGATTTAGGCACGGGATTGAACGCTAGAAAGAGATACATGTGCAGAGCAAGCTTGAATTCTATGCTCCTGAAAAGCAGGGATTTGGAAGCTGCATTTGCACCCTTACCTGCCAGGACTACCACTGCTGTTTCTGAGGGCTGCCTGGCATTGCGCTGCAGTTGGCGTTTGCTGCCAGAGGATGGCTTCCTGAGGCTGAAGCAGCAACACCAACTGCTAGCTGGTGATTCCTCAGTCTTGCTGGGTGGATTTTGTCTGGAGAGAGAGAACAGCCAATGCTGTGAGTCGTGCGTGGTGCAGGGTGAGGGAAGAGCAGCACTGAGCTCTTGGCAGCAGTTGCTTGTTCCTAGCACTGCCTGGTTTCTGCAGGAAAACACAAAAACCCACCCAAACAATGATGCTAGGTGGTGGAAAAGAAAGTCCTCTTTACCTGTCAGATGGAAAGTCGATGACTGTGTGGAATTTGCCCTGCCCAGCTGCAGGGCTTTCTTCCACTTCAATGTCCCTGCTGCTCTCTGTTACCACAGAAGAGGTGCTGTGGCCTCGCCTCTGTGCCTGTGCCTCCTCCAGGCTGAGCAGCTTTGTGGCAGCAGAAGAGACCCCCACAGACTTGGGCCCTGGGAGAGAATTGTGCCCTGTCAGGGAAAACCACAGGTAAGAGCGAGGATCAGAAAGCAGCAGCACAGCCACCAGAGTTCTGGGGGAGGTGCTGTATTTTTCTCAGGCTTGCTTATCCGAGCCACTGGAAGAAGAGGAGCTCAAAATAACCATGTGGGAAGAGGTGTGTTTATGGCAAAGGACACGGTCATCATTAAGAGCAGCTTACTGTATCAAAATAGGCAAGGAAAAACCCAAGGAAATGGGGGCAGGGAACTGAGAAAGCTTCGCTGCCACACTTGCATCAAGCTTTTCCTGCGTGCAAACCATAATAATGACGGTTTCCTCCTTGTGAAGTTTGGGCTTGGACATTCTCAGCATCCAGCAACAGGATGCCATACCCTAATGGAAGTCCAGAAGTCTGCTGTCCCCTTGATGGTAAAAGAGTATCTCAAACATCCTGGAGAAGGCCTGCATTTGGTCAAGGTGTCAGGTCAAGATCAAGCTAATGGAGGAAGACACTCACCTGCTGCATCTGCAATGTCTGCTCCGGATTTGGAGCCGAAGAGGACGTCGGTGTGGTTGATGATGAATTCCACCACATCCGACTGCGTCTGCAGCTCCATGCAGGCAGCTCTTCCGCTGGCGCAGGCAGACTCGTTCTGCTGTGATCTGTAGAAAAGGCAGATTTTAGAAGTCATTTCTCCAAGACCGTTTCCCTGAGTCTGAATTGTTGCAGCCAAAAGCTGTCAGCTGAGGCTCTGGAGACTTCCGCAGTGGGCAATCAGTGATGCCACTGCAGAAATTCCCCTGGATGATCAAGGACACGTCAGTCCCATCTCAACAAGACTGCAGAAATTGTCACCTAGACATTGTGCCCGTGGGGATGGAGAACAGCTCAGGCTCCTGCTCTTCTGTCAGCCAAAGATTTTACAGGAGAAGAGCACATTTGATGGAGAAAAAGGGAGCACTGTTTTTTTTTTTAATGGAGAACAGATGTAAGCGTTGTGTTGAAACAGAACCAGCAGTTTACCTTAAGAGGTTTGGAGCCCACACAATGGCTAGGTTCTTGGCATGCATGTTTGTGATGGTGGAGCTCCCAGCCAGACACGCCAAGTGTCTCATCAGGAACTCCAGTGTCCTGGAAAACAAGAGAGGCAAACGTTCAGCACCAACGAGCATGCCGTGCTGCAATTCAGAAAGCAAACCTCCATTCATGCTACTTCTTGTGATTGCTACTGTCACCGAAGATGAAGTAGATCCAACCTGACTGAGTGCCACGCTGCAGCACCAAGCCCCAGCACAGCACAGCCGCAGCCATCAGCTGCACCAAGCGTGCCCCCGTGCCCAGGAACTGACCCCATAAAGTAAGCCCATGGAGCCTTCAACCCTTCAGCATACACAGGCATCGTGTTGCCGGCGTGAGACAGAGCCTGGAACCGCATCGTTGCCCTCTGCAATGCAGTAGGGCTGAGCTCAGCAGGCTGAGGGCAGCACTGACCTGTAGTGAGGAGCGGGCAGCTGCTGGATGACGTCCTGCATTCTGAGCAGCCGCTCCTCCTCTGTAGCGGCACCAACAGCATCCTGGAGTAGTGCAGAAAGGGAGCGAGACACCAATCAGGCTAGTACACCACTGCGAGTAAACCTCGTGGGGCTGACAGCAAAAGGGCCTCCGAGCTGGGGCACTGCTGCAGCCATCTGCCAAGAGGCCCAGGAAGAGGGAAATGAAAGACGTGGCCTTGTGCTTACCGAGAACTTGCCGTACAGCTGGTGGGTGAGCAGAGGGTTCGGGAGCTCCCTGAAGTACATCTTGCAGAGGGAGCTCACGCTGTGAATGTCGCGGACGGTGAGCTCTGGAATCTGCTCCGACTCAAATTCCTGCCTGGAGAGAGGGACGCAAACCCGGTTGAGCGAGAGGAAGGCAAGCCCAAAGCCACACCAGATGCACTCAGGCTGTGTCAGTCGCAGCACTCTTACCGCAGTCTCTGGATGTTGGACGCGACGCCGGACAGGCGGTATATCCCCTGCACCACGCCGTGCTGCTCAATGAACTCAGCGCAGCTCTGGAGGACCTGGGGGACTGAAGAACACGTGCCAGCCGTCAGTGGAGCTCCTGATTCAATCGTGCTGCAGGCTGTGCTTCACATCCCATCCACTAAGCCCAGCCAGGCTTGGCTGAAGCAAATACAGATGTGCTTGTCTCTTAGGAGCATCCGCCTCACTTTATCCTTCAGCCATCAACTCCCATTACACGTGTCTCCACGGCTATCAGCCTGCCCCCTGCTAGATATGAGCTCCCTTTCATCTTCTTTAGATGCCCAGCAGAGGAAGATCTCAGGAATGGGCAGCTCCTTACCATCACGACCGGAGTGGAGAAGATGCTCTCCCAGGTCACCGCCAAACACCCTTTCCTTCTCCACCTCCCGCTCGGTTGGTTTCTTTGGGCGGGCCTTCACCAAGGAACGAAGGAAGGTGAGGATCTTGCTGCGTTTCTTGGGCACTGCACAACAAAAGGAAGAAACCAGGTCATTTCAGGTCTGGCTCCGTTGGACGAGGCCGAGCACAGCACATTCTACAGAGCACGTCAGAACGGGAAGAACATTACCAACCAGTACATACAAAAAGGGATTTTCCCCATCTCTGGAGGAGCCCAAGGCCAGGTTGGATGGGGTCCTGGGCAGCCTGATCTAGTCTCACATAAACTGTGGGGGCTGGGAGACCATCCTGAGGCGGGAGGGTTGGAGCATGATGATCCATGAGGTTCCTTCCATCCCAAGCCATTCCATGAGAGTTCTATAGTTTCCCCAAGTCCAGTCATAAACACAGGAGGATTGGGCCAAATCCCTGCCCCATGGTGTGCATAAAGAATCATCAACCCAGAGGACAATGTGGCATGGATAAAGGAGGTACTAAACATGGAACACACCCCAAAAAAGACTTCATTTTGCTTCCCCACACCATCAAATGTAACATCCCTACCTGGCTTTGGCACAGAGTTGATGAGTGCCTCAGGAATGTTCTTATTAATGAGTTCTACACACTCCCCTGGGAAAAATCCCACCTGTAACAAGAAGAAAAGAGAAACCAACTATTGCATGCAGCACTTCTCAGATCTGAACTGTTAAACCAAAAGCCACGTAACATTTCCCTCGGAACGTGCTTGCCTGACGTTCCATAAGACTATCCAGCAGAAAATGGCCATAGTTCACAGCATAAAGGTAATAATTTTTCAACATTTGCAGCCAAAGGCAAGGTCCTCTGACACCGACACAGGGAAACTGTTTACGTCCATTAGGCATGCTGTGCAGGCAGAGCAGCTCTAAGCTGAGATTCCTGCCTCTACTGAAGTTGCACTCTCCAGTCTGAAGCTTGTGCCTACCTGGAAGCCGAGCTTGCCTCTCCACCAGGGGGTCAGCTCCTTTGGTGGCATGTCGATGACACACACGATGTCTCCCACCTGCAAGAGATTGCAACGTCAATCCCAGCTTCAGCACAGCTGGGAGGAAAGCACAGCTCAAATGACTGCATTCTTCTGCACTGCCAAACATCGCCGAGCCTGAGAGCACTTGCACCAGTGCAGCTCTGAAGGCATTTGCCATTGTAAAATTGAGCAACAAGGAACGCCTTGAACTGCTTACCTCAAAGGAGAGTTCATCCGCTGCCTGGGCAACGTATCTCTTAATAGCATGGGCAGCAGCAATAGCTGGAACATTCACAGGTACCACCTCATGGTCTAGCAGGGGCTTCCCCTTGTTCTCAGCCTGAAACAGAGAGCACAGGCCACGGTGAGGAGCTGGGAACCAACAAGGAGGACTTCAAGGTGAGGAGCACATCTGCAGAGAAAGCTGCAGGAAATGCACTCGGTCCTTATCATGGGCACTTCAGAAGGAACTGCAAGTCTAATAACGGCTGTTTCTCTCCCTGGTGTGCAGCAGGCACACGCCAGGCAATGCAAAGATGCATCTCTCCCCACCCAGACTAATCAGCAATGGCACTGACGCAGACAGGTGGCCTTGTCCATTTTGCCCCCTCCTTTCCTGCGCTCTTTGTGCAGGAAGGCTGGCTGTTTCAGATGCTAGGAGACCGTGAAGAGGGAAACCAAAGCTACGGCTGCAGTTACAAGGTGCAAACAGTGCCACTGCAAGCACCAAGCAGCTCTCTTGAGCAGTCCAACCAACAGCGAGGCCAAACAGAGCAGAGAATGATTGTTGTTTCTGCAGCCATTTCAAGGGAAAAGTCAGTAGAGGACAAACACAACACCCGAGATGGCTCTGGTACTTTTATAAACTTGCCACTCTTGCACTACTGTCTTGCCACAGAGGAGCTCTCTTGGAAAGCAGGAGAGCACATCTGCGGCTCACTCTGCTGGCTGCAGTCAGGGAACAAAGACCAATCAGAGCTTCATACTCTACCTCTGTCCATGCCAGGTCAGGCCCACAGCTGATCTCGCTGCACGCCACAGCCATCAGCGTAGGTGTGACAAGCTGGAACTGAAAAGAAACACACTTTTATGTTCTCTGTTCACATCTCTGCTGTGCTCCCTACAGCTGTCGGGCACACTCACACAGCCCAAGCACGCCTGCTGGTGTCCCTGGTGATGCTGTGCAGCTCTGCACAAGCTGGGGCTGGGACTCTTTGCCTAAGGGATTGCTTTCCATAAAACCAGCTGGTCACAGCACCACAGACAGCATCCTTCTGAGGGCTGAGCTGCAGAGCACGTGGAGAAAACCCACACGTGACCAGCGTCCCATCAAAGCTGGATGAGGCTGTGTTACTAAACACGGGGCGTCACGGGCTGCTAAAGCATGTGGGGGGACAAAGCATGGCAGGTACCTGGCAAGAGATCAGAACGAGGGAGAGAAATCTCACAAATCCGCAGCCGTTCCTTGTCACTTTGCTCTGATCTTCCACGAGCAAAAGCTGCACCAGGGAAGCAGGCAGAGGGTGGAGAGAGGAGAGAGAAAGAGCAGGTCAGTTTGCTTCCACGGTTTAGCAAAGATTACAAGGGAAAATCCAAAATCTGCCCTCCCTCAACTTAAAAACTTAAGTTTTCAACTTAAAACCATTTCCCCTTGTTCTGCAGTTATCTACCCTTTCAAAGAGTTGATTCCCCTCCTCTTTTTAGGCTCCCTTTAGGTACTGAAGGCTGCCATGAGGTCACCCCACAGCCTTCTTTTCTCCAGGCTGAACAAGCCCAGCTCCCTCAGCCTGTCTTGGCAGGGGAGGTGCTCCTGTCCCCTGATCATCTCTGTGGCTCGCCTCTGGACCCTCTCCAACAGCTCCCTGTCTTTCTGGACACTGTACTGCAGCTGGGGCCTCACAAGAGCAGAGCAGGGGGGGACGATCACCTCCCTGTCCCTCATGGCCACCCCTCTGCTGATGGAGATAATGTGATCCTATGAGCTCCGCCAGCCAGCAGTTCTCAGCACTCACTGTCCCCCCGTCTCTCCCACACTGTCTCAGCTTACCTACAAGGTGCTGCACAGGACGGTGTGAAGACAAAGGGACGCAGTCGGTGCACAAGTGCAACAAGCGAGCTGCTCAGTCAGAGCTCCAGCGCTCCAATGAAGGGACGCAGCACGCACTGCTCCTCCCCTCATTCTAGCCCTTATGACATCACTGAGGGCCACCAGGCTGCTCCGCCACGACGGACAGGGTGGGGAGGCAAGACCAGTCACAAGGGCAGAGGATTCCAACAGCCCAGCCCAACGTTCTGGAATCAGGGGCTGCTTGGAATTCTAGCCCAGCCAAATCCTGGAGAAGCTGGCACGGGGTCGTCATGACCAAAGCGCAGGACCTGGCGCTTGCTCTTGTTGAGCCTCGCACAACTGGCCTCAGTGCATCCCTCTGGAGGGCCTTCCTGCCCTCAGCCAGATGGACGCTTCCTCCCAGCAGCGTACCTTGCAGTGCTGGGCCCATGTCAAATCCACACTAGAGTGGCTTTTGTTACATTCAAGGGCATGTTGCAGCACCCATCTATTTCACCTGGAAGGAAATAAAGCAGGAGATGGGAGAAACACAGAACTGCTGCCAGACTGCTTCATCCCTTTCTCAGCCCAACTTCCCTTGCCTCATCCCCTACCCCAACTCCTGGATGATGCCCACGGGCTGATAGTTGGATCTCAAGTCCATAGGACTCCTTTCACAGGGCTCCATCAAAAAGGCTGTCACACTTGTTCCGTACACTCACACTGACCCAGCAGTGGTATCACAGTCACTTAACACACACACAACAACCAAACCCCGAGCATGCACATCCCTTCCTGCGTGACTGCAGCCCACAGCTCCCCTTCACACCTCCGTGGATCTCTGGTGTTTTACACTGATGCAGCCTCGCTGCAGCTCCGTGGCTGTCACACAAGGCCTGCAGGACCTCTTTCTCTGCAAACCCCGTCTGCAGGCATTGGTTCACGAGGTTCACCTCCTGCCCTCCTGAGCAAAAACAAGCACTAAGAACAAGAGCAAAGCACACTGGACTCGACCTGGCTGGATCCCCAACCCTCAGTCCTGTCAGTCGTACCCTGGTGTGGAGACTCATCCCCAAAGCCTGGCTGGACATCAGCACAGGCATCATTCTTCAAACGCCCCATCCAAGCAGCAAGGGATCAAAGCGTTGGCACAGCTGAAACAGAAATGCTGTGTGAGTTTCCTGTTAGCACTGAGCAGGAACAAATCTACCGCTGAGCAGCAGGATGTGAGACAAGCAGCAGAAGACACCCAACCTGCAGAACCAGCTCGTTTGGGGTCGGTCCAGATGTTTGTCTGCTCCCTTCCCTGGCCCAGGCCAAGCTTGTGAGCTGCTCCTCCTTGGTGCAGGGGGAAATGGTGCAGATGCCATGTGGTGGCTATGCACAGCATGCCTTTTACTTGCTTTTCCTATCTCCATCTTCCATTAGCAAACAGCATCTCCAGCCTCCAGAGATCACTGAGTCCAACCCCTGCACAACAGTGAAAAAAAAGATATGATAAGGGGTACTTAAAGCACAGCATCTGTAATCAGATCAGACTCCTGCACTGTGAAGACTTCCATGAGTATTCCTGCAGAGTGCATCACTTAGTCTCTCTTTAGCCTTGTGTTCATGGTTTTCCTGTAAGAGCTTGTCTAAACACTGCCTGTAATCGTGGTTATGCTAGAAGCATTTGGATTTATTGATCCTTAGTGTGATTTCAATAACAAATTTAGATGTTTTTTTTTAGGGTTAGCTTTCAATTTCTCAACTGAAATTTCAATATTGCATTAGGTGTTGACAACCACGGGGCTGCAGTACAGAGAATTACAGGAAGATTCATTTCTCCATCTCCATGCTCCTAGACATTTATGATTACAGTGATGTAGTTATATACAAAGTTGCAAGATACCAAAGCTAGAATAACCTCTTGGTGCAGCAGGATGTCTGGAGCCCAAGTGCAGAGTCTCAGTGTTGCAAAGCCTTGAAGAGGTGCACCGTATGTGCTGGGGCTGATGACACAGACACTGGAGCAAGGCCAGTGTGATGTTAGAAACTTGACCAGCAGCTGATCTGTTGTCAGCCATTTCTGGACACAAACGGGATCTGGTCGACTTAGGACATGACCTTTGGGCTGGAGAGCAACTCCCCGAGGAATCACACAGCCACTGCAGACCGTTTGCAAGAATCCCATACCAAAACAGCTCATCTGCAATCAGTTTTTAATCTGTGCAGCAGTGATTGGAACAGGCGCACGCTCTCTGGAATTGCAGGAATGTTCACAAGTGGAATGTACATCACCTGTGTGCTCCAGCTCTTCTGTGTGCATGCTAGGAGCAGTGATCCCCCTGCACCCAGGGCTGCAATAAAGTCATGCTGGGTTTCTAACCTGCCAACCAGCAGCCCAGGCTGCCCAGAGCCACATCCAGCCTGGCCTTGCATGCCTGCAGGGATGGGGCATCCACAGCCTCCCTGGGCAACCTGTTCCAGTGCCTCACCACCCTCTGGCTGAAAAACTTCCTCCTCACATCCAACCTAAACCTCAACACCCCTCGTCTCAGTTTAAAGCCATTCCCCACGTGTCCCATCACCATCCACCCTCCAAAACAAAACACCTCGGCTGTTCAACACTGAAAGAGCAAAATAACCCACAGCTCTTACTTCCACTGTATGCATTTAATTCCAAACTTAAGGTCACAGGTTAATTACTCATGTGATCCTTCCTGACAGAAGAACTACTCGTAGTGATGTGTAGGAGTAAGGAACAGTTTGAAAAGGTCATGGACATATTAGAACTTGCAGCATTTATCTTAATAGATGCCTACATTGCAAAGCATTTTGTAAAACACATGTTACAAGTACTGTGCATTGGATTACACTATATCAAACTCTAAGTAACAATACAGGTTGCTTTTAAATCTACACTTACATGCTAACTCCTTGATAAAATTCCTGACTGCCTTCAGTTTTATAGCCAAAGCAGTGTTTGAGCTGGTAATGTACTCTTGAACAGCACTGCTGCCTTTAGCATTTGTATGTTTAGATCTGAAAAGAGAACTTGGTCATTATTTCACGATGAGAGAATCCTATATGACAAAACAGAATTACAAAAATCTGACAATACTGTAAAATGCCAGCGTAAGAATGTGGCTTTGATTTTTTTTTTTCTTTTTTTTTTTTTAAATGGTGAGTGTACCATTAATTCAAGACAAGAATTTTGTTTGTAAGTCGATCTCTATAACTGTTCTTGGCATCATTCTGTAGGATGAACTAGATACATGGAATTTGGCACTGGCTCCCCAGGGCAGTGGTTTGGCACTGAGCTGACAAAGGCCAAAGAGCATTTGCACAATGCTCTCAGACACAGGGCTTGACCCATAGGAGGTCCGGTGTGGAACCAGGAGGTGGAATACATGATCCTCGAGGTCCCTTCCAAATACAGATATTCCATGATCCTCTAATACTTATATTCCCAAGTCCTGTACACAGTGCTCAGGTGCTTAATTGAAAGGTTCCATGAAACAGTGAGGTATCTATGTCCCTTTACCACTCAGTTATTCAATTTGCCACGTGGATCTTTTATCCAGTCACATTAAAAAACCCCTCAAAGTATTTCCTTCAGTCTTCCATTCTGATAGAGCTTTCTGGAGCAAATAAAGAGTTGCAACTCAGAATGTCCACACCTCCCTTCCTGCACCCTGCATACTTTTTTCATTGCACTGTGATTACGTACCATTCTATTGTCACCCTCATTCTGTCATTATCTAGGCAGTTTACTGACATTAAATTTTCCAGCAACAGATGCCCACAAGTACAGCCAGCCTGGACTTATTTCCAATACTTACCTTTGTCCTGATGTCCTTGTAGGAGGTGGGACGTTTCTCCATCTCAGCAGCAGAGGGAAGGAGGGGTCCAAGGTGAGGGCACGCTCTCCTCTATTTTTCTGGCACTCAAAGACAAAGGGAACAAGAAAACCAGATGTGTTTCCCTGCCCATGGCAAACACCAGCCTTTCCATCCTTACAGTCCTTCCTGCCATCAGCAGAGACATTTTGCTTTCTTGTGCCACTTCATCCCTTTAGCATCTGGCATCCTAACAAAAAAGTACTCTAACACAGGAATTTTAATATTTTCATATCAAATGTCAGAATTAGAACCATTATGTTTACCAAATATTTAAAACGTTCAACCCAGTGAGAAGTGAATTGATGTTGCATTTAGCATTCAGATAAGAACTTGTAAAGGAAGTAAAAAGTGCTGCTTTCATAAACTATAGTCTCATTGTCAAGCCTTGCACTGTCTCAGCAGATTATTACAGAATGTTCATTCAAGCAGGAATTAAGAGATGCGTCTGAATTGATAACAACAACGAATAATTAAGAAAGCTTGACTGCAGTCTGCTTGAGGATTCCAGTCTGAAGTGTGTTCCACCTGATGACAACTGGGAATGTCTTTCTTTCACCATTAGAATCATTGCACCTCTGACTAAACACATAGCTAATCACCACTGAAAACCTAGGTGCAATTTCTGCAGTGCACAGACCAACTACGTGTTGATTAACATTCAGAGAGATTGTGCAGGTGTCCTTTTAGGAACTGGCCTACAGTATGCTAAGAGGGATGGATGTGGGGACATTAGGATCACGTGCCCTCTGCCTTTTAAGGCACCCCAAGCAGAGCAGGTCAGCAGGCTGAAGAGCTGAGTGGGTCACCAGGGCTCAGAGACTTCACTCGGCCATCTGAAAGTTGAGGGACTTCAGCCCAAGCTGCCCTTTTCCATGCAGGCAAGGAGGCCAAGAGAAGGTGGATCGGCACGGTTCTGGTGCAGACAGGGGCTGCAGTGTGAGCAGGCCTACACAGACAAGGCTGTGCCCACACAGAGTGACAGCAGCTTTCGCTGTGAGCAGATTCCCAGGGGGCCTGAGCCATGGCAGTTCTTGATGGCAGCATGTTCCAATCAGCCCTGGAAGTCTTCTCTGGACGTCTGTCGCATTCTGGAATCCACACTGAGGACGCAGTCGCTGTGTCAGAGCAGCTGGCAGAGTCACGGGGAACCGTGACGTAGTTGGCCCAGGGAGCAACAACAAGGCCTGCACTGCTCAGCCAGCCCAGGCCAAAGGGGAGCACGAGAGAGAGCAGAGGAGAGAGGGGGGGAAAGAGGGCCAGGAAGGAAAGGCCTGTGCCTGAATGGACGTGTAGCAGCAGCTGCTGACAGCAAACTCGGTGATGGCAGGGGCACAGCAGAGCAGTGCAATGCTGGCAGCTTCCTGTGTCTTTCACACAGGCACTGCAGACATGGCCAGCACTGGGAGATCAGCAGAACTGCTGCACACCTCTGCCAGCCCAGGCCAGAGGAGTGCAGAACAGTGAGCTGCTGCTGAGGGGAGAGAGGATGGCCTGAGAGCTGACCTGAGAGGCAGGGCTGGCTGTGTTACAGCAGCCTCTGTGTCCTCCTCCTGTGTCTGTGAGGGCCAGAGGGCCAGAAGAGAACATGCCCAGACAACGAAGCCCTGCTGTCCTCTGCTGCTCAGCTGGAGAGATGTTCCGCCTTCCTGAAGGACGCTGATCCAAAGGGAAGGAATCAAAGGAAGTCCAGGCTGGCTGTCCTTGTGGGCATCAGCTGCTGGCAGCTGCCTCTGTGCTGCCATGGGCAGGGCACAGCACACACAGTGTTTGCAGTTCCCTGTGTGACACTGGCCCTGGTGACCTGACAGCCATAGGGAGACAAGAGAAAGAGCTGCCTCCCTCTGCCAGATGAGGCAAAGGTGAGAATCCCAGAATCACAGCATGGCCCGGGTTGGAAAGGAGCTCAAGGTTCATGAATCTCCAACCCTTGGCTCTCCAAGGGTGCACAGGGGGCTTTGTTCTCCCTGTGGTGCAGCTTCAGTGCCAACTCACAGCTGAGCTGGTTGGCACACTGTGACAGCCTGCCGCTCTGAAGCTCTTGGGGCAGTGCTCAGTTCTTTCTGAAGTACTCTGGAAAATGCTGCTTCTCCTTCACCAAGTCTGTTTCCAGACAGACGTCTTTTTCTCCTCTGTACACACAAACAGTATCTTGTAACTCCCTGGCACAGTGCTCAGAAGTGATACTTCTGGAAGCACGTCAGAGAAAAGTGGCCTTGTCCCAGTGGACTTTCAGAGCAGATGAGAACAAGTCTTGGTTGACGGCTTTCTTCTGCTTCTGGAACTGCACAGGCAGGTTGTGTGTTGTCATACTTTATGCCAGAGTGCCAAACTGAAGCAGTTTCTGCAACTTCTTTTTTTTTCATACTTGTCTTGTACTTGTGGATGTCTTCAGGGGTTTGAAATGGGCAGAGCTGTAAAACTTGAAGGCTTTCACTGAAATTGTCCTCTGCTTTAATTTGTAATCTTAGTTTCACCAATGCTTTCCAATATTATTTTCGTATGAATGCAGATACATGGGATAGGATTTAAAGTTTTCATGTTTTTGCTGCATAATTTTCTGTAGTCATCATAAGCAAATAAAGAAAATAAATGGTAATTAGGCAATCTATTAACAACCTGTGGCACGTGTCAAAACAATGAAATTCCTTGCAGGAAGAAAATATCGCTATATAATAATGTGGCTATCCAAAACTGTTAATTATACTTGATGAGCTGGAGATAATCCTGAAATGCGGGACTTTGATCTTAGCCAAGAATAATAAAACTTATTATCATTCTTAAATTGGCAGCTGCTATCAAAAGCCTGTGTCTTATTTCCCTTTTAGTAACACTGGCTAAATCAGAGAAAGTGATAAAAGAATTTCATGATTGCAGCTTAGGGATTCTTTCCCACTTGACCAGAAGTAATCAATGTCCAAAAATGTCTGTAAATACTTTTTCTATCTTATTTTGCCAGATGTATTGATATTTGAGATGAATGGCAAAAACATTTTGCGTACATAGATAAGCAATGCAAATTCGCTGGGTTGTTTTAGAGAAAAAAGCTCTGGTTATCAGATCGTTTCCATGCAGAAATAAGATTTACAGAAAAATTCTCATTATTATTATTCATGCATGAATAAGTTCAAAAAAGAGATGTGGGGGATGTTGTTTCAATTCCAGGTGATAGTAGGAAGGACTGTCAGGATGGAAAGGCTAGTGTCTGCATGGGAAACGAAACACTTCTGGTTTTCATGTTCCCTTTGTCTTTGAGTGGAAGAGGCCATGAGGAGAGTGTACCCTAAACTTGGACCCTTTTTGACCATTGCAGCAGAGATGGAGAAGTGTTCAACCTTCTAGAAGGACTTCAGGACAAAGATATGTAATGAAAATAAGTCCAGGTTGGCTGTCCTTGTGGGCATCAGCTGCTGGCATCTGCATTGCTGCTGCCATGAGCATGGCAAAGCAGGTAAAAGATTGCTTTTCCTTGTGTGACACAGGAGCTCTTGTCTTGAAAGCTAGAGGGATGCAATAGAAAGAGCTGCAACCTCTGCCTGACATGGCAATGGTGAGTGGAATGTTGTTTCCATTTCTGCTGATGTCAGGAAGGACTGTAAGTATGGAATGTCTGGTGTTTGCCATGGGCTGGGAAAAACATCTATTTTCTTGTTCTCTTAATCTTTCAGTGCTAGGTAAATAGAGGAGAGTGTGCCCTCACCTTGGAACTCTCCTGCCCTCTGCTGCTAAGAGGAAGAAATGTCCAAGCTTCTAGAAGGACATCAGGACAAAGATATGTAATGAAAATAAGTCCAGGCTGGCTGCCCTTGTGGGCGTCAGCTGCTGGCATCTGCATTGCTGCTGCCATGAGCATGGCAAAGCAGGTAAAAGATTGCTTTTCCTTGTGTGACACAGGAGCTCTTGACTTGAAAGCTAGAGGGATGCAATAGAAAGAGCTGAAACCTCTGCCTGACATGGCAAAGGTGAGTGGGATGTTGTTTCAGTTGCTACTGATGTCAGGAAGGATTGTAAGGATGGAAAGGCTGGTGTTTGCCATGGGCTGGGAAACACATCTTGTTTTCATTTTCACTTTCTCTTTGAGTGCCAGATAAACAGGGGAGAGTGTGCCCTCACCTTGGAACTCTCCTGCCCTCTGCTGCTCAGAGGGAGAAATGTTCCAGCTTCTAGAAGGACATCAGGACAAAGATATGTAATGAAAATAAGTCCAGGCTGGCTGCCCTTGTGGGCATCAGCTGCTGGCATCTGTATTGCTGCTGCCAAGAGCATGGCACAGCAGGTAAAAGATTGCTTTTCCTTGTGTGACACAGGAGCTCTTGACTTGAAAGCTAGAGGGATGCAATAGAAAGAGCTGCAACCTCTGCCAGACATGGCAAAGGTGAGTGGGATGTTGTTTCAGTTGCTGCTGATGTCAGGAAGGACTGTAGGGATGGAAAGGCTGGTGTTTGCCATGGGCAGGGAAACACATCTGGTTTTCATTTTCTCTTTCTCTTTGAGTGCCAGATAAAGAGCAGAGTGTGCCCTAACCTTGGATCCCTCCTGCCCGCTTCTGTTGAGATGGAGAAATATTCCAGCTTGTAGAAGGACATCAGGACCAAGATATGTAATGAAAATAAGTCCAGGCTGGCTGTCCCTTTGGGCATCAGCTGCTGGCATCTCCAATGCTGCTGCCATGAGCATGGCAAAGCAGGTAAAAGATTGCTTTTCCTTGTGTGACACAGGAGCTCTTGTCTTGAAAGCTAAAGGGATGCAATAGAAAGAGCTGCAACCTCTGCCAGACATGGCAAAGGTGAGTGGGATGTTGTTTCAGTTGCTACTGATGTCAGGAAGGACTGTAAGGATGGAATGTCTGGTGTTTGCCATGGGCAGGGAAACACATCTGGTTTTCATTTTCTCTTTCTCTTCGAGTGCCAGATAAACAGGGGAGAGTGTGCCCTCACCTTGGACCCATCCTGCCCTCTTCTGCTGAGATGGAGAAATGTTCCAGCTTCTAGAAGGACATCAGGACAAAGATATGTAATGAAAATAAGTCCAGGCTGGCTGTCCTTGTGGGCATCAGCTGCTGGCATCTGGACTTCTGTGACATGAGCATGGCAAAGCAGGTAAAAGATTGCTTTTCCTTGTGTGACACAGGAGCTCTTGACTTGAAAGCTAGAGGGATGCAATAGAAAGAGCTGCAACCTCTGCCAGACATGGCAAAGGTGAGTGGGATGTTGTTTCAATTAGTGCTGATTTCAGGAAGACTGTAAGGATGGAAAGGCTGATGTTTGCCATGGGCTGGGAAACACATCTTGTTTTCATTTTCTCTTTCTCTTTGAGTGCCAGATAAAGAGCAGAGTGTGCCCTAACCTTGGAACACTCCTGCCCTCTGCTGCTCAGAGGGAGAAATGTTCCAGCTTCTAGAAGGACATCAGGACAAAGATATGTAATGAAAATAAGTCCAGGCTAGCTGTCCTTGTGGGCATCAGCTGCTGGCAACTGCATTGCTGCTGCCATGAGCATGGCAAAGCAGGTAAAAGATTGCTTTTCCTTGTGTGACACAGGAGCTCTTGACTTGAAAGCTAGAGGGATGCAATAGAAAGAGCTGCAACCTCTGCCAGACATGGCAAAGGTGAGTGGGATGTTGTTTCAATTAGTGCTGAAGTCAGGAAGACTGTAAGGATGGAAAGTCTAGTGTTTGCCATGGGCAGGGAAACACATCTATTTTCATTTTCTCTTTCTGTGCCAGAAAAAGAGGAGAGTGTGCCTGCAACTTGGACCCATCCTGCCCTCTGCTGCTCAGAGGGAGAAATGTTCCAGCTTGTAGAAGGACATCAGGACAAAGATATGTAATGAAAATAAGTCCAGGCTGGCTGTCCGTGTGGGCATCAGCTGCTGGCATCTGCACTGCTGCTGCCATGAGCATGGCAAAGCAGGTAAAAGATTGCTTTTCCTTGTGTGACACAGGGGCTCTTGACTTGAAAGCTAGAGGGATGCAATAGAAAGAGCTGCAACCTCTGCCAGACATGGCAAAGGTGAGTGGGATGTTGTTTCAATTAGTGCTGAAGTCAGGAAGGACTGTAAGGATGGAAAGGCTGGTGTTTGCCATGGGCAGGGAAACACATCTGGTTTTCATTTTCTCTTTCTCTTTGAGTGCCAGATAAACAGGGGAGTGTGTGCCCTCACCTTCGACCCATCCTGCCCTCTTCTGCTGAGATGGAGAAATGTTAGAGCTTCTAGAAGGACATCAGGACAAAGATATGTAATGAAAATAAGTCCAGGCTGGCTGTCCTTGTGGGCATCAGCTGCTGGCATCTGCACTGCTGCTGCCATGAGCATGGCAAAGCAGGTAAAAGATTGCTTTTCCTTGAGTGACCCAGGAGCTCTTGACTTGAAAGCTAGAGGGATGCAATAGAAAGAGCTGCAACCTCTGCCAGACTTGGCAAAGGTGAGTGGGATGTTGTTTCAATTAGTGCTGAAGTCAGGAGGACTGTAAGGATGGAAATGCTGGTGTTTGCCATGGGCTGGGAAACACATCTGCTTTTCATTTTCTCGTTGTATGCCAGAAAAAGAGGAGAGTGTGCCCTCACCTTGGACCCATCCTGCCCTCTTCTGCTCATTGGGAGAAATGTCCAAGCTTCTAGAAGGACATCAGGACAAAGATATGTAATGAAAATAAGTCCAGGCTGGCTGCCCTTGTGGGCATCAGCTGCTGGCATCTGCATTGCTGCTGCCATGAGCATGGCAAAGCAGGTAAAAGGTTTCTTTTCCTTGTGTGACACAGGAGCTCTTGACTTGAAAGCTAGAGGGATGCAATAGAAAGAGCTGCAACCTCTGCCAGACATGGCAAAGGTGAGTGGGATGTTGTTTCAATTAGTGCTGATGACAGGAAGACTGTAAGGATGGAAAGGCTGGTGTTTGCCATGGGCTGGGAAACACATCTATTTTCATTTTCTCTTTCTGTGCCAGAAAAAGAGGAGAGTGTGCCTGCAACTTGGACCCGTCCTGCCCTCTGCTGCTCAGAGGGAGAAATGTTCCAGCTTCTAGAAGGACATCAGGACAAAGATATGTAATGAAAATAAGTCCAGGCTGGCTGTCCGTGTGGGCATCAGCTGCTGGCATCTGCACTGCTGCTGCCATGAGCATGGCAAAGCAGGTAAAAGATTGCTTTTCCTTGTGTGACACAGGGGCTCTTGACTTGAAAGCTAGAGGGATGCAATAGAAAGAGCTGCAACCTCTGCCAGACATGGCAAAGGTGAGTGGGATGTGGTTTCAATTAGTGCTGATGTCAGGATGGACTGTAAGGATCGAAAGTCTGGTGTTTGCCATGGGCAGGGAAACACAGCTGGTTTTCATTTTCTCTTTGTGTGCCAGAAAAAGAGCAGAGTGTGCCCTCACCTTGGAACCCTCCTGCCCTCTTCTGCTGAGATGGAGATATGTTCCAGCTTCTAGAAGGACATCAGGACAAAGATATGTAATGAAAATAAGTCCAGGCTGGCTGTCCGTGTGGGCATCAGCTGCTGGCATCTGCACTGCTGCTGCCATGAGCATGGCACAGCAGGTAAAAGATTGCTTTTCCTTGTGTGATACAGTCTCTGTTGACTTGAAAGCAAGAGGGATGCAATAGAAAGAGCTGCAACCTCTGCCAGACATGGCAAAGGTGAGTGGGATGTTGTTTCCATTGCTGCTGATGTCAGGAAGGAGTGTAAGGATGGAAAGGCTGGTGTTTGCCATGGGCAGGGAAACACATCTGGTTTTCAGTTTCTCTTTCTCTTTGAGTGCCAGATAAACAGGGGAGAGTGTGCCCTCACCTTGGAACTCTCCTGCCCTATTCTGCTGAGATGGAAAATTGTCCCAGCTTCTAGAAGGACATCAGGACAAAGATATGTAAGGAAAATAAGTCCAGGCTGGCTGTCCTTGTGGGCATCAGCTGCTGGCATCTGCATTGCTGCTGCCATGAGCATGGCAAAGCAGGTAAAAGATTGCTTTTCCTTGAGTGACCCAGGAGCTCTTGACTTGAAAGCTAGAGGGATGCAATAGAAAGAGCTGCAACCTCTGCCAGACATGGCAAAGGTGAGTGGGATGTTGTTTCAATTAGTGCTGAAGTCAGGAAGGACTGTAAGGATGGAAAGGCTGGTGTTTGCCATGGGCTTGGAAACACATCTGGTTTTCATTTTCTCTTTGTGTGCCAGAAAAAGAGCAGAGTGTGCCCTCACCTTGGACACCTACTGCCCTCTGCTGCTCAGAGGGAGAATGGCCAAGCTTCTTGAAGGACATCAGGACAAAGATATGTAATGAAAATAAGTCCAGGCTGGCTGTCCTTGTGGGCATCAGCTGCTGGCATCTGCATTGCTGCTGCCATGAGCATGACACAGCAGGTAAAAGATTGCTTTTCCTTGAGTGACATAGACTCTGTTGACTTGAAAGCAAGAAGGATGCAATAGAAAGAGCTGCAACCTCTGCCAGACATGGCAAAGGTGAGTGGGATGTTGTTTCAGTTGCTGCTGATGTCAGGAAGGACTTTAAGGATGGAAAGGCTGGTGTTTGCCATGGGCAGGGAAACAATGCTGGTTTTCATCTTCTCTTTCTCTTTGAGTGCCAGAAAAATAGAGGAGAATGTGCGTGCTTTCTTCCCCTCTTGCCCTCTTCTGCTGAGATGGAGAAATGTCCCAGCTTCTAGAAGGAAATCAGGACAAGGATATGTAATGAAAACAAGTCCAGGCTGGCTGTACTTGTGGGCATCAGCTGCTGGCATCTGGACTTCTGCTGCCATGAGCATGGCACAGCAGGTAAAAGATTGCTTTTCCTTGTGTGACACAGGAGCTCTTGACTTGAAAGCTAGAGGGATGCTATAGAAAGAGCTGCAACCTCTGCCAGACATGGCAAAGGTGAGTGGGATGTTGTTTCAATTAGTGCTGATGTCAGGAAGGACTGTAAGGATGGAAAGGCTGGTGTTTGCCATGGGCAGGGAAACACATCTGGTTTTCATTTTCTCTTTCTCTTTGAGTGCCAGATAAACAGGGGAGTGTGTGCCCTCACCTTCGACCCATCCTGCCCTCTTCTGCTGAGATGGAGAAATGTTAGAGCTTCTAGAAGGACATCAGGACAAAGATATGTAATGAAAATAAGTCCAGGCTGGCTGTCCTTGTGGGCATCAGCTGCTGGCATCTGCACTGCTGCTGCCATGAGCATGGCAAAGCAGGTAAAAGATTGCTTTTCCTTGAGTGACCCAGGAGCTCTTGACTTGAAAGCTAGAGGGATGCAATAGAAAGAGCTGCAACCTCTGCCAGACTTGGCAAAGGTGAGTGGGATGTTGTTTCAATTAGTGCTGAAGTCAGGAGGACTGTAAGGATGGAAAGGCTGGTGTTTGCCATGGGCAGGGAAACACATCTGCTTTTCATTTTCTCGTTGTATGCCAGAAAAAGAGGAGAGTGTGCCCTCACCTTGGACCCATCCTGCCCTCTTCTGCTCATTGGGAGAAATGTCCAAGCTTCTAGAAGGACATCAGGACAAAGATATGTAATGAAAATAAGTCCAGGCTGGCTGCCCTTGTGGGCATCAGCTGCTGGCATCTGCATTGCTGCTGCCATGAGCATGGCAAAGCAGGTAAAAGGTTTCTTTTCCTTGTGTGACACAGGAGCTCTTGACTTGAAAGCTAGAGGGATGCAATAGAAAGAGCTGCAACCTCTGCCAGACATGGCAAAGGTGAGTGGGATGTTGTTTCAATTAGTGCTGATGACAGGAAGACTGTAAGGATGGAAAGGCTGGTGTTTGCCATGGGCTGGGAAACACATCTATTTTCATTTTCTCTTTCTGTGCCAGAAAAAGAGGAGAGTGTGCCTGCAACTTGGACCCGTCCTGCCCTCTGCTGCTCAGAGGGAGAAATGTTCCAGCTTCTAGAAGGACATCAGGACAAAGATATGTAATGAAAATAAGTCCAGGCTGGCTGTCCGTGTGGGCATCAGCTGCTGGCATCTGCACTGCTGCTGCCATGAGCATGGCAAAGCAGGTAAAAGATTGCTTTTCCTTGTGTGACACAGGGGCTCTTGACTTGAAAGCTAGAGGGATGCAATAGAAAGAGCTGCAACCTCTGCCAGACATGGCAAAGGTGAGTGGGATGTGGTTTCAATTAGTGCTGATGTCAGGATGGACTGTAAGGATCGAAAGTCTGGTGTTTGCCATGGGCAGGGAAACACAGCTGGTTTTCATTTTCTCTTTGTGTGCCAGAAAAAGAGCAGAGTGTGCCCTCACCTTGGAACCCTCCTGCCCTCTTCTGCTGAGATGGAGATATGTTCCAGCTTCTAGAAGGACATCAGGACAAAGATATGTAATGAAAATAAGTCCAGGCTGGCTGTCCGTGTGGGCATCAGCTGCTGGCATCTGCACTGCTGCTGCCATGAGCATGGCACAGCAGGTAAAAGATTGCTTTTCCTTGTGTGATACAGTCTCTGTTGACTTGAAAGCAAGAGGGATGCAATAGAAAGAGCTGCAACCTCTGCCAGACATGGCAAAGGTGAGTGGGATGTTGTTTCCATTGCTGCTGATGTCAGGAAGGAGTGTAAGGATGGAAAGGCTGGTGTTTGCCATGGGCAGGGAAACACATCTGGTTTTCAGTTTCTCTTTCTCTTTGAGTGCCAGATAAACAGGGGAGAGTGTGCCCTCACCTTGGAACTCTCCTGCCCTATTCTGCTGAGATGGAAAATTGTCCCAGCTTCTAGAAGGACATCAGGACAAAGATATGTAATGAAAATAAGTCCAGGCTGGCTGTCCTTGTGGGCATCAGCTGCTGGCATCTGGAATTCTGCTGCTATGAGCATGGCACAGCAGGTAAAAGATTGCTTTTCCTTGAGTGACCCAGGAGCTCTTGACTTGAAAGCTAGAGGGATGCAATAGAAAGAGCTGCAACCTCTGCCAGACATGGCAAAGGTGAGTGGGATGTTGTTTCAATTAGTGCTGAAGTCAGGAAGGACTGTAAGGATGGAAAGGCTGGTGTTTGCCATGGGCTGGGAAACACATCTGGTTTTCATTTTCTCTTTGTGTGCCAGAAAAAGAGCAGAGTGTGCCCTCACCTTGGACACCTACTGCCCTCTGCTGCTCAGAGGGAGAATGGCCAAGCTTCTAGAAGGACATCAGGACAAAGATATGTAATGAAAATAAGTCCAGGCTGGCTGTCCTTGTGGGCATCAGCTGCTGGCATCTGCATTGCTGCTGCCATGAGCATGACACAGCAGGTAAAAGATTGCTTTTCCTTGAGTGACATAGACTCTGTTGACTTGAAAGCAAGAAGGATGCAATAGAAAGAGCTGCAACCTCTGCCAGACATGGCAAAGGTGAGTGGGATGTTGTTTCAGTTGCTGCTGATGTCAGGAAGGACTTTAAGGATGGAAAGGCTGGTGTTTGCCATGGGCAGGGAAACAATGCTGGTTTTCATCTTCTCTTTCTCTTTGAGTGCCAGAAAAATAGAGGAGAATGTGCGTGCTTTCTTCCCCTCTTGCCCTCTTCTGCTGAGATGGAGAAATGTCCCAGCTTCTAGAAGGAAATCAGGACAAAGATATGTAATGAAAACAAGTCCAGGCTGGCTGTACTTGTGGGCATCAGCTGCTGGCATCTGGACTTCTGCTGCCATGAGCATGGCACAGCAGGTAAAAGATTGCTTTTCCTTGTGTGACACAGGAGCTCTTGACTTGAAAGCTAGAGGGATGCTATAGAAAGAGCTGCAACCTCTGCCAGACATGGCAAAGGTGAGTGGGATGTTGTTTCAATTAGTGCTGATGTCAGGAAGGACTGTAAGGATGGAAATTCTGGTGTTTGCCATGGGCAGGGAAAGACATCTGGTTTTCATCTTCTCTTTGTCTTTGTGTGCCAGAAAAAGAGGAGAGTGTGCCCTAATCTTGGACCCCTCCTGCCCTCTTCTGCTGAGATGGAGAAATGTTCCAGCTTCTAGAAGGACATCAGGACAAGGATATGTAATGAAAATAAGTCCAGGCTGGCTGTCCTTGTGGGCATCAGCTGCTGGCATCTGCATTGCTGCTGCCATGAGCATGGCACAGCAGGTAAAAGATTGCTTTTCCTTGTGTGACACAGGAGCTCTTGACTTGAAAGCTAGAGGGATGCAATAGAAAGAGCTGCAACCTCTGCCAGACATGGCAAAGGTGAGTGGGATGTTGTTTCCATTGCTGATGATTGCAGGAAGGACTGTAGGGATGGAAAGGCTGGTGTTTGCCATGGGCTGGGAAACACATCTGGTTTTCATTTTCTCTTTCTATTTGAGTGCCAGATAAAGAGCAGAGTGTGCCCTAACCTTGGACCCCTCCTGCCCTCTTCTGCTGAGATGGAGAAATGTTCCAGCTTCTAGAAGGACATCAGAACAAGGATGTGTAATGAAAATAAGTCCAGGCTGGCTGTCCTTGTGGGCATCAGCTGCTGGCATCTGCATTGCTGCTGCCATGAGCATGGCACAGCAGGTAAAAGATTGCTTTTCCTTGTGTGACACAGGAGCTCTTGACTTGAAAGCTGGAGGGATGCAATAGAAAGAGCTGCAACCTCTGCCAGACATGGCAAAGGTGAGTGGGATGTTGTTTCAGTTGCTACTGATGTCAGGAAGGACTGTAAGGATGGAAAGGCTGGTGTTTGCCATGGGCAGGGAAACACATCTGGTTTTCATTTTCTCTTTCTCTTTGAGTGCCAGTTAAAGAGCAGAGTGTGCCCTCACCTTGGACCCATCCTGTCCTCTGCTGCTGAGATGGTGAAATGTCCCAGCTTCTAGAAGGATATCAGGACAAGGATATGTAATGAAAATAAGTCCAGGCTGGCTGTCCTTGTGGGCATCAGCTGCTGGCATCTGCATTGCTGCTGCCATGAGCATGGCACAGCAGGTAAAAATTGCGTTTCCTTGTGTGACAGGAGCTCTTGACTTGAAAGCTAGAGGGATGCAATAGAAAGAGCTGCAACCTCTGCCAGACATGGCAAAGGTGAGTGGGATGTTGTTTCCATTGCTGATGATTGCAGGAAGGACTGTAAGGATGGAAAGGCTGGTGTTTGCCATGGTCAGGGAAACACAGCTGGTTTTCAAATTTCTCTTACTCTTTGAGTGCCAGATAAAGAGCAGAGTGTGCCCTCAACTTGGGCCCATCCTGCCCTCTGCTGCTCAGAGGGAGAAATGTTCCAGCTTGTAGAAGGACATCAGGACAAAGATATGTAATGAAAATAAGTCCAGGCTGGCTGTCCTTGTGGGCATCAGCTGCTGGCATCTGGACTTCTGCTGCCATGAGCATGGCACAGCAGGTAAAAGATTGCTTTTCCTTGTGTGACACAGGAGCTCTTGACTTGAAAGCTAGAGGGATGCAATAGAAAGAGCTGCAACCTCTGCCAGACATGGCAAAGGTGAGTGGGATGTTGTTTCAGTTGCTGCTGATGTCAGGAAGGACTGTAAGGATGGAAAGGCTGGTGTTTGCCATGGGCAGGGAAAGACATCTGGTTTTCATCTTCTCTTTGTCTTTGTGTGCCAGAAAAAGAGGAGAGAGTGCCCTCACCTTGGACCCCTCCTGCCCTCTTCTGCTGAGATGGAGAAATGTTCCAGCTTCTAGAAGGACATCAGAACCAGGATGTGTAATGAAAATAAGTCCAGGCTGGCTGTCCTTGTGGGCATCAGCTGCTGGCATCTGCATTGCTGCTGCCATGAGCATGGCAAAGCAGGTAAAAGATTGCTTTTCCTTGTGTGACACAGGAGCTCTTGACTTGACAGCTAGAGGGATGCAATAGAAAGAGCTGCAACCTCTGCCAGACATGGCAAAGGTGAGTGGGATGTTGTTTCAATTAGTGTTGATGTCAGGAAGGACTGTAAGGATGGAAAGGCTGGTGTTTGCCATGGGCAGGGAAACAGAGCTGGTTTTCATTTTCTCTTTCTCTTTGAGTGCCAGATAAAGAGCAGAGTGTGCCCTCACCATGGACCCCTCCTGCCCTCTGCTGCTCAGAGGGAGAAATGTCCAAGCTTCTAGAAGGAAATCAGGACAAAGATATGTAATGAAAATAAGTCCAGGCTGGCTGTCCTTGTGGGCATCAGCTGCTGGCATCTGCATTGCTGCTGCCATGAGCATGGCAAAGAAGGTAAAAGATTGCTTTTCCTTGTGTGACACAGGAGCTCTTGACTTGAAAGCTAGAGGGATGCAATAGACAGAGCTGCAACCTCTGACTGACATGGCAAAGGTGAGTGGGATGTTGTTTCAAGTAGTGCTGATGTCAGGAAGGACTGTAAGGATGGAAAGGCTGGTGTTTGCCATGGGCAGGGAAACACAGCTGGTTTTCATTTTCTCTTTCTCTTTGAGTGCCAGTTAAAGAGCAGAGTGTGCCCTCACCTTGGACCCATCCTGCCCTCTGCTGCTGAGATGGTGAAATGTCCCAGCTTCTAGAAGGACATCAGGACAAGGATATGTAATGAAAACAAGTCCAGGCTGGCTGTCCTTGTGGGCATCAGCTGCTGGCATCTGCATTGCTGCTGCCATGAGCATGGCACAGCAGGTAAAAGATTGCTTTTCCTTGTGTGACACGGGAGCTCTTGACTTGAAAGCTAGAGGGATGCAATGGAAAGGGCTGCAACCTCTGCCAGACATGGCAAAGGTGAGTGGGATGTTGTTTCAGTTGCTGCTGAAGTCAGGAAGACTGTAAGGATGGTAAGTCTGGTGTTTGCCATAGGCAGGGAAACACATCTGGTTTTCATTTTCTCTTTGAGTGCCAGTTAAAGAGCAGAGTGTGCCCTCACCTTGGACCCCTCCTGCCCTCTGCTGCTCAGAGGGAGAAATGTCCGAGCTTCTAGAAGGAAATCAGGACAAAGATATCTAATGAAAATAAGTCCAGGCTGGCTGTCCTTGTGGGCATCAGCTGCTGGCATCTGCATTGCTGCTGCCATGAGCATGGCACAGCAGGTAAAAGATTGCTTTTCCTTGTGTGACGCAGGAGCTCTTGACTTGAAAGCTAGAGGGATGCAATAGAAAGAGCTGCAACCTCTGCCAGACATGGCAAAGGTGAGTGGGATGTTGTTTCCATTGCTGATGATTGCAGGAAGGACTGTAAGGATGGAAAGGCTGGTGTTTGCCATGGGCTGGGAAACATATCTGGTTTTCATTTTCTCTTTCTCTTTGAGTGCCAGATAAAGAGCAGAGTGTGCCCTCACCTTGGACCCCTCCTGCCCTCTTCTGCTGAGATGGAGAAATGTTCCAGCTTCTAGAAGGACATCAGGACAAAGATATGTAATGAAAATAAGTCCAGGCTGGCTGTCCTTGTGGTCATCAGCTGCTGGCATCTGCATTGCTGCTGCCATGAGCATGGCACAGCAGGTAAAAGATTGCTTTTCCTTGTGTGACACAGGAGCTCTTGACTTGAAAGCTAGAGGGATGCAATAGAAAGAGCTGCAACCTCTGCCAGACATGGCAAAGGTGAGTGGGATCTTGTTTCAATTAGTGCTGATGTCAGGAAGGACTGTAAGGATGGAAAGGCTGGTGTTTGCCATGGGCTGGGAAACACATCTTGTTTTCATTGTCTATTTCTCTTTGAGTGCCAGATAAAGAGCAGAGTGTGCCCTCATCTTGGACCCCTCCTGCCCTCCTCTGCTGCTGCTGAGAAATGTTAGAGCTTCTAGAAGGACATCAGGACAAAGATATGTAATGAAAATAAGTCCAGGCTGGCTGTCCTTGTGGGCATCAGCTGCTGGCATCTGCATTGCTGCTGCCATGGGCATGGCACAGCAGGTAAAAGATTGCTTTTCCTTGTGTGACACAGGAGCTCTTGACTTGAAAGCTAGAGGGATGCAATAGAAAGAGCTGCAACCTCTGCCAGACATGGCAAAGGTGAGTGGGATGTTGTTTCAATTAGTGCTGATGACAGGAAGGACTGTAAGGATGGAAAGGCTGGTATTTGCCATGGGCAGGGAAAAATATCTGGTTTTCATTTTCTCTTTCTCTTTGAGTGCCAGATAAAGAGCAGAGTGTGCCCTCACCTTGGACCCATCCTGCCCTCTGCTGCTCAGAGGGAGAAATGTCCAAGCTTCTAGAAGGAAATCAGGACAAAGTTATGTAATGAAAATAAGTCCAGGCTGGCTGTCCTTGTGGGCATCAGCTGCTGGCATCTGCATTGCTGCTGCCATGAGCATGGCACAGCAGGTAAATGATTGCTTTTCCTTGTGTGACACAGGAGCTCTTGACTTGAAAGCTAGAGGGATGCAATAGAAAGAGCTGCAACCTCTGCCAGACATGGCAAAGGTGAGTGGGATGTTGTTTCAATTAGTGCTGATGACATGAAGGACTATAAGGATGGAAAGGCTGGTGTTTGCCATGGGCAGGGAAACACAGCTGATTTTCATTTTCTCTTTCTCTTTGAGTGCCAGAAAAATAGAGGAGAGTGTGCATGCTTTCTACCCCTCTTGCCCTCTTCTGCTGAGATGGAGAAATGTCCCAGGTTCTACAAGGACATCAGGACAAAGATATGTAGTGAAAATAAGTCCAGGCTGGCTGTCCTTGTGGGCATCAGCTGCTAGCTTCTGCATTGGTGTTGCCATGAGCATGTCACAGCAGGTAAGGGATTGCTTTTCCTTGTGGGACAGCTGTTAAGCCATTCTGATTCACCCTTTGCATCCACAGCATACAGTTTTTTCCCACACTGCTGTTTCTATCCAGCAGTGTGCATATATGCAATGCTACAGATGTTGGTGGTCCTGCCTGTGGCAGGGAGTTGGAGATTCCTGATCCTTGAGGTCCCTTCCAACCCGGGCCATTCTATGTGTGTGTGTGTGACTGGCTAAACACCAATTGTTGCTAGCTCAGCAGGTATACTGCTAATTATTGAACATCTGACAGCTGCTTATCAACACTTGGCCACTATTTCTGGACACCTGCTCATCCCTGAAGAGAGAGAAGTTTGGAAGGAGGACAGAGGGGAGTCTCTTGATGCCTGCCTGTTGCATCCCAACCTGCCCACAGAGTGAGTCACTTCGGCCTTGTGTGGAGGCCCTGGCTTCTTTGGAGTCTGTTTTTCTTTTGCTGAGCTTCTCCTATCCAAACAGAATGGCCTTACAACATGCTTTCTGGTCCTTAATGCTATACCCATGCAATTTGTAACTATTACAGTTCTGTAAGTGAGAATTGATCACATGATTGAACAACTGTATTTCTAAAATATGTTATGAAATAACTTCTTTTTACTAATACTAATAAAGTCTTTCTACTTTTTCAGACTGTTTCTAAGGGCAAATTACAAAACACATGGTGCTGTACTGCTTCAGAGCAATCCCACATTTGATAGCCAGTGCAGAAACAACATTCCATCCTACAGCATTAGCTAGTTCAGAGGTACCAGACGTGTATCTGGATGTGGCTGTTGTGCATAACTGGGGCTGAGGGATCAGAAGTGACAGCTCCACTCTTGGAGACCACAGAACTAAAATGGAAAGATAAAATAGTTGCAGGGCAATTGTTCTGTGTGCCTGAAGCAGGGACCGATTTATGGGGGAGAGATTTAACAGTTAAATGAGGATTACAGCTGCAAGTCTGTGAAACAGATATCAGGGGTCAATGAATGTGTTAACAGCTGTGATGAAGAAGAAATGAATCCAAAGGTGTGGGCAGGGGAAGGAAATCGGGGTGGACTCACAATTTTCCCTTACAAATAACTGCCCAAGGAGGGAGTGGAGCTGTGAAACAGCAACAATATCCCATAGCCTTAGAAGGGAGAGTGGGTCTAAAAGCTGTAACACAGACAGTGCTTAAGGATGGTCTTCTGGAACCTTGTCTGTGGCCTTATAACACCCCAATCCTGTCGGCACGGAAGGCAGACGGCACGTATCGGCTGGTGCAAGATGTAAGGAAATGACTGAACCCGTTCTCAAAAGACAGCCTGTGGTTCCTAACCCCTATACCCTAATGAGTCAGATCCCACACGGACAGCAGTGGTTTGGTGTGAGAGACCTCAAAGATGCTTTCCGGACAGCCTTTGGACTCAGAGAGAAATGGCTGCGTTTGTATGAGGACACATTGTAATCCTATTGTGATTCGTGATGATACTGTAGATACTGGAACTCGTGCTAATCCTTGTCTTTGCAGCATTTGAAGCAAGCAACTGGTGCTGCTGTCACCTGCAGATGCTTCAGAGCTCTTCAGCATGGACTTCCTTCCTCCCATCAGCAGCTGCTCCTGCACTGACCTTCATTCACACTGGGATACCATCTGCTTCCAGCAGGAGCTGACCTGCGAGACAGAGAAAGGAAACGTGGGATGAGCACCAATGCAGAAGCACATGGCTGTGTCACCACCACGTCTTGCAGCCTTGGGAAGTCAGCTGCAACTGCAGCCTTGGTCAGAATTACAACGGGCACCGTAAATTAAGTGTGACCTCTGAAGTTGTTGCCATGATCAGAAATAGACGCTGAAATCGCTCACATAACTGTCGGTGGTTCCCTCCAAATTCTTTTGCTTTGGGGAACAGATGGACTCGGAATGGAAGGACACGAGAAAAATGACATCTGTTTGAGCTCAGCAGACTTGAGAGGTGGGCCTGGGTGAACCTCATGAGGTTCAGCACAGCCAAGTGCAAGGTTTGGCATTTGGGCCGGAGGAATCCCAGGCATTCTTTTGTCATCGTGGTGGTTTCCAATAGACCCCAACAATGAGACATCAGGTCGCCATGTGGGCTCCTGGGTGACACTGCCATTGCCCAGCCATTGCAGCCTAGGGGCAAATAAAGTAAAATACTTCAGAAAGATCTCACACTGATTGCATATTTTACTGTTCTTTTACACAAAACAGAAGGGGAGGGCAGCAGATGCATGCAGCTGCATCAACACCCAGGCTGCTAAAGGAATGGAAAGACAGAAACATCAAATATCAATGCCTTATTCTAATGCAAGGAGGGAAGCTTTTTTCAATGTTACTTTTTATCATTTAAAATAAGCAGTTGGCACTCTTAAAGGAAAATCCTAGGCCCCAGGTTCTGGCAGTGTGGCAATCTGGCACGGACTCAGCTGTGAATGATCCAATCAGTCTGTTCCAGATTTTAACATCCCTTCTATGCATTCACAAGTTTTCTCTCTCGACTTCCCCTTACAGCCGTTAGATGCCAGCAAAACATCCCACAAACACTCCTTAACTCTGTGCACACAGGCACCCATCCAACCAGAGCCATCAGTCATTCCCAGCCATGCGCTCTTCCTCCAATCATGGTCAGCATCACACGGCCGTCACGCAGCTCACTTGACTCAGTTTTTCTCTTCTTTCTGGAGGTGTCCTTGCTTCTCAGCCTTACCTTCTCGTGATGTTTATCTCGCTCTGCAGCTCCTGCTCTGAATAGGCTTTCTTGGATTCCCGCATGACAGGCACAAAATGCAGCCACAGCCCCTGCCACCAAGGTCAGCTCTTCAGCACACATTACCTGAGGAGCACTTGGCAACTCCTGCAACCTGAGCAGTGCCAGGAAGACTCTTTCACTTCTGCTTCTCCTGGCTCAGAAATTGGGCTGTGTGAGTGTGCCCGACAGCTGTAGGGAGCACAGCAGAGATGTGAACAGAGAACATAAAAGTGCGTTTCTTTTCAGTTCCAGCTTGTCACACCTACGCTGATGGCCGTGGCGTGCAGCGAGATCAGCTGTGGGCCTGACCTGGCATGGACAGAGGTAGAGTATGAAGCTCTGATTGGTCTTTGTTCCCTGACTGCAGCCAGCAGAGTGAGCCGCAGATGTGCTCTCCTGCTTTCCAAGAGAGCTCCTCTGTGGCAAGACAGTAGTGCAAGCGTGGCAAGTTTTTAAAAGTACCTTAGCCATCTCGGCTGTTGTGTTTGTCCTCTACTGACTTTTCCCTTGAAATGGCTGCAGAAACAACAATCATTCTCTGCTCTGTTTGGACTCGCTGTTGGTTGGACTGCTCAAGAGAGCTGCTTGGTGCTTGCAATGGCACTGTTTGCACCTTGTAACTGCAGCCGTAGCTTTGGTTTCCCTCTTCACGGTCTCCTAGCATCTTAAACAGTCAGCCTTCCTGCACAAAGAGCGCAGGAAAGGAGGGGGCAAAATGGACAAGGCCACCTGTCTGCGTCAGTGCCATTGCTGATTAGTCTGGATGGGGAGAGATGCATCTTTGCTGGCGTGTGCCTGCAGCACACCAGGGAGAGAAACAGCCGTTATTAGACTTGCAGTTCCTTCTGAAGTGCCCACGATAAGGACCGAGTGCATTTCCTGCAGCTTTCTCTGCAGATGTGCTCCTCACCTTGAAATCCTCCTTGTTGGTTCCCAGCTCCTCACCGTGGCCTGTGCTCTCTGTTTCAGACTGAGAACAAGGGGAAGCCCCTGCTGGACCATGAGGTGGCACCTGTGAACATTCCAGCTATTGCTGCTGCCCATGCTATTAAGAGACACATTGCCCAGGCAGCGGATGAACTCTCCTTTGAGGTAAGCAGTTCAAGGCGTTCCATGCTCTATTTTACAGTGGCAAATGCCTTCACAGCTGCGCTGGTGCAAGTGCTCTCACGCTCGGCGATGTTTGGCAGTGCAGAAGAATGCAGTCATTTGAGCTGTGCTTTCCTCCCAGCCGTGCTGAAGCTGGGATTGACGTTGCAATCTCTTGCAGGTGGGAGACATCATCTGTGTCATCGACATGCCACCAAAGGAGCTGACCCCCTGGTGGAGAGGCAAGCTCGGCTTCCAGGTAGGCACAAGCTTCAGACTGGAGAGTGCAACTTCAGTAAAGGCAGGAATCTCAGCTTAGAGCTGCTCTGCCTGCACAGGATGCCTAGTGGACATAAACAGTTTCCCTGTGTCGGTGTCAAGGGACCTTGCCTTTGGCTGCTAATGTTGAAAAATTATTACCTTTATGCTGTGAACTATGGCCATTTTCTGCTGGATAGTCTTATGGAACGTCAGGCAAGCACGTTCCGAGGGAAATGTTACGTGGCTTTTGGTTTAACAGTTCAGACCTGAGAAGTGCTGCATGCAATAGTTGGCCTCTCTTCTTGTTACAGGTTGGATTTTTCCCAGGGGAGTGTGTGGAACTCATTAATAAGAACATTCCTGAGGCACTCATCAATTCTGTGCCAAAGCCAGGTATGGATGTTACATTTGATGGTGTGGGAAAGCAAAATGAAGTCTTTTTGGGGGTATGTTCCATGTTTAGTACCTCCTTTATCCATCCCACATTGTCCTCTGGGTTGATGATTCTTCATGCACACCATGGGGCAGAGATTTGGCCCAATCCTCCTGGGTTTATGACTGGACTTGGGGAAACTATAGAATACTCATGGAATGGCTTGGGATGGAAAGGAACCTCAGGGATCATCATGCTCCAACCCTCCTGCCTCAGGATGGTCTCCCAGCCCCCACATTTAATGTGAGACTAGATCAGGCTGCCCAGGGCCCCATTCAGCCTGGCCTTGGGCTCCTCCAGAGATGGGGAAAATCCCTTTTTGTATGTACTGGTTGGTAATGTTCTTCCCGTTCTGACGTGCCCTGTAGAATGTGCTGTGCTCGGCCTCGTCCAACGGAGCCAGACCTGAAATGACCTGGTTTCTTCCTTTTGTTGTGCAGTGCCCAAGAAACGCAGCAAGATCCTCACCTTCCTTCGTTCCTTGGTGAAGTCCCGCCCAAAGAAACCGACCAAGCGGGAGGTGGAGAAGGAAAGGGTGTTTGGCGGTGACCTGGGAGAGCATCTTCTCCACTCCGGTCGTGATGGTAAGGAGCTGCCCATTCCTGAGATCTTCCTCTGCTGGGCATCTAAAGAAGATGAAAGGGAGCTCATATCTAGCAGGGGGCAGGCTGATAGCAGTGGAGGCACGTGTAATGGGAGTTGATGGCTGAAGGATAAAGTGAGGCGGATGCTCCTAAGAGACAAGCACATCTGTATTTGCTTCAGCCAAGCCTGGCTGGGCTTAGTGGATAGGATGTGAAGCACAGCCTGCAGCACGATTGAATCAGGAGCTCCACTGACGGCTGGCACGTGTTCTTCAGTCCCCCAGGTCCTCCAGAGCTGCGCTGAGTTCATTGAGCAGCACGGCGTGGTGCAGGGGATATACCGCCTGTCCGGCGTCGCGTCCAACATCCAGAGACTGCGGTAAGAGTGCTGCGACTGACACAGCCTGAGTGCATCTGGTGTGGCTTTGGGCTTGCCTTCCTCTCGCTCAACCGGGTTTGCGTCCCTCTCTCCAGGCAGGAATTTGAGTCGGAGCAGATTCCTGAGCTCACCGTCCGTGACATTCACAGCGTGAGCTCCCTCTGCAAGATGTACTTCAGGGAGCTCCCGAACCCTCTGCTCACCCACCAGCTGTACGGCAAGTTCTCGGTAAGCACAAGGCCACGTCTTTCATTTCCCTCTTCCTGGGCCTCTTGGCAGATGGCTGCAGCAGTGCCCCAGCTCGGAGGCCCTTTTGCTGTCAGCCCCACGAGGTTTACTCGCAGTGGTGTACTAGCCTGATTGGTGTCTCGCTCCCTTTCTGCACTACTCCAGGATGCTGTTGGTGCCGCTACAGAGGAGGAGCGGCTGCTCAGAATGCAGGACGTCATCCAGCAGCTGCCCGCTCCTCACTACAGGTCAGTGCTGCCCTCAGCCTGCTGAGCTCAGCCCTGCTGCATTGCAGAGGGCAACGATGCGGTTCCAGCCTTTGTCTTTCTGAATTGCAGCACGGCATGCTCGTTGGTGCTGAACGTTTGCCTCTCTTGTTTTCCAGGACTCTGGAGTATCTGATGAGACACTTGGCGTGTCTGGCTGGGAGCTCCAGTATAACAAACATGCATGCCAAGAACCTAGCCATTGTGTGGGCTCCAAACCTCTTAAGGTAAACTTCTGGTTCTGTTTCAACACAACACTTACATCTGTTCTCCATTAAAAAAAAAAACAGTGCTCCCTTTTTCTCCATCAAATGTGCTCTTCTTCTGTAAAATCTGTGGCTGACAGAAGAGCAGGAGCCTGAGCTGTTCTCCATCCCCACGGGCACAATGTCTAGGTGACAATTTCTGCAGTCTTGTTGAGATGGGACTGACGTGTCCTTGATCATCCAGGGGAATTTCTGCAGTGGCATCACTGATTGCCCACTGCGGAAGTCTCCAGAGCCTCAGCTGACAGCTTTTGGCTGCAACAATTCAGACTCGGGGAAACGGTCTTGGAGAAATGACTTCTAAAATCTGCCTTTTCTACAGATCACAGCAGAACGAGTCTGCCTGCGCCAGCGGAAGAGCTGCCTGCATGGAGCTGCAGACGCAGTCGGATGTGGTGGAATTCATCATCAACCACACCGACGTCCTCTTCGGCTCCAAATCCGGAGCAGACATTGCAGATGCAGCAGGTGAGTGTCTTCCTCCATTAGCTTGATCTTGACCTGACACCTTGACCAAATGCAGGCCTTCTCCAGGATGTTTGAGATACTCTTTTACCATCAAGGGGACAGCAGACCTCTGGACTTCCATTAGGGTATGGCATCCTGTTGCTGGATGCTGAGAATGTCCAAGCCCAAACTTCACAAGGAGGAAACCGTCATTATTATGGTTTGCACGCAGGAAAAGCTTGATGCAAGTGTGGCAGCGAAGCTTTCTCAGTTCCCTGCCCCCATTTCCTTGGGTTTTTCCTTGCCTATTTTGATACAGTAAGCTGCTTTTAATGATGACCATGTCCTTTGCCATAAACACACCTCTTCCCACATGGTTATTTTGGGCTCCTCTTCTTCCAGTGGCTCGGATAAGCAAGCCTGAGAAAAATACAGCACCTCCCCCAGAACTGTGGTGGCTGTGCTGCTGCTTTCTGATCCTCGCTCTTACCTGTGGTTTTCCCTGACAGGGCACAATTCTCTCCCAGGGCCCAAGTCTGTGGGAGTCTCTTCTGCTGCCACAAAGCTGCTCAGCCTGGAGGAGGCACAGGCACAGAGGCGAGGCCACAGCACCTCTTCTGTGGTAACAGAGAGCAGCAGGGACATTGAAGTGGAAGAAAGCCCTGCAGCTGGGCAGGGCAAATTCCACACCGTCGTTGACTTTCCATCTGACAGGTAAAGAGGACTTTCTTTTCCAGCACCTAGCATCATTGTTTGGGTGGGTTTTTGTGTTTTCCTGCAGAAACCAGGCAGTGCTAGGAACAAGCAACTGCTGCCAAGAGCTCAGTGCTGCTCTTCCCTCACCCTGCACCACGCACGACTCACAGCATTGGCTGTTTTCTCTCTCCAGACAAAATCCACCCAGCAAGACTGAGGAATCACCAGCTAGCAGTTGGTGTTGCTGCTTCAGCCTCAGGAAGCCATCCTCTGGCAGCAAACGCCAACTGCAGCGCAATGCCAGGCAGCCCTCAGAAACAGCAGTGGTAGTCCTGGCAGGTAAGGGTGCAAATGCAGCTTCCAAATCCCTGCTTTTCAGGAACATACAATTCAAGCTTGCTCTGCACATGTATCTCTTTCTAGCGTTCAATCCCGTGCCTAAATCTTCACCCCTGATCAAGTACCACTGTCGTAATTCAGCTTGTGAAAGTTTGACACTAACCCCTGTGTATCCTTTCTAGGTGAATCGAGCCCTTGCCAAGCCATAAGATCCAGGGCAAGTAGCGAGGATGCTCTGTGTGCTTCCATCAGTGGAGAGCTCTTAGGAAGCACAAATTGCTGCAGTTCTAATAGCAGCCTTCCATCTAACAACATTAATGGAGAGAAGGAGCTCATCGAAGTCCATGCTCTCATTACACCTGGCTCTGCTGAAGTTGCTGACCTGAGCCTCCCAGACACCACAGTCACAAGTGTGGATTTTAACCCAGAGTCTCTGCAGTGCAGCCCATCTGAAGCACAGTGTGAGTGCCCCGACAGCAGCACCTCCATGCAGGAGCAGGTCAGCATCAGTGAAGAGGAGCAGAGCCTCTTGCAGGGGGACTTTCAATCAGGCCTCCAGTCCCAGGCACCGGACAGCAGCACTGAGAGCTCTGAGCCACTCTCTCCATGACAAGACAGGATGAGTCCCATCTTCACCGTGGACCTCTCACACCCTCCTGTCCTTTATATAATAATAAAAGCACACTCGTGCTCAATCAACGCCTTGACTGCTTCCAGAGTCTTCATTCACACGGACTGGGATGAATGCAGCACACAGCAAGGCACCCCAGCTTGCAATGCTGTGGCTGTGGGGTGCATGCAGCACAGCTCCGGGTTTGTTCCTGTTTTGTCTGGCTTTGGGATGTCTGCAGGGGGAGCTCTGCTACCATTTGGCATGGTAGCAAATAATCTCTCGCATCCTGGATGCTGCTCATGATACTCCCAAGCTTCCTGGCTGTGGCTTTGTGATGCTTTTCAGGGCCTTCTGATGCATTTTGATGCCTTGGATGTTGCTTAACACCTCCCTCCTCCCATCATGTCCTTTCCTGGCTCCCATCTATGAACTGGCCCTGCAGATCATCTCCAGACCTGTCATCAGCACACTGCGGCAGGAGAAGCTCCCCTGGCCAACGTCAGGCAGTACTGCTTGGTCTGCAGCTCAGTGGCCATTTCCCTTTTAGGCGGCTCCTGCAGAAGAATCAAGCAGCAGAACCTTTTGCTCACCCTGCACCACACAAATGCTGCAAAAGCAGAAACAACCTGGGAATCTCTGGTTTGCAAGACTTCACAGACACTTATTGACTGTGTCTGATGGTTCCCTCCCATCCTTGATTTCCTTCTCCCCTTCTCCTCGTCTGATCCCACTGCTGAGCCATGATCAAGCTGCCCAGTGTGGCAGAGCATCGTGCAGAGCCGTGCTGGCACCTCCTCCCCTTCCTCTCCTGCAGCTCAGCCTGCAACCTGAGCAAGTTTTTTTCTGAGAAAGTGACCAGCTCTTTTCCATCCCTTTGCCCCTACAAACAGTTGTCCAGAGGATCTCGTCCAAGAATTCCTGGAACAGCCTGCAGCTGGCTCTCCTGAAGTTCAGGCTCCTGCCTTTGCTTCCTGCCAGGCCCGCATTCCTTGAGATCACCAACTCAAGGAGGGCATGGTCACTGCAGCCCTGACCGCCTCCTGTCGTAACCCCTGGTGTGCACCATGTCCAGCAATGCTTCCCTTCTGCTTGCTGTGCCCAATGCCTGCACCACAGAGTGATTCTCACTGCACTCCAGGAGTCTGTCAGATTGCTTGCAGCCAGCCATGCTGATTTCCCAGACTGACTGGAATCCCCCATCAGGATGAGAGTCAGTGAGTGCGATGCTTCTGCTGGCTGCAGTAAGCAGCTCCCACCAACAGGCTCTCTTTCCAGGCGGCTGTAGCAGACCCTCACCTCCAGAAGCCCTGCACTGCTGCACTTCCTAATTTTACCCACAAGTTCACAACCTGCTCATGGCTCTTCTGAGTTCTTTGCACTCAACTTCTCATCGTAGAGGGCAAATCCCTTGCCTTCCAGAATTCCATAGTATCAATTGTGTCTGCTAATGTCAGGATTTTTTTTCTTTCTTTTCTTTTTCCATTTTCTAGGTAGGAAAATGAATTTCTGAGCCAGGAGAAGCAGAAGTGAAACAGTCTTCCTGGCACTGCTCAGGTTGCATGAGTTGCCAAGTGCTCCTCAGGTAATGTGTGCTGAAGAGCTGACCTTGGTGGCAGGGGCTGTGGCTGCATTTTGTGCCTGTCATGCGGGAATCCAAGAAAGCCTATTCAGAGCAGGAGCTGCAGAGCGAGATAAACATCACGAGAAGGTAAGGCTGAGAAGCAAGGACACCTCCAGAAAGAAGAGAAAAACTGAGTCAAGTGAGCTGCGTGACGGCCGTGTGATGCTGACCATGATTGGAGGAAGAGCGCATGGCTGGGAATGACTGATGGCTCTGGTTGGATGGGTGCCTGTGTGCACAGAGGTAAGGAGTGTTTGTGGGATGTTTTGCTGGCATCTAACGGCTGTAAGGGGAAGTCAAGAGAGAAAACTTGTGAATGCATAGAAGGGATGTTAAAATCTGGAACAGACTGTTTGGATCAGTCACAGCTGAGTCCAGATTGCCACACTGTCAGAACCTGGGGCCTAGGATTTTCCTTTAAGAGTGCCAACTGCTCATTTTAAATGATAAAAAGTAACATTGATAGAAGCTTCCCTCCTTGCATTAGAATAAGGCATTGATATTTGATGTTTCTGTCTTTCCATTCCTTTAGCAGCCTGGGTGTTGATGCAGCTGTATGCATCTGCTGCCCTCTCCTTCTGTTTTGTGTAAAAGAACAGTAAAATATGCAATCAGTGTGAGATCTTTCTGAAGTATTTTACTTTATTTGCCCCTAGGCTGCAATGGCTGGGAAATGGCAGTGTCACCCAGGAGCCCACACGGCGACCTGATGTCTCATTGTTGGGGTCTATTGGAAACCACCACGATGACAAAAGAATGCCTGGGATTCCTCCGGCCCAAATGCCAAACCTTGCACTTGGCTGTGCTGAACCTCATGAGGTTCACCCAGGCCCACCTCTCAAGTCTGCTGAGCTCAAACAGATGTCATTTTTCTCGTGTCCTTCCATTCCGAGTCCATCTGTTCCCCAAAGCAAAAGAATTTGGAGGGAACCACCGACAGTTATGTGAGCGATTTCAGCGTCTATTTCTGATCATGGCAACAACTTCAGAGGTCACACTTAATTTACGGTGCCCGTTGTAATTCTGACCAAGGCTGCAGTTGCAGCTGACTTCCCAAGGCTGCAAGACGTGGTGGTGACACAGCCTTGTGCTTCTGCATTGGTGCTCATCCCACGTTTCCTTTCTCTGTCTCGCAGGTCAGCTCCTGCTGGAAGCAGATGGTATCCCAGTGTGAATGAAGGTCAGTGCAGGAGCAGCTGCTGATGGGAGGAAGGAAGTCCATGCTGAAGAGCTCTGAAGCATCTGCAGGTATGGTTCTGGAGGAGGCAGCAGTGATGTCGGAGGGCTCCCAGCAGGAAGCTGTCTCATCCAAATGCTTGCTGAGTGGTTGGAAGGGAGCTTTCTGCATGACAGCAGCACCAGTTGCTTGCTTCAAATGCTGCAAAGACAAGGATTAGCAGGAGTTCCAGTATCTACAGTATCATCACGAATCACGATAGGATTACAGTGTGTCCTCATACAAACGCAGCCATTTCTCTCTGAGTCCAAAGGCTGTCCGGAAAGCATCTGTGAGGTCTCTCACACCAAACCACTGCTGTCCGTGTGGGATCTGACTCATTAGGGTATAGGGGTTAGGAACCACAGGCTGTCTTTTGAGAACGGGTTCAGTCATTTCCTTACATCTTGCACCAGCCGATACGTGCCGTCTGCCTTCCGTGCCGACAGGATTGGGGTGTTATAAGGCCACAGACAAGGTTCCAGAAGACCATCCTTAACCAGTGTCTGTGTTACAGCTTTTAGACCCACTCTCCCTTCTAAGGCTATGGGATATTGTTGCTGTTTCACAGCTCCACTCCCTCCTTGGGCAGTTCTTTGTAAGGGAAAATTGTGAGTCCACCCCGATTTCCTTCCCCTGCCCACACCTTTGGATTCATTTCTTCTTCATCACAGCTGATAACACATTCATTGACACCTGATATCTGTTTCACAGACTTGCAGCTGTAATCCTCATTTAACTGTTAAATCTCTCCCCCATAAATCGGTCCCTGCTTCAGGCACAGAGAACAATTGCCCTGCAACTATTTTATCTTTCCATTTTAGTTCTGTGGTCTCCAAGAGTGGAGCTGTCACTTCTGATCCCTCAGCCCCAGTTATGCACAACAGCCACATCCAGATACACGTCTGGTACCTCTGAACTAGCTAATGCTGTAGGATGGAATGTTGTTTCTGCACTGGCTATCAAATGTGGGATTGCTCTGAAGCAGTACAGCACGATGTGTTTTGTAATTTGCCCTTAGAAACAGTTTGAAAAAGTAGAAAGACTTTATTAGTATTAGTATTAGTAAAAAGAAGTTATTTCATAACATATTTTAGAAATACAGTTGTTCAATCGTGTGATCAATTCTCACTTACAGAACTGTAATAGTTACAAATTGCATGGGTTTAGTATTAAGGACCAGAAAGCATGTTGTAAGGCCATTCTGTTTGGACAGGAGAAGCTCAGCAAAAGAAAAACAGACTCCAAAGAAGCCAGGGCCTCCACACAAGGCCGAACTGACTCACTCTGTGGGCAGGTTGGGATGCAACAGGCAGGCATCAAGAGACTCCCCTCTGTCCTCCTTCCAAACTTCTCTCTCTTCAGGGATGAGCAGGTGTCCAGAAATAGTGGCCAAGTGTTGATAAGCAGCTGTCAGACGTTCAATAATTAGCAGTATACCTGCTGAGCTAGCAACAATTGGTGTTTAGCCAGTCACACACACACACACAGAATGGCCCGGGTTGGAAGGGACCTCAAGGATCAGGAATCTCCAACCCCCTGCCACAGGCAGGACCACCAACATCTGTAGCACTGCACATATGCATACTGCTGGATAGAAACAGCAGTGTGGGAAAAAACTGTATGCTGTGGATGCAAAGGGTGAATCAGAATGGCTTAACAGCTGTCCCACAAGGAAAAGCAATCCCTTACCTGCTGTGACATGCTCATGGCAACACCAATGCAGAAGACAGCAGCTGATGCCCACAAGGACAGCCAGCCTGGACTTATTTTCACTAAATATCTTTGTCCTGATGTCCTTGTAGAACCTGGGAAATTTCTCCATCTCAGCAGAAGAGGGCAAGAGGGGTAGAAAGCACGCACACTCTCCTCTTTTTCTGGCACACAAAAACAAAGAGAAAATGAAAACCAGATGTGTTTCCCTGCCCATGGCAAACACCAGCCTTTCCATCCTTACAGTCTTCCTGACTTCAGCACTAATTGAAACAACATCCCACTCACCTTTGCCATGTCTGGCAGAGGTTGCAGCTCTTTCTATTGCATCCCTCTAGCTTTCAAGTCAAGAGCTCCTGTGTCACACAAGGAAAAGCAATCTTTTACCTGCTTTGCCATGCTCTTGGCAGCAGCAGTGCAGATGCCAGCAGCTGATGCCCACAAGGACAGCCAGCCTGGACTTATTTTCATTACATATCTTTGTCCTGATGTCCTTCTACAAGCTGGAACATTTCTCCATCTCAGCAGAAGAGGGCAGGATGGGTCCAAGGTGAGGGCACACTCTCCCCTGTTTATCTGGCACTCAAAGAGAAAGAGAAAATGAAAACCAGATGTTTTTCCCTGCCCATGGCAAACACCAGCCTTTCCATCCTTACAGTCCTTCCTGACATTAGCAGCAACTGAAACAACATCCCACTCACCTTTGCCATGTCAGGCAGAGGTTGCAGCTCTTTCTATTGCATCCCTCTAGCTTTCAAGTCAAGAGCTCCTGTGTCACACAAGGAAAAGCAACCTTTTACCTGCTTTGCCATGCTCATGGCAGCAGCAATGCAGATGCCATCAGCTGATGCCCACAAGGGCAGCCAGCCTGGACTTATTTTCATTACATATCTTTGTCCTGATGTCCTTTTAGAAGCTGGAACATTTCTCCATCTCAGCAGAAGAGGGCAGGAGGGGGCCAAGGTGAGGGCACACTCACCTCTATTTACCTAGCACTGAAAGATTAAGAGAAAATGAAAATAGATGTTTTTCCCAGCCCATGGCAAACACCAGCCTTTCCGTCCTTACAGTCCTTCCTGACATCAGCACTAACTGAAACAACATCCCACTCACCCTTGCCATGTCTGGCAGAGGTTGCAGCTCTTTCTATTGCATCCCTCTATCTTTCAAGTGAAGAGCTCCTGTGTCACACAAGGAAAAGCAATCTTTTACCTGCTGTGCCATGCTCATGGCAGCAGCAATGCAGATGCCAGCAGCTGATGCCCACAAGGACAGCCAGCCTGGACTTATTTCCATTACATATCTTTGTCCTGATGTCCTTCTAGAAGCTGGAACATTTCTCCATCTCAGCAGAAGAGGGCAGGATGGGTCCAAGGTGAGGGCACACTCTCCCCTGTTTATCTGGCACTCAAAGAGAAAGAGAAAATGAAAACCAGATGTGTTTCCCTGCCCATGGCAAACACCAGCCTTTCCATCCTTACAGTCTTTCTGACTTCAGCAGTAATTGAAACAACATCCCACTCACCTTTGCCATGTCTGGCAGAGGTTGCAGCTCTTTCTATTGCATCCCTCTAGCTTTCAAGTCAAGAGCTCCTGTGTCACACAAGGAAAAGCAATCTTTTACCTGCAGTGCCATGCTCATGGCAGCAGCAATGCAGATGCCAGCAGCTGATGCCCACAAGGACAGCCAGCCTGGACTTATTTTCATTACATATCTTTGTCCTGATGTCCTTCTAGAAGCTGGAACATTTCTCCATCTCAGCAGAAGAGGGCAGGAGTGTTCCAAGGTTAGGGCACACTCTGCTCTTTATCTGGCACTCAAAGAGAAAGAGAAAATGAAAACAAGATGTGTTTCCCAGCCCATGGCAATCACCAGCCTATCCATACTTACAGTCCTTCCAGACATCATCAGCAAATGAAACAGCATCCCACTCACCTTTGCCATGTCTGGCAGAGGTTACAGCTCTTTCTATTGCATCCCTGTAGCTTTCAAGTCAATAGCTCCTGTGTCACACAAGGAAAAGCAATCTTTTACCTGCTGTGCCATGCTCTTGGCAGCAGCAATGCAGATGCCAGCAGCTGATGCCCACAAGGACAGCCAGCCTGGACTTATTTTCATTACATATCTTTGTCCTGATGTCCTTCTAGAAGCTGGAACATTTCCCCACCTCAGCAGAAGAGGGCAGGAGAGTTCCAAGGTGAGGGCACACTCTCCCCTGTTTATCTGGCACTCAAAGAGAAAGAGAAAATGAAAACAAGATGTGTTTCCCTGCCCATGGCAAACACCAGCCTTTACATCCTTACAGTCTTCCTGACATCAGCACTAATTGAAACAACATCTCACTCACCTTTGCCATGTCTGCCAGAGGTTGCAGCTCTTTCTATTGCATCCCTCTAGCTTTCAAGTCAAGAGCTCCTGTGTCACACAAGGAAAAGCAACCATTTACCTGCTTTGCCATGCTCATGGCAGCAGCAATGCAGATGCCTGCAGCTGATGCCCACAGGGACAGCCAGCCTGGACTTATTTTCATTACATATCTTTGTCCTGAGGTCCTTCTAGAAGCTGGAACATTTCCCCACCTCAGCAGAAGAGGGCAGGAGGGATCCAAGGTGAGGGCACACTCTCCTGTTTTTCTGGCACTCAAAGAGAAAATGAAAACCAGATGTGTTTCCCAGCCCATGGCAAACACCAGCCTTTCCATCCTTACAGTCTTCCTGACTTCAGCACTAATTGAAACAACATCCCACTCACCTTTGCATGTCTGGCAGAGGTTGCAGCTCTTTCTATTGCATCCCTCTAGCTTTCAAGTCAAGAGCTCCTGTGTCACTCAAGGAAAAGCAATCTTTTACCTGCTTTGCCATGCTCTTGGCAGCAGCGGTGCAGATACAAGCAGCTGATGCCCACAAGGACAGCCAGCCTGGACTTATTTTCATTACATATCTTTGTCCTGATGTCCTTCTACAAGCTGGAACATTTCTCCATCTCAGGAGAAGAGGGCAGGATGGATCCAAGGTGAGGGCACACTCTCCCCTGTTTATCTGGCACTCAAAGAGAAAGAGAAAATGAAAACCAGATGTTTTTCCCTGCCCATGGCAAACACCAGCCTTTCCATCCTTACAGTCCTTCCTGACATTAGCAGCAACTGAAACAACATCCCACTCACCTTTGCCATGTCTGGCAGAGGTTGCAGCTCTTTCTATTGCATCCCTCTAGCTTTCAAGTCAAGATCTCCTGTGTCACACAAGGAAAAGCAACCTTTTACCTGCTTTGCCATGCTCATGGCAGCAGCAATGCAGATGCCATCAGCTGATGCCCACAAGGGCAGCCAGCCTGGACTTATTTTCATTACATATCTTTGTCCTGATGTCCTTTTAGAAGCTGGAACATTTCTCCATCTCAGCAGAAGAGGGCAGGAGGGGGCCAAGGTGAGGGCACACTCTCCTCTATTTACCTAGCACTGAAAGATTAAGAGAAAATGAAAATAGATGTTTTTCCCAGCCCATGGCAAACACCAGCCTTTCCATCCTTACAGTCCTTCCTGACATCAGCAATAATTGAATCAACATCCCACTCAAGTTAGCCATGTCTGGCAGAGGTTGCAGCTCTTTCTATTGCATCCCTCTAGCTTTCAAGTGAAGAGCTCCTGTGTCACACAAGGAAAAGCAATCTTTTACCTGCTGTGCCATGCTCATGGCAGCAGCAATGCAGATGCCAGCAGCTGATGCCCACAAGGACAGCCAGCCTGGACTTATTTCCATTACATATCTTTGTCCTGATGTCCTTCTAGAAGCTGGAACATTTCTCCATCTCAGCAGAAGAGGGCAGGATGGGTCCAAGGTGAGGGCACACTCTCCCCTGTTTATCTGGCACTCAAAGAGAAAGAGAAAATGAAAACCAGATGTGTTTCCCAGCCCATGGCAAACACCAGCCTTTCCATCCTTACAGTCTTCCTGACTTCAGCACTAATTGAAACAACATCCCACTCACCTTTGCCATGTCTGGCAGAGGTTGCAGCTCTTTCTATTGCATCCCTGTAGCTTTCAAGTCAAGAGCTCCTGTGTCACACAAGGAAAAGCAATCTTTTACCTGCTTTGCCATGCTCATGGCAGCAGCAATGCAGATGCCAGCAGCTGATGCCCACAAGGACAGCCAGCCTGGACTTATTTTCATTACATATCTATGTCCTGATGTCCTTCTACAGGCTGGAACATTTCTCCATCTCAGCAGAAGAGGGCAGGAGTGTTCCAAGGTTAGGGCACACTCTGCTCTTTATCTGGCACTCAAAGAGAAAGAGAAAATGAAAACAAGATGTGTTTCCCAGCCCATGGCAATCACCAGCCTATCCATACTTACAGTCCTTCCAGACATCATCAGCAAATGAAACAGCATCCCACTCACCTTTGCCATGTCTGGCAGAGGTTGCAGCTCTTTCTATTGCATCCCTGTAGCTTTCAAGTCAAGAGCTCCTGTGTCACACAAGGAAAAGCAATCTTTTACCTGCTGTGCCATGCTCTTGGCAGCAGCAATGCAGATGCCGGCAGCTGATGCCCACAAGGACAGCCAGCCTGGACTTATTTTCATTACATATCTTTGTCCTGATGTCCTTCTAGAAGCTTGGCCATTCTCCCTCTGAGCAGCAGAGAGCAGTAGGGGTCCAAGGAGAGGGCACACTCTCCCCTGTTTATCTGGCACTCAAAGAGAAAGAGAAAATGAAAACCAGATGTGTTTCCCTGCCCATGGCAAACACCAGCCTTTCCATCCTTACAGTACTTCTTGACATCAGCAGCAATGGAAACAACATCCCACTCACCTTTGCCATGTCTGGCAGAGGTTGCAGCTCTTTCTATTGCATCCCTCTAGCTTTCAAGTCAAGAGCTCCTGTGTCACTCAAGGAAAAGCAATCTTTTACCTGCTTTGCCATGCTCATCGCAGCAGCAATGCAGATGCCAGCAGCTGATGCCCACAAGGACTGCCAGCCTGGACTAATTTTCATTACATATCTTTGTCTTGATGTCCTTCTAGAAGCTTGGCCATTCTCCCTCTGAGCAGCAGAGGGCAGGAGAGCTCCAAGGTGAGGGCACACTCTCCCCTGTTTATCTGGCACTCAAAGAGAAAGAGAAAATGAAAACCAGATGTGTTTCCCTGCCCATGGGAAACACCAGACTTTCCATCCTTACAGTCCATCCTGACATCAGCAGCAATGGAAACAACATCCCACTCACCTTTGCCATGTCTGGCAGACGTTGCAGCTCTTTCTGTTACATCCCTCTAGCTGTCAAGTCAAGAGCTCCTGTGTCACACAAGGAAAAGCAATCTTTTACCTGCTGTGCCATGCTCATGGCAGCAGCAATGCTGATGCCAGCAGCTGATGCCCACAAGGACAGCCAGCCTGGACTTATTTTCATTACATATCTTTGTCCTGATGTCCTTCTAGAAGCTTGGCCATTCTCCCTCTGAGCAGCAGAGGGCAGTAGGGGTTCAAGGTGAGGGCACACTCTCCCCTGTTTATCTGGCACTCAAAGAGAAAGAGAAAATGAAAATAGATGTGTTTCCCTGCCCATGGCAAACACCAGACTTTCCATCCTGACAGTCCTTCCTGACATCAGCAGCAATGGAAACAACATCCCACTCACCTTTGCCATGTCAGACAGAGGTTGCAGCTCTTTCTATTGCTTCCCTCTAGCTTTCAAGTCAAGACCTCCTGTGTCACACAAGGAAAAGCAATCTTTTACCTGCTTTGCCATGCTCATGGCAGCAGCAGTGCAGATGCCAGCAGCTGATGCCCACAAAGACAGCCAGCCTGGACTTATTTTCATTACATATCTTTGTCTTGATGTCCTTCTCGAAGCTTGGCCATTCTCCCTCTGAGCAGCAGAGGGCAGGAGAGCTCCAAGGTGAGGGCACACTCTCCCCTGTTTATCTGGCACTCAAAGAGAAAGAGAAAATGAAAACCAGATGTGCTTCCATGCCCATGGCAATCACCAGCCGTTCCATCCTTACAGTCCTTCCTGACATCTGCACTAATTGAAACAACATCCCACTCACCTTTGCCATGTCTGGCAGAGGTTGCAGCTCTTTCTATTGCATCCCTCTAGCTTTCAAGTCAAGAGCTCCTGTGTCACACAAGGAAAAGCAATCTTTTACCTGCTGTGCCATGCTCATGGCAGCAGCAATGCAGATGCCAGCAGCTGATGCCCACAAGGACAGCCAGCCTGGACTAATTTTCATTACATCTCTTTGTCCTGATGTCCTTCTAGAAGCTGGAACATTTCTCCATCTCAGCAGAAGAGGGCAGGATGGGTCCAAGGTGAGGGCACACTCTCCCCTGTTTATCTGGCACTCAAAGAGAAAGAGAAAATGAAAACCAGATGTGTTTCCCTGCCCATGCCAAACACCAGTCTTTCCATCCTTACAGTCCTTCCTGACATTAGCAGCAACTGAAACAACATCCCACTCACCTTTGCCATGTCTGGCAGAGGTTGCAGCTCTTTCTATTGCATCCCCCTAGCTTTCAAGTCAAGAGATCCTGTGTCACACAAGGAAAAGAAACCTTTTACCTGCTTTGCCATGCTCATGGCAGCAGCAGTGCTGATGCCAGCAGCTGATGCCCACAAGGACAGCCAGCCTGGACTTATTTTCATTACATATCTTTGTCCTGATGTCCTTCTACAAGCTTGGCCATTCTCCCTCCGAGCAGCAGAGGGCAGTAGGGGTCCAAGGTGAGGGCACACTCTGCTCTTTTTCTGGCACACAAAGAGAAAATGAAATCCAGATGTGTTTCCCAGCCCATGGCAAACACCAGCCTTTCCATCCTTACAGTCTTCCTGACATCAGCACTAATTGAAACAACATCCCACTCAAGTTAGCCATGTCTGGCAGAGGTTGCAGCTCTTTCTATTGCATCCCTCTAGCTTTCAAGTCAAGAGCTCCTGTGTCACATAAGGAAAATCAATATTTACCTGCTTTGCCATGCTCATGGCAGCAGCAATGCAGATGCCAGCAGCTGATGCCCACAAGGACAGCCAGCCTGGACTTATTTTCATTACATATCTTTGTCCTGAAGTCCTTCTAGAAGGCTGAACACTTCTCCATCTCTGCTGCAATGGTCAAAAAGGGTCCAAGTTTAGGGCACTCTCTCCTCATGGCCTCTTGCACTCAAAGACAAAGGGAACATGAAAATCAGAAGTGTTTCTTTGCCCATGGCAGACACTAGCCTTTCCATCCTGACAGTCCTTCCTACAATCAGCTGGAATTGAAACATCATCCCCCACATCTCTTTTTTGAACTTATTCATGCATGAATAATAATAATGACAATTTTTCTGTAAATCTTATTTCTGCATGGAAACGATCAGATAACCGGAGCTTTTTTCTCTAAAACAATCCAGCAAATTTGCATTGCTTATCTATGTACGCAAAATGTTTTTGCCATTCATCTCAAATATCAATTCATCTGGCAAAATAAGATAGAAAAAGTATTTACAGACATTTTTGGACATTGATTACTTCTGGTCAAGTGGGAAAGAATCCCTAAGCTGCAATCATGAAATTCTTTTATCACTTTCTCTGATTTAGCCAGTGTTACTAAAAGGGAAATAAGACACAGGCTTTTGATAGCAGCTGCCAATTTAAGAATGATAATACGGTTTATTTTTCTTGGCTAAGATCAAAGTCCCGCATTTCAGGATTATCTCCAGCTCATCAAGTATAATTAACAGTTTTGGATAGCCACATTATTGTATAGCAATATTGTCTTCCTGCAAGGAATTTCATTGTTTTGACACGTGCCACAGGTTGAAAATAGATTGCCTAATCACCATTTATTTTTTTTATTGGCTTATGATGACCACAGAAAATTATACAGCAGCACCATAAAAACTTTAAATCCTATCCCATGTATCTGCACTCATACGAAAATAATATTGGAAAGCATTGGTGAAACTAAGATTACAAATTAAAGCAGAGGACAATTTCAGTGAAAGCCTGCAGATATTTATTGCAAGCAGCTCTTCCAAAAACGGAGACTAACAGAACCTGCAACCCAGGACACCTCAGTAAGCCAGTACTTTTCATCTCCTGAAGGTGTAGGTAGACACAGAGCTGGAACATCTTTTCCAGAGCTGTGTGATGCTATCTCATCTATGTTCCTTTACTGTTGACTCAGTTTCACTTCTTATCTAACCTGGTTGCATCCCAGGATTTCTGGTGCCAAAAATAAACTGACAGCTTTCATCACTAGTTAAAAGGAAACTGCAATAGGAAAAGCAATTTTTCTGATTTCTCTGTTGATCAAAGATGCTCAATGCAAGCCTGATGCGGTAGAAACAATATCAGCTTTAGAATGACAGTCATTAGAGCAGAATCCTTTCACTGATGAAATCCCACTGTCCTGATTCATACAACACTGACACTGGAGGACACAGTAGTTTAGATGAGAGCGCATTAAAAATGACTAAGTTAAGGTCTCAGAAATAGCAAAGAGTGACAAGTATGAAAAAAAGAGGTTGCAGAAACTGCTTCAGTTTGGCACTCTGGCATAAAGTATGACAACACACAACCTGCCTGTGCAGTTCCAGAAGCAGAAGAAAGCCGTCAACCAAGACTTGTTCTCATCTGCTCTGAAAGTCCACTGGGACAAGGCCACTTTTCTCTGACGTGCTTCCAGAAGTATCACTTCTGAGCACTGTGCCAGGGAGTTACAAGATACTGTTTGTGTGTACAGAGGAGAAAAAGACGTCTGTCTGGAAACAGACTTGGTGAAGGAGAAGCAGCATTTTCCAGAGTACTTCAGAAAGAACTGAGCACTGCCCCAAGAGCTTCAGAGCGGCAGGCTGTCACAGTGTGCCAACCAGCTCAGCTGTGAGTTGGCACTGAAGCTGCACCACAGGGAGAACAAAGCCCCCTGTGCACCCTTGGAGAGCCAAGGGTTGGAGATTCATGAACCTTGAGCTCCTTTCCAACCCGGGCCATGCTGTGATTCTGGGATTCTCACCTTTGCCTCATCTGGCAGAGGGAGGCAGCTCTTTCTCTTGTCTCCCTATGGCTGTCAGGTCACCAGGGCCAGTGTCACACAGGGAACTGCAAACACTGTGTGTGCTGTGCCCTGCCCATGGCAGCACAGAGGCAGCTGCCAGCAGCTGATGCCCACAAGGACAGCCAGCCTGGACTTCCTTTGATTCCTTCCCTTTGGATCAGCGTCCTTCAGGAAGGCGGAACATCTCTCCAGCTGAGCAGCAGAGGACAGCAGGGCTTCGTTGGCTGGGCATGTTCTCTTCTGGCCCTCTGGCCCTCACAGACACAGGAGGAGGACACAGAGGCTGCTGTAACACAGCCAGCCCTGCCTCTCAGGTCAGCTCTCAGGCCATCCTCTCTCCCCTCAGCAGCAGCTCACTGTTCTGCACTCCTCTGGCCTGGGCTGGCAGAGGTGTGCAGCAGTTCTGCTGATCTCCCAGTGCTGGCCATGTCTGCAGTGCCTGTGTGAAAGACACAGGAAGCTGCCAGCATTGCACTGCTCTGCTGTGCCCCTGCCATCACCGAGTTTGCTGTCAGCAGCTGCTGCTACACGTCCATTCAGGCACAGGCCTTTCCTTCCTGGCCCTCTTTCCCCCCCTCTCTCCTCTGCTCTCTCTCGTGCTCCCCTTTGGCCTGGGCTGGCTGAGCAGTGCAGGCCTTGTTGTTGCTCCCTGGGCCAACTACGTCACGGTTCCCCGTGACTCTGCCAGCTGCTCTGACACAGCGACTGCGTCCTCAGTGTGGATTCCAGAATGCGACAGACGTCCAGAGAAGACTTCCAGGGCTGATTGGAACATGCTGCCATCAAGAACTGCCATGGCTCAGGCCCCCTGGGAATCTGCTCACAGCGAAAGCTGCTGTCACTCTGTGTGGGCACAGCCTTGTCTGTGTAGGCCTGCTCACACTGCAGCCCCTGTCTGCACCAGAACCGTGCCGATCCACCTTCTCTTGGCCTCCTTGCCTGCATGGAAAAGGGCAGCTTGGGCTGAAGTCCCTCCACTTTCAGATGGCCGAGTGAAGTCTCTGAGCCCTGGTGACCCACGCAGCTCTTCAGCCTGCTGACCTGGTCTGCTGGGGCTGTCTTAAAAGGCAGAGGGCACGTGATCCTAATGTCCCCACATCCATCCCTCTTAGCATACTGTAGGCCAGTTCCTAAAAGGACACCTGCACAATCTCTCTGAATGTTAATCAACACGTAGTTGGTCTGTGCACTGCAGAAATTGCACCTAGGTTTTCAGTGGTGATTAGCTATGTGTTTAGTCAGAGGTGCAATGGTTCTAATGGTGAGAGAAAGACATTCCCAGTTGTCATCAGGTGGAACACACTTCAGACTGGAATCCTCAAGCAGACTGCAGTCAAGCTTTCTTAATTATTCGTTGTTCTTATCAATTCAGACGCATCTCTTAATTCCTGCTTGAATGAACATTCTGTAATAATCTGCTGAGACAGCGCAAGGCTTGACAATGAGACTGTAGTTTATGAAAGCAGCACTTTTTACTTCCTTTACAAGTTCTTATCTGAATGCTAAATACAACATCAATTCACTTCTCACTGGGTTGAACGTTTTAAATATTTGGTAAACATAATGGTTCCAATTCTGACATTTAATATGAAAATATTAAAATTCCTTGTAAGTACTTTTTTGTTAGAATGCCAGATGCTAAAGGGATGAAGTGGCACAAGAAAGCAAAATGTCTCTGCTGATGGCAGGAAGGACTGTAAGGATGGAAAGGCTGGTGTTTGCCATGGGCAGGGAAACACATCTGGTTTTCTTGTTCCCTTTGTCTTTGAGTGCCAGAAAAATAGAGGAGAGCGTGCCCTCACCTTGGACCCCTCCTGCCCTCTGCTGCTGAGATGGAGAAATGTCCCAGCTCCTACAAGGACATCAGGACCAAGATAAGTATTGGAAATAAGTCCAGGCTGGCTGTACTTGTGGGCATCTGTTGCTGGAAAATTTAATGGCAGTAAACTGCCTAGATAATGACAGAATGAGGGTGACAATAGAATGGTACGTAATCACAGTACAATGAAAAAAGTATGCAGGGTGCAGGAAGGGAGGTGTGGACATTCTGAGTTGCAACTCTTTATTTGCTCCAGAAAGCTCTATCAGAATGGAAGACTGAAGGAAATACTTTGAGGGGTTTTTTAATGTGACTGGATAAAAGATCCATGTGGCAAATTGAATAACTGAGTGGTAAAGGGACATAGATACCTCACTGTTTCATGGAACCTTTCAATTAAGCACCTGAGCACTGTGTACAGGACTTGGGAATATAAGTATTAGAGGATGATGGAATATCTTTATTTGGAAGGGACCTCGAGGATCATGTATTCCACCTCCTGGTTCCACACCGGACCTCCTATGGGTCAAGCCCAGTGTCTGAGAGCATTGTGCAAATGCTCTTTGGCCTTTGTCAGCTCAGTGCCAAACCACTGCCCTGGGGAGCCAGTGCCAAATTCCATGTATCTAGTTCATCCTACAGAATGATGCCAAGAACAGTTATAGAGATCGACTTACAAACAAAATTCTTGTCTTGAATTAATGGTACACTCAGCATTTCAAAAAAGACAAAAGAAGAAAAAAAAAGAAAAAAAAAAAAATCAAAGCCACATTCTTACACTGGCATTTTACAGTATTGTCAGATTTTTGTAATTCTGTTTTGCCATATAAGATTCTCTCATCATGAAATACTGTCCAAATTCTCTTTTCATATCTAAACATATAAATCTTAAAGGAAATAGTGCTGTTCAAGAATACATTACAAGCATTTTTCTCAGTCCCTCTGGCAGCAGAGTGCAGGACACAGTTTGCTTTTACTTGGAGGCGCATCCAGTGCGCCTGGAATCGACTGCCCGAGGGATGGAAACACAGCCCTGCCATTTGTCATGGGTTGATTCGGGCTGAGCTGCAACAGTGGGAGCTCCTGAACACCTGCAGTACATGGATGGCATCATCGTGTGGGCAACAGAGCAGGAGAAGCTTCTGAGAAAGGGAAGAAAAGGATCCAAATCCCTCCAAAAGCCAGTTTTCATTATGGACATCAAGCATGGACAGGACATTGAGATAACAGGAATAAAACGGCAAGATGTACATTGTCAGATTCCCGTGGATAACAAAATAACTGCTATGTCTTCACCGACCAGCAAAAAGGAAACAAGAGCTTTCTTAGTGTGATTGTAAACCTTCTCTATTGAGTGACCCAAAAGGAGAATGATTTCACATGGAGCCCTGAGCAGCAACAGCTTCTGAACAAACTGAAAGGGGGATGTGCATCCAGCAGCCCCTTATCATATCTTTTTTTATCACTATTCTTAGGAAAATATCCTAAACTCGCAGTATCAGATACCAGTAAGAAAGAACTCTTACATCGTTCTTATACGTCTAAAGATCTAACAGTTTTGGAGGGCAATGGTTGTTGGTTGGAGATTTCTGTGACCTCCGTCCCAACAAGTGTCCTATTTTCCTTCTTTGTAAGAGCAGGAACTTCTTCACGGTGAGCATGGAACAGGCTGCCCAGGGAGGCTGTGGGTTCTCCTTCTCTGGAGATGTTCCAGAGCCGCCTGGACGCCCAGCTGTGCAGCCAGCTGTAGGGAGCCCGTTGTGCAGGGGTTGGACTCAGTGATCTCTGGAGGTCCCTTCCAAGCCCAGTTCTTGATTCTGTGGTTTTAATCCTTGCTTCTTGCAGCAGTGCAGTGTTTAAAAGAGAGAAAAAATCAGCTGGATTTCTGTGGTTGGTAAAGCTGTGCTGAGAACTGGGCTGACTGCTGCACCTGGAAATGTGTGCAAAGTCTGCAGACGCAGAGGAATCACTTTTCTCTGCAGGCTGAGGTGTCTAAAGTAGCTCCTTGATTGGTGAGCTTCTGCTTTAAAGGATAAAGCTCCATAAGTAAGGTAGTTTAAAAAGCAAGTCTGCCAGTTCTTTTTTAACTAAGTGATTTTTTTTTTTAGCAAGGAAAGGTTTGAGATGCTGTTTTTTAATGGAAGATGGAAGATGGAGAGAGGAAAAGCAAGCGAAAGGCATGCTGTGCATAGCCACCACATGGCATCTGCACCATTTCCCCCTGCACAAAGGAGGAGCAGCTCAGAAGCTTGGCCTGGGCCAGGGAAGGGAGCAGACAAACATCTGGACCGACCCCAAACGAGCTGGTTCTGCAGGTTGGGTGTCTTCTGCTGCTTGTCTCACATCCTGCTGCTCAGCGGTAGATTTGTTCCTGCTCAGTGCTAACAGGAAATTCACACAGCATTTCTGTTTCAGCTGTGCCAACGCTTTGATCCCTTGCTGCTTGGATGGGGCGTTTGAAGAACGATGCCTGTGCTGATGTCCAGCCAGGCTTTGGGGATGAGTCTCCACACCAGGGTCCGTCTGACAGGACTGAGGGTTGGGGATCCAGCCAGGTCGAGTCCAGCGTGCTTTGCTCTTGTTCTTAGTGCTTGTTTTTGCTCAGGAGGGCAGGAGGTGAACCTCGTGAACCAATGCCTGCAGACGGGGTTTGCAGAGAAAGAGGTCCTGCAGGCCTTGTGTGACAGCCACGGAGCTGCAGCGAGGCTGCATCAGTGTAAAACACCAGAGATCCACGGAGGTGTGAAGGGGAGCTGTGGGCTGCAGTCACGCAGGAAGGGATGTGCATGCTCGGGGTTTGGTTGTTGTGTGTGTGTTAAGTGACTGTGATACCACTGCTGGGTCAGTGTGAGTGTACGGAACAAGTGTGACAGCCTTTTTGATGGAGTCCTGTGAAAGGAGTCCTATGGATTTGAGATCCAACTATCAGCCCGTGGGCATCATCCAGGAGTTGGGGTAGGGGATGAGGCAAGGGAAGTTGGGCTGAGAAAGGGATAAAGCAGTCTGGCAGTAGTTCTGTGTTTCTCCCATCTCCTGCTTTATTTCCTTCCAGGTGAAATAGATGGGTGCTGCAACATGCCCTTGAATGTAACAAAACCCACTCTAGTGTGGATTTGACATGGGCCCAGCACTGCAAGGTACGCTGCTGGGAGGAAGCGTCCATCTGGCTGAGGGCAGGAAGGCCCTCCAGAGGGATGCACTGAGGCCAGTTGTGCGAGGCTCAACAAGAGCAAGCGCCAGGTCCTGCGCTTTGGTCATGACGACCCCGTGCCAGCTTCTCCAGGATTTGGCTGGGGTAGAATTCCAAGCAGCCCCTGATTCCAGAACGTTGGGCTGGGCTGTTGGAATCTTCTGCCCTTGTGACTGGTCTTGCCTCCCCACCCTGTCCGTCGTGGTGGAGCAGCCTGGTGGCCCTCAGTGATGTCATAAGGGCTAGAATGAGGGGAGGAGCAGTGCGTGCTGCGTCCCTTCATTGGAGCGCTGGAGCTCTGACTGAGCAGCTCGCTTGTTGCACTTGTGCACCGACTGCGTCCCTTTGTCTTCACACCGTCCTGTGCAGCACCTTGTAGGTAAGCTGAGACAGTGTGGGAGAGACGGGGGGACAGTGAGTGCTGAGAACTGCTGGCTGGCGGAGCTCATAGGATCACATTATCTCCATCAGCAGAGGGGTGGCCATGAGGGACAGGGAGGTGATCGTCCCCCCCTGCTCTGCTCTTGTGAGGCCCCAGCTGCTGTACAGTGTCCAGAAAGACAGGGAGCTGTTGGAGAGGGTCCAGAGGCGAGCCACAAAGATGATCAGGGGACTGGAGCACCTCCCCTGCAAAGACAGGCTGAGCGAGCTGGGCTTGTTCAGCCTGGAGAAAAGAAGGCTGTGGGGTGACCTCATGGCAGCCTTCAGTACCTAAAGGGAGCCTAAAAAGAGGAGGGAACCAACTCTTTGAAAGGGTAGATAACAGCAGGACAAGGGGAAATGGTTTTAAGTTGAAAACTTAAGTTTTTAAGTTGAGGGAGGGCAGATTTTGGTTTTCCCCTCGTAGTCTTTGCTAAACCGTGGAAGCAAACTGACCTGCTCTTTCTCTCTCCTCTCTCCACCCTCTGCCTGCTTCCCTGCTGCAGCTTTTGCTCGTGGAAGATCAGAGCAAAGTGACAAGGAACGGCTGCGGATTCGTGATATTTCTCTCCCTCATTCTGATCTCTTGCCAGGTACCTGCCATGGTTTGTCCCCCCACATGCTTTAGCAGCCCGTGACGCCCCGTGTTTAGTAACACAGCCTCATCCAGCTTTGATGGGACGCTGGTCACGTGTGGGTTTTCTCCACGTGCTCTGCAGCTCAGCCCTCAGAAGGATGCTGTCTGTGGTGCTGTGACCAGCTGGTCTACAGGAAACCAATCCCTTAGGCAAAGAGTCCCAGCCCCAGCTTGTGCAGAGCTGCACAGCATCACCAGGGACACCAGCAGGCGTGCTTGGGCTGTGTGAGTGTGCCCGACAACTGTAGGGAGCACAGCAGAGATGTGAACAGAGAACATAAAAGTGTGTTTCTTTTCAGTTCCAGCTTGTCACACCTACGCTGATGGCTGTGGCGTGCAGCGAGATCAGCTGTGGGCCTGACCTGGCATGGACAGAGGTAGAGTATGAAGCTCTGATTGGTCTTTGTTCCCTGACTGCAGCCAGCAGAGTGAGCCGCAGATGTGCTCTCCTGCTTTCCAAGAGAGCTCCTCTGTGGCAAGACAGTAGTGCAAGCGTGGCAAGTTTTTAAAAGTACCTTAGCCATCTCGGCTGTTGTGTTTGTCCTCTACTGACTTTTCCCTTGAAATGGCTGCAGAAACAACAATCATTCTCTGCTCTGTTTGGCCTCGCTGTTGGTTGGACTGCTCAAGAGAGCTGCTTGGTGCTTGCAATGGCACTGTTTGCACCTTGTAACTGCAGCCGTAGCTTTGGTTTCCCTCTTCACGGTCTCCTAGCATCTTAAACAGTCAGCCTTCCTGCACAAAGAGCGCAGGAAAGGAGGGGGCAAAATGGACAAGGCCACCTGTCTGCGTCAGTGCCATTGCTGATTAGTCTGGATGGGGAGAGATGCATCTTTGCTGGCGTGTGCCTGCAGCACACCAGGGAGAGAAACAGCCGTTATTAGACTTGCAGTTCCTTCTGAAGTGCCCACGATAAGGACCGAGTGCATTTCCTGCAGCTTTCTCTGCAGATGTGCTCCTCACCTTGAAATCCTCCTTGTTGGTTCCCAGCTCCTCACCGTGGCCTGTGCTCTCTGTTTCAGACTGAGAACAAGGGGAAGCCCCTGCTGGACCATGAGGTGGCACCTGTGAATGTTCCAGCTATTGCTGCTGCCCATGCTATTAAGAGATACGTTGCCCAGGCAGCGGATGAACTCTCCTTTGAGGTAAGCAGTTCAAGGCGTTCCTTGTTGTTCAATTCTACAGTGGCAAATGCCTTCAGAGCAGCACTGGTGCAAGTGCTCTCATGCTCGGCGATGTTTGGCAGTGCAGAAGAATGCAGTCATTTGAGCTGTGCTTTCCTCCCAGCCGTGCTGAAGCTGGGATTGACGTTGCAATCTCTTGCAGGTGGGAGACATCGTGTGTGTCATCGACATGCCACCAAAGGAGCTGACCCCCTGGTGGAGAGGCAAGCTCGGCTTCCAGGTAGGCACAAGCTTCAGACTGGAGAGTGCAACTTCAGTAAAGGCAGGAATCTCAGCTTAGAGCTGCTCTGCCTGCACAGGATGCCTAGTGGACATAAACAGTTTCCCTGTATCGGTGTCAGAGGACCTTGCCTTTGGCTGCAAATGTTGAAAAATTGTTACCTTTATGCTGTGAACTATGGCCATTTTCTGCTGGATAGTCTTAGAACGTGTCAGGCAATCACGTTCCGAGGGAAATGTTATCTGGCTTTTGGTTTAACAGTTCAGACCTGAGAAGTGCTGCATGCAATATTTGGCTTTTCTTCTTGTTACAGGTTGGATTTTTCCCAGGGGAGTGTGTGGAACTCATTAATAAGAACATTCCTGAGGCACTCATCAACTCTGTGCCAAAGCCAGGTAGGGATGTTACATTTGATGGTGTGGGGAAGCAAAAGGGAGTCTTTTTTGGGGTGGTTCCGTGTTTAATACCTCCTTTATCCATCCCACATTGTCATCTGGATGTATGATCTTTCATGCACACCATGGGGCAGAGATTTGGCCCAATCTTCCTGTGTTTATGATTGGACTTGGGGAAACTATAGAATCTTCATAGAATGGCTTGGGATGGAAGGGACCTCATGGAAAATCATGCTCCAACCCTCCCGCCTCAGGGTGGTCTCCCAGCCCCCACAGTTAATGTGAGACTAGATCAGGCTGCCCAGGGCCCCATCCAACCTGGCCTTGGGCTCCTCCAGAGATGGGGAAAATCCCTTTTTGTATGTACTGGTTGGTAATGTTCTTCCCGTTCTGACGTGCTCTGTAGAATGTGCTGTGCTCGGCCTCGTCCAACGGAGCCAGACCTGAAATGACCTGGTTTCTTCCTTTTGTTGTGCAGTGCCCAAGAAACGCAGCAAGATCCTCACCTTCCTTCGTTCCTTGGTGAAGGCCCGCCCAAAGAAACCGACCGAGCGGGAGGTGGAGAAGGAAAGGGTGTTTGGCGGTGACCTGGGAGAGCATCTTCTCCACTCCGGTCGTGATGGTAAGGAGCTGCCCATTCCTGAGATCTTCCTCTGCTGGGCATCTAAAGAAGATGAAAGGGAGCTCATATCTAGCAGGGGGCAGGCTGATAGCCGTGGAGACACGTGTAATGGGAGTTGATGGCTGAAGGATAAAGTGAGGCGGATGCTCCTAAGAGACAAGCACATCTGTATTTGCTTCAGCCAAGCCTGGCTGGGCTTAGTGGATGTGATGTGAAGCACAGCCTGCAGCAGGACTTGAATCAGGAGCTCCACTGACGGCTGGCACGTGTTCTTCAGTCCCCCAGGTCCTCCAGAGCTGCGCTGAGTTCATTGAGCAGCACGGCGTGGTGCAGGGGATATACCGCCTGTCCGGCGTCGCGTCCAACATCCAGAGACTGCGGTAAGAGTGCTGCGACTGACACAGCCTGAGTGCATCTGGTGTGGCTTTGGGCTTGCCTTCCTCTCGCTCAACCGGGTTTGCGTCCCTCTCTCCAGGCAGGAATTTGAGTCGGAGCAGATTCCTGAGCTCACCGTCCGTGACATTCACAGCGTGAGCTCCCTCTGCAAGATGTACTTCAGGGAGCTCCCGAACCCTCTGCTCACCCACCAGCTGTACGGCAAGTTCTCGGTAAGCACAAGGCCACGTCTTTCATTTCCCTCTTCCTGGGCCTCTTGGCAGATGGCTGCAGCAGTGCCCCAGCTCTGAGGCCCTTTTGCTGTCAGCCCCACGAGGTTTACTCGCAGTGGTGTACTAGCCTGATTGGTGTCTCGCTCCCTTTCTGCACTACTCCAGGATGCTGTTGGTGCCGCTACAGAGGAGGAGCGGCTGCTCAGAATGCAGGACGTCATCCAGCAGCTGCCCGCTCCTCACTACAGGTCAGTGCTGCCCTCAGCCTGCTGAGCTCAGCCCTGCTGCATTGCAGAGGGCAACGATGCGGTTCCAGGCTCTGTCTCACGCCGGCAACACGATGCCTGTGTATGCTGAAGGGTTGAAGGCTCCATGGGCTTACTTTATGGGGTCAGTTCCTGGGCACGGGGGCACGCTTGGTGCAGCTGATGGCTGCGGCTGTGCTGTGCTGGGGCTTGGTGCTGCAGCGTGGCACTCAGTCAAGTTGGATCTACTTCACCTTCGGTGACAGTAGCTATCACAAGAAGTAGCACGAATGGAGGTTTGCTTTCTGAATTGCAGCACGGCATGCTCGTTGGTGCTGAACGTTTGCTTCTCTTGTTTTCCAGGACACTGGAGTACCTGATGAGACACTTGGCATGTCTGGCTGGGAGCTCCACGGTAACAAACATGCATGCCAAGAACCTAGCCATTGTGTGGGCTCCAAACCTCTTAAGGTAAACTTCTGGTTCTGTTTCAACACTTCCTCTGTTCTCCAGTTAAGAAAAGCAGTCCTCCCTTTTTCTCCATCAAATGTGCTCTTCTCCTGTAAAATCTGTGGCTGACAGAAGTGCAGGAGCCTGGGCTGTTCTCCATCCCCATGGGCACAATGTCTAGGTGACAATTTCTGCAGTCTTGTTGAGATGGGACTGACGTGTCCTTGATCATCCAGGGGAATTTCTGCAGTGGCATCACTGATTGCCCACTGCGGAAGTCTCCAGAGCCTCAGCTGACAGCTTTTGGCTGCAACAATTCAGACTCGGGGAAACGGTCTTGGAGAAATGACTTCTAAAATCTGCCTTTTCTACAGATCACAGCAGAACGAGTCTGCCTGCGCCAGCGGAAGAGCTGCCTGCATGGAGCTGCAGACGCAGTCGGATGTGGTGGAATTCATCATCAACCACACCGACGTCCTCTTCGGCTCCAAATCCGGAGCAGACATTGCAGATGCAGCAGGTGAGTGTCTTCCTCCATTAGCTTGATCTTGACCTGACACCTTGATCAAATGCAGGCCTTCTCCAGGACCTCTGAGATACTCTTTTACCATCAAGGGGACAGCAGACCTCTGGGCTTCCATTAGGGTATGGCATCCTGTTGCTGGATGCTGAGAATGTCCAAGCCCAAACTTCACAAGGAGGAAACTGTCATTATTATGTTTGCACGCAGGAGAAGCTTGATGCAAGCGTTGCAGCGAAGCTTTCTCAGTTCCCTGCCCCTTTTATCTAGGGGTGAGCTCTCTTAATGATGACCGTGTCCTTTGCCATAAACAGACCTCTGCCCACATGGTTAGTTTGAGCTCCTCTTCTTCCAGTGGCTCGGATAAGCAAGCCTGAGAAAAATACAGCACCTCCCCCAGAACTGTGGTGGCTGTGCTGCTGCTTCCTGATCCTCACTCTTACCTGTGCTTTTCCCTGACAGGGCACAATTCTCTCCCAGGGCCCAAGTCTGTGGGGGTCTCTTCTGCTGCCACAAAGCTGCTCAGCCTGGAGGAGGCACAGGCACAGAGGCGAGGCCACAGCACCTCTTCTGTGGTAACAGAGAGCAGCAGGGACATTGAAGTGGAAGAAAGCCCTGCAGCTGGGCAGGGCAAATTCCACACTGTCATCGACTTTCCATCTGACAGGTAAAGAGGACTTTCTTTTCCAGCACCTAGCATCATTGTTTGGGTGGGTTTTTGTGTTTTCCTGCAGAAACCAGGCAGTGCTAGGAACAAGCAACTGCTGCCAAGAGCTCAGTGCAGCTCTTCCCTCACCCTTCACCACGCACGACTCACAGCGTTGGCTGTTTTCTCTCTCCAGACAAAATCCACACAGCAAGAAGGAGGAATCACCAGCTAGCAGTTGGTGTTGCTGCTTCAGCCTCAGGAAGCCATCCTCTGGCAGCAAACGCCAACTGCAGCGCAATGCCAGGCAGCCCTCAGAAACAGCAGTGGTAGTCCTGGCAGGTAAGGGTGCAAATGCAGCTTCCAAATCCCTGCTTTTCAGGAACATAGAATTCAAGTTTGCTCTGCACTTGTATCTCCTTCTGGCATTCCAGCCCCTGCCTAACATCTTCAGTTCACCCCTGATCAAGTACCACTGTCGTAATTCAGCTTGTGAAAGTTTGACACTAACCCCTGTGTATCCTTTCTAGGTGAATCGAGCCCTTGCCAAGCCATAAGATCCAGGGCAAGCAGCGAGGATGCTCTGTGTGCTTCCATCAGTGGAGAGCTCTTAGGAAGCACAAATTGCTGCATTTCTAATAGCAGCCTTCCATCTAACAACATTAATGGAGAGAAGGAGCTCATCGAAGTCCATGCTCTCATTACACCTGGCTCTGCTGAAGTTGCTGACCTGAGCCTCCCAGACACCACAGTCACAAGTGTGGATTTTAACCCAGAGTCTCTGCAGTGCAGCCCATCTGAAGCACAGTGTGAGTGCCCCGACAGCAGCACCTCCATGCAGGAGCAGGTCAGCATCAGTGAAGAGGAGCAGAGCCTTTTGCAGGGGGACTTTCAATCAGACCTCCAGTCCCAGGCACCGGACAGCAGCACTGAGAGCTCTGAGCCACTCTCTCCATGACAAGACAGGATGAGTCCCATCTTCGCCGTGGACCTCTCACACCCTCCTGTCCTTTATATAATAATAAAAGCACACTCGTGCTCAATCAACGCCTTGACTGCCTCCAGAGTCTTCATTCACACGGACTGGGATGAATGCAGCACACAGCAAGGCACCCCAGCTTGCAATGCTGTGGCTGTGGGGTGCGTGCAGCTCAGCTCCGGGTTTGTTCCTGTTTTGTCTGGCTTTGGGATGTCTGCAGGGGGAGCTCTGCTACCATTTGGCATGGTAGCAAATAATCTCTCGCATCCTGGATGCTGCTCATGATACTCCCAAGCTTCCTGGCTGTGGCTTTGTGATGCTTTTCAGGGCCTTCTGATGCATTTTGATGCCTTGGATGTTGCTTAACACCTCCCTCCTCCCATCATGTCCTTTCCTGGCTCCCATCTACGAACTGGCCCTGCAGATCATCTCCAGACCTGTCATCAGCACACTGCAGCAGGAGAAGCTCCCCCTGGCCAACGTCAGGCAGTACTGCTTGGTCTGCAGCTCAGTGGCCATTTCCCTTTTAGGCGGCTCCTGCAGAAGAATCAAGCAGCAGAACCTTTTGCTCACCCTGCAGCACACAAATGCTGCAAAAGCAGAAACAACCTGGGAATCTCTGGTTTGCAAGACTTCACAGACACTTATTGACTGTGTCTGATGGCTCCCTCCCTTCCTCGATTTCCTTCTCCCCTTCTCCTCGTCTGATCCCACTGCTGAGCCATGATCAAGCTGCCCAGTGTGGCAGAGCATCGTGCAGAGCCGTGCTGGCACCTCCTCCCCTTCCTCTCCTGCAGCTCAGCCTGCAACCTGAGCAAGTTTTTTTCTGAGAAAGAATTCCTGGAACAGCCTGCAGCTGGCTCTCCTGAAGTTCAGGCTCCTGCCTTTGCTTCCTGCCAGGCCCGCATTCCTTGAGATCACCAACTCAAGGAGGGCATGGTCACTGCAGCCCTGACCGCCTCCTGTCGTAACCCCTGGTGTGCACCATGTCCAGCAATGCTTCCCTTCTGCTTGCTGTGCCCAATGCCTGCACCACAGAGTGATTCTCACTGCACTCCAGGAGTCTGTCAGATTGCTTGCAGCCAGCCATGCTGATTTCCCAGACTGACTGGAATCCCCCATCAGGATGAGAGTCAGTGAGTGCGATGCTTCTGCTGGCTGCAGTAAGCAGCTCCCACCAACAGGCTCTCTTTCCAGGCGGCTGTAGCAGACCCTCACCTCCAGAAGCCCTGCACTGCTGCACTTCCTAATTTTACCCACAAGTTCACAACCTGCTCATGGCTCTTCTGAGTTCTTTGCACTCAACTTCTCATCATAGAGGGCAAATCCCTTGCCTTCCAGAATTCCATAGTATCAATTGTGTCTGCTTATGTCAGGATTTTTTTTCTTTCTTTTCTTTTTCCATTTTCTAGGTAGGAAAATGAATTTCTGAGCCAGGAGAAGCAGAAGTGAAACAGTCTTCCTGGCACTGCTCAGGTTGCAGGAGTTGCCAAGTGCTCCTCAGGTAATGTGTGCTGAAGAGCTGACCTTGGTGGCAGGGGCTGTGGCTGCATTTTGTGCCTGTCATGCGGGAATCCAAGAAAGCCTATTCAGAGCAGGAGCTGCAGAGCGAGATAAACATCACGAGAAGGTAAGGCTGAGAAGCAAGGACACCTCCAGAAAGAAGAGAAAAACTGAGTCAAGTGAGCTGCGTGACGGCCGTGTGATGCTGACCATGATTGGAGGAAGAGCGCATGGCTGGGAATGACTGATGGCTCTGGTTGGATGGGTGCCTGTGTGCACAGAGGTAAGGAGTGTTTGTGGGATGTTTTGCTGGCATCTAACGGCTGTAAGGGGAAGTCAAGACAGAAAACTTGTGAATGCATATAAGGGATGTTAAAATCTGGAACAAACTGTTTGGATCATTCACAGCTGAGTCCGTGCCAGATTGCCACACTGCCAGAACCTGGGGCCTAGGATTTTCCTTTAAGAGTGCCAACAGCAACACACAGAATGGCCCGGGTTGGAAGGAACCTCAAGGATCAGGAATCTCCAACTCCCTGCCACAGGCAGGGTCACCAACCTCTGTAGCACTGCACATATGCACACTGCTGGATAGAAACAGCAGTGTGGGAAAAATATGTATGCTGTGGATGAAAAGGGTGAATCAGAATGGCTTAACAGCTGTCCCACAAGGAAAAGCAATCCCTTACCTGCTTTGCCATGCTCATGGCAGCAGCAATGCAGATGCCAGCAGCTGATGCCCACAAGGACAGCCAGCCTGGACTTATTTTCATTACATATCTTTGTCCTGATGTCCTTCTAGAAGCTTGGATATTTCTCCCTCTGAGCAGCAGAGGGCAGGAGAGTTCCAAGCTGAGGGCACACTCTCCACTTTTTCTGGCACACAAAGAGAAAGAGAAGATGAAAACCAGATGTGTTTCCCTGCCCAGGGCAAACACCAGCCTTTCCATCGTTACAGTCCTTCCTGACATCAGCAGCAATGGAAACAACATCCCACTCACCTTTGCCATGTCTGGCAGATGTTGCAGCTCTTTCTATTGCATCCCTCTTACTTTCAAGTCAACATAACCTGTGTCACAGAAGGAAAAGCAGTCTTTTACCTGCTGTGCCATGCTCATGGCAGCAGCAATGCAGATGCCAGCAGCTGATGCCCACAAGGACAGCCAGCCTGGACTTATTTTCATTACGTATCTTTGTCCTGATGTCCTTCTAGAAGCTGGAACATTTCACCATCTCAGCATAAGAGGGCAGGAGTGGTCCAAGGTTAGGGCACACTCTCCTCTATTTCTGGCACACAAAAAGTAAGAGAAGATGAAAACCAGATGTGTTTCCCTGCCCATGGCAAAGACCAGCCTTTCCATCCTTACAGTCCTCCTGACATCAGCACTAATAGAAACAACATCCCACTCACCTTTGCCATGTCTGGCAGAGGTTACAGCTCTTTCCATTGCATCCCTCTAGCTGTCAAGTCAAGAGCTCCTGTGTCACACAAGGAAAAGCAATGTTTACCTGCTGTGCCATGCTCATGGCAGCAGCAATGCAGATGCCAGCAGCTGATGCCAACAAGAACAGCCAGCCTGGACTTATTTTCATTACATATCTTTTTCCTGATGTCCTACTAGAAGCTGGAACATTTCTCTTTTTGTGCAGCAGAGGGCAGGAGAGTTCCAAGGTGAGGGCACACTCTCCCCTGTTTATCTGGCACTCAAAGAGAAAGAGAAAATGAAAACCAGATGTGTTTCCCTGCCCATGGCAAACACCAGCCTTTCCATTTTTACAGTTCTTCCTGACATCAGCAGCAACTGAAACAACATCCCACTCACCTTTGCCATGTCTGGCAGAGGTTGCAGCTCTTTCTATTGCATCCCTCTAGCTTTCAAGTCAAGAGCTCCTGTGTCACACAAGGAAAAGCAATCTTTTACCTGCTGTGCCATGATCATGGCAGCAGCAATGCAGATGCCAGCAGCTGATGCCCACAAGGACAGCCAGCCTGGACTTATTTTCATTACAAATCTTTGTCCTGATGTCCTACTAGAAGCTGGGACGTTTCTCCATCTCAGCAGAAGAGGGCAGGAGTTGTCCAAGGTGAGGGCACACTCTCCCCTGTTTTTCTGGAACACAAAGAGAAAGAGAAGATGAAATCCAGATTTGTTTCCCTGCCCATGGCAAACACACGCCTTTCCATCCTTACAGTCCTTCCTGACATCAGCAGCAACTGAAACAAAATCCCACTCACCTTTGCTATGTCTGCCAGAGGTTGCAGCTCTTTCTATTGCATCCCTCTAGCTTTTAACTCAAGAGCTCCTGTGTCTCACAAGGAAAAGCAATCTTTTACCTGCTGTGCCATGCTCATGGCAACACCAATGCAGATGCCAGCAGCTGATGCCCACAAGGACAGCCAGCCTGGACTTATTTTCATTACATATCTTTGTCCTGATGTCCTTCTAGAAGCTGAGACATTTCTCCCTCTGAGCAGCAGAGGGCAGGAAGTGTCCAAGGTGAGGGTACCCTCTCCTCTTTTTCTGGAACACAAAGAGAAAGAGAAGATGAAAACCAGATGTGTTTCCCTGCCCATTGCAAACACCAGCCTTAACATCCTTACAGTCCTTCCTGACATCAGCAGCAACTGAAACAACATCCCACTCACCTTTGCCATGTCTGGCAGAGGTTGCAGCTCTTTCTATTGCATCCCTCTAGCTTAAAACTCAAGAGCTCCTGTGTCACACAAGGAAAAGCAATCTTTTATCTGCTGTGCCATGCTCATGGCAGCAGCAATGCAGATGCCAGCAGCTGATGCCCACACGGACAACAATCCTGGACTTATTTTCATTTCATCTCTTTGTCCTGATGTCCTTCTAGAAGTGGAACATTTCTCCTCTGAGCAGAATTGGGCAGGATGGATCCATGTTGCAGGCACACTCTCCTCTTTTTCTGGCATACAAAGAGAAGATGAAAACCAGATGTGTTTCCCTGCCCATGGCAAACACCAGCCTTTCCAACCTTACAGTCCTTCCTGACATCAGCAGCAACTGAAACAACATCCCACTCACCTTTGCCATGTCTGGCAGAGGTTGCAGCTCTTTCTATTGAATCCCTCTATCTTTCAAGTCAAGAGCTCCTGTGTCACACAAGGAAAAGCAATCTTTTAACTGCTGTGCCATGCTCATGGCAGCAGTTGTGCAGATGCCAGCAGCTGATGCCCACAAGGACAGCCAGCCTGGACTTATTTTCATTACATATCTTTGTCCTGATGTCCTTCTACAAGCTGGAACATTGCTCCATCTCAGCAGAAGAGGGCAGGAGGGGTCCAAGGTTAGGGAACACTCTCCTCTTTTTCTGGCACACAAAGAGAAAGAGAAGATGAAAACCAGATGTGTTTCCCTGCCCATTGCAAACACCAGCCTTAACATCCTTACAGTCCTTCCTGACATCAGCACTAATTGAAACAACATCCTACTCACCTTTGCCATGTCTGGCAGAGGTTGCAGCTCTTTCTATTGCATCCCTCTAGGTTTCAAGTCAAGAGCTCCTGTGTCACACAAGGAAAAGCAATCTTTTACCTGCTGTGCCATGCTTATGGCAACACCAATGCAGATGCCAGCAGCTGATGCCCACAAGGACAGCCAGGCTGGACTTATTTTCATTACATATCTTGTTCCTGATGTCCTTCTACAAGCTGGAACATTTCTTGATCTCAGCAGAAGAGGGCAGGAGGGGTCCAAGGTGAGGGCACACTCTCCTCTTTTTCTGGCACAAAAAGACAAAGAGAAGATGAAAACAAGATGTGTTTCCCAGCTCATGTCAAACACCAGCCTTTCCATCCTTACAGTCCTTCCTGACATCAGCACTAATTGAAACAACATCCCACTCACCCTTGCCATGTCTGGCAGAGGTTGCAGCTCTTTCTATTGCATCCCTCTAGCTTTCAAGTCAAGAGCTCCTGTGTCACACAAGGAAAAGCAATCTTTTACCTGCTTTGCCATGCTCATGGCAGCAGCAATGCAGATGCCAGCAGCTGATGCCCACACGGACAGCCAGCCTGGACTTATTTTCATTACATATCTTTGTCCTGATGTCCTTCTAGAACCTTGGACATTTCTCCCTCTCAGCAGCAGAGGGCAGGAGAGTTCCAAGTTGCAGGCACACTCTCCTCTTTTTCTGCAACACAAAGAGAAGATGAAAACCAGATGTGTTTCCCAGCCCATGGCAAACACCAGCCTTTCCATCCTTACAGTCCTTCCAGACATCAGCAGCAATGGAAACAACATCCCACTCACCTTTGTCTAATCTGGAAGGGAGGTGATGCTCTTTCTATTATGCCCCTCTGGCTTTGAATTCACCACTGCTTGTGTCACACAAGGATATGCAAGATTCCACCTGTTCTGCCATTCCCATAGCAACACCAATGCAGATGTCAGCAGCTGATGCCCACAAGGACAGCCAACCTGGACTTATTTTCATTACATATCTTTGTCCTGATGTCCTTCTAGAAGCTGGAACATTTCTCCATCTCAGCAGAAGAGGGCAGGATGGGTCCAAGGTGAGGGCACACTCTCCCCTGTTTATCTGGCACTCAAAGAGAAAGAGAAAATGAAAACCAGATGTGTTTCCCTGCCCATGCCAAACACCAGTCTTTCCATCCTTACAGTCCTTCCTGACATTAGCAGCAACTGAAACAACATCCCACTCACCTTTGCCATGTCTGGCAGAGGTTGCAGCTCTTTCTATTGCATCCCCCTAGCTTTCAAGTCAAGAGATCCTGTGTCACACAAGGAAAAGAAACCTTTTACCTGCTTTGCCATGCTCATGGCAGCAGCAGTGCTGATGCCAGCAGCTGATGCCCACAAGGACAGCCAGCCTGGACTTATTTTCATTACATATCTTTGTCCTGATGTCCTTCTACAAGCTTGGCCATTCTCCCTCCGAGCAGCAGAGGGCAGTAGGGGTCCAAGGTGAGGGCACACTCTGCTCTTTTTCTGGCACACAAAGAGAAAATGAAATCCAGATGTGTTTCCCAGCCCATGGCAAACACCAGCCTTTCCATCCTTACAGTCTTCCTGACTTCAGCACTAATTGAAACAACATCCCACTCACCTTTGCCATGTCTGGCAGAGGTTGCAGCTCTTTCTATTGCATCCCTCTAGCTTTCAAGTCAAGAGCTCCTGGGTCACACAAGGAAAAGCAATCTTTTACCTGCTTTGACATGCTCATGGCAGCAGCAGTGCAGATGCCAGCAGCTGATGCCCACAAGGACAGCCAGCCTGGACTTATTTTCATTACATATCTTTGTCTTGATGTCCTTCTAGAAGCTTGGCCATTCTCCCTCTGAGCAGCAGAGGGCAGGAGAGTTCCAAGGTGAGGACACACTCTCCCCTGTTTATCTGGCACTCAAAGAGAAAGAGAAAATGAAAACCAGATGTGCTTCCATGCCCATGGCAAACACCAGCCTTTCCATCCTTACAGTCTTCCTGACATCAGCACTAATTGAAACAACATCCCACTCAAGTTAGCCATGTCTGGCAGAGGTTGCAGCTCTTTCTATTGCATCCCTCTAGCTTTCAAGTCAAGAGCTCCTGTGTCACATAAGGAAAATCAATATTTACCTGCTTTGCCATGCTCATGGCAGCAGCAATGCAGATGCCAGCAGCTGATGCCCACAAGGACAGCCAGCCTGGACTTATTTTCATTACATATCTTTGTCCTGAAGTCCTTCTAGAAGGCTGAACACTTCTCCATCTCTGCTGCAATGGTCAAAAAGGGTCCAAGTTTAGGGCACTCTCTCCTCATGGCCTCTTGCACTCAAAGACAAAGGGAACATGAAAATCAGAAGTGTTTCTTTGCCCATGGCAGACACTAGCCTTTCCATCCTGACAGTCCTTCCTACAATCAGCTGGAATTGAAACATCATCCCCCACATCTCTTTTTTGAACTTATTCATGCATGAATAATAATAATGACAATTTTTCTGTAAATCTTATTTCTGCATGGAAACGATCAGATAACCGGAGCTTTTTTCTCTAAAACAATCCAGCAAATTTGCATTGCTTATCTATGTACGCAAAATGTTTTTGCCATTCATCTCAAATATCAATTCATCTGGCAAAATAAGATAGAAAAAGTATTTACAGACATTTTTGGACATTGATTACTTCTGGTCAAGTGGGAAAGAATCCCTAAGCTGCAATCATGAAATTCTTTTATCACTTTCTCTGATTTAGCCAGTGTTACTAAAAGGGAAATAAGACACAGGCTTTTGATAGCAGCTGCCAATTTAAGAATGATAATACGGTTTATTTTTCTTGGCTAAGATCAAAGTCCCGCATTTCAGGATTATCTCCAGCTCATCAAGTATAATTAACAGTTTTGGATAGCCACATTATTGTATAGCAATATTGTCTTCCTGCAAGGAATTTCATTGTTTTGACACGTGCCACAGGTTGAAAATAGATTGCCTAATCACCATTTATTTTTTTTATTGGCTTATGATGACCACAGAAAATTATACAGCAGCACCATAAAAACTTTAAATCCTATCCCATGTATCTGCACTCATACGAAAATAATATTGGAAAGCATTGGTGAAACTAAGATTACAAATTAAAGCAGAGGACAATTTCAGTGAAAGCCTGCAGATATTTATTGCAAGCAGCTCTTCCAAAAACGGAGACTAACAGAACCTGCAACCCAGGACACCTCAGTAAGCCAGTACTTTTCATCTCCTGAAGGTGTAGGTAGACACAGAGCTGGAACATCTTTTCCAGAGCTGTGTGATGCTATCTCATCTATGTTCCTTTACTGTTGACTCAGTTTCACTTCTTATCTAACCTGGTTGCATCCCAGGATTTCTGGTGCCAAAAATAAACTGACAGCTTTCATCACTAGTTAAAAGGAAACTGCAATAGGAAAAGCAATTTTTCTGATTTCTCTGTTGATCAAAGATGCTCAATGCAAGCCTGATGCGGTAGAAACAATATCAGCTTTAGAATGACAGTCATTAGAGCAGAATCCTTTCACTGATGAAATCCCACTGTCCTGATTCATACAACACTGACACTGGAGGACACAGTAGTTTAGATGAGAGCGCATTAAAAATGACTAAGTTAAGGTCTCAGAAATAGCAAAGAGTGACAAGTATGAAAAAAAGAGGTTGCAGAAACTGCTTCAGTTTGGCACTCTGGCATAAAGTATGACAACACACAACCTGCCTGTGCAGTTCCAGAAGCAGAAGAAAGCCGTCAACCAAGACTTGTTCTCATCTGCTCTGAAAGTCCACTGGGACAAGGCCACTTTTCTCTGACGTGCTTCCAGAAGTATCACTTCTGAGCACTGTGCCAGGGAGTTACAAGATACTGTTTGTGTGTACAGAGGAGAAAAAGACGTCTGTCTGGAAACAGACTTGGTGAAGGAGAAGCAGCATTTTCCAGAGTACTTCAGAAAGAACTGAGCACTGCCCCAAGAGCTTCAGAGCGGCAGGCTGTCACAGTGTGCCAACCAGCTCAGCTGTGAGTTGGCACTGAAGCTGCACCACAGGGAGAACAAAGCCCCCTGTGCACCCTTGGAGAGCCAAGGGTTGGAGATTCATGAACCTTGAGCTCCTTTCCAACCCGGGCCATGCTGTGATTCTGGGATTCTCACCTTTGCCTCATCTGGCAGAGGGAGGCAGCTCTTTCTCTTGTCTCCCTATGGCTGTCAGGTCACCAGGGCCAGTGTCACACAGGGAACTGCAAACACTGTGTGTGCTGTGCCCTGCCCATGGCAGCACAGAGGCAGCTGCCAGCAGCTGATGCCCACAAGGACAGCCAGCCTGGACTTCCTTTGATTCCTTCCCTTTGGATCAGCGTCCTTCAGGAAGGCGGAACATCTCTCCAGCTGAGCAGCAGAGGACAGCAGGGCTTCGTTGGCTGGGCATGTTCTCTTCTGGCCCTCTGGCCCTCACAGACACAGGAGGAGGACACAGAGGCTGCTGTAACACAGCCAGCCCTGCCTCTCAGGTCAGCTCTCAGGCCATCCTCTCTCCCCTCAGCAGCAGCTCACTGTTCTGCACTCCTCTGGCCTGGGCTGGCAGAGGTGTGCAGCAGTTCTGCTGATCTCCCAGTGCTGGCCATGTCTGCAGTGCCTGTGTGAAAGACACAGGAAGCTGCCAGCATTGCACTGCTCTGCTGTGCCCCTGCCATCACCGAGTTTGCTGTCAGCAGCTGCTGCTACACGTCCATTCAGGCACAGGCCTTTCCTTCCTGGCCCTCTTTCCCCCCCTCTCTCCTCTGCTCTCTCTCGTGCTCCCCTTTGGCCTGGGCTGGCTGAGCAGTGCAGGCCTTGTTGTTGCTCCCTGGGCCAACTACGTCACGGTTCCCCGTGACTCTGCCAGCTGCTCTGACACAGCGACTGCGTCCTCAGTGTGGATTCCAGAATGCGACAGACGTCCAGAGAAGACTTCCAGGGCTGATTGGAACATGCTGCCATCAAGAACTGCCATGGCTCAGGCCCCCTGGGAATCTGCTCACAGCGAAAGCTGCTGTCACTCTGTGTGGGCACAGCCTTGTCTGTGTAGGCCTGCTCACACTGCAGCCCCTGTCTGCACCAGAACCGTGCCGATCCACCTTCTCTTGGCCTCCTTGCCTGCATGGAAAAGGGCAGCTTGGGCTGAAGTCCCTCAACTTTCAGATGGCCGAGTGAAGTCTCTGAGCCCTGGTGACCCACGCAGCTCTTCAGCCTGCTGACCTGGTCTGCTGGGGCTGTCTTAAAAGGCAGAGGGCACGTGATCCTAATGTCCCCACATCCATCCCTCTTAGCATACTGTAGGCCAGTTCCTAAAAGGACACCTGCAAAATCTCTCTGAATGTTAATCAACATGTAGTTAGTTTTCAGTGGTGATTAGCTATGTGTTTAGTCAGAGGTGCAATGGTTCTAATGGTGAGAGAAAGACATTCCCAGTTGTCATCAGGTGGAACACACTTCAGACTGGAATCCTCAAGCAGACTGCAGTCAAGCTTTCTTAATTACTCGTTGTTGTTATCAATTCAGACGCATCTCTTAATTCCTGCTTGAATGAACATTCTGTAATAATCTGCTGAGACAGTGCAAGGCTTGACAATGAGACTATAGTTTATTAAAGTAGCACTTTTTACTTAGGTGCACTTTTCATCTGTTGAACTTCCTGTCGTCTATTGGAAATCTCTGGAACCAGTGCATAAGATTCACCTATTCTATAGAAGTCTGACTGAACCCCATACTGGGATTATTTTTGTTCAATCCAAGCACCTTGGACGTTACTATACATTTATTCAATCATGAGGTAAGTCTGCTTCAGAAGCAATATAGAAAGCATAAAGGGGGAAGAAGATAATGTATTAGTGAAGACTTAACTAGTATTCATAAACTGAAAACTGTGAAACACTATGATGATTACAGAATTTCCCGGAGAAATGTCAAGTTCTTCTCTGAATGCTAAATGCAACATCAGTTCACTTCTCACTGGGTTGAATGTTTTAAATATTTGGTAATAATAATGGTTCCTTAATTCTGACATTTAATATGAAAATATTAAAATTCCTGTGTTAGAGTACTTTTTTGTTAGAATGCCAGATGCTAAAGGGATGAAGTGGCACAAGAAAGCAAAATATCTCTGCTGATGGCAGGAAGGACTGTAAGGATGGAAAGGCTGGTGTTTGCCATGGGCAGGGAAACACATCTGGTTTTCTTGTTCCCTTTGTCTTTGAGTTCCAGAAAAATAGAGGAGAGTGTGCCCTCACCTTGGACCCCTCCTGCCCTCTGCTGCTGAGATGGAGAAATGTCCCACCTCCTACAAGGACATCAGGACAAAGATAAGTAATCAAAATATTTCCAGGCTGGCTGTACTTGTGGGCATCTGTTGCTGGAAAATTTAATGGCATTAAACTGCCTAGATAAGGACAGAATGAGGGTGACAATAGAATGGTACGTAATCACAGTACAATGAAAAAAGTATGCAGGGTGCAGGAAGGGAGGTGTGGACATTCTGAGTTGCAACTCTTTATTTGCTCCAGAAAGCTCTATCAGAATGGAAGACTGAAGGAAATACTTTGAGTGTTTTCTAATGTGACTGGATGAAAGATCCATGTGGCAAATTGAATAACTGAGTGGTAAAGGGACATAGATACCTCACTGTTTCATGGAACCTCTCAGTTAAGCACCTGAGCACTGTGTACAGGACTTGGGAATATAAGTATTAGAGGATCATGGAATATCTGTATTTGGAAGGGACCTCGAGGATCATGTATTCCACCTCCTGGTTCCACACCGGACCTCCTATGGGTCAAGCCCTGTGTCTGAGAGCATTGTGCAAATGCTCTTTGGCCTTTGTCAGCTCAGTGCCAAACCACTGCCCCGGGGAGCCAGTGCCAAATTCCATGTATCTAGTTCATCCTACAGAATGATGCCAAGAACAGTTATAGAGATCGACTTACAAACAAAATTCTTGTCTTGAATTAATGGTACACTCACCATTAAAAAAAAAAGAAAAAAAAAAAAAAAAAGAAAAGAAAAAAGAGGAAAAAAAAAGAAAAAAAATCAAAGCCACATTCTTACGCTGGCATTTTACAGTATTGTCAGATTTTTGTAATTCTTTTTTGTCATATAAGATTCTCTCATCATGAAATAATGACCAAATTCTCTCTTCAGATCTAAACATACAAATGCTAAAGGCAGCAGTGCTGTTCAAGAGTACATTACCAGCTCAAACACTGCTTTGGCTGTAAAACTGAAGGTAGTAAGGAATTTTATCAAGGAGTTAGAAGAAAACATGTAAGTGTAGATTTAAAAGCAACCTGTATTGTTACTTAGAGTTTGATATAGTGTAATCCAATGCACAGTACTTGTAACGTGTGTTTTACAAAATGCTTTGCAATGTAGGCATCTATTAAGATAAATGCTGCAAGTTCTAATATGTCCATGACCTTTTCAAACTGTTCCTTACTCCTACACATCACTACGAGTAGTTCTTCTGTCAGGAAGGATCACCTGAGTAATTAACCTGTGACCTTAAGTTTGGAATTAAATGCATACAGTGGAAGTAAGAGCTGTGGGTTATTTTGCTCTTTCAGTGTTGAACAGCCGAGGTGTTTTGTTTTGGAGGGTGGATAGTGATGGGACACGTGGGGAATGGCTTTAAACTGAGACGGGGGGTGTTTAGGTTTAGGTTGGATGTGAGGAGGAAGTTTTTCAGCCAGAGGGTGGTGAGGCACTGGAACAGGTTGCCCAGGGAGGCTGTGGATGCCCCATCCCTGCAGGCATCCACGGCCAGGCTGGATGTGGCTCTGGGCAGCCTGGGCTGCTGGCTGGCAGGTTAGAAAGCCCACAGGACCTTATTGCAGCCCTGGGTGCAGGGGGATCACTGCTCCTAGCATGCACACAGAAGAGCTGGAGCACACAGGTGATGTACATTCCACTTGTGAACATTCCTGCAATTGCAGAGAGCGTGCGCCTGTTCCACTCACTGCTGCACAGATTAAAAACTGATTGCAGATGAGCTGTTTTGGTATGGGGTTCTTGCCAACGGTCTGCAGTGGCTGTGTGATTCCTCGGGGAGTTGCTCTCCAGCCCAAAGGTCATGTCCTAAGTCGACCAGATCCCGTTTGTGTCCAGAAATGGCTGACAACAGATCAGCTGCTGGTCAAGTTTCTAACATCACACTGGCCTTGCTCCAGTGTCTGTGTCATCAGCCCCAGCACATACGGTGCACCTCTTCAAGGCTTTGCAACACTGAGACTCTGCACTTGGGCTCCAGACATCCTGCTGCACCCAGAGGTTATTCTAGCTTTGGTATCTTGCAACTTTGCATATAACTACATCACTGTAATCATAAATGTCTAGGAGCATGGAGATGGAGAAATTAATCTTCCTGTAATTCTCTGTACTGCAGCCCCGTGGTTGTCAACACCTAATGCAATATTGAAATTTCAGTTGAGAAATTGAAAGCTGTCCCTAACAAAAAAACATCTGCATTTGTTATTGGAATCACACTGAGGATCAAGAAATCCAAATGCTTCTAGCATAACCACGATTACAGGCAGTGTTTAGACAAGCTCTTACAGGAAAACCATGAACACAAGGCTAAAGAGAGACTAAGTGATGCACTCTGCAGGAATACTCATGGAAGTCTTCACAGTGCAGGAGTCTGATCTGATTACAGATGCTGTGCTTTAAGTACCCCTTATCATATCTTTTTTTTCACTGTTGTGCAGGGGTTGGACTCAGTGATCTCTGGAGGCTGGAGATGCTGTTTGCTAATGGCAGATGGAGAGAGGAAAAGCAAGTCCAAGGCATGCTGTGCATAGCCACCACATGGCATCTGCCCCATTTCCCCCTGCACAAAGGAGGAGCAGCTCACAAGCTTGGCCTGGGCCAGGGAAGGGAGCAGACAAACATCTGGACCGACCCCAAACGAGCTGGTTCTGCAGGTTGGGTGTCTTCTGCTGCTTGTCTCACATCCTGCTGCTCAGCGGTAGATTTGTTCCTGCTCAGTGCTAACAGGAAACTCACACAGCATTTCTGTTTCAGCTGTGCCAACGCTTTGATCCCTTGCTGCTTGGATGGGGCGTTTGAAGAATGATGCCTGTGCTGATGTCCAGCCAGGCTTTGGGGATGAGTCTCCACACCAGGGTCCGTCTGACAGGACTGAGGGTTGGGGATCCAGCCAGGTCGAGTCCAGTGTGCTTTGCTCTTGTTCTTAGTGCTTGTTTTTGCTCAGGAGGGCAGGAGGTGAACCTCGTGAACCAATGCCTGCAGACGGGGTTTGCAGAGAAAGAGGTCCTGCAGGCCTTGTGTGACAGCCACGGAGCTGCAGCGAGGCTGCATCCGTGTAAAACACCAGAGATCCACGGAGGTGTGAAGGGGAGCTGTGGGCTGCAGTCACGCAGGAAGGGATGTGCATGCTCGGGGTTTGGTTGTTGTGTGTGTGTTAAGTGACTGTGATACCACTGCTGGGTCAGTGTGAGTGTACGGAACAAGTGTGACAGCCTTTTTGATGGAGCCCTGTGAAAGGAGTCCTATGGATTTGAGATCCAACTATCAGCCCGTGGGCATCATCCAGGAGTTGGGGTAGGGGATGAGGCAAGGGAAGTTGGGCTGAGAAAGGGATAAAGCAGTCTGGCAGCAGTTCTGTGTTTCTCCCATCTCCTGCTTTATTTCCTTCCAGGTGAAATAAATGGGTGCTGCAACATGCCCTTGAATGTAACAAAACCCACTCTAGTGTGGATTTGACATGGGCCCAGCACTGCAAGGTACGCTGCTGGGAGGAAGCGTCCATCTGGCTGAGGGCAGGAAGGCCCTCCAGAGGGATGCACTGAGGCCAGTTGTGCGAGGCTCAACAAGAGCAAGCGCCAGGTCCTGCGCTTTGGTCATGACGACCCCGTGCCAGCTTCTCCAGGATTTGGCTGGGGTAGAATTCCAAGCAGCCCCTGATTCCAGAACGTTGGGCTGGGCTGTTGGAATCTTCTGCCCTTGTGACTGGTCTTGCCTCCCCACCCTGTCCGTCGTGGTGGAGCAGCCTGGTGGCCCTCAGTGATGTCATAAGGGCTAGAATGAGGGGAGGAGCAGTGCGTGCTGCGTCCCTTCATTGGAGCGCTGGAGCTCTGACTGAGCAGCTCGCTTGTTGCACTTGTGCACCGACTGCGTCCCTTTGTCTTCACACCGTCCTGTGCAGCACCTTGTAGGTAAGCTGAGACAGTGTGGGAGAGACGGGGGGACAGTGAGTGCTGAGAACTGCTGGCTGGCGGAGCTCATAGGATCACATTATCTCCATCAGCAGAGGGGTGGCCATGAGGGACAGGGAGGTGATCGTCCCCCCCTGCTCTGCTCTTGTGAGGCCCCAGCTGCAGTACAGTGTCCAGAAAGACAGGGAGCTGTTGGAGAGGGTCCAGAGGCGAGCCACAGAGATGATCAGGGGACAGGAGCACCTCCCCTGCAAAGACAGGCTGGGGGAGCTGGGCTTGTTCAGCCTGGAGAAATGAAGGCTGTGGGGTGACCTCATGGCAGCCTTCAGTACCTCAAGGGAGCCTAAAAAGAGGAGGGGAATCAACTCTTTGAAAGGGTAGATAACAGCAGGACAAGGGGAAACGGTTTTAAGTTGAAAACTTGAGTTTTTAAGTTGAGGGAGGGCAGACTTTGGATTTTCCGTCGTAGTCTTTGCTAAACCGTGGAAGCAAACTGACCTGCTCTTTCTCTCTCCTCTCTCCACCCTCTGCCTGCTTCCCTGCTGCAGCTTTTGCTCGTGGAAGATCAGAGCATAGTGACAAGGAACGGCTGCGGATTCGTGAGATTTCTCTCCCTCGTTCTGATCTCTTGACAGGTACCTGCCATGGTTTGTCCCCCCACATGCTTTAGCAGCCCGTGACGCCCCGTGTTTAGTAACACAGCCTCATCCAGCTTTGATGGGACGCTGGTCACGTGTGGGTTTTCTCCACGTGCTCTGCAGCTCAGCCCTCAGAAAGATGCTGTCTGTGGTGCTGTGACCAGCTGGTCTACAGGAAACCAATCCCTTAGGCAAAGAGTCCCAGCCCCAGCTTGTGCAGAGCTGCACAGCATCACCAGGGACACCAGCAGGCGTGCTTGGGCTGTGTGAGTGTGCCCGACAGCTGTAGGGAGCACAGCAGAGATGTGAACAGAGAAAATAACAGTGTGTTTCTTTTCAGTTCCAGCTTGTCACACCTACGCTGATGGCTGTGGCGTGCAGCGAGATCAGCTGTGGGCCTGACCTGGCATGGACAGAGGTAGAGTATGAAGCTCTGATTGGTCTTTGTTCCCTGACTGCAGCCAGCAGAGTGAGCCGCAGATGTGCTCTCCTGCTTTCCAAGAGAGCTCCTCTGTGGCAAGACAGTAGTGCAAGCGTGGCAAGTTTTTAAAAGTACCAGAGCCATCTCGGCTGTGGGGTTTGTCCTCTACTGACTTTTCCCTTGAAATGGCTGCAGAAACAACAATCATTCTCTGCTCTGTTTGGCCTCGCTGTTGGTTGGACTGCTCAAGAGAGCTGCTTGGTGCTTGCAATGGCACTGTTTGCACCTTGTAACTGCAGCCGTAGCTTTGGTTTCCCTCTTCACGGTCTCCTAGCATCTTAAACAGTCAGCCTTCCTGCACAAAGAGCGTAGGAAAGGAGGGGGCAAAATGGACAAGGCCACCTGTCTGCGTCAGTGCCATTGCTGATTAGTCTGGGTGGGGAGAGATGCATCTTTGCATTGCCTGGCGTGTGCCTGCTGCACACCAGGGAGAGAAACAGCCGTTATTAGACTTGCAGTTCCTTCTGAAGTGCCCACGATAAGGACCGAGTGCATTTCCTGCAGCTTTCTCTGCAGATGTGCTCCTCACCTTGAAATCCTCCTTGTTGGTTCCCAGCTCCTCACCGTGGCCTGTGCTCTCTGTTTCAGACTGAGAACAAGGGGAAGCCCCTGCTGGACCATGAGGTGGCACCTGTGAACATTCCAGCTATTGCTGCTGCCCATGCTATTAAGAGACACATTGCCCAGGCAGCGGATGAACTCTCCTTTGAGGTAAGCAGTTCAAGGCGTTCCATGCTCTATTTTACAGTGGCAAATGCCTTCACAGCTGCGCTGGTGCAAGTGCTCTCACGCTCGGCGATGTTTGGCAGTGCAGAAGAATGCAGTCATTTGAGCTGTGCTTTCCTCCCAGCCGTGCTGAAGCTGGGATTGACGTTGCAATCTCTTGCAGGTGGGAGACATCATCTGTGTCATCGACATGCCACCAAAGGAGCTGACCCCCTGGTGGAGAGGCAAGCTCGGCTTCCAGGTAGGCACAAGCTTCAGACTGGAGAGTGCAACTTCAGTAAAGGCAGGAATCTCAGCTTAGAGCTGCTCTGCCTGCACAGGATGCCTAGTGGACATAAACAGTTTCCCTGTGTCGGTGTCAAGGGACCTTGCCTTTGGCTGCTAATGTTGAAAAATTATTACCTTTATGCTGTGAACTATGGCCATTTTCTGCTGGATAGTCTTATGGAACGTCAGGCAAGCACGTTCCGAGGGAAATGTTACGTGGCTTTTGGTTTAACAGTTCAGACCTGAGAAGTGCTGCATGCAATAGTTGGCCTCTCTTCTTGTTACAGGTTGGATTTTTCCCAGGGGAGTGTGTGGAACTCATTAATAAGAACATTCCTGAGGCACTCATCAATTCTGTGCCAAAGCCAGGTATGGATGTTACATTTGATGGTGTGGGAAAGCAAAATGAAGTCTTTTTGGGGGTATGTTCCATGTTTAGTACCTCCTTTATCCATCCCACATTGTCCTCTGGGTTGATGATTCTTCATGCACACCATGGGGCAGAGATTTGGCCCAATCCTCCTGGGTTTATGACTGGACTTGGGGAAACTATAGAATACTCATGGAATGGCTTGGGATGGAAAGGAACCTCAGGGATCATCATGCTCCAACCCTCCTGCCTCAGGATGGTCTCCCAGCCCCCACATTTAATGTGAGACTAGATCAGGCTGCCCAGGGCCCCATTCAGCCTGGCCTTGGGCTCCTCCAGAGATGGGGAAAATCCCTTTTTGTATGTACTGGTTGGTAATGTTCTTCCCGTTCTGACGTGCCCTGTAGAATGTGCTGTGCTCGGCCTCGTCCAACGGAGCCAGACCTGAAATGACCTGGTTTCTTCCTTTTGTTGTGCAGTGCCCAAGAAACGCAGCAAGATCCTCACCTTCCTTCGTTCCTTGGTGAAGTCCCGCCCAAAGAAACCGACCAAGCGGGAGGTGGAGAAGGAAAGGGTGTTTGGCGGTGACCTGGGAGAGCATCTTCTCCACTCCGGTCGTGATGGTAAGGAGCTGCCCATTCCTGAGATCTTCCTCTGCTGGGCATCTAAAGAAGATGAAAGGGAGCTCATATCTAGCAGGGGGCAGGCTGATAGCAGTGGAGACACGTGTAATGGGAGTTGATGGCTGAAGGATAAAGTGAGGCGGATGCTCCTAAGAGACAAGCACATCTGTATTTGCTTCAGCCAAGCCTGGCTGGGCTTAGTGGATAGGATGTGAAGCACAGCCTGCAGCACGATTGAATCAGGAGCTCCACTGACGGCTGGCACGTGTTCTTCAGTCCCCCAGGTCCTCCAGAGCTGCGCTGAGTTCATTGAGCAGCACGGCGTGGTGCAGGGGATATACCGCCTGTCCGGCGTCGCGTCCAACATCCAGAGGCTGCGGTAAGAGTGCTGCGACTGACACAGCCTGAGTGCATCTGGTGTGGCTTTGGGCTTGCCTTCCTCTCGCTCAACCGGGTTTGCGTCCCTCTCTCCAGGCAGGAATTTGAGTCGGAGCAGATTCCTGAGCTCACCGTCCGTGACATTCACAGCGTGAGCTCCCTCTGCAAGATGTACTTCAGGGAGCTCCCGAACCCTCTGCTCACCCACCAGCTGTACGGCAAGTTCTCGGTAAGCACAAGGCCACGTCTTTCATTTCCCTCTTCCTGGGCCTCTTGGCAGATGGCTGCAGCAGTGCCCCAGCTCGGAGGCCCTTTTGCTGTCAGCCCCACGAGGTTTACTCGCAGTGGTGTACTAGCCTGATTGGTGTCTCGCTCCCTTTCTGCACTACTCCAGGATGCTGTTGGTGCCGCTACAGAGGAGGAGCGGCTGCTCAGAATGCAGGACGTCATCCAGCAGCTGCCCGCTCCTCACTACAGGTCAGTGCTGCCCTCAGCCTGCTGAGCTCAGCCCTGCTGCATTGCAGAGGGCAACGATGCGGTTCCAGCCTTTGTCTTTCTGAATTGCAGCACGGCATGCTCGTTGGTGCTGAACGTTTGCCTCTCTTGTTTTCCAGGACTCTGGAGTATCTGATGAGACACTTGGCGTGTCTGGCTGGGAGCTCCAGTATAACAAACATGCATGCCAAGAACCTAGCCATTGTGTGGGCTCCAAACCTCTTAAGGTAAACTTCTGGTTCTGTTTCAACACTTCCTCTGTTCTCCAGTTAAGAAAAGCAGTCTTCCCTTTTTCTCCATCATATGTGCTCTTCTGTAAAATCTGTGGCTGACAGAAGTGCAGGAGCCTGGGCTGTTCTCCATCCCCATGGGCACAATGTCTAGGTGACAATTTCTGCAGTCTTGTTGAGATGGGACTGACGTGTCCTTGATCATCCAGGGGAATTTCTGCAGTGGCATCACTGATTGCCCACTGCGGAAGTCTCCAGAGCCTCAGCTGACAGCTTTTGGCTGCAACAATTCAGACTCGGGGAAACGGTCTTGGAGAAATGACTTCTAAAATCTGCCTTTTCTACAGATCACAGCAGAACGAGTCTGCCTGCGCCAGCGGAAGAGCTGCCTGCATGGAGCTGCAGACGCAGTCGGATGTGGTGGAATTCATCATCAACCACACCGACGTCCTCTTCGGCTCCAAATCCGGAGCAGACATTGCAGATGCAGCAGGTGAGTGTCTTCCTCCATTAGCTTGATCTTGACCTGACACCTTGATCAAATGCAGGCCTTCTCCAGGACCTCTGAGATACTCTTTTACCATCAAGGGGACAGCAGACCTCTGGGCTTCCATTAGGGTATGGCATCCTGTTGCTGGATGCTGAGAATGTCCAAGCCCAAACTTCACAAGGAGGAAACTGTCATTATTATGTTTGCACGCAGGAGAAGCTTGATGCAAGCGTTGCAGCGAAGCTTTCTCAGTTCCCTGCCCCTTTTATCTAGGGGTGAGCTCTCTTAATGATGACCGTGTCCTTTGCCATAAACAGACCTCTGCCCACATGGTTAGTTTGAGCTCCTCTTCTTCCAGTGGCTCGGATAAGCAAGCCTGAGAAAAATACAGCACCTCCCCCAGAACTGTGGTGGCTGTGCTGCTGCTTTCTGATCCTCACTCTTACCTGTGCTTTTCCCTGACAGGGCACAATTCTCTCCCAGGGCCCAAGTCTGTGGGGGTCTCTTCTGCTGCCACAAAGCTGCTCAGCCTGGAGGAGGCACAGGCACAGAGGCGAGGCCACAGCACCTCTTCTGTGGTAACAGAGAGCAGCAGGGACATTGAAGTGGAAGAAAGCCCTGCAGCTGGGCAGGGCAAATTCCACACTGTCATCGACTTTCCATCTGACAGGTAAAGAGGACTTTCTTTTCCAGCACCTAGCATCATTGTTTGGGTGGGTTTTTGTGTTTTCCTGCAGAAACCAGGCAGTGCTAGGAACAAGCAACTGCTGCCAAGAGCTCAGTGCAGCTCTTCCCTCACCCTTCACCACGCACGACTCACAGCGTTGGCTGTTTTCTCTCTCCAGACAAAATCCACACAGCAAGAAGGAGGAATCACCAGCTAGCAGTTGGTGTTGCTGCTTCAGCCTCAGGAAGCCATCCTCTGGCAGCAAACGCCAACTGCAGCGCAATGCCAGGCAGCCCTCAGAAACAGCAGTGGTAGTCCTGGCAGGTAAGGGTGCAAATGCAGCTTCCAAATCCCTGCTTTTCAGGAGCATACAATTCAAGCTTGCTCTGCACTTGTATCTCTTTCTGGCGTTCCAGCCCCTGCCCAACATCTTCAGTTCACCCCTGATCAAGAACCACTGTCGTAATTCAGCTTGTGAAAGTTTGACACTAACCCCTGTGTATCCTTTCTAGGTGAATCGAGCCCTTGCCAACCCACAAGATCCAGGGCAAGTAGCGAGGATGCTCTGTGTGCTTCCATCAGTGGAGAGCTCTTAGGAAGCACAAATTGCTGCAGTTCCAACAGCAGCCTTCCGTCTGACAACATTAATGGAGAGAAGGAGCTCATTCAAGTTCATGCCCTCATTACACCTGGCTCTGCTGAAAATGCTGACCTGGGCCTGCCAGAAACCACAGTCACCAGCCTGGATTGTAACCAGGAGTCTCTGCAGTGCAGGCCATCCCAAGAGCAGTGTGAGTGCCCCAACAGCAGCACCTCCATGCAGGAGCAGGTCAGTGTCAGTGAGGAGGAGCAGAGCCTCTTGCAGGAGGACTTTCAATCAGGCCTCCAGTCCCAGGCATCAGAGAGCAGCACTGAGAGCTCTGAGCCACTCTCTCCATGACAAGACAGGATGAGTCCCATCTTCACCGTGGACCTCTCACACCCTCCTGTCCTTTATATAATAATAAAAGCACACTCGTGCTCAATCAACACCTTGACTGCCTCCAGAGTCTTCATTCACACGGACTGGGATGAATGCAGCACACAGCAAGGCACCCCAGCTTGCAATGCTGTGGCTGTGGGGTGCGTGCAGCACAGCTCTGGGTTTGTTCCTGTTTTGTCTGGCTTTGGGATGTCTGCAGGGGGAGCTCTGCAACCATTTGGCATGGTAGCAAATAATCTCTCGCATCCTGGATGCTGCTCATGATACTCCCAAGCTTCCTGGCTGTGGCTTTGTGATGCTTTTCAGGGCTTTCTGATGCATTTTGATGCCTTGGATGTTGCTTAACACCTCCCTCCTCCCATCATGTCCTTTCCTGGCTCCCAGCTACGAACTGGCCCTGCAGATCATCTCCAGACCTGTCATCAGCACACTGCGGAAGGAGAAGCTCCCCCTGGCCAACGTCAGGCAGTACTGCTTGGTCTGCAGCTCAGTGGCCATTTCCCTTTTAGGCGGCTCCTGCAGAAGAATCAAGCAGCAGAACCTTTTGCTCACCCTGCAGCACACAAATGCTACGAAAGCAGAAACAACCTGGGAATCTCTGGGTCTGCAAGACTTCACAGACACTCACCGACTGTGTCTGATGGTTCCCTCCCATCCTTGATTTCCGTCTCCCCTTCTCCACATCGGATCCCACTGCTGAGCCATGATCAAGCTGCCCAGTGTGGCAGAGCATCGTGCAGAACCGTGCTGGCACCTCCTCCCCTTCCTCTCCTGCAACCTCACCCGCTTCTCTGACAGACCTGCTGATCCCACGCGTCCCATCGGGATGCTCTGGCACAGGATGTGCCCCTAACCGAAAGCTCCTTCCCACCCTCCCAAGAAAAAGTAAACAGGTTTTCTGCCTCCTCTGCTTGATTTCATGTGGCAGGGATGGAGAGCTCTTCAGCTCTGAGCAAGTTTTTTTCTGAGAAAGTGACCAGCTCTTTTCCATCCCTTTGCCCCTACAAAGAGTTGTCCAGAGCATCTCGTCCAAGAATTCCTGGAACAGCCTGCAGCTGGCTCTCCTGAAGTTCAGGCTCCTGCCTTTGCTTCCTGCCAGGCCCGCATTCCTTGAGATCACCAACTCAAGGAGGGCATGGTCACTGCAGCCCTGACCGCCTCCTGTCGTAACCCCTGGTGTGCACCATGTCCAGCAATGCTTCCCTTCTGCTTGCTGTGCCCAATGCCTGCACCACAGAGTGATTCTCACTGCACTCCAGGAGTCTGTCAGATTGCTTGCAGCCAGCCATGCTGATTTCCCAGACTGACTGGAATCCCCCATCAGCATGAGAGTCAGTGAGTGCGATGCTTCTGCTGGCTGCAGTAAGCAGCTCCCACCAACAGGCTCTCTTTCCAGGCGGCTGTAGCAGACCCTCACCTCCAGAAGCCCTGCACTGCTGCACTTCCTAATTTTACCCACAAGTTCACAACCTGCTCATGGCTCTTCTTAGTTCTTTGCACTCAACTTCTCATCATAGAAGGCAAATCCCTTGCCTTCCAGAATTCCATAGTATCAATTGTGTCTGCTTTATGTCAGGATTCTTTTTCTTTCTTTTCTTTTTCCATTTTCTAGGTAGGAAAATGAATTTCTGAGCCAGGAGAAGCAGAAGTGAAACAGTCTTCCTGGCACTGCTCAGGTTGCATGAGTTGCCAAGTGCTCCTCAGGTAATGTGTGCTGAAGAGCTGACCTTGGTGGCAGGGGCTGTGGCTGCATTTTGTGCCTGTCATGCGGGAATCCAAGAAAGCCTATTCAGAGCAGGAGCTGCAGAGCGAGATAAACATCACGAGAAGGTAAGGCTGAGAAGCAAGGACACCTCCAGAAAGAAGAGAAAAACTGAGTCAAGTGAGCTGCGTGACGGCCGTGTGATGCTGACCATGATTGGAGGAAGAGCGCATGGCTGGGAATGACTGATGGCTCTGGTTGGATGGGTGCCTGTGTGCACAGAGGTAAGGAGTGTTTGTGGGATGTTTTGCTGGCATCTAACGGCTGTAAGGGGAAGTCAAGAGAGAAAACTTGTGAATGCATATAAGGGATGTTAAAATCTGGAACAGACTGTTTGGATCATTCACAGCTGAGTCCGTGCCAGATTGCCACACTGTCAGAACCTGGGGCCTAGGATTTTCCTTTAAGAGTGCCAACTGCTCATTTTAAATGATAAAAAGTAACATTGAAAAAAGCTTCCCTCCTTGCATTAGAATAAGGCATTGATATTTGATGTTTCTGTCTTTCCATTCCTTTAGCAGCCTGGGTGTTGATGCAGCTGCATGCATCTGCTGTCCTCCCCTTCTGTTTTGTGTAAAAGAACAGTAAAATATGCAATCAGTGTGAGATCTTTCTGAAGTATTTTACTTTATTTGCCCCTAGGCTGCAATGGCTGGGAAATGGCAGTGTCACCCAGGAGCCCACACGGCGACCTGATGTCTCATTGTTGGGGTCTATTGGAAACCACCACGATGACAAAAGAATGCCTGGGATTCCTCCGGCCCAAATGCCAAACCTTGCACTTGGCTGTGCTGAACCTCATGAGGTTCACCCAGGCCCACCTCTCAAGTCTGCTGAGCTCAAACAGATGTCATTTTTCTCGTGTCCTTCCATTCCGAGTCCATCTGTTCCCCAAAGCAAAAGAATTCTGACCAAGGCTGCAGTTGCAGCTGACTTCCCAAGGCTGCAAGACGTGGTGGTGACACAGCCTTGTGCTTCTGCATTGGTGCTCATCCCACGTTTCCTTTCTCTGTCTCGCAGGTCAGCTCCTGCTGGAAGCAGATGGTATCCCAGTGTGAATGAAGGTCAGTGCAGGAGCAGCTGCTGATGGGAGGAAGGAAGTCCATGCTGAAGAGCTCTGAAGCATCTGCAGGTATGGTTCTGGAGGAGGCAGCAGTGATGTCGGAGGGCTCCCCAGCAGGAAGCTGTCTCATCCAAATGCTTGCTGAGTGGTTGGAAGGGAGCTTTCTGCATGACAGCAGCACCAGCTGCTTGCTTCAAATGCTGCAAAGACAAGGATTAGCACGAGTTCCAGTATCTACAGTATCATCACGAATCACGATAGGATTACAATGTGTCCTCATACAAACGCAGCCATTTCTCTCTGAGTCCAAAGGCTGTCCGGAAAGCATCTTTGAGGTCTCTCACACCAAACCACTGCTGTCCGTGTGGGATCTGACTCATTAGGGTATAGGGGTTAGGAACCACAGGCTGTCTTTTGAGAACGGGTTCAGTCATTTCCTTACATCTTGCACCAGCCGATACGTGCCGTCTGCCTTCCGTGCCGACAGGATTGGGGTGTTATAAGGCCACAGACAAGGTTCCAGAAGACCATCCTTAACCACTGTCTGTGTTACAGCTTTTAGACCCACTCTCCCTTCTAAGGCTATGGGATATTGTTTCACTGCTTCACAGCTCCACTCCCTCCTTGGGCAGTTCTTTGTAAGGGAAAATTGTGAGTCCACCCCGATTTCCTTCCCCTGCCCACAGCTTTGGATTCATTTCTTCTTCATCACAGCTGTTAACACATTCATTGACCCCTGATATCTGTTTCACAGACTTGCAGCTGTAATCCTCATTTAACTGTTAAATCTCACCCCCATAAATCGGTCCCTGCTTCAGGCACAGAGAACAATTGCCCTGCAACTATTTTATCTTTCCATTTTAACTCTGTGGTCTCCAAGAGTGGAGCTGTCATTTCTGATCCCTCAGCCCCAGTTATGCACAACAGCCACATCCAGATACACGTCTGGTACCTCTGAACTAGCTAATGCTGTAGGATGGAATGTTGTTTCTGCTCTGGGTATCAAATGTGGGATTGGACAGAAGCAGTACAGCACCATGTGTTTAGTAATTTGCCCTTAGAAACAGTTTGAAAAAGTAGAAAGACTTCATTAGTATTAGTAAAAATAAGTTATTTCATAACATATTTTAGAAATACAGTTGTTCAATCATGTGATCAATTCTCACTTACAGAACTGTAATAGTTACAAATAGTATGGGTATAGTATTAAGGAACAGAAAGCATGTTGTAAGGCCATTCTGTTTGGATAGGAGAAGCTCAGCAAAAGAAAAACAGACTCCAAAGAAGCCAGGGCCTCCACACAAGGCCGAACTGACTCACTCTGTGGGCAGGTTGGGATGCAACAGGCAGGCATCAAGAGACTCCCCTCTGTCCTCCTTCCAAACTTCTCTCTCTTCAGGGATGAGCAGGTGTCCAGAAATAGTGGCCAAGTGTTGATAAGCAGCTGTCAGACGTTCAATAATTAGTAGTATACCTGCTGAGCTAGCAACAATTGGTGTTTAGCCAGTCACACACACACACACAGAATGGCACTGGTTGGAAAGGACCTCAAGGATCAGGAATCTCCAACTCCCTGCCACAGGCAGGACCACCAACATCTGTAGCACTGCACATATGCACATTGCTGGATAGAAACAGCAGTGTGGGAAAAAACTGTATGCTGTGGATGCAAAGGGTGAATCAGAATGGCTTAACAGCTGTCCCACAAGGAAAAGCAATCCCTTACCTGCTTTGCCATGCTCATGGCAGCAGCAATGCAGATGCCAGCAGCTGATGCCCACAAGGAACGCCAGCCTGGACTTATTTTCATTACATATCTTTGTCCTGATGTCCTTCTAGAAGCTTGGACATTTCTCCATCTCAGCAGAAGAGGGAAAGAGCGTTCGAAGTTGCAGGCACACTCTCCTCTTTTTCTGCACACGAAGACAAAGAGAACATGAAAACCAGATGTGTTTCCCTGCCCAGGGCAAACACTATACTTTCCATCCTTACAGTCCTTCCTGACATCAGCATCAATGGAAACAACATCCCACTCACCTTTGCCATGTCTGGCAGAGGTTGCAGCTCTTTCTATTGCATCCCTCTAGCTGTCAAGTCAAGAGCTCCTGTGTCACACAAGGAAAAGCAATCTTTTACCTGCTTTGCCATGCTCATGGAAGCAGCAATGCAGATGCCAGCAGCTGATGCCCACAAGGACAGCCAGCCTGGACTTATTTTCATTACATATCTTTGTCCTGATGTCCTTCTACAAGCTGGAAGATTTCTCCATCTCAGCAGAGGAGGGCAGGGGAGTTCCAAGGTGAGGGCACACTCTCCTCTTTTTCTGGCACACAATGAGAATATGAAAACCAGATGTGTTTCCCTGCCCATGGCAAACACCAGATTTTCCATCCTTACAGTCCTTCCTGACATCAGCACTAATTAAAACAACATCCCACTCACCTTTGCCATGTCTGGCAGAGGTTGTTGCAATTTCTATTTCATCCCTCCAGATTTCATTTTATCAGAACCTGTGTCACACAAGGAAAAGCAATCTTTTACCTGCTTTGCCATGCTCATGGCAGCAGCAATGCAGATGCCAGCAGCTGATGCCCACAAGGACAGCCAGCCTGGACTTATTTTCATTACATATCTTTGTCCTGATGTCCTTCTAGAAGCTGGAACATTTCTCCATCTCAGCAGAAGAGGGCAGGATGGGTCCAAGGTGAGGGCACACTCTCCCCTGTTTATCTGGCACTCAAAGAGAAAGAGAAAATGAAAACCAGATGTGTTTCCCTGCCCATGGCAAACACCAGCCTTTCCATCCTTACAGTCCTTCCTGACATCAGCAGAAATGGAAACAACATCCCACTCACCTTTGCCATGTCTGGCATAGGTTGCAGCTCCTTCTATTACATCCCTCTAGCTGTCAAGTCAAGAGCTCCTGTGTCACACAAGGAAAAGCAATCTTTTACCTGCTTTGCCATGCTCATGGCAGCAGCAATGCAGATGCCAGCATCTGATGCTTACAAGGACAGACACGCTTGGACTTATTTTCATTACATATCTTTGTCCTGATGTCCTTCTAGAAGCTGGCACATTTCACCCTCTGAGCAGCAAAGGGCAGGAGGGGTCCAAGGTGAGGGCACACTCTCCCCTGTTTATCTGGCACTTAAAGAGAAAGAGAAAATGAAAACCAGATGTGTTTCCCTGCCCATGGCAAACACCAGCCTTTCCATCCTTACAGTCCTCCTGACATCAGCACTAATTGAAACAACATCCCACTCACCTTTGCCATGTCTGGTAGAGGTTGCAGCTCTTTCTATTGCATCCCTCTAGCTTTCAAGTCAAGAGCTCCTGTGTCACACAAGGAAAAGCAATCATTTACCTGCTGAGCCATGCTCATGGCAACACCAGTGCAGATGCCAGCAGCTGATGCCCACAAGGACAGCCAGCCTGGACTTATTTTCATTACATATCTTTGTCCTGATGTCCTTCTAGAAGCTTGGACATTTCTCCATCTCAGCAGAAGAGGGAAAGAGCGTTCGAAGTTGCAGGCACACTCTCCTCTTTTTCTGCACACGAAGACAAAGAGAACATGAAAACCAGATGTGTTTCCCTGCCCAGGGCAAACACTATACTTTCCATCCTTACAGTCCTTCCTGACATCAGCATCAATGGAAACAACATCCCACTCACCTTTGCCATGTCTGGCAGAGGTTGCAGCTCTTTCTATTGCATCCCTCTAGCTGTCAAGTCAAGAGCTCCTGTGTCACACAAGGAAAAGCAATCTTTTACCTGCTTTGCCATGCTCATGGAAGCAGCAATGCAGATGCCAGCAGCTGATGCCCACAAGGACAGCCAGCCTGGACTTATTTTCATTACATATCTTTGTCCTGATGTCCTTCTACAAGCTGGAACATTTCTCCATCTCAGCAGAAGAGGGCAGGAAGGGTCCAAGGTTAGGGCACACTCTCCTCTATTTAAATAGCACTGAAAGATTAAGACAAAATGAAAACCTGATGTGTTTCCCTGCCCATGGCAAACACCAGCCTTTCCATCCTTACAGTCCTTCCTGACAGCAGCACTAATTGAAACAACATCCCACTCACCTTTGCCATGTCTGGCAGAGGTTGCAGCTCTTTCTATTGCATCCCTCTAGCTTTCAAGTCAAGAGCTCCCGTGTCACACAAGGAAAAGCAATTTTTACCTGCTGTGCCATGCTCATGGAAGCAGCAATGCAGATGCCAGCAGCTGATGCCCACAAGGACAGCCAGCCTGGACTTATTTTCATTACATATCTTTGTCCTGATGTCCTTCTACAAGCTGGAACATTTCTCCATCTCAGCAGAAGAGGGCAGGAAGGGTCCAAGGTTAGGGCACACTCTCCTCTATTTATCGAGCACTGAAAGATTAAGACAAAATGAAAACGAGATGTGTTTCCCTGCCCATGGCAAACACCAGCCTTTCCATCCTTACAGTCCTTCCTGACAGCAGCACTAATTGAAACAACATCCCACTCACCTTTGCCATGTTTGGCAGAGGTTGCAGCTCTTTCTATTGCATCCCTCTAGCTTTCAAGTCAAGAGCTCCTGTGTCACACAAGGAAAAGCAATCTTTTACCTGCTGTGCCATGCTCATGGCAGCAGCAATGCAGATGCCAGCAGCGGATGGCCACAAGGACAGCCAGCCTGGACTTATTTTCATTACATATCTTTGTCCTGATGTCCTTCTAGAAGCTGGGACATTTCTCCTTGTGAGCAGCATAGGGTAGGAGAGTTCCAAGGTGAGGGCACACTCTCCTATATTTATCTAGCACTGAAAGATTAATACTAAATGAAAACGAGATGTGTTTCCCTGCCCATGGCAAACACCAGCCTTTCCATCCTTACAGTCATTCCTGACATCAGCAGCAATGGAAACAACATCCCACTCACCTTTGCCATGTCTGGCAGAGGTTGCAGCTCTTTCTATTGCATCCCTCTAGCTTTCAAGTCAAGAGCTCCTATGTCACACAAGGAAAAGCAATCTTTTACCTGCTTTGCCATGCTCATGGCAGCAGCAATGCAGATGCCAGCAGCTGATGCCTACAAGGACAGCCAGCCTGGATTATTTTCATTACATATCTTTGTCCTGATGTCCTTCTAGAAGCTTGGACATTTCTCCATCTCAGCAGAAGAGGGCAGGAGGGGTCCAAGGTTAGGGCACACTCTCCTCTTTTTCTGGCACTCAAAGAGAAAGAGAACATGAAAACCAGATGTGTATCCCTGCCCATGGCAAACACCAGCCTTTCCATCCTTACAGTCCTTCTTGAAATCAGCAGCAATGGAAACAACATCCCACTCACCTCTGCCATGTCTGGCTGAGGTTGCAGCTCTTTCTATTGCATCCCTCTAGCTTTCAAGTCAAGAGCTCCTGTGTCACACAAGGAAAAGCAATCTTTTACCTGCTGTGCCATGCTCATGGCAGTAGCAATGCAGATGCCAGCAGCTGATGCCCACAAGGACAGCCAGCCTGGACTTATTTTCCTTACGTATCTTTTTCCTGATGTCCTTCTAGAAGCTGGAACATTTCTCCCTCTGATCAGCAGAGGGCAGGAGAGTTAGAAGTTGCAGGCACACTCTTCTCTTTTTGTGCCACAAAAAGAGAAAATGAAAACCAGATGTGTTTCCCAGCCCATGGCAAACACCAGCCTTTCCATCCTTACAGTCCTACCTGACATCAGCAGCAACTGAAACAACATCCCACACACCTTTGCCATGTCTGGCAGAGGTTGCAGCTCTTTCTATTGCATCCTTCTTGCTTTGAAGTCTAGAGCTCCTGTGTCACACAGGGAAAAGCTATCTTTTACCTGCTGTGCCATGCTCATGGCAGCAGCAATGCAGATGCCAGCAGCTGATGCCCACAAGGACAGCCAGCCTGGACTTATTTTCATTACATATCTTTGTCCTGATGTCCTTCTAGAAGCTGGAACATTTCTCCCTCTGAGCAGCAGAGGGCAGGATGGGTCCAAGTTGCAGGCATACTCTCCCCTGTTTATCTGGCACTCAAAGAGAAAGAGAAAATGAAAACCAGATGTTTTTCCCTGCCCATGGCAAACACCAGCCTTTCCATCCTTACAGTCCTTCCTGACTTCAGCACGAATTGAAACAACATCCCACTCACCTTTCCCATGTCTGGCAGAGGTTGCAGCTCTTTTTATTGCATCCCTCTAGCTTAGAAGGGAAGAACTCCTGTGTCACACAAGGAAAAGCAATCTTTTACCTGCTGTGCCATGCTCATGGCAGCAGCAATGCAGATGCCAGCAGCTGATGCCCATAAGGACAGCCAGCCTGGACTTATTTTCATTACATATCTTTGTCCTGATGTCCTTCTAGAAGCTTGGACATTTCTCCATCTTAGCAGAAGAGGGCAGGAGGGGTTCCAAGTTGCAGGCACACTGTCCTCTTTTTCTGGAACACAAAGAGAAGATGAAAACCAGATGTGTTTCCCTGCCCATGGCAAACACCAGCCTTTCCATCCTTACAGTCATTCCTGACTTCAGCACGAATTGAAACAACATCCCACTCACCTTTGCCATGTCTGGCAGAGGTTGCAGCTCTTTCTATTGCATCCCTCTAGCTGTCAAGTCAAGAGCTCCTGTGTCACACAAGGAAAAGTAATCTTTTACCTGCTTTGCCATACTCATGGCAGCAGCAATGCAGATGCCAGCAGCTGATGCCCACAAGGACAGCCAGCCTGGACTTATTTTCATTACATATCTTTGTCCTGATGTCCTTCTACAAGCTGGAACATTTCTCCATCTCAGCAGAAGAGGGCAGGAGGGGTCCAAGGTTAGGGCACACTCTCCTCTTTTTCTGGCACTCAAAGAGAAAGAGAACATGAAAACCAGATGTGTATCCCTGCCCATGGCAAACACCAGCCTTTCCATCCTTACAGTCCTTCCTGACATCAGCACTAATTGAAACAACATCCCACTCACCTTTGCCATGTCTGGCAGAGGTTGCAGCTCTTTCTATTGCATCCCTCTAGCTGTCAAGTCAAGAGCTCCTGTGTCACACAAAAAAAACCCAATCTTTTACCTGCTTTGCCATGCTCATGGCAGCAGACATGCAGATGCCAGCAGCTGATGCCCACAAGGACAGCCAGCCTGGACTTATTTTCATTACATATCTTTGTCCTGATGTCCTTCTAGAAGCTGGAACATTTCCCCCTCTGAGCAGCAGATGGCAGGAGAGTTCCAAGGTGAGGGCACACTCTCCCCTCGTATCTAGCACTGAATGATTAAGACAAAATGAAAACCAGATGTGTTTCCCTGCCCATGGCAAACACCAGCCTTTCCATCCTTACAGTCCTTCCTGACATAAGCACTAATTGAAACAACATCCCTCTCACCTTTGCCATGTCTGGCAGAGGTTGCAGCTCTTTCTATTACATCCCTCTAGCTGTCAAGTCAAGAGCTCCTGTGTCACACAAGGAAAAGTAATCTTTTACCTGCTTTGCCATGCTCATGGCAGCAGCAATGCAGATGCCAGCAGCTGATGCCCACAAGGACAGCCAGCCTGGACTTATTTTCATTACATATCTTTGTCCTGATGTCCTTCTACAAGCTGGAACATTTCTACCTCTGATCAGCAGAGGGCAGGAGAGTTAGAAGTTGCTGGCACACTCTCCTCTTTTTCTGGCACACAAAGAGGAAATGAAAACCAGATGTGTTTCCCTGCCCATGGCAAACACCAGCCTTTCCATCCTTACAGTACTCCTGACATCAGCACGAATTGAAACAACATCCCACTCACCTTTGCCATGTCTGGCAGAGGTTGCAGCTCTTTCTATTGCATCCCTCTAGCTTTCAAGTCAAGAGCTCCTGTGTCACACAAGGAAAAGCAATCTTTTACCTTCTTTGCCATGCTCATGGCAGCAGCAATGCAGATGCCAGCAGCGGATGGCCACAAGGACAGGCAGCCTGGACTTATTTTCATTACATATATTTGTCCTGATGTCCTTCTAGAAGCTGGAACATTTCTCCCTCTGAGCAGCAGAGGGCAGGAGGGGTCCAAGGTGAGGGCACGCTCTCCGCTGTTTATCTGGCACAAAAAGAGAAAGAGAAAATGAAAACCAGATGTGTTTCCCTACCCATGGCAAACACCAGCCTTTCCATCCTTACAGTCCTTCCTGAAATCAGCAGCAATGGAAACAACATCCCACTCACCTTTGCCATGTCTGGCAGAGGTTGCAGATCTTTCTATTGCATCCCTCTAGCTTTCAAGTCAAGAGCTCCTGTGTCACACAAGGAAAAGCAATCTTTTACCTGCTGTGCCATGCTCATGGCAGCAGCAATGCAGATGCCAGCAGCTGATGCCCACACGGACAGCCAGCCTGGACTTATTTTCATTACGTATCTTTGTCCTGATGTCCTTCTAGAAGCTGGGACATTTCTCCATCTCAGCAGAAGAGGGCAGGATGGGTCCAAGGTGAGAGCACACTCTGCTCTTTTTCTGGCACACAAAGAGAAAATGAAAACCAGATGTGTTTCCCAGCCCATGGCAAACACCAGCCTTTCCATCCTTACAGTCCTTCTTGAAATCAGCAGCAATGGAAACAACATCCCACTCACCTTTGCCATGTCTGGCTGAGGTTGCAGCTCTTTCTATTGCATCCCTCTAGCTTTCAAGTCAAGAGCTCCTGTGTCACACAAGGAAAAGCAATCTTTTACCTGCTTTGCCATGCTCATGGCATAAGCAATGCAGATGCCAGCAGCTGATGCCCACACGGACAGCCAGCCTGGACTTATTTTCATTACGTATCTTTTTCCTGATGTCCTTCTAGAAGCTGGAAAATTTCTCCCTCTGATCAGCAGAGGGCAGGAGAGTTAGAAGTTGCAGGCACACTCTTCTCTTTTTCTGCCACACAAAGAGAAAATGAAAACAAGATGTGTTTCCCAGCCCATGGCAAACACCAGACTTTCCATCCTTACAGTCTTCCTGCCTTCAGCACTAATTGAAACAACATCCCACTCACCTTTGCCATGTCTGGCTGAGGTTGCAGCTCTTTCTATTGCATCCCTCTAGCTTTCAAGTCAAGAGCTCCTGTGTCACACAAGGAAAAGCAACCTTTTACCTGCTTTGCCATGCTCATGGCAGCAGCAATGCAGATGCCAGCAGCTGATGCCCACACGGACAGCCAGCCTGGACTTATTTTCATTACGTATCTTTGTCCTGATGTCCTTCTAGAAGCTGGAACATTTCTCCCTCTGATCAGCAGAGGGCAGGAGAGTTAGAAGTTGCAGGCACACTCTTCTCTTTTTCTGCCACACAAAGAGAAAATGAAAACCAGATGTGTTTCCCAGCCCATGGCAAACACCAGCCTTTCCATCCTTACAGTCCTTCCTGACATCAGCAGCAACTGAAACAACATCCCACACACCTTTGCCATGTCTGGCAGAAGTTGCAGCTCTTTCTATTAAATCCTTCTTGCTTTGAAGTCTAGAGCTCCTGTGTCACACAGGGAAAAGCAATCTTTTACCTGCTTTGCCATGCTCATGGCATAAGCAATGCAGTTTCCAGCAGCTGATGCCCACAAGGACAGCCAGCCTGGACTTATTTTCATTACATATCTTTGTCCTGATGTCCTTCTAGAAGCTGGAACATTTCTCCCTCTGAGCAGCAGAGGGCAGGATGGGTCCAAGGTGAGGGCACACTCTGCTCTTTTTCTGGCACACAAAGAGAAAATGAAAACCAGATGTGTTTCCCAGCCCATGGCAAACACCAGCCTTTCCATCCTTACAGTCCTTCCTGAAATCAGCAGCAATGGAAACAACATCCCACTCACCTTTGCCATGTCTGGCTGAGGTTGCAGCTCTTTCTATTGCATCCCTCTAGCTTTCAAGTCAAGAGCTCCTGTGTCACACAAGGAAAAGCAATCTATAACCTGCTGTGCCATGCTCATGGTAGCAGTAATGCAGATAGCAGCAGCTGATGCCCACAAGGAAAGCCAGCCTGGACTTATTTTCATTACATATCTTTGTCCTGATGTCCTTCTAGAAGCTGGAACATTTCTCCCTCTGAGCAGCAGAGGGCAGGAGGGGTCCAAGGTGAGGGCACACTCTCCCCTGTTTATCTGGCACAAAAAGAGAAAGAGGAAATGAAAACCAGATGTGTTTCCCTGCCCATGGCAAACACCAGCCTTTCCATCCTTACAGTCCTCTTGACATCAGCAGCAACTGAAACAACATCCCACTCACCTTTGCCATGTCTGGCAGAGGTTGCAGCTCTTTCTATTGCATCCCTCTAGCTTTCAAGTCAAGAGCTCCTGTGTCACACAAGGAAAAGCAATCTTTTACCTGCTTTGCCATGCTCATGGCAGCAGCAATGCAGATGCCAGCAGCTGATGCCCACAAGGACAGCCAGCCTGCACTTATTTTCATTATATATATTTGTCCTGATGTCCTTCTAGAAGCTGGAACATTTCTCCCTCTGAGCAGCAGAGGGCAGGATGGGTCCAAGGTTAGGGCACACTCTGCTCTTTTTCTGGCACACAAAGAGAAAATGAAAACCAGATGTGTTTCCCTGCCCATGGCAAACACCAGCCTTTCCATCCTTACAGTCCTCCTGACATCAGCACTAATTGAAACAACATCCCACTCACCTTTGCCATGTCTGGCAGAGGTTGCAGCTCTTTCTATTGCATCCCTCTAGCTTTCAAGTCAAGAGCTCCTGTGTCACACAAGGAAACGCAATCTTTTACCTGCTTTGCCATGCTCATGGCAGCAGCAATGCAGATGCCAGCAGCGGATGGCCACAAGGACAGGCAGCCTGGACTTATTTTCATTACATATATTTGTCCTGATGTCCTTCTAGAAGCTGGAACATTTCTCCCTCTGAGCAGCAAAGGGCAGGAGGGCTCCAAGGTGAGGGCACGCTCTCCTCTGTTTATCTGGCACAAAAAGAGAAAGAGAAAATGAAAACCAGATGTGTTTCCCTGCCCATGGCAAACACCAGCCTTTCCATCCTTACAGTCCTTCCTGACATCAGCACTAATTGAAACAACATCCCACTCACCTTTGCCATGTCTGGCAGAGGTTGCAGCTCTTTCTATTGCATCCCTCTAGCTTTCAAGTCAAGAGCTCCTGTGTCACACAAGGAAAAGCAATATTTACCTGCTTTGCCATGCTCATGGCAGCAGCAATGCAGATGGCAGCAGCTGATGCCCACAAGGACAGCCAGCCTGGTCTTATTTTCATTGCATATCTTTGTCCTGATGTCCTTCTAGAAGCTGGAACATTTCTCCATCTCAGCAGAAGAGGGCAGGAGGGATCCAAGGTGAGGGCACACTCTCCCCTGTTTATCTGGCACAAAAAGAGAAAGAGGAAATGAAAACCAGATGTGTTTCCCTGCCCATGGCAAACACCAGCCTTTCCATCCTTACAGTCCTTCCTGACATCAGCAGCAACTGAAACAACATCCCACTCACCTTTGCCATGTCTGACAGAGGTTGCAGCTCTTTCTATTGCATCCCTCTAGCTTTCAAGTCAAGAGCTCCTGTGTCACACAAGGAAAAGCAATCTTTTACCTGCTTTGCCATGCTCATGGCAGCAGCAATGCAGATGCCAGCAGCTGATGCCCACAAGGACAGCCAGCCTGGACTTATTTACATTATATATCTTTGTCCTGATGTCCTTCCACAAGCTGGAACATTTCTCCCTCTGATCAGCAGAGGGCAGGAGAGTTAGAAGTTGCTGGCACACTCTCCTCTTTTTCTGGCACACAAAGAGGAAATGAAAACCAGATGTGTTTCCCTGCCCATGGCAAACACCAGCCTTTCCATCCTTACAGTCCTCCTGACATCAGCACGAATTGAAACAACATCCCACTCACCTTTGCCATGTCTGGCAGAGGTTGCAGCTCTTTCTATTGCATCCCTCTAGCTTTCAAGTCAAGAGCTCCTGTGTCACACAAGGAAACGCAATCTTTTACCTGCTTTGCCATGCTCATGGCAGCAGCAATGCAGATGCCAGCAGCGGATGGCCACAAGGACAGGCAGCCTGGACTTATTTTCATTACATATATTTGTCCTGATGTCCTTCTAGAAGCTGGAACATTTCTCCCTCTCAGCAGAAGAGGGCAGGAGGGGTCCAAGGTGAGGGCACAGTCTCCCCTGTTTATCTAGCACTGAAAGATTAAGACAAAATGAAAACCAGATGTGTTTCCCTGCCCATGTCAAACACCAGGCTTTCCATCCTTACAGTCCTTCCTGACATCAGCACTAATTGAAACAACATCCCACTCACCTTTGCCTAATCTGGCAGGGAGGTGATGCTCTTTCTATTATACCCCTCTGGCTTTGAATTCACCAGTGCTTGTGTCACACAAGGAAATGCAACATTCCTGCTGTTCTGCCATTCCCATAGCAACAACTATGCAGATGCCAGCAGCTGATGCCCACAAGGACAGCCAGCCTGGACTTATTTTCATTACATATCCTTGTCCTGATGTCCTTCTACAAGCTGGAACATTTCTCCATCTCAGCAGAAGAGGGCAGAAGGGGTCCAAGGTGAGGGCACACTCTGCTCTTTTTCTGGCACTCAAAGGGAAAGAGAAAATGAAAACCAGATGTGTTTCCCTCCCCATGGCAAACACCAGACTTTCCATCTTTACAGTCCTTCCTGACATCAGCACTAATTGAAACAACATCCCCCTCACCTTTGCCATGTCTGGCAGAGGTTGCAGCTCTTTCTATTGCATCCCTCTAGCTTTCAAGTCAAGAGCTCCTGTGTCACACAAGGAAAAGCAATCTTTTACCTGCTGTGCCATGCTCATGGCAGCAGCAATGCAGATGCCAGCAGCTGATGCCCACAAGGACAGCCAGCCTGGACTTATTTTCATTACATATCCTTGTCCTGATGTCCTTCTACAAGCTGGAACATTTCTCCATCTCAGCAGAAGAGGGCAGGAGGGGTCCAAGGTGAGGGCACACTCTGCTCTTTATCTGGCACTCAAAGAGAAAGAGAAAATGAAAACCAGATGTGTTTCCCTCCCCATGGCAAACACCAGATATTCCATCTTCACAGTCCTTCCTGACATCAGCACTAATTGAAACAACATCACACTCACCTTTGCCATGTCTGGCAGAGGTTGCAGCTCTTTCTATTGCATCCCTCTAGCTGTCAAGTCAAGAGCTCCTGTGTCACACAAAGAAAAGCAATCCTTTACCTGCTGTGCCATGCTCATGGCAGCAGCAATGCAGATGCCAGCAGCTGATGCCCACAAGGACAGCCAGCCTGGACTTATTTTCATTACATATCTTTGTCCTGATGTCCTTCTAGAAGCTGGAACATTTCACCCTCTGAGCAGCAGAGGGCAGGAGGGGTCCAAGGTGAGGGCACACTCTCCCCTGTTTATCTGGCACAAAAAGAGAAAGAGGAAATGAAAACCAGATGTGTTTCCCAGCCCATGGCAAACACCAGCCTTTCCATCCTTACAGTCCTTCCTGACATCAGCACTAATTGAAACAACATCCCACTCACCTTTGCCATGTCTGGCAGAGGTTGCAGCTCTTTCTATTGCATCCCTCCAGCTTTCAAGTCAAGAGCTCCTGTGTCACACAAGGAAAAGCAATCTTTTACCTGCTGTGCCATGCTCATGGCAGCAGCAATGCAGATGCCAGCAGCTGATGCCCACAAGGACAGCCAGCCTGGACTTATGTTCATTACATATCCTTGTCCTGATGTCCTTCTACAAGCTGGAACATTTCTCCATCTCAGCAGAAGAGGGCAGGAGGGGTCCAAGGTGAGGGCACACTCTGCTCTTTATCTGGCACTCAAAGAGAAAGAGAAAATGAAAACCAGTTGTGTTTCCCAGCCCATGGCAAACACCAGACTTTCCATCCTTCCAGTCCTTCCTGACATCAGCACTAATTGAAACAACATCCCACTCACCTTTGCCATGTCTGGCAGAGGTTGCAGCTCTTTCTATTGCATCCCTCTAGCTGTCAAGTCAAGAGCTCCTGTGTCACACAAGGAAAAGCAATCTTTTACCTGCTGTGCCATGCTCATGGCAGCAGCAATGCAGATGCCAGCAGCTGATGCCCACAAGGACAGCCAGCCTGGACTTATTTTCATTACACATCTTTGTACTGATGTCCTTCTACAAGCTGGAACATTTCTCCCTCTCAGCAGAACAGGGTAGGATGGGTCAAAGGTGAGGGCACACTCTGCTCTTTATCTGGCACTCAAAGAGAAAATGAAAACCAGATGTGTTTCCCTGCCCATGGCAAACACCAGCCTTTCCATCCTTACAGTCCTTCCTGACATCAGCACTAACTGAAACAACATCCCACTCACCTTTGCCATGTCTGGCAGAGGTTGCAGCTCTTTCTATTGCATCCCTCTAGCTTTCAAGTCAAGAGCTCCTGTGTCACACAAGGAAAAGCAATCTTTTACCTGCTTTGCCATGCTCATGGCAGCAGCAATGCAGATGCCAGCAGCTGATGCCCACAAGGACAGCCAGCCTGGACTTATTTTCATTACATATCCTTGTCCTGATGACCTTCTACAAGCTGGAACATTTCTCCATCTCAGCAGAAGAGGGCAGGAGAGTTCCAAGGTGAGGGCACACTCTCCTCTTTTTCTGGCACACAAAGACAAAGAGAAGATGAAAACAAGATGTGTTTCCCAGCCCATGGCAAACACCAGACTTTCCATCCTTACAGTCCTTCCTGACATCAGCAGCAACTGAAACAACATCCCACTGACCTTTGCCATGTCTGGCAGAGGTTGCAGCTCTTTCTATTGCATCCCTCTAGCTTTCAAGTCAAGAGCTCCTGTGTCACACAAGGAAAAGCAATCTTTTACCTGCTGTGCCATGCTCATGGCAGCAGCAATGCAGATGCCAGCAGCTGATGCCCACAAGGAAAGCCAGCCTGGACTTATGTTCATTACACATCTTTGTCCTGATGTCCTTCTAGAAGCTGGAACATTTCTCCATCTCAGCAGAAGAGGGCATGAGGGGTCCAAGGTGAGGGCACACTCTGCTCTTTATCTGGCACTCAAAGAGAAATAGGAAATGAAAACAAGATGTGTTTCCCAGCCCATGACAAACACCAGCCTTTCCATCCTTACCATCTTCCTTACTTCAGCAATAATTGAAACAACATCCCACTCACCTTTGCCATGTCTGGCAGAGGTTGCAGCTCTTTCTATTGCATCCCTCTAGCTTTCAAGTCAAGAGCTCCTGTGTCACACAAGGAAAAGCAATCTTTTACCTGCTTTGCCATGCTCATGGCAGCAGCAATGCAGATGCCAGCAGCAGATGCCCACAAGGACAGCCAGCCTGGACTTATTTTCATTACATATCTTTGTCCTGATGTCCTTCTACAAGCTTGGCCATTCTCCCTCTGAGCAGCAGAGGGCAGGATGGGTCCAAGGTGAGGGCACACTGCTCTTTATATGGCCCTCAAAGAGAAAGAGAAAATGAAAACCAGATGTGTTTCCCTGCCCATGGCAAACACCAGACTTTCCATCCTTACAGTCCTTCCTGACATCAGCACTAATTGAAACAACATCCCACTCACCTTTGCCATGTCTGGCAGAGGTTGCAGCTCTTTCTATTGCATCCCTCTAGCTTTCAAGTCAAGAGCTCCTGTGTCACACAAGGAAACGCAATCTTTTACCTGCTGTGCCATGCTCATGGCAGCAGCAATGCAGATGCCAGCAGCTGATGCCCATAAGGACAGCCAGCCTGGACTTATTTTCATTACATATCTATGTCCTGATGTCCTTCTAGAAGCTTGGACATTTCTCCCTCTGAGCAGCAGAGAGCTGGATGGGTCCAAGGTGAGGGCACACTCTGCTCTTTATCTGGCACACAAAGAGAAAGAGAAGATGATAAACAGATGTCTTTCCCAGCCCATGGCAAACACCAGACTTTCCATCCTTACAGTCTTCCTGACTTCAGGAATAATTGAAACAACATCCCACTCACCTTTGCCACGTCTGGCAGAGGTTGCAGCTCTTTCTACTGCATCCCTCTAGCTTTCAAGACAAGAGCTCCTGTGTCACACAAGGAAAAGCAATCTTTTACCTGCTGTGCCATGCTCATGGCAGCAGCAATGCAGATGCCAGCAGCTGATGGCCACAAGGACAGCCAGCCTGGACTTATTTTCATTACACATCTTTGTTCTGATGTCCTTCTAGAAGCTGGAACATTTCTCCCTCTCAGCAGCAGAGGGAAGGAGAGTTCCAAGGTGAGGGCAAACTATCCCAAGTTTATCTGGCACTCAAAGAGAAAGAGAAAATGAAAACCAGATGTGTTTCCCAGCCCATGGCAAACACCAGCCTTTCCATCCTTACAGTCTTCCTGACTTCAGCAATAATTGAAACAACATTCCACTCACCTTTGCCATGTCTGGCAGAGGTTGCAGCTCTTTCTATTGCATCCCTCTAGCTTTCAAGTCAAGAGCTCCTGTGTCACACAAGGAAAAGCAACCTTTTACCTGCTTTGCCATGCTCATGGCAGCAGCAATGCAGATGCCAGCAGCTGATGCCCACAAGGAAAGCCAGCCTGGACTTATGTTCATTACACATCTTTGTCCTGATGTCCTTCTAGAAGCTGGAACATTTCTCCATCTCAGCAGAAGAGGGCATGAGGGGTCCAAGGTGAGGGCACACTCTGCTCTTTATCTGGCACTCAAAGAGAAATAGGAAATGAAAACAAGATGTGTTTCCCAGCCCATGACAAACACCAGCCTTTCCATCCTTACCATCTTCCTTACTTCAGCAATAATTGAAACAACATCCCACTCACCTTTGCCATGTCTGGCAGAGGTTGCAGCTCTTTCTATTGCATCCCTCTAGCTTTCAAGTCAAGAGCTCCTGTGTCACACAAGGAAAAGCAATCTTTTACCTGCTTTGCCATGCTCATGGCAGCAGCAATGCAGATGCCAGCAGCAGATGCCCACAAGGACAGCCAGCCTGGACTTATTTTCATTACATATCTTTGTCCTGATGTCCTTCTACAAGCTTGGCCATTCTCCCTCTGAGGAGCAGGGGGCAGGAGAGTTCCAAGGTGAGGGCACACTCTCCCCTGTTTATCTGGCTCTCAAAGAGAAAGAGAAAATGAAAACAAGATGTGTTTCCCTGCCCATGGCAAACACCAGCCTTTCCATCCTTACAGTCCTCCTGACATCAGCACTAATTGAAACAACATCCCACTCACCTTTGCCTAATCTGGAAGGGAGGTGATGCTCTTTCTATTATACCCCTCTGGCTTTGAATTCACCAGTGCTTGTGTCACACAAGGAAATGCAACATTCCAGCTGTTCTGCCATTCCCATAGCAACAACTATGCAGATGTCAGCAGCTGATGCCCACAAGGACAGCCAACCTGGACTTATTTTCATTACATATCTTTGTCCTGAAGTCCTTCTAGAAGGTTGAACACTTCTCCATCTCTGCTGCAATGGTCAAAAAGGGTGCAAGTTTAGGGCACACTCTCCTCATGGCCTCTTGCACTCAAAGACAAAGGGAACATGAAAACCAGAAGTGTTTCTTTGCCCGTGGCAGACACTAGCCTTTCCATCCTGACAGTCCTTCCTACAATCAGCTTGAATTGAAACAACATCCCCCACATCTCTTTTTTGTACTTATTCATGCGTGAATAATAATGAGGATTTTTCTGTAAATCTTATTTCTGCATGGAAACGATCAGATAACCGGAGCTTTTTTCTCTAAAACAATCCTGCAAATTTGCATTGCTTATCTATGTACGCAAAATGTTTTTGCCATTCATCTCAAATATCAATACATCTGGCAAAATAAGATAGAAAAAGTATTTACAGACATTTTTGGACATAGATTACTTCTGGTCAAGTGGGAAAGAATCCCTAAGCTGCAATCATGATATTCTTTTATCAGTTTCTCTGATTTAGCCAGTGTTACTAAAAGGGAAATAAGACACAGGCTTTTGATAGCAGCTGCCAATTTAAGAATGATAATAAGTTTTATTATTCTTGGCTAAGATCAAAGTCCCGCATTTCAGGTTTATCTCCAGCTCATCAAGTATAATTAACAGTTTTGGATAGCCACATTATTCTATAGCAATATTGTCTTCCTGCAAGGAATTTCATTGTTTTGACACGTGCCACAGGTTGTTAATAGATTGCCTGATTACCATTTATTTTTTTTATTGGCTTATGATGACCACAGAAAATTATACAGCAGCACCATAAAAACTTTAAATCCTATCCCATGTATCTGCACTCATACGAAAATAATATTGGAAAGCATTGGTGAAACTAAGATTACAAAATAAAGCAGAGGACAATTTCAGTGAAAGCCTGCAGGTTTCTCAGCTCTGCTTATTTCAAACCCCTGAAGACATCCACGGGTTTCCTGCTGTGGGACACAGGCACTCACCTGCAGCTCAGCACTGCCTGCTCATGCCTGCGCACACCTTCAGCCTGGAACCAAGGAAATCCTCAGCAAAGACATCAGCACACTTTTGTTATGATGACTTTCATAAAGAAGCATCAAATATTTCTTCACGAGAAATACTGCAAGTCCCTTTGACACTAACCCTTATTTTAAATGTTTAGATTTATGCTTCATTCAGGCGTGCTGTCACTCCAAAAAAGATTTTTATTCCTTTTCATTCTGAGGAACACAGTGATTTCTGCCTTGTTTACTGACTGTAGGCACAGCAATACTCCTGCACCTTCAGGGAAACAGCAAATCCATCTCTTTCACACCCTACTTCTATCAAGCTCATTCACCTTACAAGGTATTTATTGCAAGCAGCTCTTCCAAAAACGGAGACTAACAGAACCTGCAACCCAGGACACCTCAGTAAGCCAGTACTTTTCATCTCCTGAAGGTGTAGGTAGACACAGAGCTGGAACATCTTTTCCAGAGCTGTGTGATGCTATCTCATCTATGTTCCTTTACTGTTGACTCAGTGTCACTTCTTATCTAACCTGGTTGCATCCCAGGATTTCTGGTGCCAAAAATAAACTGACAGCTTTCATCACTAGTTAAAAGGAAACTGCAATAGGAAAAGCAATTTTTCTGATTTCTCTGTTGATCAAAGATGCTCAATGCAAGCCTGATGCGGTAGAAACAATATCAGCTTTAGAATGACAGTCATTAGAGCAGAATCCTTTCACTGATGAAATCCCACAGTCCTGATTCATACAACACTGACACTGGAGGACACAGTAGTTTAGATGAGAGCGCATTAAAAATGACTAAGTTAAGGTCTCAGAAATAGCAAATAGTGACAAGTATGAAAAAAAGAGGTTGCAGAAACTGCTTCAGTTTGGCACTCTGGCATAAAGTATGACAACACACAACCTGCCTGTGCAGTTCCAGAAGCAGGAGAAAGCCGTCAACCAAGACTTGTTCTCATCTGCTCTGAAAGTCCACTGGGACAAGGCCACTTTTCTCTGACGTGCTTCCAGAAGTATCACTTCTGAGCACTGTGCCAGGGAGTTACAAGATACTGTTTGTGTGTACAGAGGAGAAAAAGACGTCTGTCTGGAAACAGACTTGGTGAAGGAGAAGCAGCATTTCCAGAGTACTTCAGAAAGAACTGAGCACTGCCCCAAGAGCTTCAGAGCGGCAGGCTGTCACAGTGTGCCAACCAGCTCAGCTGTGAGTTGGCACTGAAGCTGCACCACAGGGAGAACAAAGCCCCCTGTGCACCCTTGGAGAGCCAAGGGTTGGAGATTCATGAACCTTGAGCTCCTTTCCAACCCGGGCCATGCTGTGATTCTGGGATTCTCACCTTTGCCTCATCTGGCAGAGGGAGGCAGCTCTTTCTCTTGTCTCCCTATGGCTGTCAGGTCACCAGGGCCAGTGTCACACAGGGAACTGCAAACACTGTGTGTGCTGTGCCCTGCCCATGGCAGCACAGAGGCAGCTGCCAGCAGCTGATGCCCACAAGGACAGCCAGCCTGGACTTCCTTTGATTCCTTCCCTTTGGATCAGCGTCCTTCAGGAAGGCGGAACATCTCTCCAGCTGAGCAGCAGAGGACAGCAGGGCTTCGTTGTCTGGGCATGTTCTCTTCTGGCCCTCTGGCCCTCACAGACACAGGAGGAGGACACAGAGGCTGCTGTCACACAGCCAGCCCTGCCTCTCAGGTCAGCTCTCAGGCCATCCTCTCTCCCCTCAGCAGCAGCTCACTGTTCTGCACTCCTCTGGCCTGGGCTGGCAGAGGTGTGCAGCAGTTCTGCTGATCTCCCAGTGCTGGCCATGTCTGCAGTGCCTGTGTGAAAGACACAGGAAGCTGCCAGCATTGCACTGCTCTGCTGTGCCCCTGCCATCACCGAGTTTGCTGTCAGCAGCTGCTGCTACACGTCCATTCAGGCACAGGCCTTTCCTTCCTGGCCCTCTTTCCCCCCCTCTCTCCTCTGCTCTCTCTCGTGCTCCCCTTTGGCCTGGGCTGGCTGAGCAGTGCAGGCCTTGTTGTTGCTCCCTGGGCCAACTACGTCACGGTTCCCCGTGACTCTGCCAGCTGCTCTGACACAGCGACTGCGTCCTCAGTGTGGATTCCAGAATGCGACAGACGTCCAGAGAAGACTTCCAGGGCTGATTGGAACATGCTGCCATCAAGAACTGCCATGGCTCAGGCCCCCTGGGAATCTGCTCACAGCGAAAGCTGCTGTCACTCTGTGTGGGCACAGCCTTGTCTGTGTAGGCCTGCTCACACTGCAGCCCCTGTCTGCACCAGAACCGTGCCGATCCACCTTCTCTTGGCCTCCTTGCCTGCATGGAAAAGGGCAGCTTGGGCTGAAGTCCCTCAACTTGCAGATGGCCGAGTGAAGTCTCTGAGCCCTGGTGACCCACGCAGCTCTTCAGCCTGCTGACCTGCTCTGCTGGGGCTGTCTTAACAGGCAGAGGGCACGTGATCCTAATGTCCCCACATCCATCCCTCTTAGCATACTGTAGGCCAGTTCCTAAAAGGACACCTGCACAATCTCTCTGAATGTTAATCAACACGTAGTTGGTCTGTGCACTGCAGAAATTGCACCTAGGTTTTCAGTGGTGATTAGCTATGTGTTTAGTCAGAGGTGCAATGGTTCTAATGGTGAGAGAAAGACATTCCCAGTTGTCATCAGGTGGAACACACTTCAGACTGGAATCCTCAAGCAGACTGCAGTCAAGCTTTCTTAATTACTCGTTGTTGTTATCAATTCAGACGCATCTCTGAATTCCTGCTTGAATGAACATTCTGTAATAATCTGCTGAGACAGTGCAAGGCTTGACAATGAGACTATAGTTTATTAGAGCAGCACTTTTTACTTACTTTACAAGTTCTTATCTGAATGCTAAATGCAACATCAATTCACTTCTCACTGGGTTGAACGTTTTAAATATTTGGTAAATCTAAGGTTCTAATTCTGACATTTAATATGAAAATATTAAAATTCCTTGTAAGTACTTTTTTGTTAGAATGCCAGATGCTAAAGGGATGAAGTGGCACAAGAAAGCAAAATGTCTCTGCTGATGGCAGGAAGGACTGTAAGGATGGAAAGGCTGGTGTTTGCCGTGGGCAGGGAAACACATCTGGTTTTCCTGTTCTATTTGTCTTTTGAGTGCCAGAAAAATAGAGGAGAGTGTGCCCTCACCTTGGACCCCTCCTGCCCTCTTCTGCTGAGATGGAGAAATGTCCCACCTCCTACAAGGACATCAGGACAAAGATAAGTAATCAAAATATTTCCAGGCTGGCTGTACTTGTGGGCATCTGTTGCTGGAAAATTTAATGTCAGTAAACTGCCTAGATAATGACAGAATGAGGGTGACAATAGAATGGTACGTAATCACAGTACAATGAAAAAAGTATGCAGGGTGCAGGAAGGGAGGTGTGGACATTCTGAGTTGCAACTCTTTATTTGCTCCAGAAAGCTCTATCAGAATGGAAGACTGAAGGAAATACTTTGAGGGGTTTTTTAATGTGACTGGATAAAAGATCCATGTGGCAAATTGAATAACTGGGTGGTAAAGGGACATAGATACCTCACTGTTTCATGGAACCTTTCAATTAAGCATCTGAGCACTGTGTACAGGACTTGGGAATATAAGTATTAGAGGATCATGGAATATCTTTATTTGGAAGGGACCTCGAGGATCATGTATTCCACCTCCTGGTTCCACACCGGACCTCCTATGGGTCAAGCCCTGTGTCTGAGAGCATTGTGCAAATGCTCTTTGGCCTTTGTCAGCTCAGTGCCAAACCACTGCCCTGGGGAGCCAGTGCCAAATTCCATGTATCTAGTTCATCCTACAGAATGATGCCAAGAACAGTTATAGAGATCGACTTACAAACAAAATTCTTGTCTTGAATTAATGGTACACTCACCATTTAAAAAGAAAAAAGAAAAAAAAAAAATCAAAGCCACATTCTTACGCTGGCATTTTACAGTATTGTCAGATTTTTGTAATTCTGTTTTGTCATATAGGATTCTCTCATCGTGAAATAATGACCAAGTTCTCTTTTCAGATCTAAACATACAAATGCTGAAGGCAGCAGTGCTGTTCAAGAGTACATTACCAGCTCAAACACTGCTTTGGCTATAAAACTGAAGGCAGTCAGGAATTTTATCAAGGAGTTAGCATGTAAGTGTAGATTTAAAAGCAACCTGTATTGTTACTTAGAGTTTGATATAGTGTAATCCAATGCACAGTACTTGTAACGTGTGTTTTACAGAATGCTTTGCAATGTAGGCATCTATTAAGATAAATGCTGCAAGTTCTGATATGTCCATGACCTTTTCAAACAGTTCCTTACTCCTACACATCACTACGAGTAGTTCTTCTGTCAGGAAGGATCACATGCGTAATTAACCTGTGACCTTATGTTTGGAATTAAATGCATACAGTGGAAGTAAGAGCTGTGGGTTATTTTGCTCTTTCAGTGTTGAACAGCCGAGGTGTTTTGTTTTGGAGGGTGGACAGTGATGGGACACATGGGGAATGGCTTTAAACTGAGACGGGGGGTGTTGAGGTTTAGGTTGGATGTGAGGAGGAAGTTTTTCAGCCAGAGGGTGGTGAGGCACTGGAACAGGTTGCCCAGGGAGGCTGTGGATGCCCCATCCCTGCAGGCATCCACGGCCAGGCTGGATGTGGCTCTGGGCAGCCTGGGCTGCTGGTGGGCAGGTTAGAAAGCCCACAGGACTTTATTGCAGCCCTGGGTGCAGGGGGATCACTGCTCCTAGCATGCACACAGAAGAGCTGGAGCACACAGGTGATGTACATTCCACTTGTGAACATTCCTGCAATTGCAGAGAGCGTGCGCCTGTTCCAATCACTGCTGCACAGATTAAAAACTGATTGCAGATGAGCTGTTTTGGTATGGGGTTCTTGCCAACGGTCTGCAGTGGCTGTGTGATTCCTCGGGGAGTTGCTCTCCAGCCCAAAGGTCATGTCCTAAGTCGACCAGATCCCGTTTGTGTCCAGAAATGGCTGACAACAGATCAGCTGCTGGTCAAGTTTCTAACATCACACTGGCCTTGCTCCAGTGTCTGTGTCATCAGCCCCAGCACATACGGTGCACCTCTTCAAGGCTTTGCAACACTGAGACTCTGCACTTGGGCTCCAGACATCCTGCTGCACCAAGAGGTTATTCTAGCTTTGGTATCTTGCAACTTTGTCTATAACTACATCACTGTAATCATAAATGTCTAGGAGCATGGAGATGGAGAAATTAATCTTCCCGTAATTCTCTGTACTGCAGCCCCGTGGTTGTCAACACCTAATGCAATATTGAAATTTCAGTTGAGAAATTGAAAGCTGTCTTTAACAAAAAACATCTGCATTTGTTATTGAAATCACACTAAGGATCAATAAATCCAAATGCTTCTAGCATAACCACGATTATAGGCAGTGTTTAGACAAGCTCTTACAGGAAAACCATGAACACAAGGCTAAAGAGAGACTAAGTGATGCACTCTGCAGGAATACTCATGGAAGTCTTCACAGTGCAGGAGTCTGATCTGATTACAGATGCTGTGCTTTAAGTACCCCTTATCATATCTTTTTTTTCACTGTTGTGCAGGGGTTGGACTCAGTGATCTCTGGAGGCTGGAGATGCTGTTTGCTAATGGCAGATGGAGAGAGGAAAAGCAAGTGAAAGGCATGCTGTGCATAGCCACCACACGGCATCTGCACCATTTCCCCCTGCACCAAGGAGGAGCAGCTCACAAGCTTGGCCTGGGCCAGGGAAGGGAGCAGACAAACATCTGGACCGACCCCAAACGAGCTGGTTCTGCAGGTTGGGTGTCTTCTGCTGCTTGTCTCACATCCTGCTGCTCAGCGGTAGATTTGTTCCTGCTCAGTGCTAACAGGAAACTCACACAGCATTTCTGTTTCAGCTGTGCCAACGCTTTGATCCCTTGCTGCTTGGATGGGACGTTTGAAGAATGATGCCTGTGCTGATGTCCAGCCAGGCTTTGGGGATGAGTCTCCACACCAGGGTCCGTCTGACAGGACTGAGGGTTGGGGATCCAGCCAGGTCGAGTCCAGCGTGCTTTGCTCTTGTTCTTAGTGCTTGTTTTTGCTCAGGAGGGCAGGAGATGAACCTCGTGAACCAATGCCTGCAGACGGGGTTTGCAGAGAAAGAGGTCCTGCAGGCCTTGTGTGACAGCCACGGAGCTGCAGCGAGGCTGCATCAGTGTAAAACACCAGAGATCCACGGAGGTGTGAAGGGGAGCTGTGGGCTGCAGTCACGCAGGCAGGGATGTGCATGCTCGGGGTTTGGTTGTTGTGTGTGTGTTAAGTGACTGTGATACCACTGCTGGGTCAGTGTGAGTGTACGGAACAAGTGTGACAGCCTTTTTGATGGAGTCCTGTGAAAGGAGTCCTATGGACTTGAGATCCAACTATCAGCCCGTGGGCATCATCCAGGAGTTGGGGTAGGGGATGAGGCAAGGGAAGTTGGTGTAAGAAAGGGATAAAGCAGTCTGGTAGTAGTTCTGTGTTTCTCCCATCTCCTGCTTTATTTCCTTCCAGGTGAAATAGATGGGTGCTGCAACATGCCCTTGAATGTAACAAAAGCCACTCTAGTGTGGATTTGACATGGGCCCAGCACTGCAAGGTACGCTGCTGGGAGGAAGCGTCCATCTGGCTGAGGGCAGGAAGGCCCTCCAGAGGGATGCACTGAGGCCAGTTGTGCGAGGCTCAACAAGAGCAAGCGCCAGGTCCTGCGCTTTGGTCATGACGACCCCGTGCCAGCTTCTCCAGGATTTGGCTGGGGTAGAATTCCAAGCAGCCCCTGATTCCAGAACGTTGGGCTGGGCTGTTGGAATCTTCTGCCCTTGTGACTGGTCTTGCCTCCCCACCCTGTCCGTCGTGGTGGAGCAGCCTGGTGGCCCTCAGTGATGTCATAAGGGCTAGAATGAGGGGAGGAGCAGTGCGTGCTGCGTCCCTTCATTGGAGCGCTGGAGCTCTGACTGAGCAGCTCGCTTGTTGCACTTGTGCACCGACTGCGTCCCTTTGTCTTCACACCGTCCTGTGCAGCACCTTGTAGGTAAGCTGAGACAGTGTGGGAGAGACGGGGGGACAGTGAGTGCTGAGAACTGCTGGCTGGCGGAGCTCATAGGATCACATTATCTCCATCAGCAGAGGGGTGGCCATGAGGGACAGGGAGGTGATCGTCCCCCCCTGCTCTGCTCTTGTGAGGCCCCAGCTGCAGTACAGTGTCCAGAAAGACAGGGAGCTGTTGGAGAGGGTCCAGAGGCGAGCCACGGAGATGATCAGGGGACAGGAGCACCTCCCCTGCAAAGACAGGCTGAGGGAGCTGGGCTTGTTCAGCCTGGAGAAATGAAGGCTGTGGGGTGACCTCATGGCAGCCTTCAGTACCTAAAGGGAGCCTAAAAAGAGGAGGGGAATCAACTCTTTGAAAGGGTAGATAACAGCAGGACAAGGGGAAATGGTTTTAAGTTGAAAACTTGAGTTTTTAAGTTGAGGGAGAGCAGATTTTGGTTTTTCCCTCGTAATCTTTGCTAAACCGTGGAAGCAAACTGACCTGCTCTTTCTCTCTCCTCTCTCCACCCTCTGTCTGCTTCCCTGATGCAGCTTTTGCTCGTGGAAGATCAGAGCAAAGTGACAAGGAACGGCTGCGGATTCGTGAGATTTGTCTCCCTCGTTCTGATCTCTTGCCAGGTACCTGCCATGGTTTGTCCCCCCACATGCTTTAGCAGCCCGTGACGCCCCGTGTTTAGTAACACAGCCTCATCCAGCTTTGATGGGACGCTGGTCACGTGTGGGTTTTCTCCACGTGCTCTGCAGCTCAGCCCTCAGAAGGATGCTGTCTGTGGTGCTGTGACCAGCTGGTTTTATGGAAAGCAATCCCTTAGGCAAAGAGTCCCAGCCCCAGCTTGTGCAGAGCTGCACAGCATCACCAGGGACACCAGCAGGCGTGCTTGGGCTGTGTGAGTGTGCCCGACAGCTGTAGGGAGCACAGCAGAGATGTGAACAGAGAAAATAAAAGTGTGTTTCTTTTCAGTTCCAGCTTGTCACACCTACGCTGATGGCTGTGGCGTGCAGCGAGATCAGCTGTGGGCCTGACCTGGCATGGACAGAGGTAGAGTATGAAGCTCTGATTGGTCTTTGCTCCCTGACTGCAGCCAGCAGAGTGAGCCGCAGATGTGCTCTCCTGCTTTCCAAGAGAGCTCCACTGTGGCAAGACAGTAGTGCAAGAGTTGAAGGTTGTGGTGTATATCTTCTACTGACTTTTCCCTTGAAATGGCTGCAGAAACAACAATCATTCTCTGCTCTGTTTGGCCTCGCTGTTGGTTGGACTGCTCAAGAGAGCTGCTTGGTGCTTGCAATGGCACTGTTTGCACCTTGTAACTGCAGCCGTAGCTTTGGTTTCCCTCTTCACGGTCTCCTAGCATCTGAAACAGTCAGCCTTCCTGCACAAAGAGCGCAGGAAAGGAGGGGGCAAAATGGACAAGGCCACCTGTCTGCGTCAGTGCCATTGCTGATTAGTCTGGGTGGGGAGAGATGCAGCATTGCCTGGTGTGTTCCTGCTGCACACCAGGGAGAGAAACAGCCGTTATTAGACTTGCAGTTCCTTCTTTAGTGCCCATGATAAGGACCGAGTGCATTTCCTGCAGCTTTCTCTGCAGATGTGCTCCTCACCTTGAAATCCTCCTTGTTGGTTCCCAGCTCCTCACCGTGGCCTGTGCTCTCTGTTTCAGACTGAGAACAAGGGGAAGCCCCTGCTGGACCATGAGGTGGCACCTGTGAATGTTCCAGCTATTGCTGCTGCCCATGCTATTAAGAGATACGTTGCCCAGGCAGCGGATGAACTCTCCTTTGAGGTAAGCAGTTCAAGGCGTTCCTTGTTGCTCAATTCTACAATGGCAAATGCCTTCAGAGCTGCACTGGTGCAAGTGCTCTCATGCTCGGCGATGTTTGGCAGTGCAGAAGAATGCAGTCATTTGAGCTGTGCTTTCCTCCCAGCCGTGCTGAAGCTGGGATTGACACTGCAATCTCTTGCAGGTGGGAGACATCATCTGTGTCATCGACATGCCACCAAAGGAGCTGACCCCCTGGTGGAGAGGCAAGCTCGGCTTCCAGGTAGGCACAAGCTTCAGACTGGAGAGTGCAACTGCAGTAAAGGCAGGAATCTCAGCTTAGAGCTGCTCTGCCTGCACAGGATGCCTAATGGACATAAACAGTTTCCCTGTGTCGGTGTCAGAGGACCTTGTCTTTGGCTGCAAATGTTGAAAAATTATTACCTTTATGCTGTGAACTATGGCCATTTTCTGCTGGATAGTCTTAGAAAGCGTCAGGCAAGCACGTTCCGAAGGAAATGTTACATGGCTTTTGGTTTAACAGTTCAGATCTGAGAAGTGCTGCATGCAATAGTTGGCCTCTCTTCTTGTTACAGGTTGGATTTTTCCCAGGGGAGTGTGTGGAACTCATTAATAAGAACATTCCTGAGGCACTCATCAACTCAGTGCCAAAGCCAGGTAGGGATGTTACATTTGATGGTGTGGGGAAGCAAAATGAAGTCTTTTTTGGGGTGCGTTCCATGTTTAGTACCTCCTTTATCCATGCCACATTGTCCTCTGGGTTGATGAGTCTTCATGCACACCATGGGGCAGACATTTGGCCCAATCCTCCTGTGTTTATGATTGGACTTGGCAAAACTATAGAATCTTCATAGAATGGCTTGGGATAGAAGGGACCTCAGGGATCATCATGCTCCAACCCTCCCGCCTCAGGATGGTCTCCCAGCCCCCACATTTAATGTGAGACTAGATCAGGCTGCCCAGGGCCCCATCCAACCTGGCCTTGGGCTCCTCCAGGCATGGGGAAAATCCCTTTTTGTATGTACTGGTTGGTAATGTTCTTCCCGTTCTGACGTGCTCTGTAGAATGTGCTGTGCTCGGCCTCGTCCAACGGAGCCAGACCTGAAATGACCTGGTTTCTTCCTTTTGTTGTGCAGTGCCCAAGAAACGCAGCAAGATCCTCACCTTCCTTCGTTCCTTGGTGAAGGCCCGCCCAAAGAAACCGACCGAGCGGGAGGTGGAGAAGGAAAGGGTGTTTGGCGGTGACCTGGGAGAGCATCTTCTCCACTCCGGTCGTGATGGTAGGGAGCTGCCCATTCCTGAGATCTTCCTCTGCTGGGCATCTAAAGAAGATGAAAGGGAGCTCATATCTAGCAGGGGGCAGGCTGATAGCAGTGGAGACACGCGTAATGGGAGTTGATGGCTGAAGGATAAAGTGAGGCGGATGCTCCTAAGAGACAAGCACATCTGTATTTGCTTCAGCCAAGCCTGGCTGGGCTTAGTGGATGGGATGTGAAGCACAGCCTGCAGCACGATTGAATCAGGAGCTCCACTGACGGCTGGCACGTGTTCTTCAGTCCCCCAGGTCCTCCAGAGCTGCGCTGAGTTCATTGAGCAGCACGGCGTGGTGCAGGGGATATACCGCCTGTCCGGCGTCGCGTCCAACATCCAGAGACTGCGGTAAGAGTGCTGCGACTGACACAGCCTGAGTGCATCTGGTGTGGCTTTGGGCTTGCCTTCCTCTCGCTCAACCGGGTTTGCGTCCCTCTCTCCAGGCAGGAATTTGAGTCTGAGCAGATTCCTGAGATCACCGTCCGGGACATTCACAGCGTGAGCTCCCTCTGCAAGATGTACTTCAGGGAGCTCCCGAACCCTCTGCTCACCCACCAGCTGTACGGCAAGTTCTCGGTAAGCACAAGGCCACGTCTTTCATTTCCCTCTTCCTGGGCCTCTTGGCAGATGGCTGCAGCAGTGCCCCAGCTCGGAGGCCCTTTTGCTGTCAGCCCCACGAGGTTTACTCGCAGTGGTGTACTAGCCTGATTGGTGTCTCGCTCCCTTTCTGCACTACTCCAGGATGCTGTTGGTGCCGCTACAGAGGAGGAGCGGCTGCTCAGAATGCAGGACGTCATCCAGCAGCTGCCCGCTCCTCACTACAGGTCAGTGCTGCCCTCAGCCTGCTGAGCTCAGCCCTGCTGCATTGCAGAGGGCAACGATGCGGTTCCAGGCTCTGTCTCACGCCGGCAACACGATGCCTGTGTATGCTGAAGGGTTGAAGGCTCCATGGGGTTACTTTATGGGGTCAGTTCCTGGGCACGGGGGCACGCTTGGTGCAGCTGATGGCTGCGGCTGTGCTGTGCTGGGGCTTGGTGCTGCAGCGTGGCACTCAGTCAGGTTGGATCTACTTCATCTTCGGTGACAGTAGCAATCACAAGAAGTAGCATGAATGGAGGTTTGCTTTCTGAATTGCAGCACGGCATGCTCGTTGGTGCTGAACGTTTGCCTCTCTTGTTTTCCAGGACACTGGAGTTCCTGATGAGACACTTGGCGTGTCTGGCTGGGAGCTCCACCATCACAAACATGCATGCCAAGAACCTAGCCATTGTGTGGGCTCCAAACCTCTTAAGGTAAACTGCTGGTTCTGTTTCAACACAACGCTTACATCTGTTCTCCATTAAAAAAAAAAACAGTGCTCCCTTTTTCTCCATCAAATGTGCTCTTCTCCTGTAATATCTGTGGCTGACAGCAGAGCAGGAGCCTGGGCTGTCCTCCAACCCCACGGGCACAATGTCTAGGTGACAATTACTGCAGTCTTGTTGAGATGGGACTGACGTGTCCTTGATCATCCAGGGGAATTTCTGCAGTGGCATCACTGATTGCCCACTGCGGAAGTCTCCAGAGCCTCAGCTGACAGCTTTTGGCTGCAACAATTCAGACTCGGGGAAACGGTCTTGGAGAAATGACTTCTAAAATCTGCCTTTTCTACAGATCACAGCAGAACGAGTCTGCCTGCGCCAGCGGAAGAGCTGCCTGCATGGAGCTGCAGACACAGTCGGATGTGGTGGAATTCATCATCAACCACACAGACGACCTCTTCTGCTCCAAATCCAGAGCAGACATCGCAGATGCAGCAGGTGAGTGTCTTCCTCCATTAGCTTTATCTTGACGTGACACCTTGATCAAATGCAGGCCTTCTCCGGGACCTTTGAGATACTCTTTTACCATCAAGGGGACAGCAGACCTCTGGGCTTCCAATAGAATCTGGCATCCTGTTGCTGGATGCTGAGAATGTCCAAGCCCAAACTTCACAAGGAGGAAACCGTCATTATTATGGTTTGCATGCAGGAGAAGCTTGATGCAAGTGTTGCAGCGAAGCTTTCTCAGTTCCCTGCCCCTTTTATCTAGGGGTGAGCTCTCTTAATGATGACCTTGTCCTTTGCCATAAACAGACTTCTGCCCACATGGTTATTTTGAGCTCCTCTTCTTCCAGTGGCTCGGATAAGCAAGCCTGAGAAAAATACAGCACCTCCCCCAGAACTGTGGTGGCTGTGCTGCTGCTTTCTGATCCTCGCTCTTACCTGTGGTTTTCCCTGACAGGGCACAATTCTCTCCCAGGGCCCAAGTCTGTGGGGGTCTCTTCTGCTGCCACAAAGCTGCTCAGCCTGGAGGAGGCACAGGCACAGAGGCGAGGCCACAGCAGCTCTCCTGTTGTGACAGAGAGCAGCCACGACATTGAAGTGGAAGAAAGCCCTGCAGCTGGGCAGGGCAAATTCCACACCGTCGTCGACTTTCCATCTGACAGGTAAAGAGGACTTTCTTTTCCAGCACCTAGCATCATTGTTTGGGTGGGTTTTTGTGGGTTTTTTTTCCCAGTATTTCTAGTGCCAAAAGTTGCTGAAAGTAAGTTAGGCTAAGGTGGGATTTTCCAGATGTCAGGGCCACGTACCTGAAACCAAATCCAGTTCTCCTCTAAGCAGAGCAGTTGGTCAGACTTGCTGGCACTAGAAATTAAACATGGCAGTGAGATGAGGCCGATGAGGTGCTAATGTAAGAGTCAGAGATGCTTCTGAACTTCCTTTATGGCTGCACGGTTCCTCAGAAAGGAGTTACGCCTGCCAGCTCCATCAAAGCCATCCCTCAGATGCTGTGCTGTACAGCTGTGGAGCCTTTGCTCACATGCTCTGCATCTTGCTTGACAGAGTTGAGGGGAATTAGCCAGCAAGACTTCAGGGCTGAGCTATAGGAATGGAGCCATCCTCAACTGCTGGAAACAGAGCGAGTTTCTAAGTTGTGTTTCTGCAGAAACCAGGCAGTGCTAGGAACAAGCAACTGCTGCCAAGAGCTCAGTGCTGCTCTTCCCTCACCCTGCACCACGCACGACTCACAGCATTGGCTGTTTTCTCTCTCCAGACAAAATCCACCCAGCAAGAATGAGGAATCACCAGCTAGCAGTTGGTGTTGCTGCTTCAGCCTCAGAAAGCCATCCTCTGGGAGCAAACGCCAACTGCAGCACAATGCCAGGCAGCCCTCAGAAACAGCAGTGGTAGTCCTGGCAGGTAAGGGTGCAAATGCAGCTTCCAAATCCCTGCTTTTCAGGAACATAGAATTCAAGCTTGCTCTGCACCTCTATCTCCTTCTGGCTTTCCAGCCCCTGCCTAACATCTTCACCCCTGATCAAGAACCACTGTCGTAATTCAGCTTGTGAAAGTTTGACACTAACCCCTGTGTATCCTTTCTAGGTGAATCGAGCCCTTGCCAAGCCATAAGATCCAGGGCAAGTAGTGAGGATGCTCTCTGTGCTTTGATCAATGGAGAGCCCTTAGGAAGCACAAATTGCTGCAGTTCCAACAGCAGCCTTCCATCTAACAACATTAATGGAGAGAAGGAGCTCATCGAAGTCCATGCTCTCATTACACCTGGCTCTGCTGAAGTTGCTGACCTGGGCCTGCAAGACACCACAGTCACCAGCCTGGATTGTAACCAGGAGTCTCTGCAGTGCAGCCCATCCCAAGCACAGTGTGAGTGCCCCGACAGCAGCACCTCCATGCAGGAGCAGGTCAGTGTCAGTGAAGAGGAGCAGAGCCTCTTGCAGGAGGACTTTTAATCAGGCCTCCAGTCCCAGGCACCGGACAGCAGCACTGAGAGCTCTGAGCCACTCTCTCCATGACAAGACAGGATGAGTCCCATCTTCACCGTGGACCTCTCACACCCTCCTGTCCTTTATTTAATAATAAAAGCACACTTGTGCTCAACCAACGCCTTGACTGCCTCCAGAGTCTTCATTCACACGGACTGGGATGAATGCAGCACACAGCAAGGCACCCCAGCTTGCAATGCTGTGGCTGTGGGGTGCGTGCAGCACAGCTCCGGGCTTGTTCCTGTTTTGTCTGGCTTTGGGATGTCTGCAGGGGGAGCTCTGCTACCATTTGGCATGGTAGCAAATAATCTCTCGCATCCTGGATGCTGCTCATGATACTCCCAAGCTTCCTGGCTGTGGCTTTGTGATGCTTTTCAGGGCTTTGTGATGCTTTTCAGGGCTTTCTGATGCATTTCCATGCCTTGGCCACTCCTTACACCTCCCTCCTCCCATCATGTCCTTTCCTGGCTCCCACCTACGAGCTGGCCCTGCAGATCATCTCCAGACCTGTCATCAGCACACTGCGGCAGGAGAAGCTCCCCCTGGCCAACGTCAGGCAGTACTGCTTGGTCTGCAGCTCAGTGGCCATTTCCCTTTTAGGCGGCTCCTGCAGAAGAATCAAGCAGCAGAACCTTTTGCTCACCCTGCAGCACACAAATGCTACGAAAGCAGAAAAAAACTGGGAATCTCTGGGTCTGCAAGACTTCACTGACACTCACCGACTGTGTCTGATGGCTCCCTCCCATCCTTGATTTCCTTCTGCCTTTCTCCTCGTCTGATCCCACTGCTGAGCCATGATCAAGCTGCCCAGTGTGGCAGAGCATCGTGCAGAGCCGTGCTGGCACCTCCTCCCCTTCCTCTCGTGCAGCTCAGCGTGCAACCTGAGCAAGTTTTTTTCTGAGAAAGTGACCATCTCTTTTCCATCCCTTTGCCCCTACAAACAGTTGTCCAGAGGATCTCGTCCAAGAATTCCTGGAACAGCCTGCAGCTGGCTCTCCTGAAGTTCAGGCTCCTGCCTTTGCTTCCTGCCAGGCCCGCATTCCTTGAGATCACCAACTCAAGGAGGGCATGGTCACTGCAGCCCTGACCGCCTCCTGTCGTAACCCCTGGTGTGCACCATGTCCAGCAATGCTTCCCTTCTGCTTGCTGTGCCCAATGCCTGCACCACAGAGTGATTCTCACTGCACTCCAGGAGTCTGTCAGATTGCTTGCAGCCAGCCATGCTGATTTCCCAGACTGACTGGAATCCCCCATCAGGATGAGAGTCAGTGAGTGCGATGCTTCTGCTGGCTGCAGTAAGCAGCTCCCACCAACAGGCTCTCTTTCCAGGCGGCTGTAGCAGACCCTCACCTCCAGAAGCCCTGCACTGCTGCACTTCCTAATTTTACCCACAAGTTCACAACCTGCTCATGGCTCTTCTTAGTTCTTTGCAGTCAACTTCTCATCATAGGGGGCAAATCCCTTGCCTTCCAGAATTCCATAGTATCAATTGTGTCTGCTTTATGTCAGGATATTTGTCTTTCTTTTCTTTTTCCATTTTCTAGGTAGGAAAATGAATTTCTGAGCCAGGAGAAGCAGAAGTGAAACAGTCTTCCTGGCACTGCTCAGGTTGCAGGAGTTGCCAAGTGCTCCTCAGGTAATGTGTGCTGAAGAGCTGACCTTGGTGGCAGGGGCTGTGGCTGCATTTTGTGCCTGTCATGCGGGATAACAAGAAAGCCTATTCAGAGCAGGAGCTGCAGAGCGAGATAAACATCACGAGAAGGTAAGGCTGAGAGGCAAGGACACCTCCAGAAAGAAGAGAAAAACGGAGTCAAGTGAGCTGCGTGACGGCCGTGTGATGCTGACCATGATTGGAGGAAGAGCGCATGGCTGGGAATGACTGATGGCTCTGGTTGGATGGGTGCCTGTGTGCACAGAGTTAAGGAGTGTTTGTGGGATGTTTTGCTGGCATCTAACGGCTGTAAGGGGAAGTCAAGAGAGAAAACTTGTGAATGCATAGAAGGGATGTTAAAATCTGGAACAGACTGTTTGGATCATTCACAGCTGAGTCCGTGCCAGATTGCCACACTGCCAGAACCTGGGGCCTAGGATTTTCCTGTAAGAGTGCCAACTGCTTATTTTAAATGATAAAAAGTAACAGTGAAAAAAGCTTCCCTCCTTGCATTAGAATAATGCATTGATATTTGATGTTTCTGTCTTTCCATTCCTTTAGCAGCCTGGGTGTTGATGCAGCTGCATGCATCTGCTGCCCTCCCCTTCTGTTTTGTGTAAAAGAACAGTAAAATATGCAATCAGTGTGAGATCTTTCTGAAGTATTTTACTTTATTTGCCCCTAGGCTGCAATGGCTGGGAAATGGCAGTGTCACCCAGGAGCCCACACGGCGACCTGATGTCTCATTGTTGGGGTCTATTGGAAACCACCACGATGACAAAAGAATGCCTGGGATTCCTCCGGCCCAAATGCCAAACCTTGCACTTGGCTGTGCTGAACCTCATGAGGTTCACCCAGGCCCACCTCTCAAGTCTGCTGAGCTCAAACAGATGTCATTTTTCTCGTGTCCTTCCATTCCGAGTCCATCTGTTCCCCAAAGCAAAAGAATTTGGAGGGAACCACCGACAGTTATGTGAGCGATTTCAGCGTCTATTTCTGATCATGGCAACAACTTCAGAGGTCACACTTAATTTACGGTGCCCGTTGTAATTCTGACCAAGGCTGCAGTTGCAGCTGACTTCCCAAGGCTGCAAGACGTGGTGGTGACACAGCCTTGTGCTTCTGCATTGGTGCTCATCCCACGTTTCCTTTCTCTGTCTCGCAGGTCAGCTCCTGCTGGAAGCAGATGGTATCCCAGTGTGAATGAAGGTCAGTGCAGGAGCAGCTGCTGATGGGAGGAAGGAAGTCCATGCTGAAGAGCTCTGAAGCATCTGCAGGTATGGTTCTGGAGGAGGCAGCAGTGATGTCGGAGGGCTCCCAGCAGGAAGCTGTCTCATCCAAATGCTTGCTGAGTGGTTGGAAGGGAGCTTTCTGCATGACAGCAGCACCAGCTGCTTGCTTCAAATGCTGCAAAGACAAGGATTAGCAGGAGTTCCAGTATCTACAGTATCATCACGAATCACAATAGGATTACAATGTGTCCTCATACAAAAGCAGCCATTTCTCTCTGAGACCAAAGGCTGTCCGGAAAGCATCTTTGAGGTCTCTCACACCAAACCACTGCTGTCCGTGTGGGATCTGACTCATTAGGGTATAGGGGTTAGGAACCACAGGCTGTCTTTTGAGAACGGGTTCAGTCATTTCCTTACATCTTGCACCAGCCGATACGTGCCGTCTGCCTTCCGTGCCGACAGGATTGGGGTGTTATAAGGCCACAGAAAAGGTTCCAGAAGACCATCCTTAACCACTGTCTGTGTTACAGCTTTTAGACCCACTCTCCCTTCTAAGGCTATGGGATATTGTTGCTGTTTCACAGCTCCACTCCCTCCTTGGGCAGTTATTTGTAAGGGAAAATTGTGAGTCCACCCCGATTTCCTTCCCCTGCCCACAGCTTTGGATTCATTTCTTCTTCATCACAGCTGTTAACACATTCATTGACCCCTGACATCTGTTTCACAGACTTGCAGCTGTAATCCTCATTTAACTGTTAAATCTCTCCCCCATAAATCGGTCCCTGCTTCAGGCACACAGAACAATTGCCCTGCAACTATTTTATCTTTCCATTTTAGTTCTGTGGTCTCCAAGAGTGGAGCTGTCATTTCTGATCCCTCAGCCCCAGTTATGCACAACAGCCACATCCAGATACACGTCTGGTACCTCTGAACTAGCTAATGCTGCAGGATGGAATGTTGTTTCTGCACTGGCTATCAAATGTGGGATTGCTCTGAAGCAGTACAGCACCATGTGTTTTGTAATTTGCCCTTAGAAACAGTTTGAAAAAGTAGAAAGACTTTATTAATATTAGTAAAAAGAAGTTATTTCATAACATATTTTAGAAATACAGTTGTTCAATCATGTGATCAATTCTCACTTACAGAACTGTAATAGTTACAAATTGCATGGGTATAGTATTAAGGACCAGAAAGCATGTTGTAAGGCCATTCTGTTTGGATAGGAGAAGCTCAGCAAAAGAAAAACAGACTCCAAAGAAGCCAGGGCCTCCACACAAGGCCGAACTGACTCACTCTGTGGGCAGGTTGGGATGCAACAGGCAGGCATCAAGAGACTCCCCTCTGTCCTCCTTCCAAACTTCTCTCTCTTCAGGGATGAGCAGGTGTCCAGAAATAGTGGCCAAGTGTTGATACGCAGCTGGCAGACGTTCAATAATTAGTAGTATACCTGCTGAGCTAGCAACAATTGGTGTTTAGCCAGTCACACACACACACACAGAATGGCCCGGGTGGGAAGGGACCTCAAGGATCACGAATCTCCAACTCCCTGCCACAGGCAGGGACACCAGCCTCTGCAGCACTGCACATATGCACACTGCTGGATAGAAACAGCAGTGTGGGAAAAAACTGTATGCTGTGGATGAAAAGGGTGAATCAGAATGGCTTAACAGCTGTCCCACAAGGAAAAGCAATCCCTTACCTGCTGTGCCATGCTCATGGCACCAGCAATGCAGATACCAGCAGCTGATGCCCACAAGGACAGCCAGCCTGGACTTATTTTCATTACATATCTTTGTCCTGATGTCCTTCTAGAAGCTGGAAAATTTCTCCCTCTGAGCAGCAGAGGGCAGGAGAGATCCAAGGTGAGGGCACACTCTCCTCTATTTATCTAGCACTGAAAGATTAAGACAAAATGAAAAGCAGATGTGTTTCCCTGCCCATGGCAAACACCAGCCTTTCCATCCTCACAGTCCTTCCTGACATCAGCAGCAATGGAAACAACATCCCACTCACCTTTGCCATGTCTGGCAGAGGTTGCAGCTCTTTCTCTTGCATCCCTCTTGCTTTCAAGTCAACAGTGACTGTGTCACACAAGGAAAAGCAATCTTTTACCTGCTGTGCCATGCTCATGGCAGCAGCAATGCAGATGCCAGCAGCTGATGCCCACAAGGACAGCCAGCATGGACTTATTTTCATTACATATCTTTGTCCTGATGTCCTTCTACAAGCTGGGACATTTCTCCATCTCAGCAGAAAAGGGCAGGAGGGGTCCAAGGTGAGGGCACACTCTGCTCTTTATCTGGCACTCGAAGAGAAAGAGAAAATGGAAACAAGATGTGTTTCCCTGCCCATGGAAAACACCAGCCTTTCCATCCTTACAGTCCTTCCTGACATCAGCACTAATTGAAACAACATCCCACTCACCTTTGCCATGTCTGGCAGAGGTTGCAGCTCTTTCTATTGCATCCCTCTAGCTTTCAAGTCAAGAGCTCCTGTGTCACACAAGGAAAAGCAATCTTTTACCTGCTGTGCCATGCTCATGGCAGCAGCAATGCAGATGCCAGCAGCTGATGCCCACAAGGACAGCCAGCCTGGACTTATTTTCATTACATATCTTTGTCTTGATGTCCTTCTAGAAGCTTGGACATTTCTCCCTCTCAGCAGCACAGGGGAGGAGAGCTCCAAGGTGAGGGCCAACTATCCCATGTTTATCTGGCACTCAAAGAGAAAGAGAAAATGAAAACCAGATGTGTTTCCCTGCCCATGGCAAACACCAGCCTTTCCATCCTTACAGTCCTCCTGACATCAGCACTAATTGAAACAACATCCCACTCACCCTTGCCATGTCTGCCAGAGGTTGCAGCTCTTTCTATTGCATCCCTCTAGCTTTCAAGTCAAGAGCTCCTGTGTCACACAAGGAAAAGCAATCTTTTACCTGCTTTGCCATGCTCATGGCAGCAGCAATGCAGATGCCAGCAGCTGATGCCCACAAGGACAGCCAGCCTGGACTTATTTTCATTACATATCTTTGTCCTGATGTCCTTCTAGAAGCTTGGACATTTCTCCATCTCAGAAGAAGTGGGCAGGAGGGATCCAAGGTGAGGGCACACTCTCCTCTTTCTCTGGCACTCAAAGAGAAAGAGAAAATGAAAACCATCTGTGTTTCCCTGCCCATGGCAAACACCAGCCTTTCCATCCTTACAGTCCTCCTGACATCAGCACTAACTGAAACAACATCCCACTCACCCTTGCCACGTCTGCCAGAGGTTGCAGCTCTTTCTATTGCATCCCTCTAGCTTTCAAGTCAAGAGCTCCTGTGTCACACAAGGAAAAGCAATCTTTTACCTGCTGTGCCATGCTCATGGCAGCAGCAATGCAGATGCCAGCAGCTGATGCCCACAAGGACAGCCAGCCTGGACTTATTTTCATTACATATCTTTGTCCTGATGTCCTTCTACAAGCTGGAACATTTCTCCATCTCAGGAGAAGTGGGCAGGAGGGGTCCAAGGTGAGGGCACACTCTCCCCTGTTAATCTGGCACTCAAAGAGAAAGAGAAAATGAAAACCAGATGTGTTTCCCTGCCCTTGGCAAACACCAGCCTTTCCATCCTTACAGTCCTCCTGACATCAGCAGCAACTGAAACAACATCCCACTCACCTTTGCCATGTCTGGCAGAGGTTGCAGCTCTTTCTATTGCATCCCTCTAGCTTTCAAGTCAAGAGCTCCTGTGTCACACAAGGAAAAGCAATCTTTTACCTGCTGTGCCATGCTCATGGCAGCAGACATGCAGATGCCAGCAGCTGATGCCCACAAGGACAGCCAGCCTGGACTTATTTTCATTACATATCTTTGTCCTGATGTCCTTCTAGAAGCTTGGACATTTCTCCATCTCAGAAGAAGTGGGCAGGAGGGGTCCAAGGTGAGGGCACACTCTCCTCTTTCTCTGGCACTCAAAGAGAAAGAGAAAATGAAAACCAGATGTGTTTCCCTGCCCATGGCAAACACCAGCCTTTCCATCCTTCCAGTCCTCCTGACATCAGCACTAACTGAAACAACATCCCACTCACCCTTGCCACGTCTGCCAGAGGTTGCAGCTCTTTCTATTGCATCCCTCTTGCTTTCAAGTCAAGAGCTCCTGTGTCACACAAGGAAAAGCAATCTTTTACCTGCTTTGCCATGCTCATGGCAGCAGCAATGCAGATGCCAGCAGCTGATGCCCACAAGGACAGCCAGCCTGGACTTATTTTCATTACATATCTTTGTCCTGATGTCCTTCTACAAGCTGGAACATTTCTCCATCTCAGCAGAAGAGGGCAGGATGGGTCCAAGGTGAGGGCACACTCTGCTCTATATCTGGCACTCAAAGAGAAAGAGAAAATGAAAACCAGATGTGTTTCCCTGCCCATGGCAAACACCAGACTTTCCATCCTTACAGTCCTCCTGACATCAGCACTAACTGAAACAACATCCCACTCACCCTTGCCACGTCTGCCAGAGGTTGCAGCTCTTTCTATTGCATCCCTCTAGCTTTCAAGTCAAGAGCTCCTGTGTCACACAAGGAAAAGCAATCTTTTACCTGCTGTGCCATGCTCATGGCAGCAGCAATGCAGATGCCAGCAGCTGATGCCCACAAGGACAGCCAGCCTGGACTTATTTTCATTACGTATCTTTGTCCTGATGTCCTTCTACAAGCTGGAACATTTCTCCATCTCAGCAGAAGAGGGCAGGATGGGTCCAAGGTGAGGGCACACTCTGCTCTTTATCTGGCACTCAAAGAGAAAGAGAAAATGAAAACCAGATGTGTTTCCCAGCCCATGGCAAACACCAGACTTTCCATCCTTACATTCTTCCTGACTTCAGCAATAATTGAAACAACATCCCATTCACCTTTGCCATGTCTGGCAGAGGTTGCAGCTCTTTCTATTGCATCCCTCTAGCTTTCAAGTCAAGAGCTCCTGTGTCACACAAGGAAAAGCAATCTTTTACCTGCTGTGCCATGCTCATGGCAGCAGCAATGCAGATGCCAGCAGCTGATGCCCACAAGGACAGCCAGCCTGGACTTATTTTCATTACATATCTTTGTCCTGATGTCCTTCTACAAGCTGGAACATTTCTCCATCTCAGCAGAAGAGGGCAGGAGGGGTCCAAGGTGAGGGCACACTCTGCTCTTTATCTAGCACTCAAAGAGAAAGAGAAAATGAAAACTAGATGTGTTTCCCTGCCCATGGCAAACACCAGCCTTTCCATCCTTACAGTCTTCCTTACTTCAGCAATAATTGAAACAACATCCCACTCACCTTTGCCATGTCTGGCAGAGGTTGCAGCTCTTTCTATTGCATCCCTCTAGCTTTCAAGTCAAGAGCTCCTGTGTCACACAAGGAAAAGCAATCTTTTACCTGCTTTGCCATGCTCATGGCAGCAGCAATGCAGATGCCAGCAGCTGATGCCCACAAGGACAGCCAGCCTGGACTTATTTTCATTACATATCTTTGTCCTGATGTCCTTCCAGAAGATGGAACATTTCTCCCTCTCAGCAGCAGAGGGCAGGATGGGTCCAAGGTGAGGGCACACTCTCCCCTGTTTATCTGGCACTCAAAGAGAAAGAGAAAATGAAAACCAGATGTGTTTCCCTGCCCATGGCAAACACCAGCCTTTCCATCCTTACAGTCCTCCTGACATCAGCACTAATTGAAACAACATCCCACTCACCCTTGCCATGTCTGCCAGAGGTTGCAGCTCTTTCTATTGCATCCCTCTAGCTTTCAAGTCAAGAGCTCCTGTGTCACACAAGGAAAAGCAATCTTTTACCTGCTTTGCCATGCTCATGGCAGCAGCAATGCAGATGCCAGCAGCTGATGCCCACAAGGACAGCCAGCCTGGACTTATTTTCATTACACATCTTTGTCCTGATGTCCTTCTAGAAGCTTGGACATTTCTCCCTCTCAGCAGCACAGGGGAGGAGAGCTCCAAGGTGAGGGCCAACTATCCCATGTTTATCTGGCACTCAAAGAGAAAGAGAAAATGAAAACCAGATGTGTTTCCCTGCCCATGGCAAACACCAGCCTTTCCATCCTTACAGTCCTCCTGACATCAGCACTAACTGAAACAACATCCCACTCACCTTTGCCATGTCTGGCAGAGGTTGCAGCTCTTTCTATTGCATCCCTCTAGCTTTCAAGTCAAGAGCTCCTGTGTCACACAAGGAAAAGCAATCTTTTACCTGCTGTGCCATGCTCATGGCAGCAGCAATGCAGATGCCAGCAGCTGATGCCCACAAGGACAGCCAGCCTGGACTTATTTTCATTACATATCTTTGTCCTGATGTCCTTCTACAAGCTGGAACATTTCTCCATCTCAGCAGAAGAGGGCAGGATGGGTCCAAGGTGAGGGCACACTCTGCTCTTTATCTGGCACTCAAAGAGAAAGAGAAAATGAAAACCAGATGTGTTTCCCTGCCCATGGCAAACACCAGCCTTTCCATCCTTACAGTCCTCCTGACATCAGCACTAATTGAAACAACATCCCACTCACCCTTGCCATGTCTGCCAGAGGTTGCAGCTCTTTCTATTGCATCCCTCTAGCTTTCAAGTCAAGAGCTCCTGTGTCACACAAGGAAAAGCAATCTTTTACCTGCTTTGCCATGCTCATGGCAGCAGCAATGCAGATGCCAGCAGCTGATGACCACAAGGACAGCCAGCCTGGACTTATTTTCATTACATATCTTTGTCCTGATGTCCTTCTAGAAGCTTGGACATTTCTCCCTCTCAGCAGCAGAGGGCAGGATGGGTCCAAGGTGAGGGCACACTCTCCCCTGTTAATCTGGCACTCAAAGAGAAAGAGAAAATGAAAACCAGATGTGTTTCCCTGCCCTTGGCAAACACCAGCCTTTCCATCCTTACAGTCCTTCCTGACATCAGCAGCAACTGAAACAACATCCCACTCACCTTTGCCATGTCTGGCAGAGGTTGCAGCTCTTTCTATTGCATCCCTCTAGCTTTCAAGTCAAGAGCTCCTGTGTCACACAAGGAAAAGCAATCTTTTACCTGCTGTGCCATGCTCATGGCAGCAGACATGCAGATGCCAGCAGCTGATGCCCACAAGGACAGCCAGCCTGGACTTATTTCCATTACATATCTTTGTCCTGATGTCCTTCTACAAGCTGGAACATTTCTCCATCTCAGCAGAAGAGGGCAGGAGGGGTCCAAGGTGAGGGCACACTCTGCTCTTTATCTGGCACTCAAAGAGAAAGAGAAAATGAAAACAAGATGTGTTTCCCAGCCCATGGCAAACACCAGACTTTCCATCCTTACAGTCTTCCTGACTTCAGCAATAATTGAAACAACATCCCACTCACCTTTGCCACGTCTGCCAGAGGTTGCAGCTCTTTCTATTGCATCCCTCTAGCTTTCAAGTCAAGAGCTCCTGTGTCACACAAGGAAAAGCAATCTTTTACCTGCTGTGCCATGCTCATGGCAGCAGCAATGCAGATGCCAGCAGCTGATGCCCACAAGGACAGCCAGCCTGGACTTATTTTCATTACATATCTTTGTCCTGATGTCCTTCTAGAAGCTTGGACATTTCTCCATCTCAGCAGAAGAGGGCAGAATGGGTCCAAGGTGAGGGCACGCTCTCCCCTGTTAATCTGGCACTCAAAGAGAAAGAGAAAATGAAAACCAGATGTGTTTCCCTGCCCAAGGCAAACACCAGCCTTTTCATCCTTACAGTCCTTCCTGACATCAGCAGCAATGGAAACAACATCCCACTCACCTTTGCCATGTCTGGCAGAGGTTGCAGCTCTTTCTATTGCATCCCTCTAGCTTTCAAGTCAAGAGCTCCTGTGTCACACAAGGAAAAGCAATCTTTTACCTGCTGTGCCATGCTCATGGCAGCAGACATGCAGATGCCAGCAGCTGATGCCCACAAGGACAGCCAGCCTGGACTTATTTTCATTACATATCTTTGTCCTGATGTCCTTCCAGAAGATGGAACATTTCTCCATCTCAGCAGAAGTGGGCAGGAGGGGTCCAAGGTGAGGGCACACTCTGCTCTTTATCTGGCACTCAATGAGAAAGAGAAAATGAAAACAAGATGTGTTTCCCAGCCCATGGCAAACACCAGACTTTCCATCCTTACAGTCCTTCCTGACATCAGCACTAATTGAAACAACATCCCACTCACCTTTGCCATGTCTGGCAGAGGTTGCAGCTCTTTCTATTGCATCCCTCTAGCTGTCAAGTCAAGAGCTCCTGTGTCACACAAGGAAACGCAATCTTTTACCTGCTGTGCCATGCTCATGGCAGCAGCAATGCAGATGCCAGCAGCTGATGCCCACAAGGACAGCCAGCCTGGACTTATTTTCATTACATATCTTTGTCCTGATGTCCTTCTAGAAGCTTGGACATTTCTCCATCTCAGAAGAAGTGGGCAGTAGAGTTCCAAGGGGAGGGCAAACTCTCCTCTATTTATCTAGCACTGAAAGATTAAGACAAAATGAAAACCAGATGTGTTTCCCTGCCCAAGGCAAACACCAGCCTTTCCATCCTTACAGTCCTCCTGACATCAGCTGCAACTGAAACAACATCCCACTCACCTTTGCCATGTCTGGCAGAGGTTGCAGCTCTTTCTATTGCATCACTCTAGCTTTGAAATCAACAGCTTCTGTGTCACACAAGGAAAAGCAATCTTTTACCTGCTGTGCCATGCTCATGGCAGCAGCAATGCAGATGCCAGCAGCTGATGCCCACAAGGACAGCCTGGACTTATTTTCATTACATATCTTTGTCCTGATGTCCTTCTACAAGCTGGAACATTTCTCCATCTCAGCAGATGTGGGCAGGAGGGGTCCAAGGTTAGGGCACACTCTGCTCTTTTTCTGGCACACAAAGACAAAGCGAAGATGAAAACCAGATGTCTTTCCCTGCCCATGGCAAACACCAGCCTTTCCATCCTTACAGTCCTTCCTGACATCAGCACTAATTGAAACAACATCCCACTCACCTTTGCCATGTCTGGCAGAGGTTGCAGCTCTTTCTATTACATCCCTCCAGCTGTCAAGTCAAGAGCTCCTGTGTCACACAAGGAAAAGCAATCTTTTACCTGCTGTGCCATGCTCATGGCAGCAGCAATGCAGATGCCAGCAGCTGATGCCCACAAGGACAGCCAGCCTGGACTTATTTTCATTACATATCTTTGTCCTGATGTCCTTCTAGAAGGTTGAACACTTCTCCATCTCAGCTGCAATGGTCAAAAAAGGTCCAAGTTTAGGGCACACTCTCTTCATGGCCTCTTGCACTCAAAGACAAAGGGAACATGAAAACCAGAAGTGTTTCTTTGCCCATGGCAGACACTAGCCTTTCCATCCTGACAGTCCTTCCTACAATCACCTGGAATTGAAACAACATCCCTCACATCTCTTTTTTGATCTTATTCATGCATGAATAATAATAATGAGAATTTTTCTGTAAATCTTATTTCTGTATGGAAACGATCAGATAACCGGAGCTTTTTTCTCTAAAACAGTCCAGCAAATTTGCACTGCTTTTCTATGTACGCAAAATGTTTTTGCCATTCATCTCAAATATCAATACATCTGGCAAAATAAGATAGAAAAAGTATTTACAGACATTTTTGGACATAGATTACTTCTGGTGAAGTGGGAAAGAATCCCTAAGCTACAATCATGAAATTCTTTTATCACTTTCTCTGATTTAGCCAGTGTTACCAAAAGGGAAATAAGACACAGGCTTTTGATAGCAGCTGCCAATTTAAGAACGATAATATCTTTTATAATTCTTGGCTAAGATCAAAGTCTTGCATTTCAGGATTATCTCCAGCTCATCAAGTATAATTAACAGTTTTGGATAGCCACAATATTATATAGCAATATTGTCTTCCTGCAAGGAATTTCATTGTTTTGACACGTGCCACAGGTTGTTAATAGATTGCCTGATTACCATTTATTTTTTTTATTGGCTTATGATGACCACAGAAAACTATACAGCAGCACCATAAAAACTTTAAATCCTATCCCACGTATCTGCACTCATACAAAAATCATATTGGAAAGCATTGGTGAAACTAAGATTACAAAATAAAGCAGGGGACAATTTCAGTGAAAGCCTGCAGGTTTCACAGCTCTGCCCATTTCAAACCCCTGAAGACATCCACGGGTTTCCTGCTGTGGGACACAGGCACTCACCTGCAGCTCAGCACTGCCTGCTCATGCCTGCGCACACCTTCAGGCTGGAACCAAGGAAATCCTCAGCAAAGACATCAGTACACTTTTGTTATGATGACTTTCATGAAGAAGCATCAAATATTTCTTCACGAGAAATACTGCAAGTCCCTTTGACACTAGCCCTTATTTTAAATGTTTAGATTTGTGCTTCATTCAGGCGTGCTGTCACTCCCAAAAAGATTTTTATTCCTTTTCATTCTGAGGAACACAGTGATTTCTGCCTTGTTTACTGACTGTAGGCACAGCAATACTCCTGCACCTTCAGGGAAACAGCAAATCCATCTCTTTCACACCCTACTTCTATCAAGCTCATTCACCTTACAAGGTATTTATTGCAAGCAGCTCTTCCAAAAATGGAGATTAACAGTGCCTGCAACCCAGGACACCTCAGTAAGCCAGTACTTTTCATCTCCTGAAGGTGTAGGTAGACACAGAGCTGGAACATCTTTTCCAGAGCTGTGTGATGCTGTCTCATCTATGTTCCTTTACTGTTGACTCAGTTTCACTTCTTATCTAACCTGGTTGCATCCCAGGATTTCTGGTGCCAAAAATAAACTGACAGCTTTCATCACTAGTTAAAAGGAAACTGCAATAGGAAAAGCCATTTTTCTGATTTCTCTGTTGATCAAAGATGCTTCGTGCAAGCCTGATGCATCAATATCAGCTTTAGAATGACAGTCATTAGAGCAGAATCCGTTCACTGATGAAATCCCACAGTCCTGATTCATACAACACTGACACTGGAGGACACAGTAGTTTAGATGAGAGCGCATTAAAAATGACTAAGTTAAGGTCTCAGAAATAGCAAAGAGTGACAAGTATGAAAAAAAGAAGTTGCAGAAACTGCTTCAGTTTGGCACTCTGGCATAAAGTATGACAACACACAACCTGCCTGTGCAGTTCCAGAAGCAGAAGAAAGCCGTCAACCAAGACTTGTTCTCATCTGCTCTGAAAGTCCACTGGGACAAGGCCACTTTTCTCTGACGTGCTTCCAGAAGTATCACTTCTGAGCACTGTGCCAGGGAGTTACAAGATACTGTTTGTGTGTACAGAGGAGAAAAAGACGTCTGTCTGGAAACAGACTTGGTGAAGGAGAAGCAGCATTTTCCAGAGTACTTCAGAAAGAACTGAGCACTGCCCCAAGAGCTTCAGAGCGGCAGGCTGTCACAGTGTGCCAACCAGCTCAGCTGTGAGTTGGCACTGAAGCTGCACCACAGGGAGAACAAAGCCCCCTGTGCACCCTTGGAGAGCCAAGGGTTGGAGATTCATGAACCTTGAGCTCCTTTCCAACCCGGGCCATGCTGTGATTCTGGGATTCTCACCTTTGCCTCATCTGGCAGAGGGAGGCAGCTCTTTCTCTTGTCTCCCTATGGCTGTCAGGTCACCAGGGCCAGTGTCACACAGGGAACTGCAAACACTGTGTGTGCTGTGCCCTGCCCATGGCAGCACAGAGGCAGCTGCCAGCAGCTGATGCCCACAAGGACAGCCAGCCTGGACTTCCTTTGATTCCTTCCCTTTGGATCAGCGTCCTTCAGGAAGGCGGAACATCTCTCCAGCTGAGCAGCAGAGGACAGCAGGGCTTCGTTGTCTGGGCATGTTCTCTTCTGGCCCTCTGGCCCTCACAGACACAGGAGGAGGACACAGAGGCTGCTGTAACACAGCCAGCCCTGCCTCTCAGGTCAGCTCTCAGGCCATCCTCTCTCCCCTCAGCAGCAGCTCACTGTTCTGCACTCCTCTGGCCTGGGCTGGCAGAGGTGTGCAGCAGTTCTGCTGATCTCCCAGTGCTGGCCATGTCTGCAGTGCCTGTGTGAAAGACACAGGAAGCTGCCAGCATTGCACTGCTCTGCTGTGCCCCTGCCATCACCGAGTTTGCTGTCAGCAGCTGCTGCTACACGTCCATTCAGGCACAGGCCTTTCCTTCCTGGCCCTCTTTCCCCCCCTCTCTCCTCTGCTCTCTCTCGTGCTCCCCTTTGGCCTGGGCTGGCTGAGCAGTGCAGGCCTTGTTGTTGCTCCCTGGGCCAACTACGTCACGGTTCCCCGTGACTCTGCCAGCTGCTCTGACACAGCGACTGCGTCCTCAGTGTGGATTCCAGAATGCGACAGACGTCCAGAGAAGACTTCCAGGGCTGATTGGAACATGCTGCCATCAAGAACTGCCATGGCTCAGGCCCCCTGGGAATCTGCTCACAGCGAAAGCTGCTGTCACTCTGTGTGGGCACAGCCTTGTCTGTGTAGGCCTGCTCACACTGCAGCCCCTGTCTGCACCAGAACCGTGCCGATCCACCTTCTCTTGGCCTCCTTGCCTGCATGGAAAAGGGCAGCTTGGGCTGAAGTCCCTCAACTTGCAGATGGCCGAGTGAAGTCTCTGAGCCCTGGTGACCCACTCAGCTCTTCAGCCTGCTGACCTGCTCTGCTGGGGCTGTCTTAACAGGCAGAGGGCACGTTATCCTAATGTCCCCACATCCATCCCTCTTAGCATACTGTAGGCCAGTTCCTAAAAGGACACCTGCACAATCTCTCTGAATGTTAATCAACACGTAGTTGGTCTGTGCACTGCAGAAATTGCACCTAGGTTTTCAGTGGTGATTAGCTATGTGTTTAGTCAGAGGTGCAATGGTTCTAATGGTGAGAGAAAGACATTCCCAGTTGTCATCAGGTGGAACACACTTCAGACTGGAATCCTCAAGCAGACTGCAGTCAAGCTTTCTTAATTACTCGTTGTTGTTATCAATTCAGACGCATCTCTTAATTCCTGCTTGAATGAACATTCTGTAATAATCTGCTGAGACAGTGCAAGGCTTGACAATGAGACTATAGTTAATGAAAGCAGCACTTTTTACTTAGGTGCACTTTTCATCTGTTGAACTTCCTGTCGTCTATTGGAAATCTCTAGTCCTTAAAGGCACCAATGCATAAGATTCACCTATTCTGTAGAAGTCTGACTGAACCCCATACTGGGATTATTTTTGTTCAATCCAAGCACCTTGGACGTTACTATACATTTATTCAATCATGAGGTAAGTCTGCTTCAGAAGCAATATAGAAAGCATAAAGGGGGAAGAAGATAATGTATTAGTGAAGACTTAACTAGTATTCATATACTGAAAACTGTGAAACACTATGATGATTACAGAATTTCCGGGAAAAATGTCAAGTTCTTATCTGAATGCTAAATGCAACATCAGTTCACTTTCCACTGGGTTGAATGTTTTAAATATTTGGTAATAATAATGGTTCCTTAATTCTGACATTTAATATAAAAACATTAAAAATGCTTGTAAGTACTTTTTCGTTAGAATGTCAGCGGCTAAACAGATGAAGTGGTAAAAGACAGCCAAATATCACTACTGAAGGCAGTAAGGACCGTAGTGATGGAAAGGCTGGTGTTTGCCATGGGCAGGGAAACACATCTGGTTTTCATCTTCTCTTTGTCTATGAGTGCCAGAAAAATAGAGGAGAGTGTGCCCTCACCTTGGACCCCTCCTGCCCTCTGCTCCTGAGATGGAGAAACGTCCCAGGTTCTAGAAGGACATCAGGACAAAGATATGTAATGAAAATAAGTCCAGGCTGCCTGTACTTGAGGGCATCTGCTGTTGGCGTCTGTGGGCATCAGGAAGGATGGAAAGGCAGGTGTTTGCCATGGGCAGGGAAACACATCTGGTTTTCCTGTTCTCTTTGTCTTTGAGTGCCAGATGCCAGGAGGATTCCTGTTTCCATGGACTATCATCAAATTGTCTTTCACTTTGGCAATCACACATTCTTCTGGACCCTGCGGATCCGCCTCACAGTTTGCCAATAGTTCTAACTAGACAATCACAGACTGAAGAATCTCTCAGTTTTCAGTAGGTCCTCATCAGGTGTCACTTTGGTCCTCTCCTCCAGGCTGCATGACATCTCTGGAATATTACCTGAGAGGCAAAACCCAAGGAAGTTGTGGATGCCCCACTCCTGTACACATTCAAGGCCAGGCTGGATGTGGCTCTGGGCAGCCTGGTCTAGTGGTTGGCTGCCCTGCACAGAGCAGGGGTTTGAAACTAGATGATCATTGTGGTCCTTTTCAACCCAGGCCATTCTGTGATTCTATGATTTAATCAGAATGTAAATGCTGTAGTATCTCCTCAAAGGATGCCAAAAATCAGTCAGCAAGTCCTGCAGTACTCCAGAATAAACACTGCAAATACACTGCAGTTCATTTAATCCAGCCAATTATTCAGTGCACTCTTTTTCTAGCCAGGCTACTTGGTCCTCTACAGCTTCTGGTCTTCTGAAAAACATCAGTGTTTTGTTATTCATTTGGAAGCTCAGTGTTACGTCCTGTGATCTCTCTAGATTTCTCCATGAGAATATGTAGAAATCTGTAAAGCTCTGATGTCCCTCAGTTCACTACACAAAATTTAAGGGCAGTGCCAAATTCCGTATATCTAGTTCATCCTGCAGAATGATGCCATTTTTTTATCTCAGTGAAAAGTATAGCAGTCAAAACAGGACTGGATTTTTGTTCCAGGGCAGACCAAATTTCCTGCCTACCTTCAAGAAAAGCTCATCGTGTGTAGCTACAGTTACGTACAGATGCAGCTCCTCTGTTAAAATGTACAGAGAGAATGTTCTCTAACCTTGATATGAGATATTTACTGATCTTGTATCATGAGTGACCTCCTGATTCTTCACGCCTGACAATTTTTAAATAATGAGAAATAAAAACACATATTTTTCAAAACAGGTATAGAGATTGACTTACAAAAAAATGTTTATCTTGAATCAATCATACACTCACCATTGCAATAAGAAAAAAAAAAAAAAAAAAAAAAAAAAAAAGAAAGAAGAAAAGCCACATTCTTACAGTGGCATTTTACAGTATTGTAATTCTGTTGTGTGAAATCAAGGTTCTCTCATCGTGAAATAATGACCAAGTTCTCTTTTCATATCTAAACATACAAATGCTAAAGGCAGCAGTGCTGTTCAAGAATACATTACCAGCTCAAACACTGCTTTGGCTATACAACTGAAGGTAGTAAGGAATTTTATCAAGGAATCACAGAATCACAGAACTGCCAGGGTTGGAAGGGACCTCAAGGATCATGAATCTCCAACCCCCCTGCCACACGCAGGGCCACCAACCATCCCACCTAATGCTAGACCAGACTGCCCAGGGCCTCATCCAATCTGGCCTTGAACACCTCCAGGGATGGGGCATCCACAACCTCCCTGGGCAGCTGTTCCAGTACCTCACCACTCTCTTTGTAAAGAATTTCCCCCTGACGTCCAACCTAAATCTCCCTTCCCTCAGCTTAAAACCATTTCCCCTTGTCCTGCTGTCACTCACCCTTTCAAAGAGTTGATTCCCCTCCTGTTTGTAGGCTCCCTTTAGGTACTGAAAGGCTGCCATGAGGTCACCCCACAGCCTTCTTTTCTCCAGGCTGAACAAGCCCAGCTCTTTCAGCCTGTCCTCATAGGGGAGGTGCTCCAGTCCCCTGATCATCTTCGTGGCCCTCCTCTGGACCCTCTCCAACAGCTCCCTGTCTTTCTTGTACTGGGGGCTCCAGACCTGGACGCAGTACTCCAGATGGGGCCTCACAAGAGCAGAGTAGAGGGGAACAATCACCTCCCTGTCCCTGCTGGCCACCCCTCTTCTGATGGAGCCCAGGATACCATTTGCCTTCCGAGCCGCAAGGGCACACTGCTGGCTCATGTTAAGCTTTTCGTCTACCAAGACCCCCAGGTCCTTCTCCACAGGGCTGCTCTCAAGGACCGCTCCTTCCAGTCTGTAGGGATGCTTGGGATTCCTCCGGCCCAAGTGCAAAACTCTGCACTTTGCCATGTTGAACCTCATCAGGTTCACCCGGGCCCACCTTTCCAGCCTCTCGAGGTCCCTCTGAATGGCATCCCGTCCTTCAACTGTGTCAACCACACCACTCAGCTTGGTGTCGTCAGCAAATTGCTGAGGGTGCACTCGATTCCGTCATCGATGTCATTGATAAAGATGTCAAAGAGCACCGGTCCCAAGACAGACCCCTGGGGGACGCCGCTCGTTACCGGCCTCCACCTGGACATGGAGCCATTGATGACCACCCTCTGTCTGCGGCCTTTCAACCAGTTTCTTATCCATCGAGTGGTCCACCCATCAAATCCACATCCCTCCAGTTTGGAGAGAAGGATGTGGTGGGGGACCATGTCAAAGGCCTTGCTCAAGTCCAGGTAAAATAATTTGTATCAGTAATTAAAAGTACTTGCTTACTGCTTACAAAGAAGTACATAACTTACAAAGTACATTCGCCAGATGAAAAACAAGGCATCAATACATCTGCATTACTAGAAGCAAATATATTGCACTGACACTTGTAAACCATGTTACCTGTCTCACAGTGATTTTCCAATAAGAAAACAAAGGAAGAAGAAGTATAAAGGCTCCTTGTGCTGCTGGTATGTAAATCACCCAAGCAATCACAAGTGAAGATGAGAATGGTGAAAGCTCACTGCTGATGTACCGAAATCTTCATGTGCTATATCAAACCTGCAAGGAATGCAATGGACAAATGACAAGCTCACGTCTCTCTTCTGACAAGGTTTTGGCTGCAGTGACAGCCTTCTTTCTGAGTCAAATCTTACCATCCTCCCAGCAACAAGCTCTACCTGCTGAATGGCATATTGCTGGGAGCATCCTTCCACAATCCAGTAATGGTCGGAACAGAACTGTGAGCTTGATTTCTTGGAAAATCAGGCTGTGTCTGAATGTATTCCAGCACAGAGCAGGAGAAGAGACGGTACTGAGCAGCATGGCAGCAGGTAAACAAGGCATCGTGTGCACTTTAGAAAGTAGAGCTTTCCTGTGACGGGCAAGGGAGCAAGATGGGGGAAGATGGAGAGAATCAAAGAGTGCGGCCCTTGGTGGGAAGGGAAAAGCTAACTTCAGTGTGGGACACAAGCAATAAGGACAGGATTTGGAGAGTTTTCTGCTTTCTATTGAGGTGTTCAGCACCTCACCACTCTTAGAATTTTTCTCCTAGTATCGGATCTGACTGTGTGGGTTCCAAATGCCCCAGGCAGAGGAAGAACTCAGTTTGGATTCCTCTCACATGTAGTAGAAGAGGGCAAAGGAAAGGCAATCTGCAGACACCATCTCCTCCAGCAATTTGTAAACCTAGCAGATCTGCCCCATGCTTTATTTATGAGTGAGTGCAATAGAACATTTGGCCTTGTGTCAGCTGGAGGAGCTGACTGCTGAACTGAATGGAAGATTTCAGTTTTTCCTTTCCGCTACAGAGATAAGCAAGCAGTCTGAGTCAGAACACGCTGGTCTTCCTTTACAGTTACACAGTTTGGGCCCTGATGACTTCAGCTGTTGAAAATAATGCAGCCTAGTCACCTCCTTGGACGGTGACAGCAGTAGAAATGTGAAATTGCTGCCTTCCCTTTTCTTTTTCATGGTTTAGACTCTAAGGTTAGTGTTGCTAGCTAGGTTTGTCATGTTTCTAATGTTATTAGAAATGTAGCAGCAGAGCTCCAGATAGACACCAAAAGAAGTGAAGCTTCTGTCTTCATGTGGGCTGGACTCTTAACTGTACGCTTTTTAATAAAGGAGATTATTTTGTATGCCAGCATTTTCTACAATAGAGATTAGTGTGTGTAATACTTTCCACGTATCATCTTTCCTCCTTTCTCACATGAGTTGCTCCCCTAAACAGGAAAGTTTGATAAGGGCAAACTAAGAGTTACCTGAAAGCTGCAATAACTGATAAGAACACATCAGCAGAACCAAAGCGTGATTTCTCTTCTGGAGGTTTTATTTGAAATGCAAGTATTCTGCTGTTCAGATAGAAATTCCTTAATGAATCTCTGCTATCAAATCATATTAGTACAAAAACTGAGATGGTAATGTCTCAGATTTTTTTTCCTTTAAAAAGCCAAACGGCTGAGCTCAATACAAATACCTGTAAGTGACAGAGATATAATATTTAAGCCAGCATTTAGTGAAGAAATGCTTAAGCAATTCAAATTCCATTATTTTAAAGTTATTCTCTCTACTCCTAACTAGCCTATTGATATTGGTACAATAAGATTTGCAGTACTTTCAAGAGGTGTGTTTTCTTTATTTTCCTATGTATTTATCACTTTATTTTCATTTCAATAAAACCAGCTGAATGCACAGTTTGAAATTCTACTGATGTATTTTGAAGCCTTCATGGAGTGACGACATCAGTGGGCACTGGGCAACTGCTGTCATCTCCCTGTACTTGTGGAAGGCTTTTGACATGTTCCCACATTGCGTCCTTCTCTCTGAGTTGGAGAGAGATGGATTTGAAGGCTGAATCATTCTGTGGGTAAATAATTGGTCTGATGGTCACAGCCAGAGGTTGTTATCACCGGTTCTGAGTCCGGGTGGAGGCCAGTCGTGAGTGGTGTCCCCTAAGGGTCCATCCTGGGACTGGTGCTCTTCAGCATTTTCATCAATGTCACAGGCAGTGGAAACAACACACGGAGGGTGGTGAGGCACTGGAACAGGTTGCCCAAGGAGGCTGTGGATGCCCCATCCCTGCAGGCATGCAAGGCCAGGCTGGATGTGGCTCTGGGCAGCCTGGGCTGCTGGTTGTGACTGCACACAGCACAGGGATTAAAACTGTGTGATCATGGTGTCCTTTTCAACCCAGGCCATTCCATGATTCTATGATTCCATGACACAAGTGTACCCTCAGCAAATTTGCTGATGATACCCAGTTAGGTGGTACAGCTGGCAGAGTAGAAGGGAGGGATGCGATCCAGAGGGACCAGGACACAGTTGAAAAGCAGGCACATGAGAATCTAATGAGGCTTAACATGGCCAAGTGCAAGGTGTTACACTTGGCTGGAGGCAGTCCCAAATGTGAGTACAAAGCGGAGAGATTAGGTCAGATGTTTGGAAGGATTTTTTATTTAGACAGCCAGGCTGGATAGGATCCTGGGTAGCTTGAGACAGTGGCTGGCAACCCTGTGGCAGGGGAGCTGGAGCTCGATGATCTTTAGGGTCCCTTCTTACCTGAGCCTTCTATGATTTTGTGACGATGGTAAGGTGACACGAAGACAATGTTTAATCGGTGTTGTGTGCCTCCCTGGGGGGAGGTAAGGAGTTGCCTGAGCTTTTGAATATGTGCACCCCCTCCTCCCTTGGTGTAGGTCTTTCATTGCATTGAAAAATGAGTGACAGCATCGCCAGCATGAACAGTGGAGATGTCTTATTTGTGTGATGTGTGATAGAAAGCTGCAGCCACAGCATGAATCACCTCTGATGATGCCCGCTGATCCTGAGAGAACACTGCTGTAGTTAGGGGGCTTCCAGAGTCGTTAAAACCTATAGGTATACAAAACTCCTCGCTGTTGGAAAGTGCCTAAGTTTTGGTGAGAGATGTGTGTGTCTCTGGGATTACCTCTGATGCTTTGTACTGAGGGCTCTCATGTAACACTGGTGTCACCACTCCTGAAGAGTCAACGGGTGGCAAACTGAGTGACTCTGATTGTTGTCTGAAATTGAAGGATGATGGAGGAGTTGCTAAACAAATTGCCCATGGTGAAACGTCTCCTATTTTGTGTGCTGCTGCAGCTCTGATGTTTGTTCCTCATATGATTTACTCAATTTCTGCAAGGCCTCGTATCCTCCGTGTGCTTTGTAAGCACTTGTACTGATGGACGAGTCCAACAGATCAGGGCAACATTTGTAGCCAAGCCCAAGAAACCTTTTACAATATATCTGACTCGGCCGACAGATGGAAAGACTCCGTAGCTCTGCAGCACAGCACATGCTGAATGGAGGAAGAGGAAACCTGTGTTCTGCAATTCGTACTTCATGCCCAGTGCCTGTAAGATCAACACTGCAGAAGGGTGAGATATGAACAAAGGTGGCTGTCAAATATTCAGAGCTGTTCAGTTTGCCTTCCAGCGTTTCAGGCTCTTCTGTCCTGTAAGGGCAAGAGGATGCACACGTCGGAGAGCGTTCCCAGCCCTGGCACAGCCCAGAGATCACTTTACTGCGTTCATTCCGTGGTATCCAGGGAACAGTCTGTCTGTGTGGAGTAGGTAGATTTAATTTCCCAAAATAAAACCTCACAGGTTCAGGTGTGGGAAGAAATAAAGTGGCATTTCTGATTGATGTCTCTCTGAAAATATTTATGAAGAGCCGTAACTGTGGCTGGTATATGAAGTACAGAACTTAGAGAGCTATTTATCTTTCCCCTCTTCTGGAGCATTAACAAGATGTCCTTTCATGGGCTGTGAGTTGGCTGTCGCAGCTCCACACCAACATCAATCGCATTCCTGCAGAGAAAGCTTTGGGGCTGGGTTCAGCTGGACATTTACATCACCTTGTACCATGATGTGTTGTTCTGATGAGCCTCTGGGAATTACACGTTTCAACTGGACCAGGTCAAGGCTTCCCAAAGATACAGCTCCCCTTTTCCAAACAGACAGAATGATAAGACCAAGTAATAAAAGGCAGTGCAGTGGAGTTTCCAATTCTGTTAAGCAGTCTCCTTTATTTCACTGTATCCACTTGCCTATACAGCAGTGCAGCTATGGAGCCTGTGAGATGTTTAGCTATCCAGAGATAGGATGAGCTGAACTCCTCTTCAGGCTGCAGTTGTTTTGGTTACATCTATGAAGAGCATAATGGGGGCTTAGCTCACAGAGAGAAAGTACACATTGCAAGCCAAAGCCCACCCAAAATGTTCAGTGTTGTCTTTCAGAACTGGGTTGGGAGCTCACACAGAGGTGTCAGGTCTGATGTGCAGTTTGAAAGAACCCATATCACATAGGAACAGCAGCCATTCCAGAAAGGTGAGATGCTTTTAGAGATGCTGTTCTGCATCATTCAGCCATTGGTTTTATGGCTTTGCATACCTGTCTTCAGAGACATGCATTCTGCTTTCAAACTCTGTGCTGACTGTGCAGCTCTGGCAGCACATCTCCGTGAAGTAGATGCGGCTCTTCAGTTACTCAGCACAGAATAAATACGTGCCTTATATTTGGCAGCATTTTCTTCACAAATACCTTCCTGCTGAAGCATGCCTGATTTGTCATAGTTTTTCTTCTTGCTCATGTAACACTTTGAGCCTGTTCCTGCCTTATTTGTTTGGTGTTTTCCTTCACTTTATGTATGTTGCAGCCATTTGTTTTGTAACGAGTAACAGGAGCACGTTTCTAAAAGCACTCGTAAGATGTGTTCATTTCATTTTATTTGTTATAAACATTTATCCTTGGAATGTGTTTGGGTTTTGTGCCAATCTGACTGTAGCTGTTTACTTAGCACGGCGCATTTCATTCCAGTAAGAACCACTCTGTAACAACATGAACTCATTTTGCACGAGTGAGTGTGCAATTATGGATTCTTTTCAAAAGTAGTGAAAATCCCTTCACTCTTAGAAAAGTTATTAAACTATGTTGATTGCTGACATTCTATGCATCAAATGTAATTGAGCTATGCACATTTATTGTTTCAGGGCATCAGAATGGACAGAAAATTATTGTAATCAGCCAGGAGTATGTTTTAGTTTCTACAGTGAGACAGGGAATTTCTACAGTAACCGTGGTATCCATTAGGATAGTGCTAATGTGCTGGTGCAGCAGTATTGCTAAACTGCTGGGGTTTGGTAACCAAGGGCTCCTTCTGAGACCTAAATCTTAAAATTAAGCCATCGTGAAGTACTTTACCAGTTCAGGTCCTATTTATTAAGCCAGTAAAATGTCTTTATTACAACTTCATGGAAGGAATTCCGCATGGAACCGGAACCCCAGAGCCGAGTGCATCACAGAAGATGCTGCGTTTGGGGGCCTGCAGGGCTGCCCTGCGTGCTGCCTGGTCCCCAGCCATTCCCTGTGAGGTGACACTGCGCTGTGATGTCACAGTGGTACCTCGTGCGCCCTCGTGGCAGCGGTGGGAGCGGTGGCTCAGTCCGCTTGTGGGACCCGCAGGAAGCGGAACCAGAGAGAGCGTTGCGTCTACCTGGAGATTTCCTGCTGTCATGGAGCGGCTGAGAGCCCTTCGAGGTGAGTCCCTCCACCTCTCCGCACGCCGTGACGCCGCCCGAGCGCACGTGTGCCTCCAGAGTCAGTTCAGGCCGCGCCGGCAGCACCGTCCTCGCTCTGCTGAGCGCAGCTGCCCGCCGTGGTTTCCCCGGCACCCCAGCAAGGGGAAAGCTCCCTCCCCCGTCCCCGCCAACCGTGGGGCTGGAGGAGCGTTCCTCCCAGAGCCGGCCGGATGCTCGGCCCTGGCTCCGAGCGACACCGGCGGCAGCTGCTCCGCTCTTTGCTTCCAGGTCTCTTTGCCTGTGTGGGCTGCGTGCCCAGACGTACGCGTCGCAGGGAGAGAAGCAGGGTGCCGAGCCCTGTCCCTGTCTCCGCTGTGACTGTGCTGCAACAGCGCCTGCAAGACCGGGAGGTGAGCTGGGGACGTCCGGCCGTGAATCCTTGCCGTGGCGCAGTGCCGTGGTCCTGTGGGTGCCGGGCCGCGGCACCACACCGGCACGGTGATGGGTGGCAGTGGGCGGCTCCCCGAGAGCAAGGGCAAAGCAAAGCATGACTGGTCCCTGTCCCCAGGGTGATCGAGCACAGGTGTACCGCGAGCTGGAGGGCGCCCTGTGGGAAGACGACAGCCGCCCGCCGTGCGGAGTGGTGAACCGGCTGCTGGCAGAGGTGTCCCGGGACCTGACGGCAGCCCAGGTGAGGGGTTACAGCCAAAGGCAAAGGGAGCCGCTGCCCGTGCTGGTGTTGTGCTGGTGGACGGCGGTGGCTCAGCCCTTCCCAGGGTCTCAGGCAGTCTCCTGGATGGTGTGTCACCAGTGACTCCTTTTCAGGGTGTCAGGGACAACGTGAGGATGGCTGCCAGCAACGTCCTGGTGGCTCTGGCCCGGATGCATTTCAGCTTGGTGATGGCTGAGCTCCAGGGCCATCTGAAGGCCATCGGGGAGGTATCCAAGGATTTCGTGCTCATCACCCTCAGCAAACTGTTCGGCATCTACGGTAGAGTGCTCTCAGCCACCCTACACCTATGACAACTGGGGAAAGGGGTCTTTCCTCTCTGGAGGATGCAGGGCTTCGCCCCCTCCTCTGTTGCTGCCAGGGCTCTGACTGTGGACCTCTCCTTCCTCTCTGCAGCTCCACAGTGCATCCCCTTCGTGTGGCTGATGCTGGCTGGCCTGCGCAGTGTGGTGGGCCAGGTGAGGAGCGGCCGGACCCTGCGCCTCGCTTGTGCTGGTGAGTGCTGGCTCCAGAGCAGGGGGCCTCGGGACAGCCCTTGCACCTCGCCCTGCTGCAGGCTCTCACAGGCTGCCTTTTCTCTCACTCTGTTTTAAAAATATATATATATATATATTATTCATTATTTTTGTTTGTTTTTTTTCAGTTTTGAAACAGTGGCTGGATGGAGTGAAGTCTAACTTGTCCTCTGGATCCCAATGCCCCTGGCCTGCCATGGAGAAAGAGCAGATCTATGAGAACCTTCAGGAACTGCTCTTCTCTGTGCTGAGGAACTGGCAGGACTGCCAGGAGGAGAAGGTGAGCCTTGCTGCGCTCCCAGCCCAGGGTGGCAGCGGGGGCACCCATGTGGCAGCTCTGTCTGTGCCCAGTGGGCTGGCAGCTGAGCAGTGATGGGAGGGAGTGGGCTGGCTCTGCAAAGGGCCCCGAAGTGGCTCTGTGGCAGGGAGCAGCTGCATGTCACAGCACTGTGGCAGGAAGAGCTGGGGATGAGGGTCTGGGGAAAACCTGCCTGCCCTCCAGAGCGAGCCCATCTCTTGCTGGGCGTGGGGGTGTGGGGAAGGGGAAGGGAAAGAGAAAGCCTTCTCTGTAGGAAGGGCAGACCTTCGGTCTTTGATGCCGGGCCTCTGCCATCCCTCTCCAGGACAAACAGGCCGTCCTCGGGGCCGTGGCTGCCATGCTGGATGTTCTCCTGCAAGAGGAGCTGCACCAAGAGCACGTCTGGGAGCAGCTCCTCTGGCTTGTGCACCCGTGTCAGGAGATCCAAGACACCCGCAGGGTGGCCAAGGTGAGACGCTGTGCAGGGCTCAGGGTGGACGTGGGGCCAGTGCAAGTGCCACGAGGGGTCGGGGGGTGCAGGGAGGAGGTGGGGAGCCCTTGGAGAAAGGAGGAATGGGTGCCTGAGAGCCTGAGGAGCTCTGTGCTAGCAACTGGGGGGACCACATCCAGTTGCATCTGATGGGGGAGAATGCCTGTGCAGGAGCTTCCCCTTGCGGAGGAACAGTTGGAAAACAATTTCTCCACTCCCAAGTGGCTAGACGTGGCTTCATCCCTTTCCTCCTCTCCTGGTCTCATGCAGAGTCTCACTGTCTTCCTGGAGGCCTTAGAGGGCATTAAGTCTGTCATCCAGAAGGACAAGTTTCTGGACGTCACGAGTGCCGTGTTCTACCAAGTAAGGGGAGCCTATCCCTGTGCCCACAGCAGTTTCCCTCTTACCTAAGTCTCAGGAGGAGTGCAAAGCTCCGAGCCCCTGACTAATGCAACTCAGCCTTAGCTCCTGCATGCTCATGGCTGTTCCAGAGCCGTGCCTGTCCCCCCGGGGATGCTGTGAGGCAAGCTGGGTTTTGTCTGCCTGTCCTCTTCCTGAGAGTGCCCAGGGAGACAAGAGCAGCAGCACAGCGTCTTTTCCATCCTCAGTGCTGATGTGATTTTCTCATATGGACCTTGTTCCCACAGCTCTATGACAACACCAAGCAGCACAGCGAGGCTGATTGTGCACAGCTGACCCACTGCATCCTGCTGCAGGGTAAGGAGAGGAGCTTTGGCAATGCTTGCAGTGCCCTTGCCACAAGGGCCTCTCTCACAAACCTCAGGAATGGGCGTGAGTTTCTTGCTAACACAGCGTGGGATTTCCTCCCTGCAGCCCGGATCTGCCCAGAGGAAATGGTCCTGTTTCTGCAGTCACAGCTGGGCGAGGACTGGGAGGCTGGACGCGTGGCAGCACTGGGTCTGCTCGGTGCTCTGGCTCGCTCTGATGGTCAGTACCACAGGCTGGGACTTCCAGGGATCCCCTCTGCCATCGGGGTTGTGGCTCTGCTCATGCTTCTGTGCATCTCTTGCAGAGCCCGTGATGATGGAGAAGCTGCCCCAGGTGGTTGAGGCTGTGCAGTGTCTGTGCAGCGACCTCAGGATCCGGGTGAGCTGCTTTGGGAAAGGAAAGCTCTGTCGGGGTGGTGATGCAGCCAACACGGGCAGGGCTGGGGTGACTAGAGAGGTGCTGGGGCATTGACCACACGGTCACGATGGCTCCTGTGGGAGAGCAGGCAGAGTGGAGCGGGCAGGTCCCTGTGCTGTGCTTGGAAAGTGCACAGCCTGGTGCTACGGCCTGGCCCTCACCTCAGGAGCCAAGGCTTCTCCTCTGCTCCTGTTGCCTCTGCTCGTGCCCAAAGGGCTGCCCCGATGAGCAGGTGGCTTCCCTTTGCCTTCTGACCTGAAAAATCACGCCCACAATTGACCCCTGGCAGGTGAGGACGGCAGTTCTGCACTTCATCAAGGACCTGCTCAGTTCGAACACCCGGAGCTGCTCAGCCTGGGATGTGGTGGGGCACATCTTCACTGAGTTCAGCCGCACCGCTGGAAGAAGGGTAAGGACAGTGGGCAGCATCTTCTTTGGGAAGACCTGTGCTGCTCAGAGGGTGGCACAGAAGCACCGCTGGGGCCGCACCTGAGCCTCCTGAGAGGCTCTGAGAACTGAGGTAACCGGGTTTCAACACCGTTGTTGTGCAGGCAGCTGGAGACCTTTCTGCCCGGGAAGCCCAGGAAGAAGGAGCTCTGCAGGAGCTGTGCATGGACATCCTGGGGTCTCTGGACGTCTCTGCGACAGGGATGTCCAAAGTAAGTCACATCTGCCCTGCTGCTGCTCCTTGCCTTCGCACCACCTGTTCCTCATCCCACCACCCCAGGTCTCTCCTCCAGCGTGCTCTGAAGCACGCAAGGCTCAGGGAAATTCGCAGAATCCTCTTCGTCTCTGAGCGGAGGCAGGAATGCTGACACGCTCAACTGCCTCGTTCCCGACAGCTCCTGTGGCCACGGCTGCTGCTGTTCGTGGTGCCAGCCCAGCACACCGGCATGCTGATCCCGGTCTCGCGCTGTGTCCGAGCCCTGGCCGAGAGAGAGGATCTGACAGGACGGCGAGTAGAGGAGCTGGATCCCCATTTCCTCAGCTCCATGTTTCAAGGTAGGAGCAGAAGCTCCGCCAGTGAGCTCTGCTGACCTGTGCTACCACCCAGAAGGGACAGCGGAGCTGCGCGTGGCTGGGCACGGAGCGTCTTGGAGTCTGACTCAGCACTTTTTTCTCCTCACAGGCCCACGACTGACTCCCCAGACACTGCTGGCGCGCCTGCTGGTGAGTAGATGCTCCAGAGCCCAGTGCCACCAGCCCCTGGGAGGAAGCAGCACGGCCACGGGCAGAGCTGTTGGCTGCTCCTTGCCCGCCAGGGCAGAGCTGTTGGCTGCTTCCATCCTGGGGGGAAGCCGCTGCTCTTGCTGCAGAAGTGACCCTGCTTCTCCTTGCTCTCGCTCAGGTGGTGGCAGGGAGCCCTGTTGCAGGCAGCGAACTCCAGGCCGCTGCCTTGCAGCTGATGCAAAACCTCCACAGCAGGTTCCACAGAGCTGTGGGGGCCATGTGGGCCGCTGAGATCCCCCTGCTGCTGCAGTGTCTCCAAGGTAAAGTGCTGGTGGGGAGGGAGAGGCGGAGGCAGGGAAGGGCGGGAGTGAAAATGCAGCTCTCTCTGCAGGGTGGCAGAGGGGAAGCATTGCCTGCAGCCCAGTGCTTGCTCTGCTGCTGTTCCCATTCCAGGGAGACAGCGCTGAGGCCCGGGGATCTTTCCCCGCGGGGATCTGCCCCTTCCAGGACACGGATGGGCCCTTCACGTCCCCTCAGTTAGTTCTGTGTTCCTGCGGGGACAGTGTTTGTGGGGAGGGACAAGTCAGTTTGTGGAGGGGGTGCGGGTCCCAGCTTGGCAGTGTCAAGTGCCCAGGCCAAGCCAGGTTTGCAGCAGCTCTTCTTCTGTGCCTTGATCCCAAGTAAGGGTCTTTTTCTTCCTGTTGCTGTGCAGGGAAAGATGAGAGCTTCCTGGACGCTGCAGGGTGGGAGCGCCGTCTGCTGAAGGTACAGCACTGCTGGGTGCAGAGAAGTGCTTGCCTGCCCCAAGTAGCCCCGCTCCCATATGAGCCACCACGGGACAGGAACAGCCTCTCCAGTGCTGCTGAGGAGCCTTTGAGGCGCTGCCTCTTCCGCTCTGTCCCAAGCCCAAGGGGGGTCTTAGGAGAAGAGCGGCAGGAGGCTTAAATGGAGGGAATGCTGGGGAGCTGGGAGAGGAACTGTTCTTCCAGACACCTCTCCCCAGAGGGCTGCAGCAATTGGGAGTGAGGGAAGAGGCAAAGGGCGAGGGAACATCGTCTTCTCCTGTTCTCCAACAGTTCCTCGGGGCGTCAATGGACACCATACGGGATGAGGCCTGGATCGAGGCCCTGAGCTGTGAGCTAAGCCGGTGGCTGAGCAGCTCTGCCAGCAGCTCTGCAGAAAAGGTGAGTTCCCCCCGGCTCCACCCAGCGGTGCAGCTGCAGGTGTCCAACTGGGGCTGGGGCTGCGGCTGGTGCTCTGCCCACGCGGGATGCTGATGCTGCTTCCCCAGTCTGTGCCCCCAGAGGGCCTTTCCCTGCAATCTGCCCAGGGATGGATAAAGCTCGGCCCTGCAGCTGCTCTCAGTGACTCCCAGGGAGCGTGGGTCCTTCCACCTGGCCCTCCCCCAACAGGTTAAGCTGCTGCCACATCTCAGCTTCTTCCTTCCCTTCCCCTGTAGTCTTTCCTGTACAAGGCTCTGGGCACAGTGCTGGGAGCCTGTAAGGGAGTCCTCCACATCCAGGAGAAGCTGCTGCAGCACCTGGAGGAAGCAAACGCGGAGGACCCATGTGAGGCCCAGGTGAGCCCTGCTCTCCTCCAGCTCCTGCGAGCATCCCCGCTCCGTCCCTGGGGCAGAGGGCTTCTCCTGGCCCTGCTCCGCGCCTTTCCATCTCCTCCCTGCTGCCCTTTTCCTCAGGAGAGGATCTGTAGATTCAGGCCTGTGCCAACTGCCCCTTGTTCTTTTGTGCAGGGAATGGTCTCTCTTCTCAGCCACGCGGCTGAGAGTAACTTCCAAGCAGTCCTGGCCACGCTCACCACGTTTGCGTCCAGGCTGTGCAAAGGCCGCAACGCGAGGATTTCCAGGCGCAAGAAGGTAAAGCGTTACGGGTTTCCATCTTGGCATTCTTCTGCCTTATTTTCTGCCTTGGAGCCCAGGTGCATCGCGGGGCACTGGGGGCCGTTGAGCGAGTGTCTCAAGGCATTTCTTCCCACACAGATGGAGCTGGACAGCACGAGAGCTCAGGCCACACGCAGCGCTCTCGTGCTCGCCCACGGCAGCTTGGCACTGCGTGCCTCCAAGGAACAGCTGCTCGCCCACCTGGAGGGAGACATCGTGGGCAACATCCTGATGCTCTACAGCTGCAGCTGCCGGGTGAGAGCTCAAAGCGTGCCAGGGTGTCTGAGCGCCCAGCTGCAGCCCCTCCACAAGGGGGGATGCTGAGAGGGACCTTCCCTTTCCAAAGGTCCCCCGGGGAATGGTTTGTGCCCAGATGAAGACCCAAGCCCTTCCCTTAGCGTTGCCCCCACGTGTCCCCCTTGCAGCCCTTGTCCCATCCCGCAGTTCAAAGAATGTTCTTCTCTCTTGGGCCTCAGGACCTGCAGAACAACCTCGCGCTGGTGCAGAGCATCACCGACTTCAGCTCTGCCTTCCAAGCTGTGGGTGATTCTGCATCCTTTAACCCCTCCTTGAAGGGAAAGCTTCTGGAGATCCTGATGGTGAGTGCCTAGAGGCAGGGCTGCCTGCAGAGTTCTGGGCTGCACTATGAGGCCCGCTTCCCTGGGGGCATACAGGTCTCCATCAGCCACATGTCTCCAGCTGGTGGGGACTTTGGGTGCTGGAGGCTCTGCTGGGCAGCGGGCTAGGTGCACCAGCTGTCGAGCTGCTGCATCCTGCAGTGCTTCCATGGGAAACATGGGAGTGATGGGGCTGGTGTGTGGCAGTTATGTCTGTCTCAGGGCTGGGTGGAAAAGCTCTCATGTGCCCCCTGCCCAACTTGACAGTGTCTCTCTGGGATTTGCAGGACCTGCTGAAGAAATATTATTCGGGCATTCCTGTCTCCCCAGTGCCCCTCAAGGTGGTCCTGGCCCTGGAGCAGTTGAGGTAAAGTCCCCATTTTGGGTAGCTCCTGAAGGTCTGGAGGAGGTAGGGGGCGAGGAGCCGCATCTATAGGAGTGAAGGCTGGGCTGTTGTGCCCAGCAGAGCTGAGGTTCTGGGCAGGGAGAAAGGCCCTGGTGCTCCTGTCCCCTGGTAGGGAAGAGAAGGGAGAGTTGGGGTCTCCTTCCCTTCAGAGCGGGAGCTGGTTCAGTGCTGCCGGGGAGGAGGTGGGCGCTGCTGAACTGAAGACAGTGCTCAGCAGCAGGAGCTGGGGGTATTGGCTTGGTAGCTGTCGATTAGGAGAAAGTCAGATGCTGTCTGAACCAGTCTGGAGAGCACTGCTAAAGGCCCTTTCTGATTTCTCTTTCTTTCTTCCTCCTGTCAGCAAGCTGAAGCCGTGTTTCGAAAGCAAGGACATGCGGGAGATGTTGGTCCTGTGCTGCAAGAACATCGTGACGCACCCTTCAGCAGAGATGATGCTGAAGATCAGGAAGTCACAGCACGCAGCGCAGTACCTGCAGGTAACCTGCCGTAACTTTCCCGGCCACCTCTCGGTCAAACCCGACCTCAGCACACACAGCCTATGCTCTGGCAGCAGCCGTGATGCTAAACCTCACTGCCCTCTTCTGCTTTCAGCTTCAGCAAACGTCCCTGAAAGCTCTGGGCCGGCTCATGGCGGTTCTGCTCCAGACAGAGCCCAGCGGCGGCTTCTTTCAGAACATAGTGCATGTGAGTATGTGTGGGGCAAGGGAGAAAGCATGGTGCCTGTCGGCAGTGGGGGCAGATCTGGGGACTGAGAGGGTGATCAGAGGGGAGCAATCTCCTGCTGACGTGCCAGCTCACTGCGAGCTCAGAAATGGGCAGAGCGATGGGCCCTGCAGGGGAAAGGCAGGAGCCAGCCCCTGGCAGGCCACAGCCGAGGAAAAGCTCCCGGGTT